>NW_027094116.1:2465099-3058581 GCF_029207755.1 Chamaea fasciata | reverse complement strand
GGATTTTTTGGGGGATCCTGATGGGATTTTTTGGGGGGATTTTTTCAGGATCCTGGTGGGATTTTTTGGGGTATTTTTGGGGATCCCGGTGGGATTTTTTGGGGATCCCAGTGGGATTTTTTGGCGACGTTGGTGGGATATTTTGGGGAGATTTTTTGGGGATCCCGGTGGGATTTTTTGGCGATATTGGTGGGATTTTTGGGGCGATTTTTGGGGGATATTGGTGGGATATTTTGGGGATATTGGTGGGATTTTTGGGGGGATTTTTTGGCGATATTGGTGGGATATTTTGGGGGGATTTTTTCGGGGATCCCGGTGGGATTTTTGGGGGGATTTTTGGGGGATATTGATGGGATATTTTGGGGGGATTTTTTCCGGATCCCGGTGGGATTTTTGGGGGGTTTTTTTGGCGATATTGGTGGGATATTTTGGGGGGGATTTTTCCGGATCCCGGTGGGATTTTTGGGGGGATTTTTTCGGATCCCGGTGGGATTTTTTGGGGGATTTTTTGGGGACCCGGTGGGATTTTTTGGCGACGTTGGTGGGATATTTTGGGGGGATTTTTGGGGGATCCCGGTGGGATTTTTGGGGGGATTTTTTGGCGACGTTGGTGGGATATTTTGGGGGGATTTTTTCCGGATCCCGGTGGGATTTTTTGGCAATATTGGTGGGATTCTTCGGGGGATTTTTGGGGGACCCCGGTGGGATTATTTGGCGACGTTGGTGGGATATTTCGGGGGGATTTTTTCGGATCCCGGTGGGATTTTTGGGGGGATTTTTGGGGGATCCCAGTGGGATTTTTGGGGGATGTTGGTGGGATATTTTGGGGGATTTTTTCTGGATCCCGGTGGATTTTTGGGGGGATTTTTGGGGGATCCGGTGGGATTTTTGGGGGATAATTGGTGGGATATTTTGGGGGGATTTTTTCGGATCCCGGTGGGATTTTTGGGGGGATTTTTTGGCGACGGTTGGTGGGATATTTCGGGGGGATTTTTTCCGGATCCCGGTGGGATTTCGGGGGCGTTTCCGGGGCCGGCCCGTACCTGCGCAGCTGCATGACGGCCACGTCGCGGGAGCTGCCGAAGTCCAGCTGCCGCAGGAAGCGATCCTTGACGTAGAACAGCGAGTTCCCGTGGACGGCCCAGCGCCGGCCGCTCCCGCTCCAGCTTGAACACCAGCATGCCCCCGTCGTGCCCTGGAATTCCGGGAAAAACGCCGGGGAATTACAGCGGGAATTCCGGGAAAACGCCGGGAATTACAGCGGGAATTCCAGGGAAAACGCCGGGATTACAGCGGGAATTCCAGGGAAAACACTGGGAATTACAGCGGGAATTCCGGGGAAAACGCCGGGAATTACAGCGGGAATTCCGGGGAAAACGCCGGGAATAACAGCGGGAATTCCAGGGAAAACACTGGGAATTACAGCGGAATTCCAGGGAAAACACTGGGAATTACAGCGGGAATTCCGGGGAAAACACAGGGAATTACAGCGGGAATTCCGGGGAAAACGCCGGGAATAACAGCGGGAATTCCTGGAAAAACGCCGGGAATAACAGCGGGAATTCCGGGGAAAACGCCGGGAATTACAGCGGGAATTCTGGGAAAAACACTGGGAATTACAGCAGGAATTCGGGGAAAACACTGGAATTTACACGCGGAATTCCGGGGAAAACACTGGGAATAACATCGGGAATTCCGGCAAAAACACTGGGAATAACAGCGGGAATTCCAGGGAAAACGCCGGGAATTACACCGGAATTCGGGGAAAACGCCGGGAATAACAGTGGGAATTCTGGGAAAAACACTGGGAATAACAGCGGGGAATTCCGGCAAAAACACTGGGAATAACAGCGGGAATTCGGGAGCTCCCGAGCGCGGCTCGGCGCCGGCCGCTCCAGCCGGAACACCAGCGCGCCCCGTCGTGCCCTGGGGAAGCAGGGAATTCTGGGAATCACACCTGGAAAAACACCAGGAATTCCAGGGAAAACCAGCGGGATTCCAGTGGGAAAAAACACCAGGAAAAAACCCCGGGGAAAAACGCCAGGAATTCCAGGGAATTGCAGGACTCCCCGCTGGAATTTTGGGATTCCCAGCTGGAATCCCGGGATTCCCACCCAGAATTCTGGGATTCCGGGTTCCCCGCTGGGAATTTCAGGATTCCCAGCTGGAATCCTGGGATTCCCACCCAGAATTCTGTGATTCCGGGTTCCCCGTTGGAATTTCGGGATTCCCAGCTGGAATCCCAGAATTCCCACCCAGAACTCCGGGATTCCGGGTTCCCCGCTGGAATTTCGGGATTCCCACCCAAAATCCCGGGATTCCCACCCAGAACTCCGGGATTCCGGGTTCCCCGCTGGAATTTCGGGATTCCCGCCCGGAATCCCGGCGTTCCCACCCAGACTTCTGCGGCTCCCACCCGGAATTCCGGGATTCCCGGCGGGAACGGCGCCTCTCACCGGCAGCGAAGAGGTTGAGGTTGGGATGCGCCGCCAGCACCCAGAAGCGATCGTGGTCCCGCCGGAACGTCTGCACGCCCGTCCTGCGGAACGGGGAGAAATCCGGGAATGCCGGGAACGCCGGGAATTGCCGGCGCATCCCGGGGGCCTCTCCCACCTCTTGGACATGTCCCAGACCCGGATGCTCTTGTCCTCCGAGTTGCTGAGGATCAGCTCCTGGCGCGGGTGGAAAACGGCGCAGGAGACGTTGTTGTAGTGACCGCGGCACGTGTCCACCTCCCAGGCCTTGGACTCTGCGGGAAAAACGGGGAGAACCGGGAAAAATCAGCGAGGAATGGGAAATAGTCCAGGGAAATGGGGAAAAATCCTGCAAAAATGGGGAAAAACACCAGGAAAATGGGGAAAAATCGCCGGGGAAATGGGGAAAAATCGCCGGGGAAATGGGAGAAACTGCCCCGGCACGCGTCCACCTCCCAGGCCTTGGACTCTGCGGGAAAAACGGGGAGAACCGGGAAAAATCAGCGAGGAATGGGATAAACCAGCAGAGAAATGGAGAGAAATCCCGGAAAAATGGGAAAAAAACACCAGGAAAATGGGGAAAAATCGCCGGGGAAATGGGGAAAACTGCCCCGGCACGTGTCCACCTCCCAGGCCTTGGACTCTGCGGGAAAAACGGGGAGAACCGGGAAAAATCAGCGAGGAACGGGAAATAGTCCAGGGAAAATGGGGAAAAATCCTGGAAAAATGGGGAAAAATCCTGGAAAAATGGGGAAAAATCCTGGAAAAATGGGGAAAAAACACCAGAAAAATGGGGAAAAAAACCATGGAAAAATGGGGAAACCCAGGGAAAAATCCCAGGGAAACGGGAGGAACGGGGCAGAACCCTCCCCCAGGACCCTGAAGAAAAGCAGGAAAACCCCGGGAATGGGGGAGAATTCCCTCTTCACCCCGCCCCCAGCCGGAATTCCGGGATTTTTCCCGTTTTTTGTTTTTTTTCCTCACCGTTCATCCTCCAGATCTTGACCTGGCGATCGTCGGCCCCGGAGACGATCAGCGGCATCGAGGGGTGGAAGGCGGCCCAGTTCACCCCCCGGTCGTGGCCCTGGAATTCCGGGAAAAAAAACGGGAATGGGGGCGGGAATTCCCAAAAAAACCACCACCGGAATCCCGGTTCACCCCCCGGTCGTGGCCCTGGAATTCCGGGAAAAAAAACGGGAATGGGGGCGGGAATTCCCAAAAAAACCACCACCGGGAATCCCGGTTCACCCCCCGGTCGTGGCCCTGGAATTCCGGGAAAAAAAAACGGGAATGGGGGCGGGAATTCCCAAAAAAACCACCACCGGAATCCCGGTTCACCCCCCGGTCGTGGCCCCGGAATTCCGGGAAAAAAAAAACGGGAATGGGGGCGGGAATTCCCAAAAAAACCACCACCGGGAATCCCGGTTCACCCCCCCGGTGGTGGCCCTGGAATTCCGGGAAAAAAAACCGGGAATGGGGGCGGGGATTCCAGGGAAAAATGGGGGAAATCCGGGGAAAACGGGAAGGGTGGAGGGAAAAACCCCCAGGGAAGGGGAGAAATCCAGGGAAAACCCCCCCCGGCTCCCCCGTCTCCCAGGGTTTCCCACGGAGTTCCCGTTTTTTCCCTGGGATTCCGGGGGTTTTCCCACGGATTTCCGGGTGTTTCCCACGGATTCCCAGAGTTTTCCCCCGGATTTCCGGGGTTTTCCCATGGATTTCTGGCTGTTTCCCATGGATTTCCCATTTTTTTCCCCGGGATTCCGGGGGTTTTACCCTGGATTCCTGTTTTCTCCCCCAGATTCCCATTTTTTTCCCCCGGATTCCCGTTTTCCCCCCCTGATTCCCGTTTTTTCCCCCGGATTTCCCGTTTTATTCCCGTTTCTCCCCCCGATTCCCGTTTTTTCCCCCCGATTCCCGTTTTTCCCCCCAATTCCCATTTTTCTCCCCCCGATTCCCGTTTTATTCCCGTTTTCCCCCCGATTCCCGTTTTATTCCCGTTTTCCCCCCCCAATTCCCGTTTCTTCCCCCCGATTCCCGTTTTTCCCCCCCGATTCCCGTTTTATTCCCATTTTTCTCCCCCCGATTCCCGTTTTATTCCCGTTTTTCCCCCCCAATTCCCATTTTATTCCTGTTTTTCCCCCCGATTCCCGTTATTTCCCCCCCGATTCCCGTTTTTTTCCCCCCGATTTCCGTTTTTACCCCCCGGATTCCCGTTTTATTCCCGTTTCCCCCCCGGATTCCCGTTTTATTCCCGTTTTTCCCCCCCGATTCCCGTTTTATTCCCATTTTTCCCCCCCGATTCCCGTTTCATTCCCGTATTCCCCCCCGGATTCCCGTTTCATTCCCGTTTTTCCCCCCCGGATTCCCGTTTTATTCCCGTTTTTCCCCCCGATTCCCGTTTCATTCCCGTTTTTCCCCCCGATTCCCGTTTCATTCCCGTTATTTCCCCCCTGATTCCCGTTTTATTCCCGTTTCTCCCCCCGATTCCCGTTTTTCCCCCCCGGATTCCCGTTTTGTTCCCGTTTTTCCCCCCCGATTCCCGTTTCATTCCCGTTTTTCCCCCCCGATTCCCGTTTCATTCCCGTTTCCCCCCTGATTCCCGTTTCATTCCCGTTTTCCCCCCCGGATTCCCGTTTCATTCCCGTTTCTCCCCCGGATTCCCGTTTCGTTCCCGTTTTCCCCCCGGCCCCCGGCGGCGCGCACCTCCAGCACGTGTTTGACGACGGCGTCGGTGGTGCCGAACAGGTCGACGCCGGTGATGCCGCGAACGTCCGACTCCACGGCGCCGGGGGACAGGTTCTTCTTCCTCAGCCCTGGCAAAGGGCAGCACGCCGGGAAAAACCCGGAAACGCCGGGAAAAACCGGGAATGCCACCCAGCAAATCCATCCCCAGTCCCAGCTTTTTCCCGTCCCCAATCCTGGTTTTCATCCCAGTTTTCCCAGGTTTTATCCCAGTTTTCCTGGGTTTTTATCCCAGTTTTTCCCCAGGTTTTATCCCAGTTTTTCCCAGATTTTATCCCATTTTCCCAGGTTTTATCCCATTTTTCCAGGTCTTATCCCAATTTTCCCAGGTTTCATCCCATTTTTCCCAGGTTTTATCCCATTTCCCCAGGTTTTATCCCAGTTTTCCCAGGTTTCATCCCATTTTTCCCAGGTTTTATCCCAGTTTTCCCAGGTTTTATCCCATTTCCCCAGGTTTTATCCCATTTCCCCAGGTTTTATCCCATTTCCCCAGGTTTTATCCCATTTCCCCAGGTTTTATCCCATTTTCCCAGGTTTTATCCCAGTTTCCCAGGTTTTATCCCAGTTTCCCAGGTTTTATCCCAGTTTTCCCAGGTTTTATCCCATTTCCCCAGGTTTTATCCCAGTTTCCCAGGTTTCATCCCAGTTTTTCCCAGTTTTTTCCTGTTTTTTCCCCGGAATCTCACCGGAAATGTCCCACCCCCATCCCCAATCCCAGTTTTTCCCGTTTTCCCCAGTTTTTTCCCGTTTTTCCCCGAAATCTCCCTAGAAACGTCCCCACCCCCATCCCCATTCCCGTTTTTTCCCGTTTTTTCCCCGGAATCTCACCGGAAATGTCCCACCCCCATCCCCAATCCCAGTTTTTTCCCGTTTTTTCCCGTTTTTCCCCGGAATCTCACCGGAAATGTCCCACCCCCATCCCCAATCCCAGTTTTTTTCCCAGTTTTTTCCCGTTTTTTTCCCCAGAATCTCACCGGAAATGTCCCACCCCCATCCCCATCCCCAGTTTTTCCCGTTTTCCCCAGTTTTTTCCCGTTTTTCCCCGAAATCTCCCTAGAAACGTCCCCACCCCCCATCCCCATTCCCGTTTTTTCCCGTTTTTTCCCCGGAATCTCACCGGAAATGTCCCACCCCCATCCCCAATCCCAGTTTTTTCCCGTTTTTTCCCGTTTTTCCCCGGAATCTCACCGGAAATGTCCCACCCCCATCCCCAATCCCAGTTTTTTCCCAGTTTTTTCCCGTTTTTTTCCCCAGAATCTCACCGGAAATGTCCCACCCCCATCCCCATCCCCAGTTTTTCCCGTTTTCCCCAGTTTTTTCCCGTTTTTCCCCGAAATCTCCCTAGAAACGTCCCCACCCCCATCCCCATTCCCGTTTTTTCCCGTTTTTTCCCCGGAATCTCACCGGAAATGTCCCACCCCCATCCCCATCCCCAGTTTTTCCCGTTTTCCCCAGTTTTTTCCCGTTTTTCCCCGAAATCTCCCTAGAAACGTCCCCACCCCCATCCCCATTCCCGTTTTTTCCCGTTTTTTTCCCCGGAATCTCACCGGAAATGTCCCACCCCCATCCCCAATCCCAGTTTTTTCCCGTTTTTTCCCGTTTTTCCCCGGAATCTCACCGGAAATGTCCCGCCCCCATCCCCATTCCCGTTTTTTCCCATTTTTTCCCGGTTTTTCCCCGGAATCTCACCGGAAATGTCCCACCCCCATCCCCAATCCCAATTTTTCCCGTTTTTTCCCGTTTTTTTCCCGTTTTTTCCCCGGAATCTCACCGGAAATGTCCCACACCCTGACGGTCTGGTCCAGGCTGGCCGACACCACCAGGTCCTCGCCGGGGTGGAACTGGGCGCACATCACGTAGTGGTTGTGTCCCGTCAGAACGCTGGGAAAACGGGAAAAAATTCCAGGGAAAATTCCAGGGAAAACCCGGATTGGGGGAGCCCTGGCCCCGCCCACAGCGGGGAATTCAGGGATGGAGGGAACCTGGGAATTGTGGGGTGACAAAAGGGAGCCAGGGTGGGGGAATCTGTGGATTTGGGATTTATCCCGGAAAATCTCCAATGAAACAGGACAGGGAATTCCCGGGACGGCTCGGGAGGGGGGAATTCCAGGGGAATCCCGAGGGGAATCCTGGAAATTCCAGGGGAATCCCGAGGGGAATTCCAGGGGAATCCCGAGGGGATCCGGGGAGAATCCTGGGGGCAACCCCAGGGGGAAATTCCAGGGGAATCCTGGGGGAAATTCCGGGAAAATCCCAGGTGAATCCTGCGGGGAATCCTGAGGGAAATTCCGGGAGAATCTTGGGGAGAATCCTGGGGCCTGTGGGGGGGAATCCCGGGGGAATTCCAGGACAATCCCGGGGGAAATTCCAGGACAATCCCGGGGGAAATTCCAGGGGCCTGTGGGGGGGAAAATCCCGGGGGCATCCCAGGGGAAATCCCGGGGGAAATCCCGGGGAAATTCCCGGGGAACGTCCCGGGCGCGGCGGCCCGCCCTCACCAGACGCAGGTGCGCGACTGCCAGTTCCAGACGCGGATGGTCCTGGTCGTCGGAGGCGCTCAGGATCCACGGATATTCCTGCAAGAGCCCCGGGGCGCTGCAGGCCACGCCCCCCCCCAATTCCCGGGACATCCCAGGAGGCCCCAGGGACGGCCGCAATTCCCAGGAATTGCCCCGCGCACCACGGGACGAGGCGGAACTTCGGCATTCCCGGGGGGAAAAAAAAACCAAACCCAAATTCCCGGAATTCCCAGATTCCCAGGACAATTCCGGGATTCCCGGAATTCCCAGATTCCCGGAATTCCCAGATTCCCAGGACAATTCCGGGATTCCCGGAATTCCCAGATTCCCAGGACAATTCCGGGATTCCCAGAATTCCCAGGACAATTCCGGGATTCCCGGAATTCCCAGGATAAGGCCGGAATTCCCGACTTCCCGGGAATCGCTCCTCACGTGACGGAACGAGGTTGAACTCTGGGATTCCCGGGAAAAAACCCCCCAAATTCCCGGAATTCCTGGAATTCCCGGGATAACCCCAGCATTCCCAGAAGCCCCAGAAGCCCCGGATGACCCCGGGATTCCCGGGATAACCCCAGCATTCCCAGAAGCCCCAGAAGTCCCGGAATTCCCGGGATAACCCCAGCATTCCCGGCATTCCCGGCATTCCCAGCATTCCCGGAATTCCCAGAATTCCCGGCATTACGTGATGGAAGAAGGTGGTGCGGATGTAATCCAGGTGTCCCAGCAGGGTGAAGAGGCAGCGCCGCAGTTTGTAATTCCACACCTGGAATTGCCCCAAAGTCCGCGAGCTCTTCCCAAAATCCCACCCCAGGGAGCGGCAGCCCCGAATTCCCAAGTTTTCCCGGGAATTTTCCGGTTCAGTCCCGAGTTTCCCCTCACCTTTCCCGCCCCGATCCCGTTTCAGTCCCAGCTCTCCCCCTCAAACCCACGAATCCCGAACTTTGTTCCCAAAACAATCCCAACCGGGACGAAATCCAGCCCCAAAACCCGGGAAAACGAACCCAAATTCCCACTTTTCCCAGGGTTTTTCCCAAATTTCCCCTCGGTTTTCCCACTTTATTCCAAGATTTTTCCCAAACTTCCCCTCGGTTTTCCCACTTTTCTCAGGGATTTTCCCAAATTTCCCCTCCTTTTTCTCACTTTTTTCCCAGGATTTTTCCCAAATTCCCCCTCCTCTTCCCCCCTTTTTCCAGGATTTTTCCCAAATTTCCCCTCAGTTTTCCCACATTTCCCAGAGTTTTTCCCAAATTTCCCCTCCTTTTCCCACTTTATTCCAAGATTTTTCCCAAATTTCCCCTCGGTTTTCCCATTTTCCCCAGGATTTTTCCCAAATTTCCCCTCCTTTTCCCCATTTTTCCCAAGATTTTCCCCAAATTTCCCCTCCTTTCCCCACTTTTCCCAGGGTTTTTCCCAAACTTCCCCTCGGTTCTCCCACATTTTTCCCCAGGCCGGATGTTTCCGGCGAAAAGGGGGAATTCGGGAATTGTCCCACCTTGATTTTGTAGTCGTCGCCGCCGGAGACGAAGAGCGGCTGCTGCTTGTGGAAATCGATGCCGCGCACGGGGCCTGCAGACGGCAACGCAGCGCGGTCCCCACCGGCCCGGGAATTCCCAAAAATCCCACCGGGAATTCCCAAAAAAACCACCGGGAATTCCCAAAAACCCACCGGGAATTCCCAAAAATCCCACCGGGAATTCCCAAAAAACCCCGGGAATTCCCAAAAATCCCACCGGGAATTCCCAAAAAAACCACCGGGAATTCCCAAAAAAACCACCGGGAATTCCCAAAAATCCCACCGGGAATTCCCAAAAAAACCACCGGGAATTCCCAAAAAAACCACCGGGAATTCCCAAAAATCCCACCGGGAATTCCCAAAAAAACCACCGGGAATTCCCCAAAAAACCCACCGGGAATTCCAAAAAACCCACCGGGAATTCCCAAAAAACCCACCGGGAATTGCCCCCCATAAAACCCACCAGGAATTCCCCAAAAAAACCCACTGGGAATTCCCAAAAAACCCCCAGAAATTCCCAAAAAACCCCCCAGAAATTCCCAAAAAACCCCCCGGGAATTCCCAGAAAAACCCCCCAGGAATTCCCAAAAGGCCAATTGGAATTCCCAAAAGACCCTTTGGAATTCCCAAAAAAAACTTCCAGGAATTCCCAAAAGTTCTCCAGGAATTCCTAAAAAACCACTGGGAATTCCTAAAGGAAAAACCCCCCGGGAATTCCCAAAAAACCCTGGAAACCCCAAACGCTCCAGGAATTCCAAAAGAAAAATCCTTCGGAATTCCCCAAACTTTGGAGAGTTTTTCTCCCAGATTTTTGGGAATTTTCCGCCCAGATTTCTGGGAATTTTCTCCCAGAATTTCCAGGAACTTTCTCCTCCTTTTTCAGGATTTTTTTCCCCAGATTTTTCCCCAAACTTCTGCCCATTTCCCCCCAGATTTCCGGGATTTTCCCCCCCGATTTCCGGGATTTTTTCCCCCAGATTTCCGGGATTTTTCCCCCAGACTTCTGGGATTTTCCCCCCAGATTTCCGGGATCTTTTCCCCCAGATTTCCGGGATTTTTCCCCCAGACTTCTGGGATTTTCCCCCCAGATTTCCGGGATCTTTTCCCCCAGATTTCCAGGATTTTCCCCCAGATTTTCGGTATTTTCCCCCCAGATTTCCGGTATTTTCCCCCCCGATTTCCGGGATTTCCCCTCAGATTTCCGGGATTTCCCCTCAGATTTCCGGGATTTTTCCCCCCCGATTTCCGGGATTTTCCCCCAGATTTCCGGGATTTACCCCCCCAGATTTCCGGGATTTTCCCCCCCGATTTCCGGGACATTTCCCCCCGGATTTCCGGGAATTCCGGTTCTCCCGGCCGCGCTCACCGTCGTGCTCGTCGAACTTGTCGATGAGCGTGCACATGCGGTAGTCCCAGAGCTGGATGACGCCGTTGTGGAGGCTGCTCAGCACCCACGGCCGCTTCGGGTGGAACGAGAGCCCTGGGAGCGGGGAAAAGCGGGAGAAACGATCGGAAAATCCCGGAAAATGGGGATAAAACAAACGGGGAGAAAACCGGGAGAAACGATCGGAAAATCCCGGAAAATGGGGATAAAACAAACGGGGGGAAACGGGAGAAACGATCGGAAAATCCCGGAAAATGGGATGGGAAAACAAACGGGGGAAAGCGGGAGAAACGATCGGAAAATCCCGGAAAATGGGATGGGAAAACAAACGGGGAGGGAAACGGGAGAAACGATCGGAAAATCCCGGAAAATGGGGATAAAACAAACGGGGGAAACGGGAGAAACGATCGGAAAATCCGGGAAAATGGGGATAAAACAAACGGGGAGAAAACCGGGAGAAACGATCGGAAAATCCCGGAAAATGGGGATAAAACAAACGGGGAGAAAACCGGGAGAAACGATCGGAAAATCCCGGAAAATGGGGATAAAACAAACGGGGAGAAAACCGGGAGAAACGATCGGAAAATCCCGGAAAATGGGGATAAAACAAACGGGGGGAAACGCGGGAGAAACGATCGGAAAATCCCGGAAAATGGGGATAAAACAAACGGGGGAAACGGGAGAAAAGTGGGAAATGACCGGGAAAATCCGGGAAAATGGGGAAAAAACAAACGGGGGGAAACGGGATAAAGCCGGGAAAAATACCCGGGAAAATCTGGGAAAATGGGGGGAAATGGGGGGGGGGGAATGGGAAAAAACTAATGGGGGGAAACGGGGAAAGGGCCGGGAAAAGATGGACAAAGGATGGGAAAGGGCGGGAAAAGGGACGGGGAATGTGGGGAAAGGGCGGGAAAACCCTTGGGGAAAGGGAAAACCCAGGGAAGAGACGGAGAAAAGACGGGGAAATCCCTGGGGAAATGCCGGGAAAGGGGCTGGGAAATGTGGGAGAAGGTCCGGGAAAGGGCTGCGAAAAGGATGGAAAAAGATGGGAAAAGACCCGGAAATGTCCCGGGAAAAGCCGGGGAAGGAGCCCGCAGGGAAAGCAAACGGGAAACCCCGGGAAAAAGCGGGAGGAAAACTTGGGAAGAGGCAGGGAAAAAGAGGGAGAGAAAGAGCCGGGAAAAGCCCCGGGAAGCTGCGGGAACATCCCGAGTCCCGGGAATTCCCTCCGGGGACGGGATCCGAGCCCCCCCCCGACCATTCCCGGCCCTTTTTCTCATCCCGATTTCCCACCCCGAGGCCGCTCCCCGGGATCAGATCCCGGGTTTTCCCTGGAGGATCCCAGATTTCCCCCGGATCCCCTTTTCTCCGGGCCCAGCCCCTTCCCCAGCTCCCCCGGGATCCTCCGGGCCTTCCCCAGCCGCTCCCCTCCGGCCGGAATTCCGCCTCCCCTGGGAATTCCCTCCCCGCCGCCCGCCCCCGTCCCTCCCTCCCGGGTTTTTCCCCCCGCTTTCTCCCGGTTTTTTGGGGGTTTTTTTCCCGGTTTTCCACCTTTCACCCGCGCGGATTTGGTCTCGAACTTGGTCAACATGGTCCCGACGCGGCCCGGCCCGCACCCGGAACCTCCACGTCGGCACCGCGGGGCCGCCCCGGAAACCGCGCCGCTTCCGCGCCTCGCTACTTCCGCCGCCTCACCACTTCCGTCGCGTCACTTCCGGCGCCTAGCGGAAGCGGACATCGGCGGGCGGCGATGGCGGCGGCGGGGCCGCGCCGGCTTTTCCCGGCAGGGGGGCGGAATCCTGCGGGAACGGGCCGGGATCCCCCGGGAACGGGCCGGGATCCCCCGGGAACGGGCCGCGCCTCGCTGGCGATGCTCCGCGCGCTGCTGCTGGCCGCGCTGGCGGCGGGTGAGGCCTCCGGGAGGGCGGGGGAGGGGGCGCCGGGGGCCGTGGGAGCTTCGGGCTCCCGTTCCCGCTTCTCCCGGCGCCGTTCCCGCTTCGCCCGGCGCCGTTCCCGCTTCTCCCGGCGCCGTTCCCGCTTCTCCCGGCGCCGTTCCCGCTTTTCTCCCGGCCCCGTTCCCGCTTCTCCCGGCCCCGTTCCCGCTTCTCCCGGCGCCGTTCCCGCTTCTCCCGGCCCCGTTCCCGCTTTTCCCCATTCCCATTCCCGGCTGTTTTTCCCGGTGCCATTCCCGCTTTTCCCGGTGCCATTCCCGGCTGTTTTTCCCGGCCCCATTCCCAGTTTCCCCAATCCCATTCCCGCTTTTCCCGGCCCCATTCCCGCTTTTCCCGGCCCCATTCCCGGCTGTTTTCCCCATTCCCATTCCCGGTTTCCCCATTCCATTCCGTCTGTTTTTTCCCGGCCCCATTCCCGCTTTTCCCGTGCATTCCCGGTTTCCCATTCCCATTCCCGCTTTCCCCATTCCCATTCCCCGCTTTTCCCCATTCCCATTCCCGGTTTCCCCAATTCCCATTCCTGGTTTCCCCATTCCCATTCCCGGTTTCCCCATTCCATTCCCGTCTGTTTTCCCGGCCCCATTCCCCGCTTTTCCCGGTGCCATTCCCGGTTTTCCCGGCCCCATTCCCGGTTTCCCCATTCCCGGTTTTCCCGGCCCCATTCCCGGCTGTTTTCCCCATTCCCATTCCCGGTTTTTCCCGGCCCCATTCCCGGTTTTCCCGGTGCCATTCCCGGCCGTTTTTCCCGTTTTTCCCAGGGCCGTGCCGGGGGAATTCCGTGCAGAGGAAGATTTACATCCCGCTGAACCGCACCGCGCCCTGCGTGCGCCTGCTCAACGCCACCCACCAGATCGGCTGCCAGTGTGAGAATCCCGGGAATCCCGGGAATCCCGGGAAATTCCGGGAACCCGGGGGCTGTCAGGGGGGCCTCCAGCAGTGGGAGATCAGCGGGAATCCCGGGAATTTGGGGAGCTCTGGGAATTCCGAGGGCTGTCCGGGAGCTCCTGGTGACCCTGCCAGTGGGAGAGCCCTCCGCTCCCTGCCCGCCTTTCCGGGGAAATCTGGGAATTCTGGGGCGACAATTCCCACATTCCCACCCCGCAGCTCTTCCCATCAATTCCTCATCGTCCTGCCCCGCCTTTCCCGGGGAAATCTGGGAATTCTGGGGCGACAATTCCCACATTCCACCCCGCAGCTCCTCTCTCAATTCCTCATCGTCCTGTCCAGCTTTCCCGGGGAAATCTGGGAATTCTGGGGGCGACAATTCCCACATTCCCACCCCGCAGCTCCTCCCTCAATTCCTCATCGTCCTGCCCGGGTTTTCCAGGGAAATTTGGGAATTCTGGGGGCGACAATTCCCACATTCCCATCCCTCAGTTCCCCTCTCCCCCCATCCGTTTTTCCCCACAAAACCCTCGGGATCCGGCAGAATCCTGGGAATCCCGGGGGCACAATTCCCACATTCCCACCCCTCAGTCCCCCTCTCCCCCCATCCCATTTTTCCCCACAAACCCTCAGGATCCGGTGGAATCCTGGGAATCCCGGGGCACAATTCCCACATTCCCGCCCCTTGGTTCCCCTCTCCCCCCATCCCGTTTCTCCCCACACACCCTCAGGATCCGGCGGAATTCCGGGAATCCCGGGGGACAATTCCCACATTCCCGCCCCCTCAGTTCCCCCTCTCCCCCCTCTCCCATTTTTCCCCACAAACCCTCGGGATCCGGCGGAATCCCGGGGCACAATTCCCACATTCCCGCCCCTCGGTCCCCCTCTCCCCCCGTCCCGTTTTTCCGCACAAACCCTCGGGATCCGGCGGGATCCTGGGAATCCCAGGGGACAATTCCCACATTCCCGCCCCTCGGTCCCCTCTCCCCCCGTCCCGTTTTTCCGCACAAACCCTCGGGATCCGGCGGGATCCTGGGAATCCCGGGGGCACAATTCCCACATTCCCGCCCCTCGGTCCCCCTCTCCCCCCATCCCGTTTTTCCGCACAAACCCTCGGGATCCGGCGGGATCCGGCCGCCTTCCCGGGCCGATCCCGCCCTTCCCGCGGCAGCCTCTCTCCGCGGCGACACGGGCGTGATCCACGTGGTGGAGCGCGAGGAGGATCTGCGCTGGGCGCTTTCCACCGGCCCCAACCCCCCGTACATGATCCTGCTGGACGGCCGCCTCTTCTCCAGGTCAGCCTCGGGAGTTTCGGCATCGGGAAGGGCCGAAATTCCGGCCGGGAGGGCCCACGCGTCACCAGCGCGTCGGGCCGGCGGAGCGTCCCCCGCTGCCCTTGGCATTCCAGGGATTTCTTCCTGCCAAACTCCGGTTTTCCCCCTTCTTGGTTCGCTTTGAGCCCCCGCGGGCGCTCGCCGAGCTGCGGGATGTTGCTCCCGGGTTTTCCGGACGCACCGAAATCCACCCCGGGGCCCCTTCGCCTGGGGAAAAGCGGCCTGGAATTTGCTCCCCGCTGCTCTTCCCAGCCTTTTAGACCCTCCCGAGGGTTAAAATCCCGGCATTTTTCCTTCGTTTCCTTGGTTAATCCCTGAATTCCGGCTCTTCCGGGATAAAATCCTCCATTCCAGCCCCGTTTTGCCCTTTCCCGGGGAGGTTTTGCTGCGCCTCGGGGGAACCTCCCGGATTTGCAGCCTGCACTTTCCTCCTTGCCGCTTCTCCCCCTCGTTTTCGGCCCTTCCAAGACAAAAATCCGGGGATTTTCCCCTTCCTTCCCTCAGCTGATCCCCATATTCCCAGTTTTCCTGGATAAATCCAGAATTCCGGCCCCGTTTTTCCCGTCTCCAGGGAGATTCTGATGCAGCTGAAGGGAACGTCGCGGGTCTCCCGGCCTGGCCGTGGCCGCCGCGTCTCCCCGCCCCTCCGCAAGGCTTCTCCCCGGACTTGAAGTGTCCCAATGATGGATTCGGTGAGGAAAATTCCCCGCTTTCCCCTTCTTTTTACCCGTTTTTTCCCCTCCCATCCCCATTTTTTACCAGTTCCCCCCGTTTTTTCCCTCAATTTTCCCCGTTTTTTCCCCCATTTTTCCCCATTTTTCCCCCCATTTTTTCCCCGTTTTTCCCCTCCCCCTCCCATTTTTTGACCATTTCCCCCGTTTTCCCCCCATTATTCCCCGTTTTTCCCCTCCCACTCCCATTTTTGACCATTTTCCCCCGTTTTCCCCCCGTTTTTCCCCCCTCCCTCCCCCGTTTTTTGACCATTTCCCCCCGTTTTTCCCCCATTTTTTCCCCGTTTTTTCCCCTCCCACTCCCATTTTTGACCATTTCCCCCCGGTTTTTCCCCCTTTTTTCCCCCGTTTTTCCCCTCCCCCTCCCATTTTTGACCATTTCCCCCGTTTTCCCCCCCAGTATTCCCCGTTTTTTCCCCCTCCCACTCCCATTTTTTGACCATTTTCCCCCGTTTTCCCCCCGTTTTTTTTCCCCTCCCCTCCCCGTTTTTGACCATTTCCCCCCGTTTTTCCCCCATTTTTCCCCGTTTTTTCCCCCTCCCACTCCCGTTTTTGACCATTTCCCCCCGTTTTTTCCCCCATTTTCCCCATTTTTCCCCCATTTTTCCCCATTTTCCCCCCATTTTTCCCCTCCCATTTTTGACCATTTTCCCCCCATTTTTCCCCCATTTCCCCCCGTTTTTTCCCCCATTTCCCCCATTTTTCCCCCATTTTCCCCCGTTTCTTCCCCCATTATTCCCCATTTTCCCCTCCCACTCCCGTTTTTGACCATTTCCCCCCGTTTTTCCCCCATTTTCCCATTTTTTCCCCCATTTTTCCCCCCATTTTTCCCCCCATTTTTCCCCTCCCCTCCCTGTTTTCCCCCGTTTTTTTCCCCCATTTTCCCCCCATTTTTCCCCTCCCATTCCCCATTTTTGACCATTTCCCCCCTGTTTTTCCCCCGTTTTTCCCCCGTTTTCCCCCGTTTTCCCCCATTTTCCCCTCCCCTACCCATTTTTGACCATTTCCCCCATTTTTCCCCCATTTTCCCCCGTTTTTTCCCCCGTTTTCCCCCGTTTTTCCCCCATTTCCCCCCGTTTTTCCCCTCCCCTCCCCGTTTTTGACCATTTCCCCCCATTTTTCCCCCATTTTTCCCCATTTTTCCCTCCCGTTTTTGACCGTTTCCCCCCGTTTGTGCCCCCTTCCCAGGGGTTTACTCCGAGGCGTACGGCCCGCAGTTCGCCCACTGCAACGGCTCCCTGTGGAACCCCGGCGGCAGCGGCGTCTCCTACGAGGATTTCCCCTTCCCCATCTTCCTGCTCGAGGACGCCAACGAGACCCAAGTGATCAAAGAGGTGCCGGAAACTCGGCAGCGCCGAGGAGATCCCGGGATTTCTCCCTCTGGGATCTGGGCGGGGAAAGGGAAAAGCGAAAAAATCCGTTCGAAGTTCCTTTTAAATCCGGGGGGAAATCGCGAAAACCGCCAAGATCCGTTCAAATGCCGTAAAACCCGCGGGGGGATCCATCTCGAAGGCGCGAGAATTCCCAGAAATCGCGAGGGTTTCTTCAGATCCGTTGTGAATCTGTGCGGATTCACGGGAATCCGTGGAGATTGATGGAATTCCGTGGGGAATTCGCGGTCCGGCGGGATCTCTTCGATCCCGTGGGAATTCACAAGGCTGACGGAGACCGGTTAAAAGCTGTTAAAAATCCTCGAGAAACCGTCAAGAATCGATCGAAAAACCCGTCTTAAAAATTGCTCCGAGCTCTCGAGGGTTCCGGGAACGATCCCGTAAAATCTCGCGGATTTTTTTTGTAGAAAAATCCCCAAAACCACGTGAAATATCGTCGAAAAATCATTAAAAAATCCTTGGAGGACGCTGTAAAAAATCCACCCGAAACCTCTTAGAAGAGCCCGTCGAAAGTCTTGAAAGTTTCGTGGAAAATCATAAAAAGCAAACCAAAAAAAAAAGATTCCATAAAAATTCCAAGAAAATCCCCCAAAAATAATAATAATTTTAAAAAAATCCCCCCATTTTTTTAAAAAAAAACCCCAAAAACTTCCTAAAAAATTCCGAAAAAAATCCCAAAAGGTTCCAAAAAAAGCCCATTCCCCCCCAATTCGATAAAAAAATTGAAAAAAAATTGAAAAAAAATTGAAAAAAAATTGAAAAAAATTTTTAAAAATTCAAAAACATTTCAAAAGCAATTCGAAAAACATTCGAAAAACTTGAAAAAGATTCGAAAAAGATTCGAAAAAAAACTCGAAAATAATTCAAAAAAATTTGAAAAAATTCCCAAAAAAATCGAAAAAAATTCAGAAATAATTGAGAAAAAATTCGGAAAAATTCGAAAAAAAATTCAAAAAAATTTGAAAAAAAATTTGAAAAAAAATTTCAAAAAAATTCGAAAAAATTCGAAAAATTCCCAAAAAATTCCCAAAAAATTCCCAAAAAATTCCCAAAGCCCCCCTGCCCGAGTGCCGGCGGTCGGTTAACCCTTTCCCGGCCGGCTGTGTTCTCCCCCGCAGTGTTTCCGCGCCCACAACCTCCCGCCGGGCTCGGGCCGGGCGCCGCGCTTCCCGCTGTGCGCGCTGCAGCTGCTGGCGCACATGCACGCCGCCGGCAGCACCGTCACCTGCATGCGCCGCAGCTCGCTGCAGAGCGCCTTCAGCATCAACCCCGGTGAGTGTGCCCGGATTCCCGGAATTCCCGGGAAATTCCCGGGAAATTCCCCGCTCTCCCCCCCGGGCCCTGCTCCCTGCAGAGCGCCTTCAGCATCAACCCCGGTGAGTGTGCCCGAATTCCCGGAATTCCCGGGAAATTCCCGGGAAATTCCCCGTTCTCCCCCCCGGGCCCTGCTCCCTGCAGAGCGCCTTCAGCATCAACCCCGGTGAGTGTGCCCGGAATTCCCGGAATTCCCGGGAAATTCCCGGGAAATTCCCCGCTCTCCCCCCGGGCCCTGCTCCCTGCAGAGCGCCTTCAGCATCAACCCCGGTGAGTGGCCCGAATTCCCGGAAAATTCCCGGAATTCCCGGGAAATTCCCCGCTCTCCCCCCGGGCCCTGCTCCCTGCAGAGCGCCTTCAGCATCAACCCCGGTGAGTGGCCCGAATTCCCGAATTCCCGGAATTCCCGGGAAATTCCCGTTCTCCCCCCCCCGGGCCCTGCTCCCTGCAGAGCGCCTTCAGCATCAACCCCGGTGAGTGTTCCCGAATTCCCGGAATTCCCGGGAAATTCCCGTTCTCCCCCCGGGCCCTGCTCGCTGCAGAGCGCCTTCAGCATCAACCCCGGTGAGTGTTCCCGAATTCCCGGAATTCCCGGGAAATTCCCGGGAAATTCCCCGCTCTCCCCCCGGGCCCTGCTCCCTGCAGAGCGCCTTCAGCATCAACCCCGGTGAGTGGCCCGAATTCCCGGAATTCCCGGGAAATTCCCCGTTCTCCCCCCGGGCCCTGCTCGCTGCAGAGCGCCTTCAGCATCAACCCCGGTGAGTGTTCCCGAATTCCCGGAATTCCCGGGAAATTCCCGGGAAATTCCCCGCTCTCCCCCCGGGCCCTGCTCCCTGCAGAGCGCCTTCAGCATCAACCCCGGTGAGTGGCCCGAATTCCCGGAATTCCCGGGAAATTCCCCGTTCTCCCCCCGGGCCCTGCTCGCTGCAGAGCGCCTTCAGCATCAACCCCGGTGAGTGTGCCCCGGAATTCCCGGAATTCCCGGGAAATTCCCGGGAAATTCCCCGCTCTCCCCCCGGGCCCTGCTCCCTGCAGAGCGCCTTCAGCATCAACCCCGGTGAGTGTTCCCGGAATTCCCGGAATTCCCGGGAAATTCCCCGCTCTCCCCCCCCCCCGGGCCCTGCTCGCTGCAGAGCGCCTTCAGCATCAACCCCGGTGAGTGTTCCCAGAATTCCCGGGAAATTCCCGGGAAATTCCCCGTTCTCCCCAGGCCCTGCTCCCTGCAGAGCGCCTTCAGCACCTCTACCCCGGTGAGTGTTCCCAAATTCCCGGAATTCCCGGAATTCCCGGGAAATTCCCCGTTCTCCCCCAGGCCCTGCTCCCTGCAGAGCGCCTTCAGCACCTACCCCGGTGAGTGTTCCCAAATTCCCGGAATTCCCGGAATTCCCGGGAAATTCCCCGTTCTCCCCAGGCCCTGCTCCCTGCAGAGCGCCTTCAGCACCAACCCGGGTGGGTATTCCCAGAATTCCCGGGAAATTCCCTGTTTTTCCGGGGTTTTCGTGGAATTTCCCTGGTTTTTGCCTCGTTTCTGCAGTCATCCCGATCCCTGGGCTGTTTCCTCTCTTCCCAAACATTTCCTCTGGTCCCTTGGTGGATTCCAGCCCGTCTCCCATCCGTTCCCGCCTTTTTCCCACAAAATCCTCCTCAGCAATTCCCTTGAATTTCCCCGGTTTCCCCCTTCCTTGGCAGCCCCAGGATCCCGTCAATCCCTCCCAGCTCTCCCTGGATTCCCGCCCAAAATTCCCCCGGACCTTCCGTTTCCCGCCGACCTTCCGCGGGGTTTTCCGGGTTTTTTCCGGGTTTTTCCGGGTTTTTTCCCGGCTCCCGGCACGTTCTTCCCGTCGTTCCGCAGAGATCGTGTGTGACCCGCTGCTGGATTACAACGTTTGGAGCTCCCTGCAGCCCATCAAATTCCTCGGGGCAGGTGGAGCCCGAGCAGCGCCTCATCCTGGCCGCCGCCCGGGTGAGTGTCCCGCGGGAATCCCGGGAAAACGGCCCGGGAACAGCCCGGGAAAAAATCCCGGGAAAAAATCCCGGGAAAAAATCCGGGGAAAAAATCCCGGGAAAATCCTGGAAACAGCCCGGGAAAAAATCCCGGGAACATCCTGGGAACATCCCGGGAAAATCCCGAGAAAAATCCTGGGAAAATCCCGGGAAAATCGCAGAAAAATCCCGGGAAAATCCTGTGAAAATCCCGGGAAAATCCCTGGAAAAAATGCCGGGAAAATCCCGGGAAAGTCGCAGAAAAATCCCAGGAAAATCCTGTGAAAATCCGGGAAAATCCCTGGAAAAAATCCCAGGGAAATCCTGGGAAAAATCCTGGGATAATCCCAGGAAAGTGCCAGGATAATCCCTGAAAAAACCCCAAGGGGAATCCTTGGGAAAAATCCCTGGGAAAATCATGGAGAAAATCCCTGGGAAAATTTTGGAAAGTCTTTGAAAAAAATCCTCGAGAAAACCCCTGAAAATTCCTTTGAAAATCCCTGGAAAAATCCTGGGAAAAACCTCGGTCAGCTCCCGGGAAGTCCCAGGAAAAATCCCAGGAAAAGTCCCAGGAAAAGCCTGGAAAGACCTCGGGAAAAATCCCTGGAAAACTCATTTGTCTGGAACGTTCCTGTGCTATTCCCACTTTTTCCATGAGCACATCCCCCGGTTTTCCGGCGCGTTCCCCGTTTTTCCATGAACACATCCCCCGGTTTTCCGGCGCGTTCCCTGTTTTTCCCGGCGCACATCCCCCGGTTTTCCGGCGCGTTCCCCGTTTTTCCCCGGCGCACATCCCCCCGGTTTTCCGGCGCGTTCCCCCTTTTTCCCGGCGCACATCCCCCGGTTTTCCGGGGCGTTCCCGGTTTTCCAGGTGGACCAGCCGCTCGTTTTTCTGGAACGTGGCCCCGGGCGCCGAGGGCTCCGTCGGCTCCTTCGTGGCGCTGCTGGCGGCGGCGCAGGCGCTGCAGGCGGCCCCGGGGGCGCAGGCCCTGCCCCGGAACGTGCTCTTCGTCTTCTTCCAGGGGGTGAGAGCCTGGAAAACCCGGCCCTTCCCGGGCCCTTCCCTTTTCCTTCCCTTTTCCTTTCCTTTCCTTCCCTTTCCTTTCCTTTCCATTCCTTTCCTTTCCTTTCCTTTCCTTTCCTTTCCTTTCCTTTCCTTTCCTTTTCCTTTCCTTTCCTTTCCTTTCCTTTCCTTTCCTTCCCTTCCCTTCCCTTCCCTTCCCTTCCCTTCCCTTTCCCTTCCCTTCCCTTCCCTTCCCTTCCCCTCCCCTCCCCTCCCCTCTCCTCCCCTTTCCAGTTTTTCCAAGTCTTTTCTCTTTTTTCTCTTTCCTCCCTGTTTTTCTTCCCCTCTTTCCTTTTCTTTCCCCCTTTTTTCCCTTTTATTTCCCTTTTTTTTCCCTTATCCTTCCTTGTTTTTTTTTTCTTTCCCCCTTTCTCCTTGCCCTTCCCTTCCCATTCCCTTTATTTCCTTTTCCGCGGCTTTTCCAATTGTTTCTTGGGTTGTTTTTTTCCCTTTCCCTTTCCCTTTCCCCTTTCCCTTTCCCCTTTCCCTTTCCCTTTCCCTTTCCCTTTCCCTTTCCCTTCCCCCTTTCCCTTTCCCTTTCCCTTTCCCTTTCCCTTTCCCTTCCCCCCTTTCCCTTCCCCCTTTCCCTTTTCCCGGCCGGAATTCCAGGATTTCTCCCTGTGTTTCCAGGAGACCTTTGATTACATCGGCAGCTCCCGGCTGGTGTTCGACATGGAGCAGGGGAAGTTCCCGCTGCGCCTCGACAACGTCGGCGCCTTCCTGGAGCTGGGGCAGGTCCGGCCCCGACTCCGCGGGGGAGCGCCCGCAATTCATGGAATTCCCTCCCTGGGCTCCCCCCGCGCCCGCAATTCATGGAATTCCCTCCCCGGGCTCCCCCCGCGCCCGCAATTCATGGAATTCCCTCCCCGGGCTCCCCCCGCCCGCAATTCATGGAATTCCCTCCCTGGGCTCCCCCCGCCCGCAATTCATGGAATTCCCTCCCCGGGCTCCCCCGCGCCCGCAATTCATGGAATTCCCTCCCCGGGCTCCCCCCGCGCCCGCAATTCATGGAATTCCCTCCCCGGGCTCCCCCCGCGCCCGCAATTCATGGAATTCCCTCCCTGGGCTCCCCCCGCGCCCGCAATTCATGGAATTCCCTCCCCGGCTCCCCCCGCCCGCAATTCATGGAATTCCCTCCCTGGGCTCCCCCCGCGCCCGCAATTCATGGAATTCCCTCCCTGGGCTCCCCCCGTGCCCGCAATTCATGGAATTCCCTCCCTGGGCTCCCCCCGCGCCCGCAATTCATGGAATTCCCTCCCTGGGCTCCCCCCGCGCCCGGAATTCATGGAATTCCCTCCCTGGGCTCCCCCCGCACCCGGAATTCATGGAATTCCCTCCCTGGGCTTCTGTTTCCCTGGAATTCCCTCCCTGGGCTTCCGTTTCCCGGAATTCCCTGAGGTTTCCCTGGAATTCCCTCCCTGGGGTTCCATTTCCATGGAATTCCCTCCCTGGGGTTCCGTTTCCCAGAATTCCCTCCCTGGGGTTCCGTTTCCCTGGAATTCCCTGATTTTTCCCTGGAATTTCCTGGCCGGGAACCCAAAATTCCCATTCTGGGGCTGGGTTTTCCCTGGAATTCCCTCCCTTTTCCCTGGAATTCCGGGAGCTTTCCCAGACTTCCCTCCCCGGCCGTTTGGCAGGTGTCCCTGAGGAACGACTCGGTGCTGTGGATGCACACGGATCCCGTTTCCCGCCAGAACCGATCCGTGGACGCCCAGGTGAGCCTGGAATTCCCGGGAATGTTCTCATCCCGAAAAATCCCGGCCTGGAATTCCCGGGAATGTTCTCATCCCGAAAAATCCCGGCCTGGGATTCCCGGGAATGTTCTCATCCCGAAAAATCCCGGCCTGGGATTCCCGGGAATGTTCCCAATCCCAAATTTCCCAGCCTTTTCCCGGTGCAGACCCTGCTGGCGGCTCTCTGGAATTCCCAGAATTCCCAGGTTTTTTCCCGGAATTCCTGGGGGTTTTCCTAGTTTTTTTTCCCAGAATTCCTTGTTTTTCCCCTGCCTTTCCCAGGTTCCGCCCCTCCTGGCTGCTCTCCAGAATCCCCAGAATTCCCATTTCCCCCCAGAATTCCCATTTTCCCCCAGAATTCCCATTTTCCCCCCAGAATTCCCATTTTCCCCCAGAATTCCCATTTTCCCCCAGAATTCCCATTTTTCCCCCAGAATTCCCGGGTGTCTCCCTTTTTTCCAGGTGAGGACCTTACTGTCCACTGTCCAGAATTCCCGGAATAATTCCCGGAATTCCCGTTTTTTTCCCCCCCAGGTGCAGTCCCTGCTGTCCGCCCTCCGGAATTCCCGGAATAATTCCCGGAATTCCCGGGTTTTTTCCCCCCCAGGTGCAGTCCCTGCTGTCCGCCCTCCGGAATTCCGGCTCGGCCGTTCCCAACATTTCCCTGCGGGAGCCGGGCGTTTCCCAGCCCCTCCCCCCCTCGTCATTCCAGAGGTTCCTGCGGGCCCGGAGCATCCCGGGGGTGGTGCTGAGCGACCACAGGACGGCCTTCCGGAACAGGTGCGATCCCGCGATTCCGGGAATTCCTGGGAATTCGGGACGCGTGGAATCGGGAATTCTGGGACAGGTCCAACCTGGGAATTCTGGGAATTCCTGGGAATTCGGGACGCGCGGAATCGGGAATTCTGGGACAGGTAAAACCCGGGAATTCTGGAATAGGTCAAACCTGGGAATTCTGGGAATGCTGGGACAGGTAAAACCCAGGAATTCTGGAATTCTGGGAATGCTGGGACAGGTCAAACCTGGGAATTCTGGGAATGCTGGGACAGGTCAAACCCGGGAATTCCGGGAATGCTGGGACAGGTAAGAAACCTGGGAATTCTTGGAATACTGGGATAGGTAAAACCAGGGAATTCTGGGAATGCTGGAATAGGTCAAACCTGGTAATTCTGGAATTCCGGGAATGCTGGGACAGGTCAAACCTGGGAATTCTGGGAATTCCGGGAATGCTGGGACAGGTCAAACCTGGGAATTCCGGGAATGCTGGGACAGGTCAAACCTGGGAATTCTGGGATTTCCGGGACAGGTAGAAGGCAGGAATTCTGGAGCCGGTGCGATTCCGGCAATTCCGGCAGGATTCGGCTCTTCCCGCGGGAATTTCCTCCCGAGGATCCGCCGGGATCCCGGGAGCGGCCGGGCCGGCCCTCGGGTTCATTCCCGGCCGGAGGCGCGGCCGCCCTTCCCCGGGGGTTTCGCTGGAATTGTTTCGGGGTCGTTGCTCCGCAATTCCCGCGGGGGGTTTTCCTGGGATCAGCTCCCGGCCCCCCCGGCCGGCTTCTCCGAAGGAATTCTGGGACGGGATTGGGAATTCCAGGGGCTTTCCGCGGATTTCCTTCGATGCCGGGGGGAATTCTTCCGGAATTTCCACGGAGTGGGGCTCCAAAATTCCAGCCCCGGCCTGGAAAAATCCCTGGAGTTCTGATCAGAAAAGCTTTGGAATCCCAGAATTCCTGGGAAATCCCTGGGGAGCAGCTTTGGGCTTCTGGAAGCGGGGAATTCCTGAGCCCTTTCCCAGCAGGAAGTTTTGGGGATTTGGGGGATTTTTTATCCCCAGCGATTTCCAGGGGAATTCCCGTTCCCGTCGGGGTCATTCCCGGTTTTTATCCCGAGGTGTTTCCAGGGGAATTCCCGTTCCCGTCGGGGTCATTCCCGGTTTTTATCCCGAGGTGTTTCCGGGGGAATTCCCGTTCCCGTCGGGGTCATTCCCGGTTTTTATCCCGAGGTGTTTCCGGGGGAATTCCCGTTCCCGTCGGGGTCATTCCCGGTTTTTATCCCGAGGTCTTTCCGGGGGAATTCCCGTTCCCGTCGGGGTCATTCCCGGTTTTTATCCCGAGGTCTTTCCGGGGGAATTCCCGTTCCCGTCGGGGTCATTCCCGGTTTTTATCCCGAGGTCTTTCCGGGGGAATTCCCGTTCCCGTCGGGGTCATTCCCGGTTTTTATCCCGAGGTTTTTCCAGGGGAATTCCCGTTCCCGTCGGGGTCGTTCCCGGTTTTTATCCCGAGGTGTTTCCGGGGGAATTCCCGTTCCCGTCGGGGTCGTTCCCGGTTTTTATCCCGAGGTGTTTCCGGGGGAATTCCCGTTCCCGTCGGGGTCATTCCCGGTTTTTCCGCCCAGGTATTTCCAGAGCGTTTACGACACGGCCGAGAACCTCGGGCTGCGCTATCCCGAGGGCCTGAGCCCCGAGGAGCGGCTGGAGCACGTCACCGACACCGCCACGGTGCCGCCGCGTTCCCGGGAATCCGGGAATTCCGGGAATTCCGGGAGTTGGGAGCCGGGGGAGTCCTGGGAGTCGGGAGCTGGGATTTGGGGTCCGGGGGGGTTCCTCGGATTTGGGATCTGGGGAGTTCCTGGGATTCGGGATCCAGGAGATTCCCGGGATTCGGGATCCAGGAGATTCCCGGGATTTGGGATCCAGGAGATTCCCGGGATTCGGGGTCTGGGCGGGAATGGGAACTGGAGGGGAAGGTGGGAAAAGATGGGAGGGATTCGGGATTGGGGGAGGGAGGACAAGGTGGGAAAAGGGGCGGGAAGCAACGCCGAGGGAGCTGGGAATTGTGGGAAGGGAGGGAAGATCCCGAAATGAAGGGCGGGAAGGAGCTGGGAACTTTGGGATAGGGAACTTTGGGATCGGGAACTTTGGGATGGGGAACTTTGGGATCTGGGAACTTTGGGATGGGGATCTTTGGGATTGGAAAGTTTGGGATCGGGAACTTTGGGATGGGGAACTTTGGGATTGGGAAGTTTGGGATGGGGATCTTCGGGATCTGGGAAGTTTGGGATGGGGATCTTTGGGATGGGGAAGTTTGGGATGGGGATCTTTGGGATGGGGAGCTTTGGGAGGTTGGGGATTGGGAGCTTTGGAACCTTTGGGATGGGGAGTTTTGGGATGCGTGCGGGGGGCGTCCCGGGCGGCGTTTCCCGGGCGTTTGGGAATTTCCGGCTGACGCCCGTGTCCCGCAGGCGCTGGCCCAGGTGGGGACGCTGCTGGCCCGGGCCCTGTTCACCCTGGCCGGGGGAAGCGCCGGCGCCGAGAGCGTCCGCGCCGACCCCAGGACGGTGAGAACGATCGACGGGAATGGTGGGAATGTGCATTGGGAATGATGGGAATGGTGGGAATGTGCATTGGGAATGGTCAATGGGAATGATGGGAATGGTCATTCCGGGGGAAGCGCCGGAGCCGAGAGCGTCCGCGCCGACCCCAGGACGGTGAGAACGATCGACGGGAATGGTGGGAATGTGCATTGGGAATGGTGGGAATGGTCATTGGGAATGGTCATTGGGAATGTGCATTGGGAATGGTCAATGGGAATGTGCATTGGGAATGTGCATTGGGAATGTGCATTGGGAATGGTCAATGGGAATGTGCATTGGGAATGGTCAATGGGAATGATGGGAATGGTCAATGGGAATGATGGGAATGGTCATTCCGGGGGAAGCGCCGGCGCCGAGAGCGTCCGCGCCGACCCCAGGACGGTGAGAACGGTGGGAACGGTCATTGGGAATGGTGGGAATGGTGGGAATGTTCATTGGGAATGGTCAATGGGAATGATGGGAATGTGCATTGGGAATGTGCATTGGGAATGTGCATTGGGAATGGTCAATGGGAATGATGGGAATGGTCATTCCGGGGGAACCGCCGGAGCCGAGAGCGTCCGCGCCGACCCCAGGACGGTGAGAACGATCGACGGGAATGGTGGGAATGTGCATTGGGAATGGTGGGAATGGTCATTGGGAATGGTCATTGGGAATGTGCATTGGGAATGGTCAATGGGAGTGTTGGGAATGGTCATTCCGGGGGAAGCGCCGGCGCCGAGAGCGTCCGCGCCGACCCCAGGACGGTGAGAACGATCGACAGGAATGGTGGGAATGTGCATTGGGAATGGTCATTGGGAATGTGCTTTGGGAATGGTCATTGGGAATGGTCAATGGGAATGATGGGAATGGTCATTCCGGGGGAAGCGCCGGAGCCGAGAGCGTCCGCGCCGACCCCAGGACGGTGAGAACGATCGACGGGAATGTGCATTGGGAATGATGGGAATGGTGGGAATGTGCATTGGGAATGGTCAATGGGAATGATGGGAATGGTCATTCCGGGGGAAGCGCCGGCGCCGAGAGCGTCCGCGCCGACCCCAGGACGGTGAGAACGATCGACGGGAATGTGCATTGGGAATGGTCATTGGGAATGTGCATTGGGAATGGTCAATGGGAATGATGGGAATGGTCATTGGGAATGGTGGGAATGATGGGAATGGTCATTCCGGGGGAAGCGCCGGCGCCGAGAGCGTCCGCGCCGACCCCAGGACGGTGAGAACGATCGACGGGAATGGTCATTGGGAACGGTGGGAATGGTGGGAATGGTCATTGGGAATGGTCATTGGGAATGGTCATTGGGAATGTTGGGAATGGTCATTCCGGGGGAAGCGCCGGCGCCGAGAGCGTCCGCGCCGACCCCAGGACGGTGAGAACGATCGACGGGAATGTGCATTGGGAATGGTCATTGGGAATGTGCTTTGGGAATGGTCAATGGGAATGATGGGAATGGTCATTGGGAATGGTGGGAATGATGGGAATGGTCATTCCGGGGGAAGCGCCGGCGCTGAGAGCGTCCGCGCCGACCCCAGGACGGTGAGAACGATCGACGGGAATGGTGGGAATGTGCATTGGGAATGTGCATTGGGAATGGTCAATGGGAATGTTCATTGGGAATGGTCAATGGGAATGTTGGGAATGGTCATTCCGGGGGAAGCGCCGGAGCCGAGAGCGTCCGCGCCGACCCCAGGACGGTGAGAACGATCGACGGGAATGGTCATTGGGAACGGTGGGAATGGTGGGAATGGTCATTGGGAATGGTCATTGGGAATGGTCAATGGGAATGGTCAATGGGAATGGTCAATGGGAATGATGGGAATGGTCATTCCGGGGGAAGCGCCGGCGCCGAGAGCATCCGCGCCGACCCCAGGACGGTGAGAACGATGGGAATGGTGGGAATGTGCATTGGGAATGATGGGAATGGTCATTGGGAACGATGGGAATGATGGGAATGGTGGGAATGGTCATTGGGAATGGTGGGAATGTTGGGAATGGTCATTCCGGGGGAAGCGCCGGCGCCGAGAGCGTCCGCGCCGACCCCAGGACGGTGAGAACGATGGGAACGGTCATTGGGAATGGTGGGAATGGTGGGAATGGTCATTGGGAATGATGGGAATGGTGGGAATGTGCATTGGGAATGTGCATTGGGAATGTGCATTGGGAATGTGCATTGGGAATGGTCAATGGGAATGATGGGAATGTGCATTGGGAATGTGCATTGGGAATGGTCAATGGGAATGGTCAATGGGAATGTTGGGAATGGTCATTCCGGGGGAAGCGCCGGCGCCGAGAGCGTCCGCGCCGACCCCAGGACGGTGAGAACGATCGACGGGAATGGTGGGAATGTGCATTGGGAATTCTGGGAATGGTCATTGGGAATTCTGGGAATGCTGGGTCTCCACCATTAGCCCGGTTTTCCTGCAATGCCCCGGGTTGAAAGCCCGGAGATTGGACTCCTCCATTTTCCGGGAATTCCCGGAATTAGAATCCCCAGGTTCCCTGGAATCCTGGAATTAGAACCCCAGGGGTTTTTTCTGTAATCCCTGGGATCAGAATCCCCGATTTCCCCGGGATTCCCATTCCCATCCCTCTCCTGCGGAATTCCCGCTCCTTTCCCTCCCGCCCCTGAACTCCCTGCCTGGGATTTTCCCTGGTGGAATTCCGGGATTTTCCCTGAGGGAATTCTGGGATTTTCCCTGAGGGAATTCCGGGATTTTCCCTGATGGAATTCTGGGATTTTCCCTGAGGGAATTCCGGGATTTTCGTGAGGGAATTCCGGGATTTTCCCTGATGGAATTCCGGGATTTTCCTGAGGGAATTCCGTGTTTTTCCCAGGTCACTCGGCTGCTCTATGGGTTCCTGATCAACTCCAACAATTCCTGGTTCCAGTCCCTGATCAAACCCGACCAGACGGGGATCCTGGGTGAGCCACCGCCGGGAGCAGCAAATTCCCGAGTTTCCCGCTCTCATTCCCACTGCTCCCGCTCTCATTCCCACTGCTCCCGCTCTAATTCCCACTGTTCCCGCTCTAATTCCCACTTTTCCCGCTCTCATTCCCACTTTTCCCGCTCTCATTCCCACTGTTCCCTGCTCTAATTCCCACTGTTCCCGCTCTAATTCCTGCTTTTCCTGCTCTAATTCCCACTGTTCCCGCTCTAATTCCCACTTTTCCCGCTCTAATTCCCACTTTTCCCGCTCTAATTCCCACTTTTCCTGCTCTAATTCCCACTGTTCCCGCTCTAATTCCCACTTTTCCTGCTCTAATTCCCACTTTTCCTGCTCTAATTCCCACTTTTCCTGCTCTAATTCCCACTGTTCCCGCTCTAATTCCCACTTTTCCCACTCTAATTCCCACTTTTCCCGGCTCTGATCCCCGTTTTTTCCCTGCCTGTCGTTCCCGTGTCCCTCAATTCCCATTTCCCTCAATTCCCATTCCCGGTCCCCTTTTTCTTGTTCCAAATCCCATTTTCCCCGTTTCTCCCATTCCCAATCCCACTTTTCCCATTCTTTTTCCCATTTTCCCAGTGTTTTCCCCGTTTCTCCTCTTCCCAATCCCGTTTTCCCCGTTTTTCCCATTCTTTTTCCCATTTTCCCGTTTTTTTCCCCGTTTCTCCCATTCCCAATCCCACTTTTCCCATTCCCCAATCCCATTTTCCCGGTGTTTTTCCCGGTTTTCCAGGCCCGTCTCCCCAGCACTACGTGGCCGTGTCCAGCCAGAATTCCTGTTTCTCTTCCCAATCCCATTTTCCCTGTTTTTCCCATTCTTTTTCCCATTTTCCCGGTGTTTTCCCCGTTTCTCCCGTTCCCCAATCCCATTTTCCCGGTGTTTTTCCCGGTTTTCCAGGCCCGTCTCCCCAGCACTACGTGGCCGTGTCCAGCCCCACCAACACGACGCAGCTGCTGCAGGCCGTGCTGGGAAACCTCACCGGGACCAGGGTCAACCTCAGCCGCGAGGAGTGCCAGAATCCCGGGAAAATCCCGGGAACGCTGCACCAGGTGAGCCCGGGAAAACCGGGAATTGGGCTCCGGGGGGACGGGAATGGGATTTCGGTGCCAGAATCCCGGGAAAATCCCGGGAACGCTGCACCAGGTGAGCCCGGGAGAACCGGGAGAACCGGGAATTGGGCTCCGGGGGGACGGGATTCCTGGTTTCCCATGTAGAACTCCCGTCTTTTCAGCTCTAATTTCCATTTTCCCGGCTCTTATTCCCGTTCTCCTGGCTCTGATGCCTGTGTTCCCGTTCCTTCTCCCGGCTCTGATTCCCGCTGTTTTTCCCACTCCTCCCGGCTCTGATTCCCATTTTCCCCGGCTCTGATTCCCGTGTTCCCGGCTGTGATTCCCGTTCTTTTTCCCGCTCCTTCTCCCGGCTCTGATTCCCATTTTCCCCGGCTGTGATTCCCGTGTTCCTGGCTGCGATTCCCGCCGTTTTTCCCGCTCCTTCTCCCGGCTCTGATTCCCATTTCCCCGGCTCTGATTCCCGCTGTTTTCCCCGGCTCTGATTCCCGCTGTTTTTCCCGCTCCTTCTCCCGGCTCTGATTCCCATTTTCCCGTTCTTTTTCCCGGCTCTGATTCCCATTTTCCCCGGCTCTGATTCCCGTGTTCCCGGCTCTGATTCCCGCTGTTTTTCCCGCTCATTCTCCCGGCTCTGATTCCCGTTCTTTTTCCCGCTCCTTCTCCCGGCTCTGATTCCCGTGTTCCCGGCTGTTTTTCCCGCTGTTTTTCCCGGCTCTGATTCCCGTGTTCCCGGCTGTTTTTCCCGCTCATTCTCCCGGCTCTGATTCCCGTGTTCCCGGCTGTTTTTCCCGCTGTTTTTCCCGGCTCTGATTCCCATTTTCCCCGGCTGTGATTCCCGTGTTCCCGGCTCTGATTCCCGTGTTCCCGGCTGTTTTTCCCGCTGTTTTTCCCGGCGACGATTCCCATTTTCCCCGGCTGTGATTCCCGTGTTCCCGGCTCTGATTCCCGTGTTCCCGGCTCTGATTCCCGCTGTTTTTCCTGCTCCTTCTCCCGGCTCTGATTCCCATTTCCCCGGCTGTGATTCCCGTGTTCCCGGCTCTGATTCCCGTGTTCCCGGCTGTTTTTCCCGCTGTTTTCCCCGGCTGTGATTCCCGTGTTCCCGGCTCTGATTCCCGTGTTCCCGGCTGTTTTTCCCGCTGTTTTCCCCGGCTGTGATTCCCGTGTTCCCGGCTGTGATTCCCGTGTTCCCGGCTGTTTTTCCCGCCGTTTTTCCCGCTCCTTCCGCTGGCAGCTGTTCGAGTTCTGGTGGGCGCGGGGCTGCGTGCGCTCGGGCGTCCGCCTGTCGCCCGCGCTGTCGCCGGCCTTCGAGCTGCGCCGCTGGGACTCGCGCGACTTCTCCACCTGGACCGAGAGCCGCTGGAAGGACATCCGCGCCCGCATCTTCCTGGTGGCCAGCAGGGACATGGAGGTGACACTGGGGACACTGGGGACACTGGGGACACTGGGGACACTGGGGACACTGGGGATACTGGGGACACTGGGGACACTGGGGACACTGGGGACAGTGGGGATACTGGGGATACTGGGGACATTGGGGACATTGGGGACACTGGGGACACTGGGGACACTGGGATACTGGGGACCCTGGGGACACTCAGGGGACATTGGGGACACCCCGGGGACAGGGAGAGGACAGAGGGACAGGGGGGGCGGGGACATGGAGGTGCCAATGGGGACGCCCTGGGGACACTGCGGGGACACTGCGGGGACACAGGGGGGACAGGGAGGGGGACACAGGGGACAGCAGGAGGGACCCTGGGGTCATCCCAACCCCAAATTCCCAGCTCCCCAATCCCAAAAACTCCCAGAATTCCCAGTCCCGGAATTCCCGTTTCTCCAGCTGCTGACGCTGTTCCTGGGGCTGCTGCTGCTGCTGCTCCTGTCCCCCGATCCCAGCGATTCCTGGGACAAATCCCCAAATCCCAAATCCCCAAATCCCAAATCCCCAAACCGCCGATCCCAAGTTCCCGGAATTCCCGTTTTCCCAGCTGCTGACGCTGTTCCTGGGGCTGCTGCTGCTGCTGCTCTTGTCCCCCGATCCCAGCGATTCCCGGGACAAATCCCCAAATCCCAAATCCCCAAATCCCAAATCCCCAAATCCCCAAATCCCCAAATCCCCAAATCGCCGATCCCAAATTCCCGGAATTCCCGTTTTCCCAGCTGCTGACGCTGTTCCTGGGGCTGCTGCTGCTGCTCCTGTCCCCCGATCCCAGCGATTCCTGGGACAAATCCCCAAATCCCCAAAGTCCCCAAATCCCAAATCCCCAAATCCCCAAACCACCGATCCCAAATCCCCGGAATTCCCGTTTTCCCAGCTGCTGACGCTGTTCCTGGGGCTGCTGCTGCTGCTCCTGTCCCCCGATCCCAGCGATTCCTGGGACAAATCCCCAAATCCCCAAAATCCCAAATCCCCAAATCCCCAAATCCCAAATCCCCAAACCGCCGATCCCAAATCCCCAGAATTCCCGTTTTCCCAGCTGCTGACGCTGTTCCTGGGGCTGCTGCTGCTGCTCCTGTCCCCCGATCCCAGCGATTCCTGGGACAAATCCCCAAATCCCAAATCCCCAAATCCCCAAAATCCCAAATCCCCAAATCCCCAAAGTCCCCAAATCCCCAAATCCCAAATCCCCAAATCCCCGATCCCAAATTCCCGGAATTCCCGTTTTCCCAGCTGCTGACGCTGTTCCTGGGGCTGCTGCTGCTGCTCCTGTCCCCCGATCCCAGCGATTCCTGGGACAAATCCCCAAATCCCAAATCCCCAAACCGCCGATCCCAAGTTCCCGGAATTCCCGTTTTCCCAGCTGCTGACGCTGTTCCTGGGGCTGCTGGTGCTGCTGCTGTCGCTGCTCTGCACTTTCCTCATCAGCTCCAAGGCCGAGCTGCTCTTCGGGCCCCCGGCCCCGCCCGGCCCCGGCGGGTACTGACAGCTCCGGGAAAAAACGGGAATTGCCCCTGGAAAGAGCCACGGAATGGGCCTGGGACACCTCGGGAATCTCCACGGGAAACTCCTGGGAAACCTCGGGAATCTCCACGGAAAACTCCTGGGACACCTCGGGAATCTCCACGGAAAACTCCTGGGAAACCTCGGGAATCTCCACGGAAAACTCCTCGGAATGGGCCTGGAAAACCTCGGGAACCTCCACGGAAAACTCCTGGGAAACCTCGGGAACCTCCACGGAAAACTCCTGGGAAACCTCGGGAATCTCCACGGAAAACTCCACGGAATGGGCCTGGAAAAAAACCGGGAATTTCCTTTGGAAAACTCCTGGAAAACCTTGGGAATTCTCCTCAGAAAACTCCATGGAATGGGCCTGGAAATCCTCGGGAATTTCCTTTGGAAAACCGCTGGAGAAGCCGGGGTCACCCCCAGGAATCTCGGCCGGAGAATGCCCGAGGTGTTCCCGGGAAACGGGGAGAATTCCCAAAATTCTGGGTTGGATTCGATGCCCTGAGTGGGAAATTGCCGGAATTTCCCCGGAATTCCGTCCTTTTTCCCAAAACCCAGAGCGGGGAAGGGTAAAGGGGGGAATTCTTTGGGAATTGGGAGGAATTCCAGGAGGGTCTGGGAATGTCCCATCGGAAAAATTCCCTTTTTTTTTTTTTCTTCCCTGGGATTTGTAAATATTTGAAATAAATCCACGGAATTCCCAAGGAATTTTCTGTAATTCCAGGTTTTTTTGTTCCCTCGGGGGAGCCACAAAAAAAAAAAAAAATTTAAAAGGGAAAAAATTCTGGGAATTGGGATTTGGGGCGGGGTGAAAGGGATGGGGCTTGGATCCCAAAAAATTCCTGGAAAAGGGCTGGAAATTCCTGGAAAAATGGGAATGGGACTGGAAATTCCTGGGGAAAAAAATGGGAATTCCTGGGGAAAAAAAGGGGAATTGGGCTGGGAAGGGGCTGGAGAATCCCAAATCCCAAATCCTGATGGGAAGAGCCAGGAAAGAAATGGGAAGAGCCAGGAAAAAGGGGAAAGGGATGGGGGACAGAAAAAGTGGGAAGAGCTGAGGAAAAAATGGGAAGAGCCGGAAGAAAAGGGAAAGAGCCAGGGGAAAAAAAAGGGGAAAGCAGGAAAAGGGAAAAACCAGGGAAAAAAGGGGGAAACCAGGAAAAAAAGGGGAAAACCAGGAAAAAAAGGGGGAAAAGCTGGGAAAAATGGGGAAAAACCAGGGAAAAAAAAGGGGAAAAAAACAGGGAAAAAAAAGGGGAAAAACCAGGAAAAAAAGGGGGAAAAGCCAGGAAAAAAGTGGGAAGAGCTGGGAAAAAAGGGAAAAAACGGGAAAAAAGGAGAAAAGGGGAAGCGCTGGGCCCGTTCCCGACTGGAATGATTCCCGGCTGGAATGATTCCCGGCTGGAATGATTCCCGGCTGGAATGTTTCCCGGCTCGTTGATTCCCGGCTGGAATGAGGCCCGGAGCCGCGGGCGGCCCCAGCTGCGGCCCGGCCGGGAATGATCCCAAAAATCCCCGCGGGGAGGATGGAGGGGGAGCTGGGATGGGAACGGGGGATGGAGAACCGGGAATGATCCCAAAAATCCCCCGGGGGGGGATTGGGAATGGGGGATGGAGAACCGGGAATGATCCCAAAAATCCCCGCGGGGAGGATGGAGGGGGAGCTGGGATGGGAACGGGGGATGGAGAACCGGGAATGATCCCAAAAATCCCCCGGGGGGGGATTGGGAATGGGGGATGGAGAACCGGGAATGATCCCAAAAATCCCCCGGGGAGGGCGGGGGGAGCTGGGATGAGGGTTTGGGGTTTGGGATGTGGGAGGAGCCGGGAATGATCCCAGAAAACTCCCGGAGCGGAGGGGAGGGGATCGGGATTTGGGAATGGGGGATTTGGGAACTTGGGGTTCGGGATTGGGAATTTGGGGTTCAGGATTGGGAATTTGGGGTTCGGGATTGGGAATTTGGGGTTCGGGATTGGGAATTTGGGGTTCGGGATTGGGAATTTGGGGTTCGGGATTGGGAATTTGGGGTTCGGGATTGGGAATTTGGGGTTCGGGATACGGGAATTTGGGGTTCGGGATCTGGGAATTTGGGGTTCAGGATTGGGAATTTGGGGTTCGGGATTCGAGAATTCGGGGTTCGGGATCTGGGAATTTGGGGTTCAGGATTGGGAATTTGGGGTTCGGAGCTCGGAATTTGGGGTTCGGGATCTGGGAATTTGGGGTTCGGGATTCGGGGTTCGGGATTTGGGAATTTGGGGTTCAGGATTGGGAATTTGGGGTTCGGGATTTGGGATTTTTGGGGTTCGGGATCTGGGAATTCGGGGTTCGGGATTTGGGGTTCGGGGTGCGGCTGCCCTGGGAATGTTCCGGGAGCCGCTCCGGGCTCTGCTGCTCTGTCCCCGTCCCCGTCCCTGTCCCCTCTGCGCTGTCCCTGGCGCTGTCCCTGGCGCTGCTGCTCCTGCCTCTGTCCCGGCTCTGACCCCGTCCCCGTCCCCGTCCCTGTCCCCATCTTGTGTCGCTGTCGTTGTCCCCGTCCCTGTCGCTGTCCCTGTCCCCGTCCCTGCCGCTGTCCCTCTCCCCTGTCGCTGTCCCCTGGCTCTGCTGTCGCTGCTGGCGCTGTCCCCTGTCCCCGCTGTCCCCTGTCGCTGCTGGCGCTGTCCCCGCTGTCGCTGCTGTCGCTGCTGTCGCTGCTGTCACTGCTGGCGCTGTGGCTGTCCCCTGTCCCCTGTCCCCGCTGTCCCCTGTCCCCGTTGTCCCCTGGCTCTGCTGTCCCCTGTCCCCGCTGTCCCCTGTCCCCGTTGTCCCCTGTCCCCGCTGTCCCCTGTCCCCGTTGTCCCCTGGCTCTGCTGTCCCCTGTCCCCGTTGTCCCCTGGCTCTGCTGTCCCCTGTCCCTGCTGTCCCCTGTCCCCGCTGTCCTCTGTCGCTGCTGGCGCTGTGGCTGTCCCCTGTCCCCTGGCTCTGCTGTCCCCTGTCCCCGCTGTCCCCTGGCTCTGCTGTCGCTGCTGGCGCTGTCCCCTGTCCGCGCTGTCCCCTGTCCCCGCTGTCCCCTGTCGCTGCTGGCGCTGTGGCTGTCCCCTGTCCCCGCTGTCCCCTGTCGCTGCTGGCGCTGTGGCTGTCCCCTGTCCCCGCTGTCCCCTGTCCCCGCTGTCCCCTGTCGCTGCTGGCGCTGTGGCTGTCCCCTGTCCCCGCTGTCCCCTGTCCCCGCTGTCCCCTGTCCCCGCTGTCCCCTGTCGCTGCTGGCGCTGTGGCTGTCCCCTGTCCCCGCTGTCCCCTGTCCCCGCTGTCCCCTGTCCCCGCTGTCCCCTGTCGCTGCTGGCGCTGTGGCTGTCCCCTGTCCCCGCTGTCCCCTGTCGCTGCTGGCGCTGTGGCTGTCCCCTGTCCCCGCTGTCGCTGCTGTCGCTGCTGGCGCTGTGGCTGTCCCCTGTCCCCGCTGTCGCTGCTGGCGCTGCTGGCGCTGTGGCTGTCCCCTGTCCCCGCTGTCGCTGCTGGCGCTGCTGGCGCTGTGGCTGTCCCCTGTCCCCGCTGTCCCCTGTCCCCGCTGTCCCCTGTCCCCGCTGTCCCCTGTCGCTGCTGGCGCTGTGGCTGTCCCCTGTCCCCGCTGTCCCCTGTCGCTGCTGGCGCTGTGGCTGTCCCCTGTCCCCGCTGTCGCTGCTGTCGCTGCTGGCGCTGTGGCTGTCCCCTGTCCCCGCTGTCGCTGCTGGCGCTGCTGGCGCTGTGGCTGTCCCCTGTCCCCGCTGTCGCTGCTGGCGCTGCTGGCGCTGTGGCTGTCCCCTGTCCCCGCTGTCGCTGCTGGCGCTGCTGGCGCTGTGGCTGTCCCCTGTCCCCGCTGTCGCTGCTGGCGCTGCTGGCGCTGTGGCTGTCCCCTGTCCCCGCTGGCGCTGCTGGCGCTGCTGGCGCTGTGGCTGTCCCCTGTCCCCGCTGTCCCCTGTCGCTGCTGGCGCTGTGGCTGTCCCCTGTCCCCGCTGTCCCCTGTCGCTGCTGGCGCTGTGGCTGTCCCCTGTCCCCGCTGTCCCCTGTCGCTGCTGGCGCTGTGGCTGTCCCCTGTCCCCGCTGTCGCTGCTGTCGCTGCTGGCGCTGTGGCTGTCCCCTGTCCCCGCTGTCGCTGCTGTCGCTGCTGGCGCTGTGGCTGTCCCCTGTCCCCGCTGTCGCTGCTGTCGCTGCTGGCGCTGTGGCTGTCCCCTGTCCCCTGTCCCCGCTGGCGCTGCTGTCGCTGCTGGCGCTGTGGCTGTCCCCTGTCCCCGCTGGCGCTGCTGGCGCTGCTGGCGCTGTGGCTGTCCCCTGTCGCTGCTGGCGCTGCTGGCGCTGCGGCTGTCCCCGCTGTCGTTGCTGCGGCTGTCCCCGGTGTCCCCGCTGTCCCCGCTGTCGCCAGCTGAGCCCCGCGTGTCGCCGGCGGCGGCTCCGGGGCCGTTCCGGGAGCAGCTGCGGCCGCGGCGGCGCCGAGCCCGGAGGGAGGGGACGGGGGGGACGGGGATGGGGACAGGGACAGGGAATGGGGACAGGGACAGGGACAGGGAGAGGGGACAGGGACAGGGAGAGGGGACAGGGACAGGGATGGGGACGGGGGGGACGGGGACAGGGGTGGGGACAGGGACTGGGGACAGGGAGAGGGAGAGGGAGAGGGGACAGGGACAGGGGTGGGGACAGGGATGGGGACAGGAGAGGGATGGGGACAGGGAGAGGGGACAGGGATGGGGACAGGGATGGGGACAGGAGAGGGATGGGGACAGGGAGAGGGGACAGGGACAGGGACAGGGGACGGGGGGGACGGGGACAGGGGTGGGGACGGGGACAGGGACAGGGACAGGGACAGGGACAGGGACAGGGACAGGGACAGGGGACAGGGAGAGGGAGAGGGGACAGGGAGAGGGAGAGGGGACAGGGATGGGGACAGGAGAGGAGAGGGATGGGGACAGGGAGAGGGACAGGGGGAGACGGGGACAGGAGAGGGACGGGGACAGGGAGAGGGGACAGGGACGGGGATGGGGACGGGGACAGGGACAGGGAGAGGGGACAGGGGTGGGGACAGGGAACAAGGGACAAGGACAGGACAGGGATGGGGACAGGGCAGGAGAGAGGGACAGGACATGGGGACAAGGACAGGGATAGGACAAGGATGGGACAAGGACAGGGACAGGGATGGGACAGGTGTGGGGACAGGGTCCAAGGGACAAGGACAGGACATGGACAAGGACAGGGACAGGGATGGGACAGGGACAAGGACAGGACATGGGCACAAGGACAGGGACGGGGACAAGGGCCAGGGCCGGGAGCGGCTCCGGCCGCACGCGGGGACACGAGGCCGGGGGAGCCCCGCGGTGTCCCGGGACGGGACCCGGAGCTCCGGGACAATCCCAAACCCAATCCCGGGAGAATTCCCGGCGGGAATCCCGATGGATCGGAATCCCGCCCGCCCTGGGGTCCGGGATTTCTCCATTTTCCCGGGAAAACCGGGACAATTCCCGGGGGGGTGACCCAAAGGTCGCCGTGTCCCGGGTTATTCCCGGGTTATTCCCGGGATATTCCCGGGATATTCCCGATTTCCCTCCCTTCCGCCTTCCCCTCTCCTGCACGGGTGGATTTTCCAGGCGGGATTTATGGGATGGAGGCTCCGGGGGATCCCAGAGGGGTCAGGGATGAGGATCTGGCCTCCGGAGCCTCGGGATCCGCCGGGAATTCCACCCCCGGCTCCTTCCCCCGTTTCCCGCGACCCTTTTCCCAGGTTTTGGGTCCCTTTTCCCAGGTTTTGGGTCCCTTTTCCCAGGTTTTGGGTCCCTTCTCCCGTTTTTCGGGTCCCTTCTCCCGTTTTTCTGGTCCCTTTCCCCATTTCCCGGACCGGGAATTCCTCTCCCGGCTCTTTCTCCCCCTTTTCCCGGGTCCCTTTTCCCGTTTTTCAGGACCGGGAATTCCACTCCCTTTTCCCTTTTCCCATTTTTCAGGACCAGGAATTCCACTCCCTTTTCCCTTTTCCCATTTTTCGGGACCGGGAATTCCACTCCCTTTTCCCTTTTCCCATTTCTCAGGACCGGGAATTCCTCTCCCGGCTTTCTCTCCCCTTTGCCCGGCCCGAATTCCCCCTTTTTCCCCGAATTCCCATTTTTTCCCCCCCCCGAATTCCCGGTGGGAAGCAGCCCCGGGAGCAGCTGCCGTTCCCTGTTTTTTTTTTCCTTTTTTCCCTTTTTTTTTTTTTTCCCCGCATCCCTCTGTCCCCTCCCGGGGGGCAGCAGCGGCCAATGGAATCCCGAATTCCCAAATTTCCATATTTATGAGGAATAAACCCCCACCAGAAGGGGGAGGGGGCAGCCGGGAGAGGCCAATGAGGCTCCCGGGGTCGGGCCCGGGCTGGATAAATTGGGAATTTTGGGGGGGAGAATTCCCGGAGAATTCCCGGAGAATTCCGGGATTTGTTCCCCAATTTCCATCCCGGGACTTCGGGAAAATCCAAGGAAAAGTTTTCGGGGTTTTTTGGGGTTTTTTTTCCTCTCCTTCTCTCCGTGGATGGATGATCCGAGAGAATTCCAAACGCTGGGAAAACCCGGAGGAAAAACCTCGGGAATGCTGCGGGATTTTGGGGGGTGAGTTGCGTTTTCTCCGGGGATCGGGAATGGGTGCAAAAAAACCGGGAATTCGACCCCAAATTCCCGGGAAAAATCCTCGGTCCCACTGCCGCGTTTGCCTCCTAAATCCCCCTTTGGAAAAATGGGAATTTTTTTTTTTCTCTCCTGGGAGGGTTTGGGAGCAGAGAAAAGGAAAAAATTCCAGCTGGGATTCGGGAGTTTCCGAGGGAAAAATTCTGGGGGGATTTCGTCCCTCCAGGGGTTGGGAATGGAGGGAAAAGGACGAGGAGGGAATTGGGGAGAATTCCGGGGAAAAGGGGAATGAGCAGGAATCCTTGGCGGGGCTGGATTTGGGAATGGGGAGGGGGGTTTTCCCAAAAAAAAAAAAAAAAATTGGAATAAAAACGGGGAAAAGGGCGCTGGGAGCAGGGAAAAGCTCGGGGATAACTGGGGTGATGAAATTTGAGGTTTTTCGCCCCAAAATTGTCTCCTGGTTCCCTTGCAGGTGTGGGATCCTCCCCCAAGGGGCCAAATTAATTCCCAAATTAATAATTCCCGAATTAATTCCCAAGTTCCCAGGAATCCCAGATTCACGGGGCCAAAATCCCAAATAATTCCCAAATAATTCCCAAATAATAATTCCCAAATCCCCCAAAAGCCCAGACCCTCGGGGCAGCTCAAGGGGCCAAATTCCCAAATTATTTCCTGGGAATCCTGGATTCAAGGGGCCAAATCCCCAAAGAATTCCCAAAGAATTCCCAGATCTCGGCGTGACCCCGAGCCTTGATTTATTTTAAAAATTCCGTGATTTATTTGTAAAAAATTCCTCGATTTCTTCTTAAAACTCCCTGAATTTTCACATTTTTCTGCATCCCGGCTGAAATTCCTGATCCTTCTTTTCCAGAGCTGAAATTCCCAATTTTTCCTTTTCCAGAGGTGAAATTCCCGATTTTATCTTTTCCAGACCCATCAGGATCTGACCCCTGAGAGCTCCGGAGCCGCTTCCTGACCCCCCCCAAAAAAACCCCCAAAAATCCCAAAAATCTTTGGGAAAACCTCCCGGGGATCCCTTTGGATGCCTCCGGGTCCTTTCCCGGATTTCTCCCCTGGGGAAATTCGCTCCCAAAATTCGGAATTTCCCCGGAAAATTCCCCAATTCCCGCCCGGAATGGGAGAAAGAGGAGGAGGAGGAGGAGGAGGGGCCCCGAAAATTCCCCGGATCCTCCTGCTGGGGTGACCCCAAAAACCCCGGGATGGGATCGGAGCGCCCCTGAATCATCGGGATCAGCTCGGAGTGTCCCCGAACCATCGGGATCCATTTGGGATCGTCCCCAAATCATCGGGATCAGCTCGGAGGTGACCCCAGGTCATCGGGATCCCTTTGGGATCGTCCCCAGAGCCCCGGGATCGGTTCGGAATTGTCCCCAAACCCTCAGGGTCTGTATTTGGAATTGTCCCCGGATCGCCGGGAACCGTCCCTAAACCCCCGGGATCCATTTGGGATCATCCCTAAATCCCCGAGAACCATTCGGAACCGGGATTGTCCCGAAATCCCCGGGATCCATTCGGAACTGCCCCCAAAGCGCCGGGATTGTCCCGAAATCCCCGGGATCCATTCGGAACTGCCCCCAAAGCGCCGGGATTGTCCCGAAATCCCCGGGATCCATTCGGGATCGCCCCCAAAGCGCCGGGATTGTCCCGAAATCCCCGGGATCCATTCGGAATCGCCCCCAAAGCGCCGGGACTGTCCCGAAATCCCCGGGATCCATTCGGAACTGCCCCCAAAGTGCCGGGATTGTCCCGAAATCCCCGGGATCCATTCGGAACTGCCCCCAAAGCGCCGGGATTGTCCCGAAATCCCCGGGATCCATTCGGAACTGCCCCCAAAGTGCCGGGATTGTCCCGAAATCCCCGGGATCCATTCGGGATCGTCCCCAAAGCGCCGGGATTGTCCCGAAATCCCCGGGATCCATTCGGAATCGTCCCCAAAGCGCCGGGACTGTCCCGAAATCCCCGGGATCCATTCGGGATCGTCCCCAAAGCGCCGAAATCGTCCCCAGCCGCGCCGGTGTCCCTCCAGAGCCGTCCCCCCAGCCCGGTGCCGCGATGCTGAACTCGGAGCCCTCCTCCCCTCTGGACCCCCAGCCCACCCTCGGGGCCGGTTCGGCCGGCCCGGCGATTCCCGAGGAGCCGACGGCGACGGAGCCGCTGAGCCGGGAGGATCCGGCACAGAGGGATCCCCCGAGCCGGGATCTGGCGCAGAGGGATCCCCTGGGCCGGGAGGAACCGGCGTGGAAGGATCCGATGGGCCGGGAGGATTTGGCACGGTCGGAGCTGCTGCGGAGCCGGGAGAACCCGGCACGGAAGGATCCGGCACAGAGGGATCCCCTGAGCCGGGATCTGGCACAGAGGGATCCCCGGAGCCGGGATCTGGCGCAGAGGGATCCCCTGAGCCGGGATCCGGCGCAGAGGGATCCCCTGAGCCGGGATCTGGCGCAGAGGGATCCCCTGAGCCGGGAGGAACCGGCGTGGAAGGATCTGGCCCAGAAGGATCCGGCGTGGAAGGATCTGCTGAGCCGGGAGGATCCGGCACAGAGGGATCCCCCGAGCCGGGATCCGGCGCAGAGGGATCCCCCGAGCCGGGATCCGGCGCAGAGGGATCCCCCGAGCCGGGATCCGGCACGGCCGGAGCCCCTGAGCCGGGAGGAGCGGCGGCGCCGGCGCCGGGCCACGGCCAAGTACCGCACGGCCCACGCCACGCGGGAGCGCGTCCGCGTGGAGGCGTTCAACGTGGCCTTCGCCGAGCTCCGGGGGCTGCTGCCCACGCTGCCGCCCGACAAGAAACTGTCCAAGATCGAGATCCTGCGCCTGGCCATCTGCTACATCTCCTACCTGAACCACGTCCTGGACATCTGAGTGTCCCTGTGTCCGTCCCTGTGTCCGTCCCTGTGTCCATCCCTGTGTCCATCCGTGTGTCCATCCATCCATCCATCCATCCATCCATCCCCGTGTCCATCCGTGTGTCCATCTGCTACATCTCCTACCTGAACCACGTCCTGGACATCTGAGTGTCCGTGTGTCCGTCCATGTGTCCATCCCTGTGTCCATCCCCGTGTCCATCCCTGTGTCCATCCCTGTGTCCATCCATCCATCCATCCATCCCTGTGTCCATCTGCTACATCTCCTACCTGAACCACGTCCTGGACATCTGAGTGTCCCTGTGTCCGTCCCTGTGTCCGTCCCTGTGTCCATCCCTGTGTCCATCCGTGTGTCCATCCATGTGTCCATCCCTGTGTCCATCCCTGTGTCCATCCATCCATCCCTGTGTCCATCCATCCATCCATCCATCCATCCATCCATCCATCCATCCGTGTGTCCATCTGCTACATCTCCTACCTGAACCACGTCCTGGACATCTGAGTGTCCCTGTGTCCGTCCATGTGTCCATCCCTGTGTCCATCCCTGTGTCCATCCGTGTGTCCATGTGTCCACCCACGTCCGTGTGTCCATCCCCGTGTCCATCCCCATGTCCATCCCTGTATCCATGTGTCCACCCATGTCCGTGTGTCCATCCGTGTGTCCATGTGTCCACCCACGTCCGTGTGTCCATCCCTGTGTCCATCCCTGTGTCCATGTGTCCACCCATGTCCGTGTGTCCATCCCTGTGTCCATCCCTGTGTCCATCCCTGTGTCCATGTGTCCACCCCTGTCCGTGTGTCCGTCCGTGTGCCCACCCTGCCCCGCTCCCGGCGGTTTGGAGCCGCCATTCCACAGGAACTGGAGCCGCCATTCCCAAAAGGAATGGTTGGGGCAGCATTCCTTGGAGGACGGGGACAGCAAATCCCGGGGGTTTGGAGCCGCAATTCCCGAGGAATTGGAGCAGCAATTCCCAGCGGGATGGGACAGCCGATTCCAGGTGTTTGGAGCAGCAGTTTCCAGCGGTTTGGAGCCGCAATTCCCGAGGAATTGGAGCAGCAATTCCCAGCGGGATGAAGCTGCAATTCCCAGCGGGATGGGACAGCCGATTCCAGGTGTTGCTTTGGAGCAGCGGATTCCAGAGGAACTGGAGCAGCAATTCCCAGCGGGATGGGACAGCAAAGCCCGGGCCCTTGGAGCTGCAAATTCCAGAGGGATGGAGCCAAAATTCCCAGAGGGATGGAGCCAAAATTCCCAGAGGGATGGAGCCAAAATTCCAGAGGGATGGAGCCAAAATTCCCAGAGGGATGGAGCCAAAATTCCGGAGGAACTGGAACGGGAATTCCCAGAGCTGCTCCTGCTTTTTCCCCCCCCAAACCCCTCCTTGCCCTTCCCGTCTCTGCCACGAGGATATTTACGGGATTAATTTATTGATGGAGAGCTATTAATTATTTATTATTATTATTATTAATTTATCCGCTGTGTCCTTGTGCACTTTTGGGGGGAAAGGAAAAGGCCCTGGCCCTATTCCCAAACCCTTTTAGGGTGATTTTCTCGATCCCACAGACCCCAAACCCCTCGGGGCCCCATTCCCAATCCCCTTTAGGATCAGTTTCCCGTTCCCAGTCCCCTTTAGGATCAGTTTCCCGTTCCCAATCCCCTTTAGGATCAGTTTCCCATTCCCAAACCCCTTTAGGATCAGTTTCCCGTTCCCAGTCCCCTTTAGGATCAGTTTCCCGTTCCCAATCCCCTTTAGGATCAGTTTCCCATTCCCAAACCCCTTTAGGATCAGTTTCCCGTTCCCAATCCCCTTTAGGATCAGTTTCCCATTCCCAATCCCCTTTAGGATCAGTTTCCCGTTCCCAATCCCCTTTAGGATCAGTTTCCCATTCCCAATCCCCTTTAGGATCAGTTTCCCGTTCCCAATCCCCTTTAGGATCAGTTTTCCCATTCCCAATCCCCTTTAGGATCAGTTTCCCGTTCCCAGTCCCCTTTAGGATCAGTTTCCCATTCCCAGTCCCCTTTAGGATCAGTTTCCCATTCCCAGTCCCCTTTAGGATCAGTTTCCCGTTCCCAGTCCCCTTTAGGATCAGTTTCCCCATTCCCAGTCCCCTTTAGGATCAGTTTCCCATTCCCAATCCCGTTTCAGGATTAGTTTTTTCCCCCCCTATTTCCAGCCCTTCCCGCCCCTCCATCCCTCTGGAAAAATCCCAATTCCTGCTCTGCAGGACCGGGGATGTCCCACAGGAGCTTTTCCTTGGGAAAACCCTCCTGGCTTTGGGAGAAAAATCCGGGATTTGCTCCTGGATTTGGGATAAAATTCAGGGAATTTCTGTCGGATTTGGGATAAAAATCAGGGAATCCCCGTTTTTTTGGGATGCCGATCCCGTTCCTGACCCCAAAAGGAGCGGCCCCATAGATCACCCTGGGATCCCCAAATCCCATAAATCGCCCCGGGGACCCCAAATCCCATAAATGATCCCAGGGACCCCAAATCCCATAAATGATCCCGGGACCCCAAATCCCATAAATCACCCCGGGACCCCAAATCCCATAAATGATCCCAGGGACCCCAAATCCCATAAATCACCCCGGGACCCCAAATCCCATAAATCACCCCGGGACCCCAAATCCCATAAATGATCCCGGGACCCCAAATCCCATAAATCACCCCCAGAGCGGGGCAGCTGCGGGGGCGGTCCCGGGGCTCCCCGGCACCGACCCCACAACAATGGGGTGGGCAGGACCCCATCTCCCCCGCCCCAAATCCCCCCAATTCCCCCCAAAATTCCCTCCAAATCCCCCATCTCCCCCACCCCAAATCCTGCCCCATCCCCCCATATCCCCCACCCCAAATCCCCCCCAAATCCTCCCCACCCCAAATCTCCCCCAAATCCCCCCAATCTCCCCTCGCCCCCCGCCCCAAATCCCGAATCTCCCCCACCCCAAATCCCCCCAATTCCCCCCAATTCCCCCCTCAAATCCTCCCCACCCCAAATCTCCCCCAAAATCCCCCAAATCTCCCCCAAATCCCCCCCAAATCCTCCCCACCCCAAGTCTCCCCCCAAATCCCCCCAATCTCCCGTCGCCCCCCACCCCAAATCCCGAATCTCCCCCACCCCAAATCCCCCCCAAATCCCCCCAATCACCCCAAATCCCCCCCAAATCCCCCCAATCTCTCTCACCCCAAAATCCCCCAAATCCCCCCAATCTCCCCTCGCCCCCCACCCCAAATCCCGAATCTCCCCCACCCCAAATCCCCCCAATCCCCCTCACCCCCAAATCCCCCCCAAAACCCCCAAATCCCCCCAAAATCCCCCCCAAGCCGCCCCCCCCATCCCGTTCCCCTCCCGCCCCATTGATGCCGCTCACGCATTTCAATCCCACCAATGGCGGCGCCGCTCTCCCTCCCCGCCTCACCCCATTGGCCGGCGCCGCGTGGGGGGCGCGGCCCGCGCGTTCCCACCCCGCCCATTGAGCGCGGCTGTTCCGGGGGGCGTGGCCGGAGCGTTCCCACCCCGCCCCCTGCCGGCGGCTGTTCCGGGTACCTGCCGCGCCCCCCTCCCTCCCGGAAGCCCCCCCAGACCCTTTTTGGGGGCTCGGGGGGATTTGGGGTCCCTCCCCTGGGGGTGGGGAAGGTGCGGGACCCCCTCCCGGGGTGTCCCCAGCACCCCCCAAACCCCGTTTTATTTTCCGGGGGGATTTATGGGGGTTCAGAAGCCGAACCCCCCCCAAAACCCCCAAAACCCCCAAAACCAAAGGTGGGAGCAGCCGAGACCCCCGGGGGGCGATTTTGGGGGGGCGCTGAGACCCCCCTTCGGTGACAATTTGGGGGATTGAGACCCCTTGGGAGACAACGCTGGGGTGCTGAGCCGCCTTATGGGGCAAGTTCGGGGGGGCCGAGACCCCCCGGGCGACCCCTTTGCCCTCCGCACCCACCCCCAGCTGCCGGGGGGACCCGGGGACGCCAAAGCTCCGAGCGAGGGGGTCCCCCAATTCCAGGGGCGGTCCCCCAGGGTCGGGGGGTCCCCGGGTGTCCCTGTGTGTTCGCGGGGGGCGGCCCGGAATATCTGTGGGTGTCCCCCGCTGTCTCTGGGGGTCCCGGGGGGGTCCCTGACTGTCCGGGGGGGGTCCCGGGGGTGTCCCCGCTGTCTCTGGGGGTCCCGGGGGGGTCCCTGAGTGTCCGGGGGGGGGTCCCGGGGGTGTCCCCCGCTGTCTCTGGGGGTCCCGGGGGGGTCCCTGAGTGTCCGGGGGGGGTCCCGGGGGTGTCCCCCGCTGTCTCTGGGGGTCCCGGGGGGGTCCCTGAGTGTCCGGGGGGGGTCCCGGGGGTGTCCCCGCTGTCCCTGACTGTCCGGAGGGGGTCTCTGACATCCCGGGGGGGTCCGGGGGGGTCCCTGGAAGTCCCTGGTGTCCCTGGGGGTGTCCCTGACTATCCATGGGGGGGGTCTCTGGGTGTCCGGGGGGGTCTCTGACACCGCGGAGGTGTCCGGGGGGGTCCCTGGGGGTCCCTGAGTGTCCGGGGGGGGGTCCCTGAATATCTGGGGGGGCGGGTCCTCCACTGTCCGGGGGTGTCCCTGGGTGTCCCTGGGGGTCCCGGGGGTGTCCCCGCTGCCTCTGGGGGTCCCGGGGTGGTCCCTGACTGTCGGGGGGTGTCCCTGGGTGTCCCGGGGGTGTCCCTGGGGGTCCCTGGGGGTCCCTGGGGGTCCCCGGGTGTCCCGGGGGTGTCCCCGTTGTCCCTGACTGTCCGGGGGGGTCTCTGACATCCCGGGGGTGTCCCTGGGTGTCCCTGGGTGTCCCTGGGGGTCCCCGGCTGTCCGGGGGTGTCCCCGCCGTCCCCCCGCCCCAGACAATGGCCCGGCGGCGGCGGCGGCGGCGGCGGAGCGCAGACAATGGGGCGGGAACGGGCCCGGGGGGGGGGGCGGCTCCTCCTCCTCCCCTTCCTCCCCTTCCTCCTCCTCCTCCTCCTCCTCCTCCTCCTCCTCCTCCTCCTCCTCCTCCTCCTCCTCCCCGCCGGCCGCCGCCGGGCTCTCGGTGCGGGGGGGACGCGCACAAAGGTGCGGCGGCGATGGTGAGTGCGGCCCCCCCCCGGGGAGGGTTTTGGGGGGATTTGGGGGATTTTGGGGATTTTGGGGGGATTTGGGGGTTCGGGAGCGATCCCCCCCGAGCTCCGGGAGCGGCGGCGGGGCCGGGGCCGGGCTGGGCGCGTCCCCCCCCCCGGGAAGGGCCCCGGAGCGGCCGCGGCTTCTGCTGAGCCCGGGACAGCGAGCGGGGGGGACAGGGCGGGGGGACACCCCGCGACACCCCGGGGACACCCGGGGACACCCCGCGACACCCCGCGACACCCGGGGACACCCGGGGACACCCCGGGGACACCCGGGGACACCCCGGGACACCCTGGGGACACCCCGGGACACCCTGGGGACACCCTGGGGACACCCTGGGACACCTAGGGACAGTCAGAGACCCCCCCGGGACACCCCGCGACACCCCGGGACACCCCGGGACACCCTGGAACAGTCAGAGACCGCCCCGGGACCCCCTGCGACACCCCGGGGACACCCTGGGGACACCCGGGGACACCCGGGGACACCCCGCGACACCCGGGGACACCCTGGGGACACCCTGGGGACACCCCGGGACACCCTGCGACACCCGGGGACACCCCGCGACACCCCGGGACACCCTGGGACACCCTGGAGACACCCCGGGGACACCCTGGGGACACCCTGCGACACCCCGGGGACACCTCGGGACACCCTGGGACACCTGTGTCACCCGGGGGACCCTCTGGAACTCCCTGTGACACCCTGGGGGCACCCTGGGGACACCCCGGGACACCCTGCGACAGCCCGGGACACCCTGCGACACCTAGGGACAGTCAGGGACCCCACCGGAACCCTCTGCGACACCCCGGGACACCCTGGGGACACGCCGGGACCCCCTGTGACACCCGGGGGACACCCTGGGGACACCCTGGGGACACCCTGGGGACACCCTGGGGACACACCTCGGACCCCCCCGGGGCTCCTCAGGACCCGATGCGACCCCCGGGACCCCCCCGGATCCCCCCGGTCCCGGCCCGGGGACACCTGCGGGGTGGCCTTGGGGTGTCACTGTCACCTGAGGGGTGTCCCCCGTGTCCCCATCAGCCTCGCCATGTCCCCGCGGTGTCCCCATCCCGTCCTCAGTCCCGGGGCTCCCTGGGCCTGGCTGTCCCTCGGTGTCCCCCATTGTCCCCCATGTCCCCCCATGTCCCCCCTTGTCCCCCGCTGTCCCCGGTGTCCCCGGTGTCCCCCGTGTCCCCCATTGTCCCCGGTGTCCCCACGCCACCCCGTGTCCCCCGCTGTCCCCAGTGTCCCCCGTGTCCCCCATTGTCCCCGGTGTCCCCAGGCCCTGCCCGGTGCCGGGTGTCCCCCACTGTCCCCCATTGTCACTCGGTGTCCCCACTGTCCCCGGTGTCCCCTCCCTGCCGGGGACATCCCGGGCGGGCTCCGGTTGTTTCTCTCCTCCCTCCCTGCCCCGTGTCCCCCACTGTCACTCGGTGTCCCCCATGTCCCCCATTGTCCCCCGGTGTCCCCCACTGTCACTCGGTGTCCCTGGTGTCCCCCATTGTCCCCTGGTGTCCCCCGGTGTCCCCAGGCTGTGCCTGGTGTCCCCCATGTCCCCCACTGTCACTCGGTGTCCCTGGTGTCCCCCATTGTCCCTTGGTGTCCCCTGGTGTCCCCAGGCTGTGCCTGGTGTCCTCCATGTCCCCCACTGTCACTCGGTGTCCCCCATGTCCCCCACTGTCCCCCGGTGTCCCCGTTGTCACTCGGTGTCCCCAGTGTCCCCCATTGTCCCCCGGTGTCCCTGGTGTCCTCTGTTGTCACTTGGTGTTCCTCATTGTCCCCCGTTGTCACTCGGTGTCCCCCGGTGTTCCTAGTGTCCCCCAGTGTCCCCGGTGTCCCCAGTGTCCCCCGCTGTCCCCGGTGTCCCCATTGTCCCCCAGTGTCCCCGGTGTCACTCGGTGTCCCCCGCTGTCCCCGGTGTCCCCCGGTGTCCCCAGTGTCCCCAGTGTCCCCCGTTGTCACTCGGTGTCCCCCGCTGTCCCCAGTGTCCCCGGTGTCCCCGGTGTCCCCAGTGTCCCCGTTGTCACTCAGTGTCCCCGGTGTCCCCGGTGTCCCCGGTGTCACTCGGTGTCCCCGGTGTCCACATTGTCCCCCGGTGTCCCCGGTGTCCCCTCGGTGCGGGGCCATCCCGGGAGGCTCCGGTTGTTTCTGTCCCCGCTCGCTGTCCCGGGCCCGGCCCGTTCCCTTGGAGGAGCCGCGGGGAAAACGCAGCAAAAACAGCAGAAAGAAATTTAAAAAATAAACCCGAAAAACAACAACAACAAAAAAACCCCCTAAACAACAAAAAAACCCCAAAACAACAACAAAAAAACCCCAAAAGAAACAAAACAAACCCCAAAAAATCCTAAAAAACCCCAAAAAAACCAAAACAAAACAACCCCACAAAAACAAAACAAACTCCCAGCCCAAAACAAAATAACAAACCCCAAAAACCCAAAAAACCCCAAAAAACCCCAAAAACCCCCAAAAAACCCAAAAAACCCCAAAAAACCCAAAAAACCCCAAAAAACCCAAAAACCCAAAAAACCCCAAAAAACCCCAAAAACCCCAAAAAACCCCAAAAAACCCCAAAAACCCCCAAAAAACCCCAAAAAACCCAAAAACCCAAAAAACCCCAAAAAACCCCAAAAACCCAAAAAACCCCAAAAAACCCCCAGAAAAGATTTCAGAACAATTAAAATCAGACTAACTAAAATCGGAATAGTTCAAATCAGAACGATTAAAACCGGAATAATTAAACCCGGACTAGTTAAAATCCGAGCGATTAAAATCCGAGTGATAATTAAAAATCAGAACTATTAAAACCGGAATAATTAAACCCAAAATAGTTAAAATCCGAGTGATTAAAATCCGAGTGATAATTAAAAATCAGAACGATTAAAACCGGAATAATTAAACCCGGACTAGTTAAAATCCGAGTGACTAAAATCAGTGATAATTAAAAATCAGAACGATTAAAACCGGAATAATTAAACCCGGACTAGTTAAAATCGGAGCGATTAAAATCCGAGTGATAATTAAAAATCAGAACGATTAAAAACGGGGACCCGGGAGGGGCGGCTTCGGCCTCACCCCCCCCCTCATTCCCGAGGATTTTTGGGATCGTCCCAACCTTTGGGATGAGAATTCCTGTTTTTTTTTCCCCTCCTGGCAGACGATGGGAAAACGGATCCGGATTCATTTGGGGGTTTTGGGGATGAGTTTTTCCCCTTTTTCCCAGTTTTTTTGGGGGTTTTTTTTATGGATTTATTGTCTGGGTGCTCGGGAAGAAACCTGGGAAGGGATTTGGGGGAATTCCCAAAAAATCCCAGCCTGGATTTGGAGGGAAAAATTCCAGAATTCCTGGAGCTCGTCCCGGCCCGGATTTTTTTTTGGGATCCGGGATTTGGGGGTGAGGGGTTGAGGATTAAGAAGAGTTTCCACGGATCCCAAAAAATCCCCAATCCTGGGGGGATCCTTTGATTGGGGCAGGAATTTTGGGGATTTCTCCTGGAGGAAAACGTGGGAATTCCGAGGGAGGACGAGGATTTCCGGGATCGTCCTTCCCAGATTCCCTGGAGTGGGAGTTTGGGGCGTCCTTGGAAGGGACGGGGAGGTGGGATTTGGGATTGTCTCCAGGGAATCCTGAGGAATTCCCTGGGAATCTGGGACTTCTCCAGAGAATTCCCTGGGAATTTGGGATTGTCTCCAGGGAATCCTGAGGAATTCCCTGGGAATCTGGGACTTCTCCAGAGAATTCCCTGGGAATTTGGGATTGTCTCCAGGGAATCCTGAGGAATTCCCTGGGAATCTGGGATTTCTCCAGAGAATTCCCTGGGAATTTGGGATTGTCTCCAGGGAATCCTGAGGAATTCCCTGGGAATTTGGGGCTGTGGGGGTGGGAATTCCGGAATTTTTGCCGGGGATTTGGGGATTCCAGGATCCTCCAGCTCCGGGATTTGGTTTTCCAGGTGCTGTTGGAACCAGGGGTGGGAAAAGGGGCTGGGAAGGGAAATGGGAAAAAATTCTGGGAATGAGGAGCTGGAGAAGGGAACGGAGAATCCCGAGGGAGCTGGGGAAGGGGCTCGGCCTGGAGAGAAGGGGATCCGGGGGAATTTGGGATCCTCCAGGGAAAATCCGGGATCTGATCCCAGGGAACGGCGCCGGGACAGGAGGGAACGGCCTCGGGGTGGGGATTTGGGATGAGTTTTCCATGGGAAAAGGGTCGGGAACCACGGGAAGAGACTCAGGGAGTTTTGGATCCCCATCGCTGGAGTTTTCCAGAGGAATTCCCGGAATTCTGGCTCCCGGCTCGGACTCGGTCACCTCGCAGCTCTTCCCCGACCTGGACGATCGCGGAATTTTGGGATCCCGGAATTCCATTCTCCTGGAAGAACGAAAGGAACCGTGGGATGCTCCCCCGCCGTTCCCAACTCCTCCGGGATGGAATGAAGTGGGATTTTGTTTGTTTGTTGTTTTGGTTTTTTCCTGGGAAAACTCATTCCCGGCTTTCCCAGAACCCCGGGGACGGAAGGAGCCGAATTTTCCTCCCGGAATTCTCCCTCTGGAAGAAGCTTTTTCATCTGGAAACGCTTTGGATCTAAGTTTTACTTTCAGTTATTTCCATTTTTTTCTTGTTGGTTCGGGGTGTTTGGTTGGTTTTTTTTTTTTTTTGGGAATATTTGAATCCCAAAGGTGGGAATCTTTGATCCTCGATCCCGGGAAGAATTCCAGCCTGGCCTCGAAGACGTCGGCAGCGGCGAAGCCTCCCCGGCCCCGGGGGGAGTTTTTGGGGAGCTTTGATCGTCCCAGGATTTAAAAAAAAAAAAAATGGGAATTTTCTTCCTCCTCCTCCTGTTTTGCATCCGGCTCTGGCTCCCGGCGTTCCCGACTTTTCCAGCCCGCGGAACCGGCTCGGCTGGAAAAGATTCCAAGAAAAAAAAAATCCCTTTTTATTTTATTTTTTTTTTTCCCCTCTCTCTTCTGGAACAAGGCGCTCCTGGATTTCCTGCTGGGATTCCCTTTGGAAAAGTGCTGGAAAATTCCTGGGAAATCCCGGATTTATTTGGGCTGAGAGACCCCGGAAGACCCGGAAAAATCCGGGGATTTGTGGAGAAAATCTCCGGGATTTCTGGGAAATCCCAAATTTGTTTGGGCTGAATCCACAAGAAAAGGCTGAGCGACCTCGGAAAACCCGGGAAAATCCGGGAATTAAAGGGAAAAGCTCCCCAGGATTTTTGGGAAATCCCAAATTGGCTTCAGCTGGAGATGTTGGGAATTCTGGAACATTCGGGGATTCACGGAAAATCCCAAATTCCCCCCCCAAAATTTTTTTGGGATACCTAGGGTGAGGTGTCCACCTCGCACCTGTCGCCTTCCCTGGTTTCTCCCGAGGAATTCCCAAGCGCCGGGAATTGGCAGGATTGGGGAATTTGCGGGATTCGGAATTGGCGGGATTCGGGAATTCGTGGAAATTTGGAATCCCCGGGATTCGAGAACTCTGTGGGATTCGGGAGTTGGCAGGGTTTGGGATTCGCCGGATTCCGGAATCTGCAGAATTCGGGAAATGGCGAGGTCAGGAATTCACGGGATTTGGGATCCGTGGGATTCCGGAATTTGCACAATTGGGGAATCCAGGGAATTTGGGGCCGCGCGGGGTCGGGGGTTCGCGGGATTGGGAGGTCGCGGGTTTCGGGAATTGACGGGCTTTGGGAACCGGCAGAATTCAGGGCTTTGGGAATTTCGGGAACGGGGAAAGCGCCGCAATTCCCGTGTTCCATGTCGCCGCAGCTGGAGGCCGCTCCCCCCGTGCGCTGACCCCCCATGCCCGGCCCGCGTCCGATGCCGGCCCCGCCCGAGGCCCCGCCCGAGGCCCCGCCCGAGGCCCCGCCCAGCGCCGGGACGGAGCCCCCGGAGCCGCCCGGTGAGATAAACTGGGACACACTGGGACAGACTGGGACAGACTGGGATAAACTGGGACACACTGGGACACACTGGGATAAACTGGGATAGACTGGGACAGACTGGGATAGACTGGGATAGACTGGGATAGACTGGGGCAGACTGGGATAGACTGGGATAGACTGGGACAGACTGGGACAGACTGGGACAGACTGGGACAGACTGGGATAGACTGGGATACACTGGGACAGACTGGGATAGACTGGGATAGACTGGGACAGACTGGGACAGACTGGGACAGACTGGGATAGACTGGGACACACTGGGACACACTGGGATAGACTGGGATAGACTGGGACAGACTGGGACAGACTGGGATAGACTGGGACAGACTGGGACAGACTGGGACAGACTGGGATACACTGGGACACACTGGGATAGACTGGGATAGACTGGGATACACTGGGACAGACTGGGATAGACTGGGACAGACTGGGACAGACTGGGACAGACTGGGACAGACTGGGACAGACTGGGATAGACTGGGATACACTGGGACAGACTGGGATAGACTGGGACAGACTGGGACAGACTGGGACAGACTGGGACAGACTGGGATAGACTGGGATAGACTGGGACACACTGGGATAGACTGGGATAGACTGGGACAGACTGGGACAGACTGGGATAGACTGGGACAGACTGGGACAGACTGGGATAGACTGGGATAGACTGGGACAGACTGGGATAGACTGGGATAGACTGGGATAGACTGGGACAGACTGGGATAGACTGGGATAGACTGGGACAGACTGGGACACACTGGGATAAACTGGGATCTCCGGGATCTCCCGAGGCCCCGCCCAGCGCCGGGACGGAGCCCCCGGAGCCGCCCGGTGAGATAAACTGGGACAGACTGGGACAGACTGGGACAGACTGGGATAAACTGGGACAGACTGGGACAGACTGGGATAGACTGGGATAGACTGGGACAGACTGGGATAGACTGGGACACACTGGGATAGACTGGGACACACTGGGACACACTGGGATAAACTGGGATAGACTGGGACAGACTGGGATAGACTGGGATAGACTGGGACAGACTGGGACAGACTGGGACACACTGGGACAGACTGGGACAGACTGGGATAGACTGGGATAGACTGGGATAGACTGGGACACACTGGGATACACTGGGACACACTGGGATAGACTGGGATAGACTGGGATAGACTGGGACACACTGGGATAAACTGGGATCTCCGGGATCTCCCGAGGCCCCGCCCAGCGCCGGGACGGAGCCCCCGGAGCCGCCCGGTGAGATAAACTGGGACAGACTGGGACAGACTGGGACAGACTGGGACACACTGGGACAGACTGGGACACACTGGGACACACTGGGACACACTGGGACACACTGGGACACACTGGGATAAACTGGGAGACACTGGGATAGACTGGGACAGACTGGGACAGACTGGGACAGACTGGGATAGACTGGGATAGACTGGGATAGACTGGGATAGACTGGGATAAACTGGGACACACTGGGACAGACTGGGACAGACTGGGATAGACTGGGACACACTGGGACAGACTGGGACAGACTGGGACACACTGGGACAGACTGGGACAGACTGGGACAGACTGGGACAGACTGGGACACACTGGGATAGACTGGGATAGACTGGGATAGACTGGGACAGACTGGGATAGACTGGGATAGACTGGGATAGACTGGGATAGACTGGGACACAGTGGGATAGACTGGGATAGACTGGGACAGACTGGGATTGACTGGGACACACTGGGACAGACTGGGATAGACTGGGACACACTGGGATAGACTGGGACACACTGGGATACACTGGGACAGACTGGGACAGACTGGGACACACTGGGATCTCCGGGATCTCCCGAGGCCCCGCCCAGCGCCGGGACGGAGCCCCCGGAGCCGCCCGGTGAGATAAACTGGGACACACTGGGATAAACTGGGATAGACTGGGACAGACTGGGATAGACTGGGACAGACTGGGATACACTGGGACACACTGGGACAGACTGGGACAGACTGGGACAGACTGGGATAAACTGGGACAGACTGGGATAGACTGGGACAGACTGGGACACACTGGGATTGACTGGGACACACTGGGACAGACTGGGATAGACTGGGACAGACTGGGATGGACTGGGATACACTGGGGCACACTGGGACAGACTGGGACAGGATCCAGCCCTTACTGGGGTCACTGGGCCATACTGGGACAGGATCCAGCCCTTACTGGTCCCTACTGGTCCCTACTGGGCCCCGGAGCGTTTCCCAGCCCCGTTCCCATCTCCCGGCAAGGCCTCGGTTTCCATGGCAACCCCGGCGGGGATCCTCGGGAATTCCGGGACAAAGGAATTCCCCGCCCTTCCCCCTCCCGGGCCTTGGGAAAAGGGAAAAGGAGGAATTTTTTTTTTTTGGGGGGGGGGTTTCCATGGAAACCTGGGACGGCTCCCGGGAAAGCAGCCGGGGCCTCCCCGGCCGGGGCTCGGGGGTCCCAAAGAAATCCTCGGGAAAAGGTGGGAGGAGGATCCAGCGGGATCCCAGATCCCCTGGGGTGGGTCGGGGGGGTTGGATCCCCCAGAATGCCCAGGAGGAACTCTTGGGATCATGCGAATGGAGTCCTGGGATATCCTGGGCCGTCCTGGGCTGTTCTGGGATATGCTGGGATGTACTGGGATGTACTGGGATGTACTGGGATGTACTGGGATATACTGGGATATACTGGGATATACTGGGATGTACTGGGATGTACTGGGATGTACTGGGATATACTGGGATGTACTGGGATGTACTGGAGCATCCTGGGCCATCCTGGGCCGTTCTGGGATATACTGGGATGTACTGGGCTATACTGGGATATACTGGAGCATCCTGGGCCGTTCTGGGCCGTTCTGGGATATACTGGGATATACTGGGATATACTGGGCCATTCTGGGCCATTCTGGGCCATTCTGGGCCATTCTAGGCCCTACTGGTCCATACTGGGATATACTGGGATACACTGGGCCGTTCTAGACCATTCTGGGCCATTCTAGGCCATCCTGGTCCATACTGGGATATACTGGGCCATCCTGGGCCATTCTGGACCATTCTAGGCCCTACTGGTCCATCCTGGTCCATCCTGGGCCATCCTGGGCCGTTCTAGGCCATCCTGGTCCATACTGGGATATACTGGGCCCTTCTAGACCATTCTGGGCCATTCTAGGCCATCCTGGGCCATCCTGGTCCATCCTGGTCCATCCTGGTCCATCCTGGGCCCTCCTGGTCCATCCTGGTCCGTCCTGGTCCATCCTGGTCCATCCTGGGCCCTCCTGGGCCATTCTGGTCCATCCTGGTCCATCCTGGGCCCTCCTGGTCCATCCTGGTCCATACTGGGATATACTGGTCCATCCTGGTCCGTCCTGGGCCGTCCTGGTCCATCCTGGGCCGTCCTGGGCCGTCCTGGTCCATCCTGGTCCATCCTGGGCCGTTCTAGGTCATCCTGGTCCATCCTGGTCCATCCTGGTCCATCCTGGGCCCTCCTGGTCCATCCTGGTCCATACTGGGATATACTGGTCCATCCTGGTCCATCCTGGGCCGCCCCGGTCCATCCTGGTCCATCCTGGGCCATTCTGGTCCATCCTGGTCCATCCTGGTCCATCCTGGTCCATCCTGGTCCATCCTGGGCCCTCCTGGTCCATCCTGGTCCATACTGGGATATACTGGTCCATCCTGGTCCATCCTGGGCCGCCCCGGTCCATCCTGGTCCATCCTGGGCCATTCTGGTCCATCCTGGTCCATCCTGGTCCATCCTGGTCCATCCTGGTCCATCCTGGGCCCTCCTGGTCCATCCTGGTCCATACTGGGATATACTGGTCCATCCTGGTCCATCCTGGGCCGCCCCGGTCCATCCTGGTCCATCCTGGGCCATTCTGGTCCATCCTGGTCCATCCTGGTCCATCCTGGTCCATCCTGGTCCATCCTGGGCCGTCCTGGGCCATCCTGGGCCATTCTAGGCCATTCTGGTCCATCCTGGTCCATCCTGGTCCATCCTGGGCCCTCCTGGTCCATCCTGGTCCATACTGGGATATACTGGTCCATCCTGGTCCATCCTGGGCCGCCCCGGTCCATCCTGGTCCATCCTGGGCCATTCTGGTCCATCCTGGTCCATCCTGGTCCATCCTGGTCCATCCTGGTCCATCCTGGTCCATCCTGGGCCATCCTGGGCCATTCTAGGCCATTCTGGTCCATACTGGGATATACTGGGATATACTGGGATATACTGGGATATACTGGGCCCTTCTAGACCATTCTGGGCCATCCTGGTCCATCCTGGTCCATCCTGGTCCATCCTGGTCCATCCTGGGCCGTCCTGGTCCATCCTGGTCCATCCTGGTCCATCCTGGTCCATCCTGGGCCATCCTGGGCCATCCTGGGCCGCCCCGGCCCACGCCGGGCAGTCGCCAGTGACCGTGCCCGTGTCCCCGCAGGCCGGCCCGGCCCGTCCCGCTGAGCCGAGGCCGCCGCCCGCCCCGAAGGCGCCGAGCTCGAGCCGCCCGAGGCCAAGGTGAGGCCGGACGTGCTGCAGGCGCCCCTGGGGCCGAGGAAAGCCCGGGAGCCGCCGGGAAAACCGCCCCCCGGGAGAGCCCCCGCGGGCCCCCGAGCCCCCGCCGGGAGGGGCAGCGCCCGCCGCGACATGGACAACGAGTCGCAGTATTCGGGATATTCCTACAAATCCGGCCACTCCCGCGGCTCCCGCAAGCACAGGTGAGCAGCCCCCGAACGCCCTGGCCCCCAGACCGCTTTCCCGCTTCTTTCCCTGGTTTTTTCCCGCTTTTCCCGCTTCTTTTCCCGGTTTTTTCCCGCTTTTCCCACTTTTTTTCCCGTTTTTTTCCCCGCTTTTCCCACTTTTTTTCCTGTTTTTTCCCCCACTTTTCCCTCTTATTTTCCCAGTTTTTTCCCGCTTTTCCCACTTCTTTTCCCGTTTTTTTCCCCCGCTTTTCCCACTTCTTTTCCCGTTTTTTTTCCCGCTTTCCCCACTTCTTTTCCCGTTTTTTTCCAGCTTTTCCCTCTTCTTTTCCCGTTTTTTCCCCCGCTTTTCCCACTTCTTTTCCCGGTTTTTTCCCGCTTTTCCCACTTTTTTCCCCTTTTTTTTCCCGCTTTTCCTACTTTTTTTTTCCTGGATTTTTCCCCAATGTTTCCCACTTTTTTCCCCCTTTTCCCCCCACTTTTCCCATTTTGTTCCTGTTTTTTCCCCGCTTTTGCCACTTTTTTCCCGTTTTTTTTCCCCACTTTTTTCCGTTTTTTTCCCCACTAATTTTCCCACTTTTATTCCCAGCTTTTCCCCCCACTGCTTTTCCCCCTTTTATTCCCATTCTTCCCCCTTTTATTCCCATTTTCCCCACTCTTTTCCCCAGTATTTCCCCGCTTTTCCCCCACTCTTTTTCCTGCTTTCCCCCATTTTTCCCATTTCCCCCCCATTTTTTTCCCTGTTTTTTCCCATTTCCCCCCTTCTTTTTCCTGTTTTTTTCCCCCGTTCTTTTTTTTTTATTTCCCCTTTTCCCCCACTTATTTTTCCCCATTTTTTCCCTATTTTTTCCCATTTCCCCCCTTCTTTTTCCTGTTTTTTTTCCCCGTTCTTTTTTTTTATTTCCCTTTTCCCCCACTTATTTTCCCCCATTTTCCCCCCATTTTTTCCCTGTTTTTTCCCATTTTCCCCCCTTCTTTTTCCTGTTTTTTCCCCGTTCTTTTTTTTTATTTCCCCTTTCCCCCCACTTATTTTTCCCCATTTTTCCCCATTTTCCCCCCATTTTTTCCCTGTTTTTTCCCATTTCCCCCCTTCTTTTTCCTGTTTTTTTTCCCCATTCTTTTTTTTTTTTATTTCCCCTTTTCCCCCACTTATTTTCCCCCATTTTTCCCATTTCCCCCCCATTTTTTTCCCTATTTTTTCCCATTTCCCCCTCTTCTTTTTCCTGTATTTTTTCCCCGTTCTTTTTTTTTATATCCCCATTTCCCCCACTTATTTTTCCCCATTTTTTCCCTATTTTTTCCCATTTCCCCCCTTCTTTTTCCTGTTTTTTTCCCCGTTCTTTTTTTTTTATTTCCCCTTTTCCCCCACTTATTTTTCCCCATTTTTTCCCTATTTTTTCCCATTTCCCCCTCTTCTTTTTCCTGTATTTTTTCCCCGTTCTTTTTTTTTATATCCCCATTTCCCCCACTTATTTTTCCCCATTTTTTCCCTATTTTTTCCCATTTCCCCCTCTTCTTTTTCCTGTTTTTTTTCCCCGTTCTTTTTTTTTATTTCCCTTTTCCCCCACTTATTTTCCCCCATTTCCCCCCCATTTTTTTCCCTGTTTTTTCCCATTTCCCCCCTTCTTTTTCCTGTTTTTTTTCCCCGTTCTTTTTTTTTATATCCCCTTTTCCCCCACTTATTTTCCCCCATTTTTTCCCTGTTTTTTCCCATTTCCCCCTCTTCTTTTTCCTGTTTTTTTTCCCCGTTCTTTTTTTTTTCCCCCCTTTCCCCCACACTTATTTCCCCCCTTTCTTTCCCATTTTTTCCCCATTTTCCGCCTTTTTTCCTCCCCCCAGGGACCGTCGGGACCGTCACCGCTCCAAGAGCCGGGAGGGGCCCCGCGGGGACAAGTCGGTGACGATCCAAACCCCGGGGGAGCCCCTGCTGGACAACGAGTCCGCCCGCGGCGGGGACGACAGGGTGAGAAACCCGGATTGATCCGGGGAGTTTGGCGTCTCCCAGGGGGAGGAAATCCCGGATTGGGGGATTTCGGGGTTCCCCGGGGGGAGGAGAATCCGGGAATTTGGGGGATTTGGGGGATTTGGGGATTCTCCGAAGTGAGAAAATCCAAATTTTGGGATTCTCCGGGGGGAGAAAATCCCGAATTTTGGGATTTTGGGGTTCCCCAGGGGGAGAAAATCTGGGATTTTGGGGATTTTGGGATTCCCTAGGGAGAGAAAATCCGGGATTTTGGGATTCCCCAGGGGGAGAAAATTCAGAATTTTGGGATTTTGGGATTCCCCAGGGGGAGAAAATCCGTGATTTTGGGATTTTGGGATTCCCCAGGGGGAGAAAATCTGTGATTTTGGGATTTTGGGATTCCCCAGGGAGAGAAAATCCATGATTTTGGGATTCCCCAGGGGGAGAAAATCTGGGATTTTGGGGATTTTGGGATTCCCTAGGGAGAGAAAATCCGGGATTTTGGGATTCCCCAGGGTGAGAAAATCCAGAATTTTGGGATTTTGGGATTCCCCAGGGTGAGAAAATCCGGGATTTTGGGATTTTGGGATTCCCCAGGGTGAGAAAATCCGGGATTTTGGAATTTTGGGATTCCCCAGGGGGAGAAAATCCCAAATTTGGGGATTTTTGGGGTTCCCCAAACTGAGGAAATCCCAAATTTGGGGATTCCCCGGCCACCCTTTGGAATGTCCCCTCCCCGAAACGACGCCTGGGTGGTGGCTGGGAGGTCCTGGCGGTCACCTGGCTCAGGCGGGACCCGGAGTGACCCCTCCGGAATGTCCCCGTCCCCTGCCCAGGGTGACAATCCCTGGTTTGGAGATGCTGGAGGTGGGGCGGAAGGTTTGGAGCAGGGGATGGATGTCCCCTCCTCCAAATGACACCTGGGAGGTCCTGGAGGTCCAGGTGGTCACCTGGGAGCTGGAGCCACCCCTCTGAAGGTCCCCCCGTCCCCTCCCTCCCGTGCCCAGGACGACAACTGGGGCGAGACCACCACGGTGGTGACGGGCACGTCGGAGCACAGCATCTCCCACGATGACCTCACGCGCATCGCCAAGGACATGGAGGACGGCGCCCGCCTGGACTGCTCCCGCCACCTGGGCGTGGCCCTGGGCGCGGCCCTGGCCCTGCTGGCCTTCCTCACCCCCCTGGCCTTCCTCCTCCTCCCTCAGCTGCTGTGGAGGGACGAGCTGGAGCCTTGCGGCACCCCCTGCGAGGGGCTCTTCATCTCGGTGGCCTTCAAACTCCTCATCCTCCTGCTGGCCAGCTGGGCCTTGTTCTTCCGCCGCCCCAAAGCCTTCTTCCCGCGAGTCTTCGTCTTCAGGGCCACGCTCATGGTGCTGGTCTTCCTCCTGGTGGTCTCCTACTGGCTCTTCTACGGCGTCAGGATCCTGGACTCGCGGGACCGCGACTACCGGGGCGTGGTGCAGTTCGCCGTGTCGCTGGTGGACGCCCTGCTCTTCGTGCACTACCTGGCCGTGGTGCTGCTGGAGCTGAGGCAGCTCCAGCCCCAGTTCACCCTCAAGGCCGTGCGCTCGGCCGACGGCGCCAGCCGCTTCTACAACGTCGGCCACCTCAGGTTGGCTTTGGGCTTGGGCGGGCGCCGAGAGGTTTGGGGGGGCCTGAGTTGGGAGTTCGGGGTTCTTTTGGCTGGAAAAGGGGGTGAGGAGAAGCTTGGAGAAGTCCTGAGGGAGCTGGGAATGTTCATCCCGGAGAAGAGAGGAACAGGTTTGGTGGACACGGGTTTGGTGGAGGTTCCTGAGGTGGGAATTGGGGAAATTCCCATGGAAAAGGTGGTGAGGAGAAGGTTGGAGAACTCCTGAGGGAGCTGGGGATGTTCATCCTGGAGAAGAGAGGAACAGGTTTGGTGGACACGGGTTAGGTGGACACGGGTTTGGTGGAGGTTCCTGTGGTGGGAATTGGGGAAATTCCCATGGAAAAGGCGGTGAGGAGAAGGTTGGAGAAGTCCTGAGGGAGCTGGGGATGTTCATCCTGGAGAAGAGAGGAACAGGTTTGGTGGACACGGGTTTGGTGGACACGGGTTTGGTGGAGGTTCCTGAGGTGGGAATTGGGGAAATTCCCATGGAAAAAGTGGTGAGGAGAAGGTTGGAGAAGTCCTGAGGGAGCTGGGAATGTTCATCCCAGAGAAGAGAGGAACAGGTTTGGTGGACACGGGTTTGGTGGACACGGGTTTGGTGGACACGGGTTTGGTGGAGGTTCCTGAGGTGGGAATTGAGGAAATTCCCATGGAAAAGGTGGTGAGGAGAAGGTTGGAGAAGTCCTGAGGGAGCTGGGGATGTTCATCCTGGAGAAGAGAGGAACAGGTTTGGTGGACACGGGTTTGGTGGACACGGGTTTGGTGGAGGTTCCTGAGGTGGGAATTGAGGAAATTCCCATGGAAAAGGCGGTGAGGAGAAGGTTGGAGAAGTCCTGAGGGAGCTGGGGATGTTCATCCTGGAGAAGAGAGGAACGGGTTTGGTGGACACGGGTTTGGTGGACACGGGTTTGGTGGAGGTTCCTGAGGTGGGAATTGGGGAAATTCCCATGGAAAAGGTGGTGAGGAGAAGGTTGGAGAAGTCCTGAGGGAGCTGGGAATGTTCATCCCAGAGAAGAGGGACACGGGTTTGGTGGACACGGGTTTGGTGGACACAGGTTTGGTGGACACGGGTTTGGTGGAGGTTCCTGAGGTGGGAATTGAGGAAATTCCCATGGAAAAGGGGGTGAGGAGAAGCTTGGAGAAGTCCTGAGGGAGCTGGGGATGTTCATCCTGGAGAAGAGAAGAACGGGTTTGGTGGACACGGGTTTGGTGGAGGTTCCTGAGGTGGGAATTGGGGAAATTCCCATGGAAAAAGTGGTGAGGAGAAGGTTGGAGAAGTCCTGAGGGAGCTGGGAATGTTCATCCCAGAGAAGAGAGGAACAGGTTTGGTGGACACGGGTTTGGTGGACACGGGTTTGGTGGACACGGGTTTGGTGGAGGTTCCTGAGGTGGGAATTGAGGAAATTCCCATGGAAAAGGTGGTGAGGAGAAGGTTGGAGAAGTCCTGAGGGAGCTGGGGATGTTCATCCTGGAGAAGAGAGGAACAGGTTTGGTGGACACGGGTTTGGTGGACACGGGTTTGGTGGAGGTTCCTGAGGTGGGAATTGAGGAAATTCCCATGGAAAAGGCGGTGAGGAGAAGGTTGGAGAAGTCCTGAGGGAGCTGGGGATGTTCATCCTGGAGAAGAGAGGAACGGGTTTGGTGGACACGGGTTTGGTGGACACGGGTTTGGTGGAGGTTCCTGAGGTGGGAATTGGGGAAATTCCCATGGAAAAGGTGGTGAGGAGAAGGTTGGAGAAGTCCTGAGGGAGCTGGGAATGTTCATCCCAGAGAAGAGGGACACGGGTTTGGTGGACACGGGTTTGGTGGACACAGGTTTGGTGGACACGGGTTTGGTGGAGGTTCCTGAGGTGGGAATTGAGGAAATTCCCATGGAAAAGGTGGTGAGGAGAAGGTTGGAGAAGTCCTGAGGGAGCTGGGGATGTTCATCCTGGAGAAGAGAGGAACGGGTTTGGTGGACACGGGTTTGGTGGACACGGGTTTGGTGGACACGGGTTTGGTGGAGGTTCCTGAGGTGGGAATTGGGGAAATTCCCATGGAAAAGGCGGTGAGGAGAAGGTTGGAGAAGTCCTGAGGGTGCTGGGGAGGCTCAGCCTGGAGAAAAGGGGGATCCAGGGGGGAATTTTGGGATCCCCCAGGGGGGATTTGGGATCTGATCCCAGGGAACGGCGCCGGGACAAGAGGGAACGGCCTCGAGCTGGGCCAGGGGAGGCTCAGGGTGGGAAATTTGGGGAAAAACCTCCTGGAAAAGGGGAAAAGACCTCGGAAGGGGCTCAGGGAGGTTTGGATTCCCACCCCTGGAGGTGTCCCAGGAATTCCTGGAGATTCCTCTGGATGACCAAGTGGATATTTGCGATGATTTCTCCATGGAAAAAGAGCTGGGAAGCCTCAGGAGGGGCTCGCGGAGGGGTTGGATCCCCGTCCCTGGTTCCTGATTTTCCCCGTTCCCAATTTTTCCCCGTCCCCCACATTCCCGATTTTCCCGTTTCCCTCACAAATTCCCATTTTTTCTTCCCCCCCGGCAGCATCCAGCGCGCGGCCGTGTGGATCCTGGAGAATTATTACCACGATTTCCCCGTCTACAACCCGGCCCTGCTCAACCTCCCCAAGTCCGTCCTGGCCAAGAAAATGTCCGGGTTTAAGGTTTATTCCCTGGGAGAGGGTGAGAAAATTCCCGTTTTTCCCTCAATTCTCCCGTTTTTTCTGATTTTAAGGTTTGTTCCCTGGGAGAGGGTGAGAAAATTCCCGTTTTTCCCTCACTTCTCCCGTTTTTTTCCGGGTTTAAGGTTTATTCCCTGGGAGAGGGTGAGAAAATTCCCGTTTTTCCCTCAATTCTCCCGTTTTTTTCCGGGTTTAAGGTTTGTTCCCTCAGAGAGGGTGAGATTCCCTATTTTTTTTTTTCCCACCCCCGTCCTCACATTCCTCACCGGAATTTTTTTTGCGGGGAGGGGGGAATTTTTTCCAGGGAACTTTTTGGGGAGGGGAGTGGGGTGGAATTCCTTTTCCGCCGGAACCTTTCCGCGGCTGAAATTTTCTTTTCCGGGTGGAATTTTTCCGGGGGCGAATTTTTTTTTTTTCCTTCCCCCCCACCAGGCGAAAATTTTTTTTGGGGGTGGGGAGAGCTCCGATATTTAGAGTTCGGGTTTTATTTTTTCCCCCTCTGGATCCAACCTTTTCCCCTCTGTCAGAAAACTCCACCAACAACTCGTCGGGGCAGCCGCGGGCGGTGATGGCGGCGGCGGCGCGGAGACGCGACAACGGCCACAACGAGTTCTACTACGAGGAGGCCGAGCACGAGCGCCGGGTCCGGAAACGCCGAGCCAGGTACGGAGCGGAAAGATAAAACAAAAATATCCCTGGATTCCCCGCCTTGGGAATCCCCATTTTTGGGGTTTTTTTGAGGAATTTGGGGAGTTTTATGGGCAGGGGGTGATCCCAGTTTGGCCCAAGGGTCCGGAAACGCCGAGCCAGGTACGGGGCGGAAAGATAAAAATAAATATCCCTGGATTCCCCGCCTTGGGAATCCCCATTTTGGTTTTTTTTTGTGGAATTTGGGGAGTTTTATGGGCAGGGGGTGATCCCAGTTTGGCCCAAGGGTCCGGAAACGCCGAGCCAGGTACGGGGTGGAAAGATAAAAAAAAATTATCCCTGGATTCCCCAACTTGGGAATCCCCATTTTGGGGTTTTTGGGGTTTTTTTTGTGGAATTTGGGGAGTTTTATGGGCAGGGGGTGATCCCAGTTTGGCCCAAGGGTCCGGAAACGCCGAGCCAGGTACGGGGCGGAAAGATAAAACAAAAATATCCTTGGATTCCCCGCCTTGGGAATCCCCATTTTTGGGGTTTTTTTGAGGAATTTGGGGAGTTTTATGGGCAGGGGGTGATCCCAGTTTGGCCCAAGGGTCCGGAAACGCCGAGCCAGGTACGGGGCGGGAAGATAAAACCCCAAGGGGGTTTCTGTCCAAATTCCCAAGGGGTTTCCATCCGAAATCCAAGAGGTTTTTCCATCCCACTTCCATGGGGTTTTCCATCCTGAATCCGTGGGGATTTTATCCCAGGTCCAAGAGGTTTTCTGTCCCGAATCCACGGCGGTTTTCCGTCCCAGGTCCAAGGGGTTTCCATCCCAAATCCCAAAGATCTTCCGTCCCAATTCCAAGGAGTTTTCCATCCCAATTCCAAGACGTTCTCCATCCCAATTCCAAGGAGTTCTCCATCCCAATTCCAAGGCGTTCTCCATCCCAATTCCCAGGAGTTCTCCATCCCAATTCCAAGGAGTTTTCCATCCCAATTCCAAGGCGTTCTCCATCCCAATTCCAAGGCGTTTTCCATCCCAATTCCAAGGCGTTCTCCATCCCAATTCCAAGGCGTTCTCCATCCCAATTCCAAGGCGTTCTCCATCCCAATTCCAAGGAGTTTTCCATCCCAATTCCAAGGCGTTCTCCATCCCAATTCCAAGGCGTTTCCCATCCCAATTCCAAGGCGTTCTCCATCCCAATTCCAAGGCGTTCTCCGATCCAAGAGGTTTCCCATCCAAATTTCCATGGGATTCTCCATCCCCGATCCAAGAGGTTTCCCATCCAAATTTCCGTGGGATTCTCCATCCCCGATCCAAGAGGTTTCCCATCCAAACTTCCGTGGGATTCTCCGTCCCCGATCCAAGAGGTTTCCCATCCAAACTTCCGTGGGATTCTCCGTCCCCGATCCAAGAGGTTTCCCATCCTAACTTCCAAGGGCCTTTCCATCCCAAATCCACGGGGTTTCCCATCCCCGGTCTGGGCGGTTTTCCACCCCAAATCCCTGAGCTCTTCCGTCCCACGCCCTTGGCGTTCCCCACCCCAAATCCACGGGGTTTCCCATCCCCGGTCCGGGCGGTTTTCCATCCCAGCTCCCAGGAGGTTTTCCACCCGAACTTCCAAGGGATTTCCCGCCCCACATCCGCGGGGTTTTCCGCCCCGGACCCCCGTAATTCCCCGCCCCGGCCCCTGTTCCGTGCCCGCAGGCTGGTGGTGGCGGTGGAGGAGGCCTTCACGCACATCAAGCGGCTGCAGGAGGAGGAGCAGAAGAACCCGCGGGAGGTGATGGACCCGCGCGAGGCCGCCCAGGCCATCTTCGCCTCCATGGCCCGCGCCATGCAGAAATACCTGCGCACCACCAAGCAGCAGCCCTACCACACCATGGAGAGCATCCTGCAGCACCTCGAGTTCTGCATCACGCACGACATGACCCCAAAGGTGCCGCTTTGGGGCGGGGTTTGGGGTTTTGGGGCGGGGTTTGGGTTTTGGGGCGGGGCTTGATCCATTTTAGGGCGAGGTTTGATCCGTTTTGGGGTTTTGGGGCGGGGTTTGGGGTTTTGGGGCGGGGTTTGGGGTTTTGGGGCGGGGTTTGATCCTCGCCATGGAGAACATCCTGCAGCACCTCGAGTTCTGCATCACGCACGACATGACCCCAAAGGTGCCGCTTTGGGGCGGGGTTTGGGGTTTTGGGGGTGGAGTTTGGGGTTTTGGGGCGGGGTTTGGGGTTTTGGGGCGGGGTTTGGGGTTTGGGGTGGGGTTTGATCCCCGCCATGGAGAACATCCTGCAGCACCTCGAGTTCTGCATCACGCACGACATGACCCCAAAGGTGCCGATTTGGGGCGGGGTTTGGGGTTTTGGGGCGGGGTTTGATCCTCACCATGGAGAACATCCTGCAGCACCTCAAGTTCTGCATCACCCACGACATGACCCCAAAGGTGCCGCTTTGGGGCGGGGTTTGAGCCGTTTTTTCCTCCAAAAAAACCCCCAAAACCCCCAAAATTTTTATCCAAACCCCCTAAACCCCACATTTCCGTGTCCCTGTTTTCTCCCAGCCTTTCCTGGAGATCTGAGGATCAACCACACCTCGATGACCTCTCGGACAAACCCCCCAAAAACCCCATCCCCAAAAACCCAAAAAACCCTTTTATTTTTCTCCATAAAAACCCCCCCAAAACCCCCCAAAAACCCCCAAAACCCCCAAATCTTGCGACCAAGCGCCGAATCCGCGTCCCTTTCGCCCCGCAGGCGTTCCTGGAGATCTGAGGATCAACCACACCTCGGTGACCTCTCGGACAACCCCCCCAAAAACCCCATCCCCAAAAACCCAAAAACCCTTTTATTTTTCTCCATAAAAACCCCCCAAAACCCCCAAATCTTGCGACCAAGCGCCGAATCCACGTCCCTTTTGCCGCGCAGGCGTTCCTGGAGATCTGAGGATCAACCACATCTCGATGACCTCTCGGACAACCCCCAAAAACCCCATCCCCAAAAACCCAAAAAACCCTTTTATTTTTCTCCATAAAAACCCCCCAAAACCCCCCAAAAACCCCCAAAACCCCCAAATCTTGCGACCAAGCGCCGAATCCGCGTCCCTTTTGCCGCGCAGGCGTTCCTGGAGATCTGAGGATCAACCACACCTCGGTGACCTCTCAGACAAACCCCCCAAAAACCCCATCCCCAAAAACCCCAAAAAACCTTTTATTTTTCTCCATAAAAACCCCCCCAAAAAACCCCAAAACCCCCAAAAACTTTTATCCAAACCCCTAAAACCCACATTTCCGTGTCCCTGTTTTCTCCCAGCCTTTCCTGGAGATCTGAGGATCAACCACATCTCGGTGACCTCTCGGACAAACCCCCCAAAAACCCCATCCCCAAAAACCCAAAAAACCTTTTATTTTTCTCCATAAAACTCCCCCCAAAACCCCCCAAAAACCCCCAAAACCCCCAAATCTTGCGACCAAGCGCCGAATCCGCGTCCCTTTTGCCGCGCAGGCGTTCCTGGAGATCTGAGGATCAACCACACCTCGGTGACCTCTCAGACAAACCCCCCAAAAACCCCATCCCCAAAAACCCCAAAAAACCTTTTATTTTTCTCCATAAAAACCCCCCCAAAAAACCCCAAAACCCCCAAAAACTTTTATCCAAACCCCTAAAACCCACATTTCCGTGTCCCTGTTTTCTCCCAGCCTTTCCTGGAGATCTGAGGATCAACCACATCTCGGTGACCTCTCGGACAAACCCCCCAAAAACCCCATCCCCAAAAACCCAAAAAACCTTTTATTTTTCTCCATAAAACTCCCCCCAAAACCCCCCAAAAACCCCCAAAACCCCCAAATCTTGCGACCAAGCGCCGAATCCGCGTCCCTTTTGCCGCGCAGGCGTTCCTGGAGATCTGAGGATCAACCACACCTCGGTGACCTCTCAGACAAACCCCCCAAAAACCCCATCCCCAAAAACCCCAAAAAACCTTTTATTTTTCTCCATAAAAACCCCCCCAAAAAACCCCAAAACCCCCAAAAACTTTTATCCAAACCCCTAAAACCCACATTTCCGTGTCCCTGTTTTCTCCCAGCCTTTCCTGGAGATCTGAGGATCAACCACATCTCGGTGACCTCTCGGACAACCCCCCCAAAAACCCCATCCCCAAAAATCCCAAAAAACCTTTTATTTTTCTCCATAAAAACTCCCCCCAAAACCCCCCCAAACCCCCCAAAAAACCCAAAAACCCCCAAAAAACTTTTATCCAAACCCCTAAACCCGACATTTCCGTGTCCCTGTTTTCTCCCAGCCTTTCCTGGAGATCTGAGGATCAACCACACCTCGATGACCTCTCGGACAACCCCCAAAAACCCCATCCCCAAAAACCCTTTTATTTTTCTCCATAAAAACCCCCCCCAAAAACCCCCAAAACCCCCAAATCTTGCGACCAAGCGCCGAATCCGCGTCCCTTTTGCCGCGCAGGCGTTCCTGGAGCGGTACCTGACGTCGGGCCCCACCATCCAGTACCACAAGGAGCGCTGGCTGGCCAAGCAGTGGACGCTGGTCAGCGAGGAGCCGGTGACCAGCGGCCTCAGGGACGGCGCCGTCTTCGTCCTCAAGCGCCACGACTTCAGCCTGGTGGTGTCGGCCAAGAAAATCCCCTTCTTCCAGCTCTCCGAGGAATTCGTGGACCCCAAATCCCACAAGTTCATCATGAGGCTGCAGTCGGAGACCTCGGTGTGACGGGGGGGGTTTGTTTCCCTCAAAATTTTGAGGAATTTTTTTGGGGGGTTTGTTTTTTTTTCCTCAAAATTTTGAGGATTTTTTTTGGGGTTTGTTTTTTTTTTCTCAAAATTTTGAGGATTTTTTTTTTTTTCTCAAAATTTTGAGGATTTTTTTTTGTTGTTTTTTTTTCTCAAAATTTTGAGGATTTTTTTGGGGGGTTTTTTTGGGTTGTTTTTTTTTTGCCCCGCAAAATTTTGAGGATTTTTTTGGGGGTTTTTTGGGGTTGTTTTTTTTTTTTTTGCACCGCAAAATTTTGAGGAGTTTTTTTGGGGGGGTTTTTTTCCTCAAAATTTTGAGGATTTTTTGGGGTTTTTTTTTTCTTTTCCTCAAAATTTTGTGGATTTTTTTTCCTGTAAAATTTTGAGGAGTTTTTGGGGGGGGGGGGGGGGTTTCCTCAAAATTTTGAGGATTTTTTCATTTTTTTTTTCTTTCCTTCAAAATTTTGTGGATTTTTTTTTTCCTCAAAAGTTTGTGGTTTTTCGGGTGTTTCCTCAAAATTTTGAGGATTTTTTTGGGGTTGTTTTCTTTTTTTTTCCCCTCAAAATTTTGCGGATTTTTTGGGGGTTGTTTTTTTTTTTTCCCCCTCAAAATTTCGGCTCCAAAATCTTGGAATTTGGAGCTAAAAAAAAAAGCAAAAAAAAAAAAAAAGTCGCTCCCGATGGAACGGTGACCACTCGTCCTTTTCGTTTGGATTTTGAGCCTCTTTTCCTCCTCTTCATCCTCAGCATCCTCAGCATCATTCCCAAAATCCGCATCTCAAGGGCTAATCCCAAGAATTCCCAAATTTTCTTCTTCTTCACCAGCGTCCCGTCCCACAAAATTTTCTGCTCCCGTTTTTTTTTATTTCCTGGCCTTAAACCACTGCCCAGTTTGGGGAGAATTCCCGAGGGAATTTTTGGGGAATTTTGGGGAAAAATCCTGAGGGAATTTCTGGGATTTTTTGGGGGGGAAATTCCTGAGGGAATTTTGGGGATTTTTTGGGGGGAAAATTCCTGAGGGAATTTTGGGAAAACGGATTTGGAAATTTTTTTTCCCCCCCAATTTTTCCCCCAAATTTTTTTCCCAGTTTTTTTCCCCAGTTTTGTTTTATCCCAATTTTTTTTCTTCCCCTCCAACTTCCACCCTTGTGGAAAGGCCGGATTTCATTTTCGGGGTCGGATTTTGGGGTCAATTTTTATCCTAAGCACTAAAAAGAAAAGGGGAAGTTTGGATTCCCCAGTAGCAAGATGGGAAGGGATCCGTCCCTTCATCCAGACTCCAGGAAAATCCCATTTTTTGGGAATTTTTTTAGGAATTTTTTAGGGATTTTAAAGGGATTTTTTAGGGAATTTTTTTTAGGAATTTTTTAGGGGTGGAAATTTTTTTTGCGGGGGGGAATTTTTTTGGGGGCGGGATCCATCCCTTTATCCAAATTCCAGGAAAATCCCTTTTTTTGGGGGGGAAATTTTTTTAAGGGTGGAATTTTTTCGGGGAGAAATTTTTTTGGGGGGTGGAATTTCAATCCCCCCCCGCCTCCTGCTGCTCCCCAGAATTTTCCAGCCTTTTGGGGCATTTTCCTACAAAACAAATTAAAAATGAAAAAAACCTGGATGGGTCTTCCTGGGGTTAAGGGGGGGAGCGTTGAGAATTCCCAATTTTGGGGAATTTTGGGAGTGGAAAAATCCCTTTTTTTGGGTTTTTTTAGGTTTTTTGGGGGGAGGGGTTTAGGTTTTTTTTTTCCCCTCAGAGCCGAGAATTTTGGGTTTGTTTGGGTTTTTTTTGGTGCATGCCTGTAGAAAGTTGTAAAATGTCAAATTAATGGTTTTTAATATATAAAATTTTTAAAACTTCGGATTTTTTTTTTTTCTTCTTTTTCCTGGATTTTTTTTTTTTTTTTTTTTTTTTTTGCAGTGGTAGGAATTTTTTTAAAAAATTTTTTATTTCTTTTTCCGTTGGTGTTCGGTTGGTTTCATTTCGGGATTTTTTTTTTTTATTATTTGTTGTCTTATTTTATTTTTTAAATAGAGGAAACTAAAATTGTATAATTTTTATTAGTTGTTGGTTTGGGTTTTTTTTTAATAAAAGAAACCTGTTTTGACTTTTTTTTTTTTCCCCCACAAAACTTATTTTGGTTCAGGGGGGAGGCCAAGAGTTTGGGGTTTGTGGGGCCAAGGGTTCGGGATTTCTGGGATTTCTGGGATTTCAGGGATTTGGAGTTTGTGGGGCCAGGGATTTGGGATTTATGGGATTTGTGGGATTTATGGGATTTGTGGGATTTGGGATTTATGGGACAAAGGGTTTGGGGTTTGTGGGGCCAAGGATTTGGGATTTAAGGGATTTATGGGGCCAAGGATTTGGAATTTAAGGGATTTATGGGATTTAAGGGATTTGGGATTTATGGGACAAAGGGTTTGGGGTTTGTGGGATTTATGGGATTTAAGGGATTTGGGATTTATGGGACAAAGGATTTGGGGTTTGTGGGGTCGAGGGTTTGGGATTTATGGGATTTAAGGGATTTGGGATTTATGGGACAAAGGGTTTGCGGTTTTGGGGGCCAAGGATTTGGGATTTGTGGGATTTATGGATTTTAAGGGATTTGGGATTTATGGGACAAAGGGTTTGGGGTTTCTGGGGTCAAGGATTTGGGATTTGTGGGATTTATGGGATTTAAGGGATTTACGGGATTTATGGAACCAAAGGGTTTGGGGTTTTTGGGGTCAAGGATTTGGGATTTAAGGGATTTATGGGATTGAAGGGATTTGGGATTTATGGGACAAAGGGTTTGGGGTTTGTGGGATTTATGGGATTTCAGGGATTTACGGGATTTGGGGTCTCTGCTGCTGAAGTTTCGGCGTCTGTGGGGTCGGAGTTTTGGGGTCTGTGGCCGAAGCAGGTCTCGGTGAGCTCCGGGCCCGGGGGGGTCTCGGGGTCCTTCCCCTCGCTCTGGAAAAGAAACGGGAATTCCGTGGGGCTTTGACCTTTTCCCAATTCCCAGGCTCACCTTTGGGGTCGGGGGTTTTGGGGCTTGGGGGGTTTTTGGGATGGACTCACCTGTAGGGTCCGGGATTTGAGGGTTTTGGGGGTTTTTGGGGTTTTGGGGACGGGCTCGTGGACGTGGGGCTGGACCAGAGCTCCCAAATCTGCGAGGGAAGGGTTGGGATCGATATCCCAACAAAACATCAAAGAGAATATCCCAGTAAAATCAAAATATCCCGAAAAAATAAAATGCCCCGATTTTAAAAACACCCCAATTAAAAACCAAACAAACCAAACAACCCCAATTAAAAATTAGCCCCAAATAAAATAAAATACAAACGAAGTACAAAACGTCCCAGTAAAATCAAGACGTCCCAATAAAATAAAATACCCCGATGAAAAAAACCCGAAAAAAATAAAATGCCCCAGTTAAAAAACAAACAAAACCAAACCCAGTATAACAAAACATCCCAATGAAAGGAAATCTTTTCTTTGGAATCTCAGTGAAATCAAAGCAGCCCAAGAAATTAAAAAAAACCCCAAAAAACAGAATATCCCAATAAAATAAAATATCAAAAAATCCCAGAATATCCCAGTAAAACCAGTTGCTCCCAGTAACCCCACTGGGCTCACCTGAGGAGTCGCTGCCGCTCGTGACCAGATCCCGGATCCCTGCGACCGGAACACACCCAAAATCCCTATTTCTCACCCCAAAATCCCAGTTTCTCACCCCAAAATCCCAATTTCCCACCCAAAATCCCAATTTCCCACCCCAAAATCCCAGTTTCCCACCCAAAATCCCAGTTTCCCACCCCAAAAATCCCAATTTCCCACCCCAAAAATCCCAATTTCCCACCCCAAGAATCCCAGTTTCCCACTCCAAAAATCCCAATTTCCCACCCCAAAAATCCCAATTACCCACCCCAAAAATCCCAATTTCCCACCCCAAAAATCCCAGTTTCCCACCCCAAAAATCCCAATTTCCCACCCCAAAATCCCAATTTCCCACCCAGAATCCCAATTTCCCACCCCAAAATCCCAGTTTCCCACCCCAAAAATCCCAATTTCCCACCCCAATTATCCCAATTTCCCACCCCTAAATCCCAATTTCTCACCCCAAAATCCCAGTTTCCCACCCCAAAAATCCCAGTTTCCCACCCCTAAATCCCAATTTCCCACCCCAAAACCCGGATTTTCCACCCAAAATCCCAATTTCCCACCCCAAAATCCCAGTTTCCCACCCAAAAATCCCAATTTTCCACCTCAAAATCCCAAGGACGTTTTGGGGCATTTTTGGAGGTTTTTGGGGTTGCAGATCCCGGATCTTTTGGGGTCGTGACCTCTGGATCTTTTGGGGTCATCACCTCTGGATTTTGGGGCGTTTCTGATTATTTTGGGGCTGTGACCTCTGGATCTTTTGGGGTCGTGACCTCTGGAGGTTTTGGGGCATTTCTGGATCTTTTGGGATCACAGTTTCTGGATGTTTTGGGGTCGTGACCTCTGGATCTTTTGGGGTTGTGACCTCTGGAGGTTTTGGGGTATTTCCGATTATTTTGGGGTCGTGACCTCTGGCTCTTTTGGGGTCGTGACCTCTGGAGGTTTTGGGGCATTTCTGGATCTTTTGGGATCACAGTTTCTGGATGTTTTGGGGTCGTGACCTCTGGATCTTTTGGGGTTGTGACCTCTGGAGGTTTTGGGGTATTTCCGATTATTTTGGAGTCGTGACCTCTGGATGTTTTGGGGTCGTGACCTCTGGATGTTTTGGGGTCATGACCTCTGGCTCTTTTGGGGTCGTGACCTCTGGCTCTTTTGGGGTTTTTTTGGGGTTTCTGGGGCCAGACCTCTGTCCCGGGTCCTGTGGTAGGTGACGAAGAGCACGAGCAGCGCCAGCAGCACGAAGAGCACGGGGGACCAGAACCGGGCGGGGACACCCGGGGACGTTCCTGCGGGGACGGGGGTGACACAGGTGGGGACAGGGACACGGATGGTGACAGGTCCCTCAGGAGGGTGACAGGGACAGGGACAGGGGCGTCGGGACATCCCAGGGGGTGACAGGTGCCCTTGGGGACGTTCCTGCGGGGACAGGGGTGACACAGGGGGGGACAGGGACAGGGAACAGGGTGGGGACATCCCAGAGGGGGTGACAGGGTCAGGGGGTGGGGACACTCCAGGAGGGTGACAGGTCCCCAGGGTGGTGGCGTGTCCCTCAAGAGGGTGACAGGTCCCCCAGGGGTGTTGTCACCTCCTGATGACGGTGACAAATCTCCTCTAGGACAGTGTCACCTCCCGATGACGGTGACAGTTCTCCCCTGGGACAGTGTCACCTCCCGATGACGGTGACAGCTCTCCTCTAGGACAGTGTCACCTCCTGATGACGGTGACAGTTCTCCCCTGGGACAGTGTCACCTCCCGATGACGGTGACAAATCTCCCCTGGGACAGTGTCAACTCCTGATGACGGTGACAAGTCCCCTCCTGGGATGATGTCCCCTCCTCACAACGGTGACAATCCCCCCCAGGACGATGTCCCCTCCGTCCCTTCCCCGGGTGACTCACGTGTCCGGTTCCCCGCCGGTGTCACCTCCGTGTCCCCTCTCCAAGGGTGGCTGCTGGTGACCTTTGACCCCGTTGTCGCCTCTGTCCCCGTGGTCACCTCTGAGCTCGTCGTCACCTCTGACCTTGTGGTGACCTCTGTCCCCGTGGTGACCTCTGACCCCGTGGCGACCTCTCTGGCCTGTCCTGGTGGCCCCGGTGTCACCTCCGGGGTGACCTCGGTGACATCCCCTGGCTCCTCCTCTTGGAAACCCAGAGCTGGGAACGGCAAATTTTTATTAAAAAAAATCAATTTTGAGTTTAAAATAATTTTTTTAAAAAAATTTATAGACTAAAAAAAAAAAAAGAAAATTATCTTTAAATAAGGATAAAATTTTAATGGATTTTTACGGATTTTTCATGGGATTCCTGGTGAGGTTTTGACGGGTTTTCGTGGGGTTTTATGGATTCTTGCGGGTTTTAAATCGATGCCCCGCAACATCCAAAAATAAAAAAAAAAATCCCCAAATATCCCAAAATATCCAAAAAAGTCCCGATTCGGGTCTGGAATTATGGGATGTGCGTGGGAAAGACCCACCGGGATCCTCCAAATCCACCCATGGCTCCGCCGGGATCAAAACCCACCCAAACCGACCCCAAAACCGGCCAAAAAATCCCTTTTTGGGGGGAATCGGGATGAATTTGGGACAACTCAGACGAAACCCACCCAAACCGACCCCAAAACCGGCCAAAAATCCCTTTTTTGGGGTGAATCGGGATGAATTTGGGACAACTCAGACGAAACCCACCCAAACCAACCCCAAAACCGGCCAAAAATCCCTTTTTGGGGTGAATTGGGATGAATTTGGGACAACTCAGATGAAACCCACCCAAACCAACCCCAAAAACGGCCAAAAATCCCTTTTTGGGGTGAATCGGGATGAATTTGGGACAACTCAGACGAAACCCACCCAAACCAACCCCAAAACCGGCCAAAAATCCCTTTTTGGGGTGAATTGGGATGAATTTGGGACAACTCAGATGAAACCCACCCAAACCGACCCCAAAACCGGCCAAAAATCCCTTTTTGGGGTGAATTGGGATGAATTTGGGACAACTCAGACGAAACCCACCCAAACCGACCCCAAAAACAGCCAAAAATCCCTTTTTGGGGGGAATCGGGATGAATTTGGGACAACTCAGACGAAACCCACCCAAACCGACCCCAAAAACAGCCAAAAATCCCTTTTTTGGGGTGAATCGGGACAGATTTGGGGATTTTTGGCCCAGGAGATCCCCAAAATCCTTTCTTAAGACTCACAGAGGCTCAGCAAAGCCGGGTTTAACCCAAAGCCGAGCTTAACCCGGCCAGGAAAAAAACCCTTAAAAGGATCTCCCCGAGCTTCCTCTTCCTCCTCCTCCTCCTCAGCCCGGCCCCAAATCCTCGCCCCAAACCCTCGCCCCACATCTCGGGGTCCCCCCGGGGTGCCCCCGGCCCCACTCACCGGCCCCGGAGCAGAGCAGGGCCAGGCAGAAGCCCCCCAGAGCCCTCGGCCCCATAGCGGCCCCGGCCCCACCCCACAGCTCCTTCCTTCCCCTTTTCTCGGGGTGCGGAGCAAAGGTGGGGAAATCGGGGGAGGGACGGGGGAGATTTCAGCCCCTGAGGGCGTTTCTGCGCCCCACGGAGTTATTTCTGCGCCCCACGGGATCGTTTCTGCGCCCCACGGAGTTATTTCTGCGCCCCACGGGATCGTTTCTGCGCCCCACGGAATTGTTTCTGTGCCCCACGGAGTTATTTCTGTGCCCCACAGTTATTTCTGTGCCCCACGGAGTTATTTCTGCGCCCCACGGAGTTATTTCTGCGCCCCACGGAGTTATTTCTGCACCCCACGGAATTGTTTCTGTGTCCCACGGGATCGTTTCTGCGCCCCACGGAGTTATTTCTGCACCCCACGGAGTTATTTCTGTGCCCCACGGAGTTATTTCTGTGCCCCACGGAGTTATTTCTGCACCCCACGGAGTTATTTCTGCGCCCCACGGGATCGTTTCTGCGCCCCACAGAATTATTTCTGTGCCCCACGGAATTGTTTCTGCGCCCCACGGAGTTATTTCTGCACCCCACGGGATTTTTTCTCCACCCCATGGATCCATTTTTCCACCCCATTGATCCGTTTCTCCGCCCCACGGGATTATTTCTGCGCCCCACGGAATTATTTCTCCGTCCCATGGATCAGTTTTTCCACCCTGCTGAATGATTTTTCCATCCCATGGATCATGTCTCCATCCCACGGAAAAACCCCATGGATCTGTTTCTCCACCCCACAGGAATTATTTCTCTGCCCCATGGATCATTTCTCCATCCCATGGAAAAATCCCATGGATCTGTTTCTCCAACCCCTGGAATCATTTTTCCACCCCATGGATTTATTTCTCCACCCCACGGATCGTTTCTCCACCCCATGGATCTGTTCCTTCATCCCACAGAATCATTTTCCCACCCCATGGATTTATTTCTCCACCCCATGGATCATTTCTCCAACCCCTGGAATAATTTTCCCACCCCATGGATTTATTTCTCCACCCCATGGATCTGTTTCTCCACCCCATGGATCATTTTTCCACCCCATGGATTTATTTCTCCACCCCGCGGATCATTTCTCCACCCCATGGATCTGTTCCTTCATCCCACGGAATCGTTTTTCCACCCCGTGGATTTATTTCTCCGTCCCCACGGAATTATTTCTCCATCATTCCCCGAATTCCCTCGGGATCGGCGCCGTTTCCCCACCAAACCTCAGGCTTTTAAAACCTTTTATTTATCCATAAAAAGCCGGAGGGGGAAAAAAAAACCCAAAAAACCAAAAACCAAAACCCGGGAATGTGACCGTTCGATGATTCCATGAGCTATTCCAGGCGGGATCTGGGATGGAATTCAGGGATTGGGGGATTTGAGGATCAGGGAGTCGTGGCAGGCCACGGCGATGCCCCCGATGAGGTTGAGGAACTCCTGGAAATCCAACTGCCCGTCGCTGTTCAGGTCCAGCTTCTTCATCATCCTGTCCACCACCCCCGGATCCTTCTGGTTCTGGGGAGGGCGGGAAAAAAAAAATCCGGGATTTGGTGTCGGGAAGGAGGGGGAATTCCCTGCCTGGGGATCCTGGAACGGGTTTGGGGTGGGAAATCCTGGAATATCCGCCTTCGGTGATGGTCCCGCAATCCCAGCCCGCTCCAAACCCCGTCCTGGGGACCCCCTGGATCACCCCATGGATCCCATGGATCCCACCCCATGGATCCCATCCCATCCCCTCCCATTGCTCCCTTGATTACCATAGATCCCATGGATTCCATTTATCCCCTTTATCCCATGGATCCCATTGATCCCACTGCTCCCATCCCATGGATCCCATGCCACAGCTCCCATCTCACGGATCCCACAGAGCCCATTCCATGGATCCCATTGCTCCCATGGATCCCATTTATCCCATGGATCCCATTGTTCCCACTGCTCTCATGGATCTCATCCGATAGATCCCATGGATCCCATTGCTCCCACGGCTCCCATCCTGTAGATCCCATGGATCCCATGGCTCCCACAGCTCCCATCCTGCAGATCCCATGGCTCCCATTGCTCCCACGGCTCCCATCCCACCGATCCCATTGCTCCCATGGATCCCATCCTGTAGATCCCATGGATCCCATGGCTCCCACAGCTCCCATCCTGCAGATCCCATGGCTCCCATTGCTCCCACGGCTCCCATCCCACCGATCCCATTGCTCCCATGGATCCCATCCTGTAGATCCCATGGATCCCACTGATCCCATGGCTCCCATCCTGCAGATCCCATGGCTCCCATTGTTCCCACAGCTCCCATCCCACCGATCCCATTGCTCCCATGGATCCCATCCTGTAGATCCCATGGATCCCATGGATCCCATTGCTCCCATGGATCCCATCCTGTACATCCCATGGATCCCATGGCTCCCATTGTTCCCACGGCTCCCATCCTGTAGATCCCATGGCTCCCTCGGCTCCCACGGCTCCCATCCCAGGGATCCCACAGATCCCCCCCCAGACCCCGCGGATCGGGGACCTTGGTGAAGGCGGCCAGCTCGGTGTCCATGAAGGCGCGGAATTCCCGCTTGGAGAGGGTGCAGGCGTCGCCCTCGCGGCCGGCGTAGCGCTGGAACACGGCCAGCAGCGACTCGATGCAGCGCTCCGTCTCCGTCGGCTGCCGCGGGGAGGGGGAACATCCCGGGGGGTTACGGGATCAGGGAAAGGGCTGGGGGAGACCCTGTGCCCGTCCCAGGAGCGATCCCGGTTTTTTGGGATGAGGGAAAGGCCTCCTGTGCCCGTCCCAGGAGCGATCCCGGTTTTTTGGGATGAGGGAAAGGCCTCCTGTGCCCGTCCCAGGAGCGATCCCGGTTTTTTGGGATGAGGGAAAGGCCTCCTGTGCCCGTCCCAGGAGCGATCCCGGTTTTTTGGGATGAGGGAAAGGCCTCCTGTGCCCGTCCCAGGAGCGATCCTGGTTTTTTGGGGATGAGGGAAAGGCCTCCTGTGCCCGTCCCAGGAACAATTCCAGGTTTTTTTGGGATATGGGAAAGGCTGGAGGAGCCCCCTCTGCTCATTCCAGGAGCGATCCTGGTTTTCTTGGGATGAGGGAGGAGCCTCCTGTGCCCGTTCCAGGTGTTCCAAAAGCAATCCCGCGTTTATTTTTGGGATGAGGGAAGGGCTGGAGGAGTATCCCGGTTTATTTTCGGGATGAGGGAAGGGCTCGGCCGGACCCGTTCCGCCGCATTTCTCCCTGGATTTCTCTGGAACAGCTCCCGGAAAATCCCCGGGGGAGACGGGGAACGGCCCGGGCTGGACCCGCCCGTGGGATCGGGCGGATTTTTGGGAGTTAATCCCCATTTTCCCCCGTTTTTCCCTCATTTCTCCCCCCACCCCCGGTTTTCCCTGGTTTTCACCCATTTCCGCGTTTTTCTCCGGTGTTTTTCCCCCCGTTTCTCACTTTTTTGGCCGGTTTTTCCCAGATTTTTCCCTGCTTTTCTCCATTTTCCTCCTGATTTTTGCCCCTGTTTTCCCCTCGTTTTCCCCCCCATTTTCCCCCGGTTTTTTTTTCCTGTTTCCCCCTCCTGTTTTTTCCCGTTTTTCCAGATTTTTTTTCCCATTTCCCTCCCGGTTTTTGCCCCTCTTTCCTCCCCCCATTTTCCGCCAGTTTTTTTTCCTTATTTCCCCCTCCTTTTTCCCTGTTTTTCCCCCCTGTTTTCCCCCCGTTTTTCCTTCCCTCCGGCCCATTCCCTCTCCCCTCCCCACCCCAACTTCGGGGCGTTTCCCGAGCCCCAAAAAAGAATCCCCTTTCCCTTTCCCCTCTTCCTTTTTCCCCACCTTTTCCCTGGAAAAATCCCTTCCCTCGGCACCACACCCGCCTCCCTCCCGCTCCCTTTTTGGGGCGTTTCGTGAGGGGGAAAAAAAAAAAAAAAAAATTAAAATTCCCATTTTCCCCTCCCGCATTCCCGGGAAATCCCCTGAATTCCCAAAAAATCCCCCCCCCCCCCAAATCCCCGGGAATCGCTCACCATTCTGGCACAGGCGGCGGGCTCCGCTGGCGGTTGGAATTGTCGGAAAACGACAAAGAAAGAAAGAAAAAGAAGTTTCGGGGGAAGCGGAGCCCCGCCCGGGCTGAGTCAGCGCCGGGCGAGTCCGTTGGGCAATTCCCGTTTCCAGCGGCGACCGCGGCTCCTCCCGCGCCTCTGGAATGTGCCCGGCCCTGCCCCGGCGCGCCCCGGGACTCCCCGGGTCCTGCTCCGTGCTCCCAAATCCCGGCTTGTTCCCAAATCCCGGCTTGTTCCCAAATCCCACTCCATGATCCCAAATCCCGGTTTATTCCCAAATCCCGGCTTGTTCCCAAATCCCACTCCATGATCCCAAATCCCGGCTTGTTCCCAAATCCCGGCTTGTTCCCAAATCCCGGCTTGTTCCCAAATCCCGCTCCATGATCCCAAATCCCGGCTTGTTCCCAAATCCCGGCTTGTTCCCAAATCCGGCTCCGTGTTCCCAAATCCCGGTTTGCTCCTTTGGGATATGCCCGGAGTCCTCCTCAGGTGTTGTGTCCCTGTCCCTGTAACTGTCACCGTCCCCGAGTTCTGTCACTGTCACCAAGCCGGGTCATTGTCCTGCTCCTGTTCCTGTTCCTGTTCCTGTCACTGTCCCTGTCACTGTCCCTGTCACTGTCCCTGTCACTGTCACCAAGCCGGGTCATTGTCCTGCTCCTGTTCCTGTTCCTGTTCCTGTCACTGTCCCTGTCACTGTCACCAAGCCGGGTCATTGTCCTGCTCCTGTTCCTGTTCCTGTTCCTGTCACTGTCCCTGTCACTGTCACCAAGCCGGGTCATTGTCCTGCTCCTGTTCCTGTTCCTGTTCCTGTCACTGTCCCTGTCACTGTCACCAAGCCGGGTCATTGTCCTGCTCCTGTTCCTGTTCCTGTTCCTGTCACTGTCCCTGTCACTGTCACCAAGCCGGGTCATTGTCCTGCTCCTGTTCCTGTTCCTGTCACTGTCCCTGTCACTGTCCCTGTCACTGTCCTGTCACTGTCCCTGTCACTGTTCCTGTCACTGTCCCTGTCACTGTCACCAAGCCGGGTCATTGTCCTGCTCCTGCTCCTGTTCCTGTTCCTGTCACTGTCACTGTCCCTGTCACCAAGCTGTGTCACTGTCACCAAGCCGGGTCATTGTCCTGTTCCTGCTCCTGTTCCTGTTCCTGTTCCTGTTCCTGTTCCTGTTCCTGTTCCTGTCACTGTCCCTGTCACTGTCACCAAGCCGGGTCATTGTCCTGTTCCTGTTCCTGTTCCTGTTCCTGTCACTGTCCCTGTCGGTGTCACCAAGCCGTGTCAGTGTCCTGTTCCTGCTCCTGTCCCTGGCCCTGTCAGTGTCACCGAGCTCTGTCACTGCCCCGCTCCTGCTCCTGCTCCTGCTCCTGTTCCTGTTCCTGTTCCTGTTCCTGCTCCTGGCCCTGTTTGTGTCCCTGTCCCTGTAACTGTCACCGTCCCCGAGTTCTGTCACTGACACCGAGCTGTGTCACTGTCCTGTTCCTGTCCCTGTCACTGTCCCTGTCACTGTCACCAAGCCGTGTCAGTGTCACCGAGCCATGTCACTGTCCTGTCCCTGTCACTGTTCCTGGCCCTGTTCATGTCCTTGTCCTGTCCCTGTCACCGAGCTCTGTCAGTGTCACCAAGCCGTGTCCCTGTTCCTGTCCTGGCCCTGTTTGGGATCTGAACTGGGAACATGTGACCCAAACTGGGAATGTGTGACCCAGACTGGGAATGTCCAAACTGGGAACGTGTGACCCAAACTGGGAACATGTGACCCAAATTGGGAATGTGTGAACTGGGAATGTGTGACCCAAACTGGGAATGTGTGACCCAAACTGGGAATGTCTGAACTGGGAATGTCTGAACTGGGAATGTGTGACCCAAACTGGGAATGTCTGAACTGGGAATGTCTGAACTGGGAATGTGTGACCCAAACTGGGACCCAAACTGGGAACATGTGACCCAAACTGGGCCCTCCCAGCCCTCCCCTCCCCGCGGAAGGTGACGCTCGGAGCCGCTGCAGGAATCAGCCGTTTATTCCCATTTTCCATGCGACAAAAAAAGGAAAAGGAAAAAGGAAAAAAGGAGGAGAAGGAGAATCCCCCACCCACCACCAGCACCCTGCAGCCACTCCAAACCCCTGAGCTGGGATTCTGCTGGAATCAAACCTAAAAAGGTGATTTTGTTTTTGTTGGTTTTCCCCCCATCCTCGAGGATTTCCAGGCCCCAAAATCAGGATTTTTTTCCCCCATCTTCGAGGATTTCCAGGCCCCAAAATCAGGATTTTTTTCCCCCATCTTCGAGGATTTCCAGCCCCCAAAACCAGGATTTTTTTTTTTTTGGAATTTTCACATCAAAAGCCAAGAGGAGAGGCCGGGTGGGACCCGAAGTGACACCCCAGAGTGCGAAAGAGGACAAGAGGGACCCAAGGACTCCAATTAGAGCAGGAAAAAAAAAAAGTGATTAAATATCGAGGGACACCCCCGGCAGGGAGGTGGGAACCCCAGATCCTGGTGGATCTCGTTTCCTGCTGAGGATTCATTCCCAAACCCCTCTGGACCCCCCTGGAGCTGGGAATTGGGGCAGGAACGACCCCTCCAAAGGATCTGGAGAAGCTCCAGGGAGAGAAAAATCCCCCTCAGGACGTTTTGGATTCATCCCTGGGGCGGCTCGGGGGTTCCTTGGAGGGTTCCTGGCCTTGTTTGGTGCCGCCATCGCCAGAAATTTGGGAATTTTCACCGGGATTCGTGCTGGGTTCCTCCTCAGGAGCCTCCTGGATTCCCTCTCTGCGCGTTTCTCCGGGATCTTTTTGGGATCCCTCACCCTGGGGTTGATCCCGCTGCTCCTCGGGGTCCTCGGGGCGTCTGCGGGTCTCCTGGGATTTCACCCTCTCGCCTTTCACCACCTCCACCTCAGCAGAATCCCGTGGAACTCCATCCTTCTCCTCTTTTCCGGAACTTTCCGGGCGCTCCGCGGGGTTTTCCTGGGATTTCCGTGGCGGCTCGGGGCGGCTCGGTGGCCGCGGGGACACGGAGCAGGTCTGGATGGTCACGGGTTGGCCGGGTTGGCGACACACGATCTCGTAGGTGGCGGATTTGGGATCGTCCGGGTTCTGGAGAACGTGGACCAGGTAGGACACGGTGGGAGGGTCCACGGGGAGCAGCCGGAGCTCGGGCCGGAGCTCGGGGTCAGCGGGGCGGTACCGGACCCTGAGGTCACTGACGGGGACGTCCCGCCCTGGGGGACACAGGTCGGCCGTGTCCACGTCCAGGGTCTGGTAGGGGCAGAGATCTTCCTCCTCCAGCTCCAGCTCCTCTTCCTCCTCCTCCTCCAGCACCTCCAGCCTGATCTCCTCACGAGCCTCTGTTTGGTCAGTGGGGGTCACTCCCCTGGCCCGTGAGCGACGCTCGGAGACCTCCAGCTCCTGATCGATTCTCCTCTCCCTCAGGGACTGTCCCCTCTCTCCCCTGGGGCAAATTCTTCTGTCCTCCTCACCCTCACGGCGCCTCCTCCCGTCAGCTCCAACCTCGCGGATTCCACGTTCCCACCTCTCCCGCGTCCTTTGCTCAGACACCTCCAGCTCCTGATCGATTCTCCTCTCCCTCAGGGACTGTTCCCTCCCTCTCCTGGGGAAAATTCTCCTCTCTGGTTCTTCTTCCTCCTCACCCTCACGGGGACGTTCCCTCCTTCTCAGCTCCTCTCGTGGTTCCTGGATCTCTCGGCGCGCTTTGACCTCGGCTTCTGCTGCTGCCACCGAGGTCTCTCTTCTCCTCTCAGAAATGTCTCGTCCTCTCCTCCCACCAGCTCCTACGTCACGAATGTCACGCTCTCGTGTCTCCCGTGTCCTTTGCTCAGACACCTCCAGCTCCAGCTCCCGTTCCTGATCGATTCTCCTCTCTCTCACGGCCTCGTCCCTCTCTCTCCTGGGGAAAATCTTTCTCTCTTCCTCCTCACACTCCCGGGGACACTCTCTCCTCCTCAGCTCCTCTCGTGGTTCCTGGATCTCTCGGCGCACTTGGACATCAACTTCTGCTGCTGCCGCCGAGGTCTCTGTGTCCCTCTCATACCTCAGGGTTGCTCTTTGTCTCCTCCCGTCAGCTCCAACCTCGCGGATTCCACGTTCCCGTCTCTCCCGTGTCCTTTGCTCAGACACCTCCAGCTCCCGTTCCTGATCGATTCTCCTCTCCCTCACGGCCTCGTCCCTCTCTCTCCTGGGACAAATTCTTCTGTCTTCTTCACCCTCATGGGGACACTCTCTTCTTCTCAGCTCCTCTCGTGGTTCCTGGATCTCTCGGCGCACTTTGACCTCGGCTTCTGCTGCCACCGAGGTCTCTCTTCTCCTCTCAGAAATGTCTCGTCCTCTCCTCCCATCAGCTCCAACCTCACGAATGTCACGCTCTCGTGTCTCCCGTGTCCTTTGCTCAGACACCTCCAGCTCCAGCTCCCGTTCCTGATCGATTCTCCTCTCCCTCACGGCCTCGTCCCTCTCTCTCCTGGGGAAAATTCTTCTGTCTTCTTCACCCTCACGGGGACACTCTCTTCTTCTCAGCTCCTCTCGTGGTTCCTGGATCTCTCGGCGCACTTGGACATCAACTTCTTCTGCTGCCACCGAGGTCTCTCTTCTCCTTTCATATGTTTCTCGTCCTCTCCTCCCATCAGCTCCAACCTCGCGGATTCCACGTTCCCGTCTCTCCCGCGTCCTTTGCTCAGACACCTCCAGCTCCTGATCGATTCTTCTCTCCCTCAGGGACTGTTCCCTCCCTCTCCTGGGGCAAATTCTCCTCTCTGGTTCTTCTTCCTCCTCACCCTCACGGGGACGTTCCCTCCTCCTCAGCTCCTCTCGTGGTTCCTGGATCTCTCGGCGCACTTGGACATCAACTTCTGCTGCTGCCGCCGAGGTCTCTGTGTCCCTCTCGTACCTCAGGGTTGCTCTTTGTCTCCTCCCATCAGCTCCTACGTCACGAACGTCACGCTCTCGTCTCTCCCGTGTCCTTTGCTCAGACACCTCCAGCTCCAGCTCCCGTTCCTGATCGATTCTCCTCTCCCTCACGGCCTCGTCCCTCTCTCTCCTGGGGCAAATTCTTCTGTCTTCTTCACCCTCACGGGGACACTCTCTTCTCCTCAGCTCCTCGCGTGGTTCCTGGATCTCTCGGCGCACTTGGACATCAACTTGTTCTTCTGCTGCCACCGAGGTCTCTCTTCTCCTTCCATATGTTTCTCGTCCTCTCCTCCCATCAGCTCCTACGTCACGAACGTCACGCTCTCGTCTCTCCCGTGTCCTTTGCTCAGACACCTCCAGCTCCAGCTCCCGTTCCTGATCAATTCTCCTCTCCCTCACAGTCTCTTCTCTCTCTCTTCTGGGGCAAATTCTCCTCTCTGGTTCTTCTTCCTCCTCACCCTCACGGGGACGTTCCCTCCTTCTCAGCTCCTCTCGTGGTTCCTGGATCTCTCGGCGCACTTTGACCTCGGCTTCTGCTGTCACTGAGGTCTCTCTTCTCCTCTCAGAAATGTCTCGTCCTCTCCTCCCATCAGCTCCAACCTCACGGATTCCATGTTCCCGTCTCTCCCGTGTCCTTTGCTCAGACACCTCCAGCTCCAGCTCCCGTTCCTGATCGATTCTCCTCTCTCTCACGGCCTCGTCCCTCTCTCTCCTGGGGAAAATCCTTCTCTCTTCCTCCTCACACTCCCGGGGACACTCTCTTCTCCTCAGCTCCTCTCGTGGTTCCTGGATCTCTCGGCGCACTCGGACATCAACTTGTTCTTCTGCTGCCACCGAGGTCTCTCTTCTCCTTCCATATGTTTCTCGTCCTCTCCTCCCATCAGCTCCTACGTCACGAACGTCACGCTCTCGTCTCTCCCGTGTCCTTTGCTCAGACGCCTCCAGCTCCAGCTCCCGTTCCTGATCAATTCTCCTCTCCCTCACAGTCTCTTCTCTCTCTCTTCTGGGGCAAATTCTCCTCTCTGGTTCTTCTTCCTCCTCACCCTCACGGGGACGTTCCCTCCTTCTCAGCTCCTCTCGTGGTTCCTGGATCTCTCGGCGCACTTTGACCTCGGCTTCTGCTGCTGCCACCGAGGTCTCTCTTCTCCTTCCATACGTCTCTTGTTCTCTCCTCCCATCAGCTCCAACCTCACGAACGTCACGCTCTCGTCTCTCCCGTGTCCTTTGCTCAGACACCTCCCGCTCCTGATCGATTCTCCTCTCTCTCATTCTCCCTTTTCTCCTGGGATCATCTCTTTCCGCCCTCTCCTGCTCCTCCTGGATCTCCCTCTCTGCAGATTCCAGCTCCCTCCTTCTCCTCCCGCATCGCCCGAGCTCGATCACTAACGGTTCCTCCAGGAACTCCTGGTGCGGCCGCCTGGGCCGGGGACATTCCGGCTCCTCCACCCGGCCGTTTCTCCTCCCTCCCAGCTCTCTTTGTTCCTCCTCCCGCAGCTGGTTGTCACCTCCTCCATCTGCTCCCCGCGGCCTCTGGGTTTTTTCATCCCTCTCCAAATCCCGGCGGCTCCACCGGTCCTGCTGCCGAGCTCGGGGTGGTTCCCGGCGCTGCCTGCCCGTCCTCACGTCCTCCGGTGGTTGTTCCTCCTCCTGGAATCTTTCCCGATTTCTCCTCTCCCGTTCTTCTCCTCGCCGCTCCGGCTCCGGGGCTTGCCTGCTCCTCGCCTGGCCGCGCTCCTGGCTCCGTTCCCGGCATTCCCGAGGCGTCGGCTCCTCCCCGCGTGGTTCCGCCTCCTCCCGGCTCCTCCCGCGGCTTTCCCGCTCATCCCTCCTCGTCCCTTCCAAGATTTCCACCTCCCCCGACACCCTGAGGAGGTCTCGCCGCAGCTCGGCTTCGCGGTTCCTCTCCCAACTTTGCCGCTCTTCCTCCTCCTCCTCCTCCTCCTCCTCCTCCTGGAGCTGCCGGCGGTTCGTTCTGCTCCTGGATTCCGGCTCCCGGAGGGATTTTCCGCCGCCGGTGGGGAGTTTCGTCCTCTGCACCAGGAACGGGGCCCTGGGCTGGAAGGAGAAGCAGCACTTGGCCACCCGGAACACCAGGAGGAGGAACTCGTTGAAGTCGATGTCGCCGTCGCCGTCCCACTCCAGGAACTGCAGGATCTTCTCGATGGTCTGAGGGTCGTGAGGTTTCTGTAGGACAAAAAGAAAAACAAAAAAAAACACGGGGTGGGGGGGAAAAAAGGGGGATTTGGGGCTCGTTTTTTGGGAGAAATGCAAAAAAACCGGGAAGAGTCGCAGGAATTCCTCCTTCCGCCTCTCATGATTTCGGTTTTAGGGCTCAGCACCAGCCTGTGGGAATTCATTCCCCGTTTTCCTGGCTGTTCCCGGCCTGCAGCCAGGCAGCTCTTTCCTTTTTTGGGGTTTCTCCTTCCACAGGACGAATTTCCATGGAGGAAAACCAAACTTCCTCCCCCCGCCCCAGTTCATTCCGGAGCTTTTGCCCTTTTCTTGGTGGCAGAATCAGTCCAGAAGATTTGTGGGAGCGATCACGGAATGCCAGGACTGGGGAAGAACTCCAAAATCATTGAGTCCAACCTGGGATCCACCAACCCAGATCAAGATCCGGGAATTTCCTGGACACTTCCAGGGATGGGGATCCAATTCCTCCCCAAGCTCCTTCCCGATGCTTCCCAACCCATTTTCCATGGAAAAATCATCCCAAATGTCCAACCCTGACCCAGCTCGAGGCCATTCCCTCTTGTCCCGGCCCCGTTCCCTGGGATCAGATCCCAAATCCCCCCTGGATCCCCCTTTTCTCCAGGCTGAGCCCCCCCAGCTCCCTCGGGATCCTCCATTCCGTTTTCCCCCTCCGCAAACGAACCCAACCCTCGGCGGAACCTTCCCCATCCCGTTCCCGGAGGCGATTTTGGTGTTCCCATCGCTCACCACGATCCCGTCCCCGAATTCCCTGAGGATGAGCTCCCTCATCCTCCGGCGGCTCAGCCCGTCGCCCCGGGCGTGCTGCTGGAAAACGCCGACGATGGTGGCGACGCTGTCCAAGAACGGGGACATCCTGCGGGTCCGAGCGAGCCTGGAGGGGACAGCCGGGGACAGCCGGGGACAGCCGGGGACAGCCGGGGACAGGGGTGGGGTTTGGGGTTAGAAATGTAAAAACTGGGGTTAGAAACGTTAAAGCGTCGAAGGTTTGTTCCCACCGGAATTCCCTACGGGAAAGGCAGAGCTGGAGGTGGGCGGTGGGAAGTGGGTTGGACGTGATTGGCTGGAGGGGGGGCGTGGAATGTGCGAGCAGAACTGTGATTGGATGGACATCACAGGAGGAGAAAAGTGATTGGCTGGTAGAAGGCGTGGAATGTTATGAGGGGAACTCTGATTGGCCGGAGGGAGGTGTGGAATGTATGTGCAGGAAGGTGATTGGCTGGTAGAAGGTGTGGACAGCGTAGGAGCAGAAAGGTGATTGGACGGTGGGAGTGTGGGCAGTGTATGAGCAGAACTGTGATTGGCTGGAGGGAGGCGTGGACAGAGTAGGAGCAGGAAGGTGATTGGCTGGTAGGATGATGGACAGCAGCCCTGCAGCTGGGCCAGCCAATGGGTGCCCTCCGCTCTGTTGAGTCCTGTCGGGTCTGGCTTTGGTTTCCGTCGTGCCAGGTGGAGATTAAAGGTGTAAAAACGGGAGATTTTTATAATTGACCAATCGCTTTGTCCTCATTGCCGTGGGACAGGAGCAGGACCCCGGGGAGGGGAAGAGGGAGGAGAATTCCCAGCCCCACATTCCGGGGTTTTAGTGGGATGGGGAGTGGCCGGCGACGCCTTTGGGGTGACGTCGGAGCGGCAACGGTGACGCAGCCGTGGGGTGGTGCTGACTCAAGAGGTGCCCCCAGATCCTGCCCCGTGGAATTATCCCATGGGATAATCCCTTGGAATGAGCCCCAGAGGTCACCCAATCCAACCCCTCAGCTCTCCACGGAGCTTCTCCTCTCCGGCTCTCCCAACTTTTCCTTGGAGCGTCTCCGTGGCCTCATTCCAGGAGGTTTCCAGGATGAGGAGAGGAGCTTTGACCCCGCCCAAGACAAGATCTGGGGGCAGAGACCTCAAAAGCTGCGCCAGGAAAAACCTCGGAGTCCTCTTCCTCCTCCTCATTCCCTCCCTTCCTTTTTTCCTTGTGGGATCCCCCAAACCTTCGGCTGGGAACCTCCGTGCCCGATCTGATCCTGGGGAATCCGCGCCGGGAATTCCCGCCTCTGGAACGTGCCCGGGCACACGAGCGCTCCGTGATCCACGGAAACCCGAATTTCCATGGGATTTCCACGGGATTTCCATGAAATTGTGGAAAAGGAGCCACTTCTCCAATGGGAGACCTGGGAGCTGACCCCACACCCGAGGAAATTCCTGAACTTCTCCCGAATTTTCTTCCCTCATGGATCAACCCAACCCAATAATTCCAATGGGGAGAAACGCCTTGTGATTCCCAAAAAACGCCGGCAGTGACGCTCCAATCCACCGTGAACCCCAGAGAAACACCGATGTTCCCAAAAAAGGGAATATTCCCCGTATTCCCAACAAAGAAGTTATTCCCGGCAAAGGGAATATTCCCAACAAAAGGAATATTCCCAATATTCCCAACAAAGGGAATATTCCCAATGTCCCCAACCAAGGGAATATTCCCAACAAATGGATTTATTCCCAACTAAGTGAATATTCCCAACAAACGGAATTAGCCCCAACCAAGGGAATATTCCCCAACAGAGGAATTATCCTCAATATCCCCAACCAAGGGAATATTCCCAGTATCCCCAACCGAGGGAATGTTCCCAGTATCCCCAACCAAAGGAATTATCCTCAATATCCCCAACCAAGGGAATATCCCCAATATCCCCAACAAATGGAATATCCCCAATATTCCCAACAAAGGGAATATTCCCAACAAATGGAATTATCCCCAACCAAGGGAATATTCCCCAACAGAGGAATTATCCTCAATATCCCCAACAAATGGAATGTTCCCAGTATCCCCAACCAAAGGAATTATCCTCAATATCCCCAACCAAGGGAATATTCCCAGTATCCCCAACAAATGGAATATTCCCAGTATCCCCAACCAAGGGAATGTTCCCAGTATCCCCAACCGAGGGAATGTTCCCAATATCCCCAACCAAGGGAATGTTCCCAACAGAGGAATTATCCTCAATATCCCCAACCGAGGGAATGTTCCCAGTATCCCCAACCGAGGGAATGTTCCCAGTATCCCCAACCGAGGGGATGTTCCCAGTATCCCCAACCAAGGGAATATTCCCGGTATCCCCAACCGAGGGAATGTTCCCAATATCCCCAGCCAAGGGAATGTCCCCGGTATCCCCAACCGAGGGGATGTTCCCAGTATCCCCAACAAATGGAATATTCCCGGTATCCCCAACCGAGGGGATGTCCCCGGTATCCCCAACCGAGGGGATGTTCCCAGTATCCCCAACAAATGGAATATTCCCAATATCCCCAACCGAGGGGATGTTCCCGGTATCCCCAACCGAGGGGATGTTCCCAGTATCCCCAACAAATGGAATATTCCCAGTATCCCCAACCGAGGGGATGTTCCCAGTGTCCGCACTCACCCAAGTCTCCGGCGGCAGCGAGTGCGGGGTTCCTGGGGAGGAGCCGCTGTGGGGCCCGGGGAGCTCCGGGGCTCCTTTTATCGGGTCCCCGCTGGGGTTGGGAGCAGGAGCCTCCCCTTTGTGGACGTCGTCCTGATTCATCCCGGGCCCAGCCCCGCTCCCCAAACGGGTTCTTTGGGCTTTGATCACCCCGGCCCCTATCATTTTCACCCCGAAATAGCAGCGGCTCTTCGGGCCGGTTCCGCCTAATCCTGGAAAATCCTGGTTGTAAAAATCTTTTCTATTGTCACCTTTCAGGGTTTGGGGTTTTTTTTATTTTTTTTTTTTTCAATTATTATTATTATTTTTATTATTTTATTGTCGCCTTTCGGGGCTTTTTTTTTTTTTTTAAATTATTTTTATTATTTTATTTGTCGCCTTTTGGGTGGGTTTTTTAAAATTTTCTAAATTATTGTTATTATTTTATTGTCGCCTTTCAGGAGTTTTTTTGTTATTTTTATTATTTTATTCTCGCCTTTCGGGGTTTTTTTTTTATTATTTTCATTATTTTTGTCACCTTTCGGGGGTTTTTTATTATTATTTTGATTATTTTATTTTCAGGGGTTTTTTATTTCTTATTTTATTATTCAGGGTTTGTTTTAGTTATTTTTATTATTTTATTCTCACCTTCCGCGGTTTTTTAAAAATTATTTTTATTATTTCATTACCACCTTTTTGGTTTTCAAAAATTATTTTTATTATTTCATTACCACCTTTTGGGGTTTTTTTTTAAAAAATTATTTTTATTACTTCGTTCCACCTTTCAGGTTTTTAAAATAATTTCTATTATTTTATTGTCACCTTTCGCCGTTTTTTAAAAAATTATTTTTATTGTTTTATTGTCGCCTTTCAGGGGTGTTTTTTATTTGGTTTTTTGGTTTTTTTTTTTAAAATTTTATTATTTTTGGGGAGGGTTGAGAGAGAAGGAAAAAAAAACCTGGCAAGAATCCAGAGGGTTAAATGGGAGGGCGGATTTATTTCAGGGTAAATATTTGCGTTGTGGGTGGGACTTCGGTGTCTTTAAGGCCAAAAAAAAAAACCCCAAACCCACATCAAAACGGGAATTCGTGTTGAAATGGAATTCATTAAACCCATTAAATCCTGTTCGATGGAACGGATTAAATGAATTAAATGAATTAAATTAATTAAATGAATTTAAAGGGAAATTCGGGCGCTGGTGGCGGCAGAGCTCGGGGACAATCAAGGTTTTAAAGTCTTTAATTTAATTCATTTTTGAATTTAAATTTTTTGATTTAATTTAATCTTTTAATTCAATTAAATCTTTTCATTTTTTTAAATTTTAATTTAATTTAATGTCTTAATTTTAAAATTTTTTATTTTAATCCATTCTTTAAAAAATTTAATTTTCAAATCTAATTTAATTTTTTAAAAAATTTTTTAATTTCGTTTAATTTTCTAAATTTAAGTTTTCTTTAATTTTTTAAATTTAATTTTTTTTTAAAAAAAATTTTAATCTTCGAACAGCAAATTAATTAATTCATTATTCCTTCATTTCTCCCCCCCCCCCCCCCAAAAGGAATTCTCAGCATTTTAAAGGAAATCAGGCAAATTCCAGACCCGGAATTTTTGGGCGTTCGGAGGTGATGGCGACATCACAGGAGGGGAGCAGGAACTCACCCCACAGCCCCGCCCCTGGGTGTAGGAGCCCAATTAATTAACCCCAGTTAATTAATAACCTCAGGGACACTCGGTCCAACGTTCATTTTTGGGTTTGGTGGGTTGGGTTTTTTTTTTTTTAAAGTTTTGGGTTTGTTTGTTTTTTTTTTTTTTAAACCCGGATTAAATCACCCCCGGTGCCAATTAAGCCCCACCTGGGCCCTTAATGACACCCTTGGGACGCTGTAATTACCTGGCGCCCATTATGCAGATGAGGGGGGCGGGGTTTAGGGGCGTGTAACTGTCTGGGGGGAACCTCGGGAATCCGTCCTGGAAAAGGTTCCTGGGCTGGGAAGAGTTTTCCTGGGATTTGGTGACGTCCCTGGGGGGAGGCAACGAGGCTCCGGGCACGTCCTGGCGGCGCCAAATCCCTTTTTTCTGATGGATTTTCCCCAAAATTCTTTTCCTAAAGCTCCAGACAGGCCCTAGCGGCGCCAAATCCCTTTTTTCTGATGGATTTTCCCCCAAAATTCTTTTCCTAAAGCTCCAGACAGGCCCTAGCGGCGCCAAATCCCTTTTTTCTGATGGATTTTCCCCAAAAATTCTTTTCCTGAGGCTCCAGGCACCAAACTCCCTTTTCCTGCTGGGTTTTCCCATCCCATCCGTGGAGACGGTTGGGAATTGGGGCAGGAATTGGGGCAGGAATTGAGGATGAATTGAGAATTAATTGAGGATTAATTGAGAATTAATTGGGCAGGAATTGGGCAGGAATTGAGAATTAATTGAGAATTAATTGTGTAGGAATTGAGAATTAATTGGGCAGGAATTGGGCAGGAATTGGGGCAGGAATTGATAACTAATTGAGAATTAATTGAGAATTAATTGGTCAGGAATTGAGAATTAATTGAGCAGGAATTGAGAACTAATTGAGAATTAATTGAGAATTAATTGAGCAGGAATTGGGGCAGGAATTGAGGATTAATTGAGAATTAATTGAGAATTCTTTGAGCAGGAATTGAGCAGGAATTGGGCAGGAATTGAGAATTAATTGAGAATTAATTGAGAATTAATTGAGAATTAATTGATAATTAATTGAGAATTAATTGAGAATTAATTGAGCAGGAATTGGGGCAGGAATTGGGGCAGGAATTGAGAATTAATTGAGCAGGAATTGAGAACTAATTGAGAATTAATTGAGAATTAATTGAGAATTAATTGAGAATTAATTGAGCAGGAATTGGGCAGGAATTGAGAACTAATTGAGAATTAATTGAGAATTAATTGAGCAGGAGCTGGGCAGGAAAGCTCATTTCATTTTGGCGGTTTGGTTAATTTGGTGACTTTGGCGATTTTGGTGATTTTGGCGATTTTGGTGAATTTGGTGATTTTTTTGGGGTTATTTTTTACCACCCCGGGGTTGGGTTCGCGGCGCTGCCGGGGCCACGCCCGGGGCTCAGGACGGGTTTGGTGAGAAGGGAGGGGAGACAAAGGAATGAGGAAGATGAGGAGGATGAGGAGGATGAGGATGAGAATTCTGCCGGGTCTGCGGGGGGCTGGAATTATCCAGGGAAAAGGGTCGGGAGAATCCCGAGGGAGCTGGGGAAGGGGCTCAGCCTGGAGAAAAGGGGGATCCGGGGGGGAATTTGGGATCCTCCAGGGAAAATCCGGGATCTGATCCCAGGGAACGGCCTCGAGCTGGGAGTTTGGGATGATTTTTCCATGGAAAAAGGGTTGGGAAGCATCGGGAGGGGGCTCAGGGAGGGTCGGATCCTCATCCCTGCAGGGAATTCCCGGAATTTTGGGTGACCCCAGGTGGGACTCGGGGATCCCGGGATGATCTTGGACGATCCCGGGAATTTTCCTGGATCCCAAATCTTTCCCCACAGCGCCACCAAACGGCTCCGGGAGCCCCGGGAATGTCCCGGGGTTTGGGATTTGGGATTTGGATGTTTTCTCCCAATTCCTTGGGATGATTAAATCCCATTTTCAGAACATTTCCACCCAGTTCCTCGGGATATTTCCCCTCCCATTCCTTGGAATCTTTTAATCCCATTTTCGGGACATTTTCACCCAATTCTCCGGCCAGAATTCCTTCCACGCTTCTCCCAGATTTCCCCCAAAATTAAGAACTCCACGCTCCTCCTTTTTAATCCAGATTTATTTATTATATTTTTTTTTTTTTTAAATTAAATTCGGAAGCAGATTTTTCTCCAGAGTCTCAGAAAAAAATCAGAATCTCTCCAAATCCCATGAAAAGTTAAAAAAAAAAAAGAAATCGGAATTTCTCCAAATTCCATAAAAATTGGGGACAGAGCTGGATGAAGCTGCCGGGGCAGGGAGGGAGGAGCTGGAAAATCCCAGTCTGGACCAGTTCTCCCCGTCTGGACCAGTTCTCCCAGTGGGTTTCCAGTTCTCCCAGTGGTTTTCCAGCAGAAGTTTTGGCTCCTGACTCCTGGAGAGGAACTGGGACAAACCTCAGGATGTTTGGGAATTCCCAAACCGGTTTTTTTTTTAATCCTGGATTTTGGAGCTCTCAAATGAAGATTTCGGGGAAATTCCGCCTCTTCCTGAGGGGTTCTGGGCAAACTGGGAGTTACTGGTTTGAACTGGGATTTTCCAGCCTCTGAGGTCGGGGGGTTTATCCCGGGAAAAATGTGGATTTTGGCTCCAGGCATTGACTTCCCAAAAAAACAAAGCAGGAGCAGTTTGGTTTTGTTTAGTTTCTTAATCAACATTAAATTTGGGGGTTTTTTTAAATCAACAATTAATTTGGTTTTGGGTGTTTTTTTAAACAACAATTAATTTGTTGAGTTTTTTTAAAGTCAACAATTAATTTGGTTTTGGGGTTTTTTTCATCAACAATTAATTTGGTTTTGGGGGGTTTTTTAATCAACAATTAATTCGGTTTTTTGGTGTTTTTTTTTTTTTTTTTTAATCCCGCGTGAAACAATTTGGGGAAAATTCCTTCTGGAAAAGGGAAAAGGCTTCGGGAAAGGGGCTCAGGGATCCCAAATCCTTCCTCCCCCGGATCCCAATCCTATTTCCTGGGCCGGAACCAGCGCTGGCAGCGGGACAGGCAGCGCTCCACCGCGCTGGACGTGCAGGAATCGCGGCGGAAACGGCTCCGGGGGGAAACTCGGGATTCCTTGGAGGAATTCCCCATTTCCTGGGCTTGGGAAGGGCAGGGATCCACGGGAATCCCGGTTTGGGACCCACAGGGATCCACGGGAATCCCGGTTTGGGACCCACAGGGATCCACGGGAATCCCGGTTTGGGACCCACAGGGATCCACGGAAATCCCAGTTTGGGATGTGCAGGGATCCCTGGAATTCTCAATTCCCTGGGATTGGGAAATCCCAGTTTGGGGGGCACAGGGATCCATGGAAATCCCAATTTGGGACCCACAGGGATCCCCCGGGATCATTCCCCGGGCCCGGTCGGACTCGTCCTCTCCCAAATCCAAAACCTCGAGGGTGCAAAGCTCCGGAACCGCCGTGGGAAATTCCGGGGAATTCTTCTTTTCTGGAGAAATCTCCTTTTCCAAGGAATTCTTTTCCAAGGAATCCTCCTTTTCCAAGGAATTCCCTCCCAGGTAGGAGTCCGAGGGACAGAACTCCACGGCCAGGATGGATTTCTGCAGCGGGAACCTCAGCAGGCACATCCCGGGAGTGTCGAAGGCGGCGGGTCCCTCTCCCGGGATTTGCCCGGGATCCACCTGGGAATTCTGGGAATTGCTCTGAGCGGCCTCTTCCAGGCGGGAATTCATCTCCCTGCGACAAGGGGGATGAAAAGGAGATAAAAAGAATAAATTTTTTATTATCCTGGAAGATAAAAAGAGCAATTTTTATCTCCCGGGTTTTTTTCCCCTTTTCCAGTTTTTTTTCCCTTCTCCAATTTTCCCCCTTTTCCAGTTTTTTTCCCCCTTTCTCCAGTTGTTTTCCCCTTCTCCATTTTCCCCCCTTTCCCAGGTTTTCTTTCCCCTTTTCCATTTTTCCCCCTTCTCCAATTTTTTCCCCCTCTTTCCAGTTGCTTTTCCCTTCTCCAATTGTTTTTCACTTTTCCAGTTTTTTTCCCCCTTCTCCAGTTTTTTTTTTTTCCCTTTTCCCTTTGAAATCTTAATTCCCGAGGAAATTCATCACCATAAATCCCATTTTTTTTTTCAGTTCTCCCGGGAATTTAATCCAGAAAATGATCCCAAGGAGACTCACCCGGGTCAGGAATGGCAGGACAGAGGCGGCCGCGTTATCCCGGGATATTCCTGGGATGTTCCTGGTTTATTCCTGGGATTTTCCTGGTGTTATCCCGGGATTTTCCTGGAGGGAAACTGGGATTTTCCTGGTGTGAAAGTGGGACGGTCCTGGAGTATTCCTGGAGTATTCCTGGGATGTTCCTGGGATTCTCCTGGTGTGTTCCTGAGATGTTCCCGATGTGTTCCTGCTCGGTTCCTGGTTTATTCCCGGGATGTTCCCAGGATTTTCCTGCTGTTATCCCGGGATATTCCTGGGATGTTTCCGGTGTGGAACTGGGATGTTCCTGGAGTATTCCCGGGATGTTCCTGGTGTTATCCTGGTGTATTCCTGGGATTTTCCTGGGATGTTCCTGGTGTTATCCTGGTTTGTTCCTGGTTTATTCCCGAGATGTTCCTGGTGTTATCCCCGGATATTCCTGGAATATTCCTGGTGTTATCCCCGGATATTCCTGGAATATTCCTGGTGTATTCCCGGGATATTCCTGGTGTATTCCCGGGATTTGCCTGATCTGTTCTTGGTGTATTCCCAGAATATTCCCGGTGTATTTCTGGGATGTTCCCGGTCTGTTCCTGGTGTGTTCCCTGGATGTTCCTGGTGTTATCCCGGGATGTTCCCGATGTTTTCCCGGGATGTTCCCGATGTATTCCCGATCCTCCTCAGCCCCGGACCTCCCGGCCCCGCCTCCTCCTCCCCGCCCCGCCGGCGCTGATTTGCATAATTAATTATAATGACCAACGCCAATTATCCGCGGAGCTCGGGGAATCCGGGAGACGCCGGGCAGGAATTTGGGAAATGAGTGGATTTTCCTGCCCGGGCGGGATTTTGGGATTTTCCATCTCGTGAGGACCTTGAAGGGAAGTGGCATTTGGGGGAATTTTTTAATTTTCAGCCACGTCCGACCCTTTTTCTGCCCCAATTCTTTAATTTTTTTTTTTCCCCAACCCGCTGGAAACTCTTCGCTCATCTCTTGCCTCGTGGCGATTTCCAAAAATTCTGACTCGTTTTCCCCCAAACCAGCTGAATTCCACCCGGAATTTTACGGGGTTCTATGGATTTCCCAGCTGGAAATTCAAAACCCCCCCCCAAAAAAAAGAAGGAAAAAAAAGTTAATTAAATCTTTGGCTGAGGATGGATTTGAGCGAGAAAATCTCCTTTTTTTTTTTTTTTTTGGGATGAAGTTTGAGCGAGAAAAGCCAAAAAAAAAAAAAAAAAATAAATAGGAATTTATTCCTGTGGTCAGCAGTGAACTCCCAACCCAAGGAGTCACGAATCCCAAATTGATTTATCCCTGGAGGTTTCCAAAGGAATTCCTGGAGATTCTTGTGACTCATCCTCAAGAAAAGGGGGATCCAAGGGGGGGATTTTGGGATCCTCCGGGGGGGATTTGGGATCTGATCCCAGGGAACAGCATCGGGATAGGAGGGAACAGCCTCGAGTTGGATATTTGGGATGGTTTTTCCATGGGAAAAGGGTCGGGATGCATCGGGAGGGGCTCGGGGAGGGTTGGATCCCCATCCCTGCCGGGAATTCCTGGAGATTCCCCGGCTCATCCTCAAGAAAAGGGGGATCCAGGCTGGAATCAGGAATTTTTCCATGGAAAAAGGGCTGGGAAACATCGGGAAGGGCCCACAGGGAGTTTTGGATCCCCATCCCTGGAGTTTTCCAAAGGAATTCCTGGAAATTCCCCGGGCTCATCCTCAAGAAAAGGGGGATCCACGTGGAATTTTGGGGTTTTTTTTTCCCAAACACCTTTTTCTGGTCTCCGAACACATTTTTTTTTAATCCCAAACCACTTTTTTTTTTGGTCCACAAATGTCGGGTTTTTTTCCCCAAAACGCCTTTTTTAGATCGACAAAAATGTTTATTTTTTTTTTTTCCAAAACACCTTTTTTTGTTTATAAACTTTTTTTTTCCCCCCCCCCAAAACACCTTTTTGTCGGTTGTTTATTTTCTTCTCCAAGACTTTCAATCCCCAAGGGAACACGGAGAAGATTTTTTTCCCGGCTGCCTCATCCTCCTCCTCACGGGAAAACGCGTCGACGTGAAATTCCTCAACGTCCCCGTGTCCCCACCCCAAAAAAAACCCCAAAAAACCCCAAAATTACAACCTGGGAGCTCCAGGTAATTGAGGGATTGGAGAGGAGCAGCTCGGGGTGAATTAAATTAATTAAACATTTGGATTTCCGTCCCCCTGACGTGTCTCACATCCGGGGCCCGGGTCCTATAAAAGGTTTTCCAGTTTTCCTCCCCTCCTCGAGCCACTTTTTGGTTTCAGTTTTTTGGGCGCCGGCTGGTGGAGGATTGGGTAAGTCGGGGTTGGGGGGGGTTTATTTTTCGTTTCGGTGCCAAATTGAAAAGAATTTAAATTTTAGATGAAAAGGATTTAAAGTTTTCTGTGGTTGGGTTTTTTTTTGGTTTTATTTCCCATATTTTTTTTTTTCTTTTTTATTGGTTTTAATTTTCATTTTGGAGCCGTGCGGGAAAGCAAAATGAAAATAATTTAAATTTTCTGATGGGTTGGGTTGAGTTGGGGTTTTGTGGTTTTATTTTTCTTTTTTCTTTGGTTTTCTTTTTCTTTTTTTTTTTTCTTTCTTTTCTTCTTTTTTTTTTTTTCTTTTTCTTTGTTTTTTTTCTGGTTTTAATTTTCATTTCGGAGCCGTGCAGGAAAGCAAAATGAAAAGAATTCAAATTTTAGATGAAAAGGATTTAAATTTTCTGTGGTTGGGTGGGGTTGGTTGGGGTTTTTTTGGTTTTATTTTTCTTTTTTCTTTTTTCTTTTTTCTTTTTTTTTGGTTTTAATTTTCGTTTTGGAGCCGTGCAGAAAAGCAAATCTAAAACATTTAAATTTTCTGCTCGAGGCATGTCGGGGTTGCGATTCCCCTCCAGATCTCAATTCTGGGTTTTTTTTTTTTTCCTGAGGTTTATCCTCTGTGGAATATTCATTTATTTGCTCTTTTTCCATCCAGGAGAAGCCCAATTTTTTTTCCTCCCCTGGTTTTCACCCGGGGAAATTTTTGGGAGAGATCAAAAAGGGGAATTTTGGGAGAGATCAAAAAGGGGAATTTTGGGAGAGATCAAAAAGGGGAATTTTGGGGACAGATCAAAAGGGAGGAGTGGGAGGGGAGATAAAGACTGGAGACTTTTAGGATAAAAAAAAATTGGCATTTTTTATGGGAAAAACAGCAGGATTTTTCCTTGGGGAGGTTTTTTTTTTTTCCCAGCCTGGAAAAAACAAACCAAAAACATTTTGGTGTCCTCTGGATGATGACAGGGAGATCTGAAATTCGAATTAATTTTTTTTTGGGGGGGGGGGTGAAATTAAGGAAAAAAATGGCAAAAATTCATCCCGGGGGTGATGGGAAAAGATGAAGGAGCCCAAACGATTTTCTGCTTCCTGTTTTGAGAGGAAGTTGGTGGGAAAAAAACCCGACGAATTAGTCTGGAATGTTTCCACGTGGAGTCACTTCCTGAAAAAAAGGATTTCCTGGAATCCCTAAAAAATAATTACCTGGAATCCCTTTAAAGAAAAAAACCCAGGATTTCCATTCCTGGATCAAAAGGATTTCCTGGAATCCCTGGAAAAAAAAAAAGGGAATGGTTTAATTTTTGTGTTTAAACAGCCTGAAAATGGAATTTTATCCCTGGAAGAAAAGAAAAAAAAAAAAAAAAAAAAAGGATGATTTAATTTTTGTGTTTAAACAACCTGAAATTTGAATTTTCTCCCTTTTTTTCCACCTCCAGCCTCCCCCTTTTCCCCCCCCAAAAAAATGCGTCGAGCCACGGGCTGCCCGCTGAGCCAGCTGTGCCTCCCTCCTCCCGCCGTGCTGGTGAGAAGTTTCCCGGTGGGATCCATCCAGAATTCCCGGAATTTCCGGGATCTCCAGAACCTCGGGAGCTGCTGCTGCCAGCCCGGCACCACCACCATCGTCAGCCTGGGGGGTTGTGCCAGTCCCTGTGCCCTGGTGGCCTCGTCGGGTGTCCCCGATTGTCACCAGGGGGTGGCCGGCGGCGTCACCGGTGTCACCAGGACAATGTGCCGTAAGCCGCCGTGCTGCTGCTGCCGGGTGACGGAGTGCGGCACCGCCAGGAGGGAGTGCGGGCAGGAGCTCACCAGGTGTGTCACCACGTGCCAGGACCCGTGTTGTCAAGAGATCGCCAAGTGCGTCACCACGTGCCAGGATCCGTGTGCTCAGGAGGTCACCAGATGCGTCACCACGTGCCAGGATCCGTGTGCTCAGGAGGTCACCAAATGTGTCACCACGTGTGCGGATCCGTGTGCTCAGGAGGTCACCAGATGCGTCACCACGTGCCAGGATCCGTGTGCTCAGGAGGTCACCAAATGTGTCACCACGTGTGCGGATCCGTGTGCTCAGGAGGTCACCAGATGCGTCACCACGTGCCAGGATCCGTGTGCTCAGGAGGTCACCAAATGCGTCACCACCACGTGCCAAGATCCGTGTTGTCAAGAGGTGAGCAAATGTGTCACCACGTGTCAAGATCCATGTGCTCAGGAGGTCACCAAATGTGTCACCACGTGCCAAGATCCGTGTCGTCAGGGGGTCACCAGATGTGTCACCACGTGTGTGGATCCGTGTGCTCAGGAGGTCACCAAATGCGTCACCACCACGTGCCAAGATCCGTGTTGTCAAGAGGTGAGCAAATGTGTCACCACTTGTCAAGATCCATGTGCTCAGAAGGTCACCAAATGTGTCACCACGTGCCAGGATCCGTGTCGTCAGGAGGTCACCAAGTGTGTCACCACGTGCCAGGACCCGTGTTGTAAAGAGGTGACCAAATGTGTCACCACGTGTCAAGATCCCTGTTGTAAAGAGGTCACCAAATGTGTCACCACATGTCAAGATCCATGTTGTCAAGGGGTCACCAGATGTGTCACCACCACCACGTGCCAGGACCCGTGTTATAAAGAGGTCACCAAATGTGTCACCACGTGTCAAGATCCATGTTGTCAGGAGGTCACCAAATGTGTCACCACCACGTGCCAGGACCCGTGTTGTAAAGAGGTGACCAAATGTGTCACCACGTGTCAAGATCCCTGTTTTAAGGAAGTCACCAAGTGTGTCACCACGTGCCAGGATCCCTGCTGCCAGGAGGTCACCAAATGTGTCACCACCTGTGTGGATCCGTGTTGTCGGGAGGTCACCAAGTGTGTCACCACGTGTCAAGACCCCTGCTGCCAGGAGGTGACCACATGCACCACCAGGTGTGTGGACCCGTGTTGTAAAGAAGCCACCAAATGCGTCACCACGTGCCAGGATCCCTGCGGCCAGGAGGTCACCAAGTGCGTCACCACGTGCCAGGATCCCTGCGGCAAGGAGGTCACCAAGTGCGTCACCACGTGCCAGGATCCCTGCTGCCAGGACGTCACCAAGTGCGTCACCACATACGCGGACCCGTGTTGTCAGGATGTCACCAAATGTGTCACCACCTGTGTTGACCCCTGCTGCCAGGACGTCACCAAGTGTGTCCCCGCGTGCGTGGAGCCGTGTGGCAGGAAGGTCCCCAAGGTCCTCACGCCGTGTTTCCAGCCCGGCTGTAAGAAGGTGACCAAGTGGAGCAGCCCCTGGGTGATCCCGTGGTGCAAGAAGGGGGCCAAGGCCAGATGTGGGGACCCCTGCCCCAAGGCCAGATGTGGGGACCCCTGCCCCAAGAAGGCGGCCAAGTGCAGCTCCAGATGTGCGGACCCGTGTCACAAGAAGGTGCCCAAGTGCTCCGCCCCGTGCCAGGATCCCTGCTGTGTGACCAGGTGTGACCCCAGGTGTGACCCCAGGTGTGGCCCCAGGTGTGTGGTGGACCCGTGCTGCCAGGAGGTCACCAGATGTGTCACCACGTGTGTGGATCCGTGTTGCCAGGAGGTCACCAAGTGTGTCACCACGTGTGTGGACCCGTGCTGCCAGGAGGTCACCCAGTGTGTCACCACGTGTGTGGACCCGTGTTGTCAGGAGGTCACCAAGTGTGTCACCACGTGTGTGGACCCGTGTTGTCAGGAGGTCACCAAATGCACCAGGACCTGTGTGGACCCATGCTGCCAGGATGTCACCAAATGTGTCGCCACGTGCCAGGACCCACGTTGCCAGGAGGTGACCAAGTGCGTCACCACGTGCCAGGACCCCTGCTGTGCCACCAGATGTGTCACCACGTGTGTGGACCCGTGCTGTGGCAGAGTGACCAAGCGCGTCACCGCGTGCCAAGATCCCTGCTGCCAGGAGGTGACCAAATGTGTCACCACCTGCCAAGATCCGTGCTGTGCCACCAGACGTGCCACCTGCTGCCAGGAGGTCACCAAATGTGTCACCAGATGTGTTGACCCGTGCTGCCAGGAGGTGACCAAATGTGTCACCACCTGCCAGGACCCCTGCTGCCAGGATGTCACCAGATGTGCCGCCACCTGCCAAGATCCCTGTTGTGTCACCAGATGTGCCACCAGGTGTGTTGATCCCTGCTGCCAGGGAGTGACCACGTGCCAAGGAGTGACCACGTGCCAGGGAGTGACCACGTGCCAAGGAGTGACCACGTGCCAGGGAGTGACCACGTGCCAAGGAGTGACCGCATGCCAGGGCGTGTCCACCTGCCAGGACCCCTGCTGCCAGGATGTCACCAGATGTGTCACCACCTGCCAGGACCCCTGCTGCCAGGGGGTGACCACCTGCACCACCACGTGCCAAGGTCCCTGTGGTGTCACCAGGTGTGCCACCAGGTGTGTTGATCCCTGCTGCCAGGGAGTGACCACCTGCCCCACCACGTGCCAGGGAGTGACCACATGCCAAGGAGTGACCACCTGCCAAGGAGTGACCACCTGCCAGGACCCCTGCTGCCAGGGAGTGACCACCTGCCAGGGAGTGACCACGTGCCAGGGAGTGACCACCTGCCAAGACCCCTGCTGCCAGGATGTCACCAGATGTGCCACCACCTGCCAGGGAGTGACCACCTGCCAGGGAGTGACCACCTGCCAGGGAGTGACCACCTGCCCCACCACCTGCCAAGGAGTGACCACCTGCCAGGGAGTGACCACGTGCCAGGACCCCTGCTGCCAGGGAGTGACCACATGCCAGGGAGTGACCACCTGCCAGGGAGTGACCACGTGCCAGGACCCCTGCTGCCAGGGAGTGACCACCTGCCAGGGAGTGACCACCTGCCAAGGAGTGACCACCTGCCAGGACCCCTGCTGCCAGGATGTCACCAGATGTGCCACCACCTGCCAAGGAGTGACCACCTGCCCCACCACCTGCCGTGTCCCCAGCCGTGCCACCCCTCAGGGTGCCCAGGTTGTCACCAGGTGCTCCGACTCCCGTCCCACCACCTGCGTCACCCAGACCTGCCCCGTGTGCGGCCGGAGCTGCTGCCCCAAATTCGGGGCTCCCTGAGGGGGCCCTCCCAAAAGGAGCCCCCGCTCCCCCCGAGGGGTTTTCCCGGTGGGATCTGCCCCCCAAAAAGGAAGAGGAAATTCTCTTTTTCTCCCCGTTTTTAACCCCAAGAAAAGCGCCTTTCCTCGCGGGATGCAACCGAGAGATTTTTGTGCCCCCGGGGGTTGTTTCCCCCGGGAGAGAGAATCCTCTTCCAGGGATTCCCCTTTTCCCAGGAATTCCCTCTTCCAGGAATTCCCTTTCCCAGGAATTCCCCTTTTCCAGGATTTCCCTTTCCCAGGGATTCCCCTTTTCCAGGATTTCCCTTTCCCAGGGATTCCCCTTTTCCAGGAATTCCCTTTTCCAGGGATCCTCCTCTTCCAGAGTCTGGAGAAAAAGGGGGATCCAGGGGGAATTTCGGGCTGTTCCAGGGAGGATTTGGGGTCCCCTCCTCCTCCTCCTTTTCCCCTTTTTCCTTTCCGCGTCTGAAGCAATAAAAGAAACGATCTCGGCATCGGCCTCGTGCGTTTCCTTCCTCTCCCGCCCGTTGTCCTTTGATTTCTTTTCCTACAAATCCTGATTTTTGTTATAAAAAGATTGCTTGGGGAAGTCTCAGTGGGATGGAAGGGACACACAGGGATCATCAAATCCAGCCCCAGGACATCCCAAAATCCCTGGGAGCGCTGTCCTGGAGCTCTGGTGGGTTTGGGGTGGCGACCATTCCCTGGGGTCAGGAACTTTTCCCAAAATCCACCCCAGTTCCCACCCCTGGCACAGCTCTGGCCCTTCCCTCGGTCCTGATACGGGCCTGAAGTCCCAGATCAATGTCTGAAATCCCAGATCAACGCCCGAAATCCCAGATCAATCAATGTCTGATATCCCAGATCAATGCCTGAAATCCCAGATCAATGTCTGAAATTACAGATCAATCAATGTCTGATATCCCAGATCAATGTCTGAAATCCCAGATCAATGCCCGAAATCCCAGATAAATCAATGTCTGATATCCCAGATCAATGCCTGAAATCCCAGATCAATACCCGAAATTACAGATAAATCAATGTCTGATATCCCAGACCAATGCCTGAAATCCCAGATCAATCAATGTCTGATATCCCAAATTAATGTTCAATATCCCAGATCAATATCTGATATCCCAGATCAATCAATATCCAATACCCCAGATCAATGTCCAATACCCCAGATAAATCAATGTCTGTTATCCCAGATAAATCAATATTCAATACCCCAGATAAATCAATATCCCAGATGAATCAATACCCCAGATGAATCAATATCCCAGATAAATCAATATCCAATATCCCAGATAAATCAATATCCCAGGTAAATCAATATCCAATATCCCAGATGAATTGATATCCCAGATCAATCAATATCCAATATCCCAGATGAATTGATATCCCAGATAAATCAATATCCAATATCCCAGATGAATCAATATCCCAGATGAATCAATATCCCAGGTAAATCAATATCCCAGATCAATCAATATCCAATATCCCAGATGAATCAATATCCCAGATGAATTGATATCCCAGATAAATTAATATCCAATATCCCAGGTAAATCAATATCCCAGATCAATCAATATCCAATATCCCAGATGAATCAATACCCCAGGTAAATCAATATCCCAGGTAAATCAATATCCCAGATCAATCAATATCCAATACCTCAGATCGATACCCGAACCCCTTTAAACCCCCCCAAAAGCGAATTTCCCTCACTCCCCTCCATCCCCCCTTGGCTCCTTCCCCGTCCCAAACCCCCGGGCTGAGCTCGGGCCTGTCCCGGGAGCCTCCCTAAGCCGAGCTCAGCTGATCCCGGCCTTGGGGAGGGTTTGGAGCAGCAAATCCCGCCTGGAATTCGGGCGGGGGCGGCTCCAGACGGGGTGGGAACGTCTGGGATGGGATGGCCCGAGGGCCCGGGATAATCCTCCCTCTGTTCCTCTTCAAAACTCCTCCAAAACTGCTCCAAAACTGCCCTAAAACTGCCCTAAAACTGCTCTAAAATTCCTCTAAAATTCCTCTAAAACTGCCCTAAAACTCCTCTAAAGTTCCTCTAAAATTCCTCTAAAATTCCTCTAAAATTCCTCTAAAACTGCCCTAAAACTCCTCTAAAATTCCTCTAAAATTCCTCTAAAACTCCTCTAAAATTCCTCTAAAATTCCTCTAAAACTCCTCTAAAATTCGTCTAAAATTCCTCTAAAATTCCTCTAAAATTCCTCTAAAACTCCTCTAAAATTCCTCCAAAACTCCTCTAAAACTAAACCAAAATTCCTCTAAAACTGCCCTAAAACTCCTCTAAAACTCTTCTAAAATTCCTAAAAATCCTTTCAAGTTCCTCCCCTCGCTCTCCCAAATCCCGCGGTTTTCTGGGAAGGAAGATGTAGGCGGAGGGGGGGAAAAAAAAGGATTTTTGTGTTACCGGCAGGGTGTTTAATCCTTCGTAAAAATCAGCTTTAAATCACCTCAGAGGAGCAGAGAGCATCCCCCTGGTTCCTCCGGCAGGGCAAGTTCTCCGAGCTCTTAAAATTTCTAAAAAAATTTAAATTTTATCTATCGAAGTAAAAAATAAAATAAAATTTAAAAAAATACAATAATTTTTTTTAAAAATTAAAAAAAAAAAAATCCGGAGAAAATTCAGAATTTTTTCCCCCTGAAAATAATAAAAAAAAATATAATTGAGGAAAATCAAAGCAAGGAAAGCGAAGAGATAAAAAAGGTGAGGAAATATTATTATTATTATTTATTATTTTTTTTGCATAACCGCAGCCAGTTCCTCCTGGCCGGGGGTTAATTAGCCAGGTGCTAATTGTCATTCTTGCCTGAGCGATCACCTTCCGGAGTAAACAGGAAAAGAGGCCGGTGGGATTTGGGTTCCTCCGGGGAATGGCTGAATCCCAAATTATCCCAAATTATCCCAAATTATCCCTGGGGTGTGAACTCAACTCCATGTGAGCCTTGACGTTTCCTCTCCTCATCCTCATCCTCCCGGAATCCCAAAAATTCCAGGATTTTCCTGAGCCAAAGGCTCAGATCCTCCCACCTTCCCTTGGCAACGAGGAGAAGAGGAAAGTCGGGCAGGAAAAATGGGGAGAAATTCCCAGATTTTTCGTGAGGATGGATGGAAAAATAAATTAATTTAAGGAATCAATCCATTTATTAAAAAAAATAATGGGGAGATGTTCCCGGGAATTCCCGGGATTTGGGCTGGACTCGACACTCTGGGAACTCCTTCCCAACTTTCAGGATTTTGGGAATCCTGGAAAAACCTTCGTGTCCCTTCAGCACAAGATGGGACCGGAGCCCCCTTGGAGCCGGGGTGGGAATTCCCAGACAGAATTCCTGGATGGAATTCCCTGATGGAATTCCCTTGGGAACGCCGGGAGGAGTCACCAGGGCCGCCCACAGCCCGTGCGTGACAACCCCAGTGACTCCAATCCCCCGAAATTGCAACGGAGATTCCCAAATTAACCCCAATTAGGGATAACGACCCAAACCCCCGCGATGTTGGATCCAATCGCCCATAAATCCAATGGGAATTCCCAAATTAACCCCAATTAAGTTAACGACCCAAACCCCGTGATGTTGGATCCCAACTCCCGTGACTCCAATCCCCCACAAACGCAACGGAGATTCCCTAATTAACCCTAATTAAATTAACGACCCAAAGCCCCGTGACGTCGGATCCCGTTTACGTCCCCCCCCCGAATTAATCTGCTCTTGGAAGGTTTGAATTTCTCATTAATCATAATTAACAACAGGGTGTAAAGACTACTCGGGGTAGAAAGGGAGGTGCGGGGATGGTTTTGAGGTGAGATAATGAGGAGATAATGAGGAGCTGTCCCGACCGGAATCTGGGATAATTCCTCATGGAAAACACGAGCTCGGAGCTGCTCTGGGGAGGGAAAAAAGAAAAAAAAAAAATTCCACACCCGGCAGCTCCAGGAGGAGAAAACGAGGAGGGATGAAATGAGGAAGGAATAAAAAATGAGATGAAAAATGAAATAATAAAAATCTGAGCTCTGCCAGGTGGAGTTTCTCCTCCCGTGGCCGAGGAGGGGTTTAAGATCTCGGAAAATCCCAATTTAGACCTTGGAAAATCCCAATTTATCCCCGGAAAATCCAATTTCTCCCTGGAAAAGCCACTGGGGGAGCGGGAGCTGCTGCTCGTGCTGGCTTGGTTGAGTTTTGGGGTGGGTTTATTTCCCCTTTTTTCCCCTTTTCCTCCCTTTTTTCCCCTTTTCCCCACTTTTTTCCCCTTTTTGTGATGGTCGCGTTCCCATATGGCGTTGGGAAACATCTGGGAGAAGCGTGGGTTTTCCACAATCAGCAATAAAATGAAATAATAAAATCATCATAATAATAATTTAAAAATAAAATAAAATAAATAAATTAAAATTGCATTTTTTAAAAAAAAATCCCATTTAAACCAGAGCACTTTTACACTTTTCTGGGAGGGGAAAAAAAACCTCTTTAAAATGAGGATTTTCCTGCCTTGAACGGCTCGAAACGTGCCTCAAAGCACCTGGAATTCCCGTTGGGAATTATCCAAGCACGGATGGAACGGAATGGGTTGGATGAAGGAAATTATTTGATTCATCAGAGAAACAGGGACCTCAAGGTTTTCTGGGAGAGCTGGAGGATCCGTTGTGCCTTTCCATGAGAATCAGGACGGGCAGTTTCTCATAGTAAATCCAATTAATTATCCACCTTCCCCTAATAACACCCGTCGGGAAAAAAAAAAAAAACCAACCAAACCCCTCCACCTATCAAAACCCGACATTTATGGAAATAAGGCCTTGGAAATGAACGCATTAAAAAAATGAAAACCGATTAATTCAACACCCGCTTCGAGGGTTGTTTTTGGGTTTTTTTTTTTTAATTGCTCCGTCGGGAATGATCGGGATGGGAGTGGGAAGTTGCTCAGCGTCACCTGCTTTCCTGGAAGAGGGTTTCCACCGAAAAAACCAGAAATTATCACGGGCTATTTCTCATAGTTAATCAAATTAATTATCCACCTTCCCCTAATGACACCCTTTGGGAAAAAAAAAAAACCCCTCCACCTATCAAAACCCGACATTTGTGGGAATACGGCCTCGGAAATGAACGCATTAAAAAAAATCGAAAACCGATTAATTCAACGCCCACTTTGAGATTATTTTTGGGTTTCTTCTTTTTCAATTGCTCGATGGGGAAGGATCGGGATGGGAGTGGGAAGTTGCTCAGCATCACCTGCTTTCCACCGGGAAAAAAAAAAGAAAAACGTAAATTAGGATGCGAACAAACATGCGAAGCATGTGGAGGTGGAGCCTGCCGGGGCACTTTGTGGTCACTCGGCCATCCCACGTTTCCGGGGTTGACGCCGCTCCGGCCATATAAAAGTTTGGGATTTTGGAGGCTCCCGCCAGTTGCCTTTGGCTCCTCCGTCGTTCACCAGGACCCGTGATCCAGGTGAGTCCTCCTGGTTTGTTTTGTTTTTAATATATATCAGGGAATTTTTTTTTTTAAAATCAGGAGATATCTCGTGGAAAAACTGAGTTTATTCCGGGGTCGTTTCTCGGGATTTGTGGTGGAAAAACCTCCCCGGGGTTTTTTTGGGATTTTGGGGGGGGGTTTATTTAGGGTTTGCTCTGCCTGGAAGGGTTTGGAGATGTCACCTCCTCCAAGAAAAAAACGTGCCTCTCCTGTTCTCGTCCTGGTTAATTAATTCCTGCCTCGTTAAGGCCGGGAATTAAATAAATGAGTGGATGTTGCGGAGCAGCTCCTGGGACTTCAAGATGGGATGGGTGGGAAGGAAGGAGCTGGAAAATTCCTGCAGGCAAAGCCAAGAGGAGGAAACGAGTTGGGAAATGGGAGTTGCGGCCTCCGGGCCAACCCTTCCCTCACGGGAGGATGAACCCCCCAAAATCCCACCCCCCAAAAAAATTCCAGGGGGATCATCAGGATGGGAAAACTGGGAATGTTGAGCCTGTGGAGACCTCGGAGCCTTTTCCGGGAGCTCCAGGGAAGCTGGAGAAGGATTTTCTCCTCAGGAATTGGAGAGGCAGGAAAAGGAGGAATGGGTTAACATCGAAATACGGGAATTTTCGGCTGCATCTTGGGAAGAAACTGAGGGCGGTGAGGTTTTTCCATGGATTCCCCATCCCTGGAAGTCTCCGAGGCCAGGCTGGACGGGTCTTGCAGGAATCTGGTCAGGATGGGAACGAGATGATCTTTGAGATCCCTCCCAACCCGAACCATCCCATGATTCCGTGGCGGGATTTGTGGCCTCTGGGCTCTGTGGTTGGGACCTGCCCAGGTGGGCGTGAGGATCTGATAAGGGGGAGATAAGCCCTGGAGCATCTGCTGGTGGGGCTGAGAAGAGAAGGAGCTGAAATATTTTCGGGTTACGGCTTCTCCGAAGTTGGGCAATCCCGTAAAATTCAGGATTTTTTTAGGAAGTGAGGCTCCTTCCGAATGGGTTTTAATGAAGGAAGCGTTAATTCCATGAATTCCTGTGGCGGTTTGAGGGTTTGTTGAAACCGTTTCGACAATTCAAACAAATTTTGACGAACTCTCAACGATTCAAACGAACTCCAGACCCCAGGAATTCTGAGCACAGGCGGCTTTTCCCCAAATTCCCCAAATTCCCCAAATTCCTCAAGTTCCTCAAATTCCTCAAATTCCTTAAATTCCTTAAATTCATTAAATTTCCCTAAATTCCCTAAATTTCCCTAAATTCCTTCCCTCAATCCAACGTGACCTCGCCGAGTCCCCACACCGCAAGTCGCGCTTTAAAACGCACAGGCTGATTTCCTGAATTTTTTTATTTTTATCTCTTCCCCGGCTTTTTCCCAGCTTTTTTCCCCCCCCCCCCCCCCCAGAATGCAGGAATCCCGGGCACAGGCAGCTTTTTCTTAAATTCCTTAATTTCCCTTAAACTTCCCTAAATTCCTTCCCTCAGCCCAACACGAACCCGCCAAGCCCGCCCATCGCAAGTCGCGCTTTAAACACGCGCAATCCCGATTGTTTTTATTTTTGTCTCGCTTTTTCCCCCAGCTTTTTCCCGGCGCTTCTTCCCAGCTTTTCTCCCAAGATGTCCTACTACTACGAGCAGCGCAAGCAGCCCTGCCTGCCGCCCGCCCTCCTGGCGCAGAAATGCGCCAAGTGCCCGCAGCCCTGCGCCACCGCCCAGTGCGTCGAGGTCTGCCAGGCCCCTTGTGCCACCAGCTGCGTCCCCCAGTGCGTGGACGCTTGTGTCACCCAGTGCCCGGAGCCTTGTGCCACCCAGTGTGTCACCAGCTGTGCCCCGCAGTGCGCGGACGTTTGCGTCCCCCAGTGCGTGGACACCTGCGCCACTCAATGCGCCGCCAGCTGCGTCCCCCAGTGCGTGGACACCTGCGCCACTCAATGCGCCGCCAGCTGCGTCCCCCAGTGCGTGGACACCTGCGCCACTCAATGCGCCGCCAGCTGCGTCCCCCAGTGCGTGGACACCTGCGCCACTCAATGCGCCGCCAGCTGCGTCCCCCAGTGCGTGGACACCTGTGTCACCCAGTGCGCCACCAGCTGCGTCCCCCAGTGCGTTGACACCTGTGTCACCCAGTGCGCCGAGCCCTGCGCCACCAAGTGCGTGGAGCAGTGCCAGGCCGAGGTTTGCACCACCAAGTGCGTGGAGTCGTGCGAGACCGTGTGCCTGAAGCCCTGCTGATCCCAATCCCCATCTCCATCCTGGGGCTCCGGTGATCCCTGAGGGGTTCCGAGGTGGACAAAAAAAAAAACGGCGCAGACCCGTCGGCGACGCAACGAGGATTCTCCCGCTCTCATCGTTCCACGTTTTCGTCTTGAAAAGCGTTTTCATGTTAAAAAATGTTCTCGTCACGAAAGTGTTCTCGTCTTCAAAAATGTTCTCATCCTGAAAAATGTCTTCTCCCTGATTGTTCCATGTTTTCGTCTTAAAAAGTGTTCTTGTCTTAAAAGTTTTCCCTCTGAGCGTTCCCCCCGTTTTCGCTCCTGCCCCTTGTTTTCTGGAAGTGCTGCTGACAGCCGCTTCCCGAGATTCCCTGCGCCAAAATGTCGGGAGTTTTAGCGGGAAACGTCGGTTTCCCTTGGGAGCTCCCGATGTTTTAGCGTTGGGAATGTCGGGAAGTCGCCGTCAGCAGCTGGTGGTGGAGGATGTCGAAGCTTTTCCCCTTCCCCTTCTTCCTTTCGTGTTTCAGTCTCATAAATTCCCCGTGCAGCAATAAAAAAAAATCGCCACGATGGCAACCGGGTGTGTTTTGTCTTTTTTCTCCTCGTTTCCACGCCTTCAGACCCCCCATTAATAATTATTAATTAATAAATTAATTAATTAATTTCTACTTTCAAAAGCATTTGGGGCGGGGTTTTGTGCCCGAAGTAAAAAACGTTTTAATACGGAGAAGTTTCCTTCTGATCCTCCAAGGAAATCGAGGTCGGGTCAATCCTTTTCTGAGGGATTAATTGAAATTATTGGCAGAAATTCGATTTTCAGACCCAATTTTGGCCTTTAGAGTTTGGGGCTTCACAGGCAAATCCTAAAAACTGTTAAAAAGGTGAATTTAGGTGGAAGAAAACCTTAAATTAATAAAGGAATTGAACATCTGGAATCTTAAATAAAACTTAAATACAATAAATTTAAATGCAATTTAAATTAAAGAAATTTAAAATAAATCACAATTAAAATTAAGATAAATTTAAATAAATCGGAAAAAAAAAGTTAAAATAAATTTTTAAAAAATAAATTAAAATAAAATTTAAATAAAATTTATTCCGGATAAGCTCAAGGCTGAAGGCCAACCCATTGTCCAGAGGGAGTTAAACCCATTAAAACCCCCAGAATTTAATTTAATTTTAATTTTAATTTAATTTAATTTAAAATTAAATCTCCCACTGCGTCTTTCCTCACGCCTGGCTCGGTGCCGGCCACGCCATTCCAGCGTCAGGGAATGCAGAAACCTCTCCCCACCCACCCCTTCATTAGGGGAAGGGTGGGGAATATTTAATCAGGAGAGAAAAAACAAAAAACAAACCAGGAGATATTTATTTTTTAGGGGCGTGCCAGCGCCGTTTCCAAATCGCATTTTTTAATGAGCGGGTGGGAGCAGGTTCCTCTTGGAGTCGTTTGATGACACCCGGGGAGGTGACAGCGAGAGGTGACACCGAAGAGGTGACACACCCTCAGACGGGGGATTGCTGGAGGCAAAAAAAACCCCCAAAACCTCCCCAGAAAAAAGTCAAAAAAGCACCCAGAAAACACCCAAAAAACACCCCAAAAACACCCCAAAAACACCCAAAAAACCCAAAAAAAACCCCCAAAAACACCCAAACAACTCCCCAAAAACACGCAGAAAACCCCCCAAAAACACCCAAAAAAACACCCAAAAAACACCCCAAAAACACCCAGAAAAACCCCCCAAAAACACACAAAAAACACACAAAAAACACCCAAACAACCCCTCAAAAACACGCAGAAAACCCCCCAAAAACACCCAAAAACACCCAAAAACCACCCAAAACCACCCGGAAAACCCCCCAAAACCCCCCCAAAAAACACACAAAAAGCCCCTCCAAAACACCCAAAAAACACCCAAAAAACACCCAAAAAACCCCCCCAAAACCCCCCAAAAACACCCAAAACCCCCCAAAAACCCCCCAAAAACACCCAAAAAACACCCAAAACCACCCAGAAAACCCCCCCAAAACCCCCCAAAAACACCCAAAAAACACACAAAAAACTCCCAAAAAACACCCAAAAAACACCCAAAAAACACCCAAAAAACTCCCAAAAAACACCCAAAAACCACCCAAAAAACACCCAAAAACCACCCACAAACACGTCTGGGGAATTTTTTGGCGGCGTGGAAAAGGTTTTGGGAGTTTAGGAACCCCGAAGTTGGAGCAGGAATTCCCGCAGGGACGATGGAAGGGAAAGTAGTGAGGGATTTTTTAGGATCAGGAATTTTCCCAGGAAAATGGATAGAAAATGAGGAATTTTTTAGGATCAGGAATTTTCCCAGGAAAATGGATGGAAAATGAGGAATTTTCACCTCAAATTCCTCCCGAGGAACCCAAATCTTTGGCGATCCAAGTTCTGCCACTTCTGGGGCATGGAAAAGGTTTTAATCAGGAATCACGGAAAATAAACCCCAGGCCCAACACCCGAACACACCTGGGCTGGATATTCCCAGAAAAAACAGACGGGAAAATGAGGGATTTGCCAGGAATTCCCGGGAAAACGGATGGGAAGTGAGGAATTTTCGCCTCAAATTCTTCCAAATTTTGGAGGATCTTTGGGGGTCCAGGTTTTCCTGGAGGCTTGGGGAAGGTTTAAATCATGAATTGTGGAAAAAAAGATTTAATTCAGGAATCACCTGCAGCTCCTCCGACCCCGATCCACATCCACGGCCTGTGTCAACCACTGGAATTTTTCCCAATTTTTTTTTTTCTGGGAAAAGGGATCAGGGGAGGAGCTGGAAAATCCAGAGGAAGTGGTTGGAAGGACCTCGTGTCCTCCAACCATTTCCCGTGGTCAAGCTGTGGTGGAATTCTTGGAATTCCTGGAATATTTGCAATAAACGAGGGATGTTTCATCAGGGGGCCGGCAGGAGGAGCCTGGAATTTTTTCCTTAAAAACGAAACAAAGTTTTATTCCTGCTTTTTTAGGGGGGAGAAAAATAAAGTTTTATTCCTGTTGTCTTTTTTTTTTTTTTTTTTTAAATAAAATAGAAATAAATCAATGATGAAATATTGACGAAAATATTAATAAAACAATAAAGAAACATCGCCTGGTTATTAATAACTTAATAACAAATCAGGGACGAAATATTAGTAATAAATTAATGACGAGATATTGATTTTTTTTTTTTTAAAAAAAAATGATGAAATATTTGTGAAATAGGAAGGAATCCTGGCGCCCTGCCCAGCCCCGGGGGCAGGATGGAGAAATCTCCGCCAGACTTTGGGTTCGGGTTGTGAAACGTGAAATAATTCCGGTCGCCGAGTTCATCCCGGCGGGGATAAAAGCGGCTCCTCGGGAGCTCCGAACCCTCAGCGGCTCCTCCTCGGCTCCGTCCTCCCTCAGGACACCCAGGTGAGTCGACTTGCCCAGGTGAGGCGGTTTTTTGGGGGAAAAAAAATGGGATTTTCCATCATTTTTGGTCACTTCGGGGCTCCCTCGCCTCGAAAATTCCGCCCGCGGCGGGTGGAAGCGATGGAATTTTGGGAGATTTTGAGGTTCCAGTTGGAGGTTTGGGATTTTTTTTTTGTCCTTTCCTCCCCAGGTGAGGCGTTTTTTTGGGGGAAAAAAAAATGGGATTTTCCATCATTTTTGGTCACTTCGGGGCTCCCTCCCCTCGAAAATTCCGCCCACGGCGCGTGGGAATGACGGAATTTTGGGGAGTTTTGAGGCTCCAGTTGGAGGTTTGGGATTTTTTTTGTCCTTTCCTCCCCAGGTGAGGCGGTTTTTTGGGGAAAAAAAAAATGGGATTTTCCATAATTTTTGGTCACTTCGGGGCTCCCTCGCCTCGAAAATTCCGCCCGCGGCGCGTGGGAATGACGGAATTTTGGGGAGTTTTGAGGCTCCAATCGGAGGTTTGGGATTTTTTTTTTTTGGTCCTGGAACGAGGATCAGAGGTAAAACCCAGCCTAAATATTGGGAATATGATGGAATACCGGGAATATTATCAAATAGTGGGAATATTATCAAACACGGTCAAATCTTAGGAATATAGTGAAATACTGGGAATATATTATCAAATACTGGGGTTGGTATCAAACATCGGGAATATTGTCAAGTATTGGGGATATAATGAAATACCGGGAATGTTATCAAATATTGGGATTGGCGTCAAATATTGGGAATATTATCAAATATTGGGAACATTATCAAACACTGGAAATGCTACCCAATATTGGGATTGCTCTCAAGGATTGGGGTTGGTATCAAATCCTGGGAAAACTGTAAAACATTGGGACTGTTTATCAAACATTGGGGAATATTTATCAAATGCTGGGGGCATTTATCAAATGCTGGGGGTATTTATCAAATGCTGGGGATATTTATCAAACATTGGGGAATATTTATCAAATGCTGGGGAATATTTATCAAATGCTGGGGGTATTTATCAAATGCTGGGGGCATTTATCAAATGCTGGGGGTATTTATCAAACATTGGGGAATATTTATCAAATGCTGGGGGCATTTATCAAATGCTGGGGGTATTTATCAAACATTGGGGAATATTTATCAAATGCTGGGGGTATTTATCAAATACTGGGGGCATTTATCAAACATTGGGGAATATTTATCAAATGCTGGGGGCATTTATCAAATACTGGGGGCATTTATCAAACATTGGGGAATATTTATCAAATGCTGGGGGTATTTATCAAACATTGGGGAATATTTATCAAATGCTGGGGGTATTTATCAAATACTGGGGGCATTTATCAAACATTGGGGAATATTTATCAAATGCTGGGGGCATTTATCAAATACTGGGGGCATTTATCAAACATTGGGGAATATTTATCAAATGCTGGGGGCATTTATCAAATACTGGGGGCATTTATCAAACATTGGGGAATATTTATCAAATGCTGGGGGTATTTATCAAATGCTGGGGGCATTTATCAAATGCTGGGGAATATTTATCAAATGCTGGGGGCATTTATCAAATGCTGGGGGTATTTATCAAACATTGGGGAATATTTATCAAATGCTGGGGAATATTTATCAAATGCTGAGGGCATTTATCAAACATTGGGGAATATTTATCAAATGCTGGGGAATATTTATCAAATGCTGGGGGTATTTATCAAACATTGGGGAATATTTATCAAATGCTGGGGGTATTTATCAAACGCTGGAAATCCGAGCAAAATAAAAACTCAATTTTATTTCGAATTATTATTATTTTTTTTTGGTTTTTTTTTTTTTTAGGCTGGCCCAGGATGTCGGAGCAGCAGAAGCAGCAGCAGCAAATCCCGGCCCAGTGCCAGCAGAAATGCGGGGCCGCCGCCAAGGGCGCCCAGCAAAGCCAGGCTTGCCAAGGCCAGGCTAAGGCGGGCGTGAAGAGCCTCCCCCAGCAGCAGCAGCAGCAGCAGCAGCAGAAATGCTCCAAGCAAAAATAGGAGCAGAAATCCCAAAATCTCCTCCCCCCAAAAAAAAAAAAATCTGAATTTTCCCAGACCTGCAGCCGCCAGCAAAAAAAAAAAAAAATTACCTCGTGAATGACGGAACGGGCTTAATTAAGCTTGAAAAATCATTATGATCGAGTTAGTTTCATTAGTGAGGGGTGATTTCGCTTCGAACTCCGAGGTTTAATTTGGGATGTGGCGTAATAAAGCGATGGAAATGGCCTCGTGGTGGTTTGGGTCTCCGGTTTTTCCTTCCCTTCCTTTTTTTTTTTTTAAATTTTGTTTGTGTTTTTTTTTAATTTTGGTTTTTATTTTCCTACCCCCGGAAATCAGCTTTAAGCACACGCAAAGCCCGGCTTTGGCAAGCTGAGCCTGGTCTCCTTCTTTTGCAGGAGAAGCCGTTGGAAATCCCCAAAAGGTGGAATAAAATTCCCCCAAAACTTGATATAAAACCCCCCAAAACTTGACGCAAAAAAATCCCCAAATTTGGTACAAAAAATGGCGATCAACTTTAATTTTTTAAAAAACTTTTTAATTTCACAAACTCCACCTTATTCCGTGATTTTTTTTTTTTAATTTTTATTTGTTATTTATCATCATTTCTTTTTCCCCTGGGCGTTCCAAAGCCGCGGGATTAGGGGGAAGTAAAAAGGGGCAGGAATTTTTTGGGAACTCCTGGAATTCCCGACGGGAATTTCCTTCTGTTAGTAAAGGACAAAAAGCTCTGCAAGGGTTAAAAAAAAAAATCAAAATCAAATCAAATAAAAAAAAAAGGTTTGGAAAAAACCTCCGGATGAGGAAAAAAAGTTGGGATTTTCCCTCTATTTCTGCTCCAGGGGAGGGAATTTCTCGGGAAGGGAGCGCTGCTCTTGGATCTCCTGGAATTCCTGGTCTTTTTCTGGGATGGGCACTGGCATTTCCTGGAATTCCTGTTTTTCCGGGATTTCTTTGCATTCCTGTTTTTCCTGGCAACAAGGAACGGCCGCCGGGATCTCCTGGAATTTCTGCTGTTCCTGGGAACACGGGACGGGGTCTGGGAGTGGGATGGGCACTGGGATTTCCTGGAATTCCTGTTGTTTTTCTGGGATTTCTTGGCATTCCTGGTTTTTCTCTTGGATGGGCACCGGGATTTCCGGGCACTGCGGCTTTTCCTGGGAACACGGGACAGCACCAGGCTGTTTCTCCGGGATGGCCACCGGGATTTCTTGGCATTCCTGTTGTTTTTCTGGGATGGGCACCGGGATCTCCTGGATTTTCTGCTTTTCCTGGGGACACGGGACGGGGTCTGGGAGTGGGATGGGCACTGGGATTTCCTGGAATTCCTGTTGCTTTTCTTGGACGGTCACCGGGATTTCTTTGCATTCCTGTTTTTCCTGGGAACACGGGGCAGGATCAGGACGTTTTTCCGGGATGGACGCAGGAATTTCTTTGCATTCCTGTTTCTCTGGGATGCTCCCCGGGATTTCCTGGAATTCCTGTTTTTCTTGGGAACACGGGGTGGGTTCAGGGCATGAAACTGGGACCGGGATTTCTTTGCATTCCTGTTTCTCTGGGATGCTCCCCGGGATTTCCTGGAATTCCTGTTTCTCCTGGGCACATGGAACGGATTCAGGGCACGGAACTGGGATTGGGACCGGGATTTCTTCGCATTCCTGTTTTTCCTGGGAGCACGGGACAGGATCAGGGATGGACACGGGGATTTCTTCGCATTCCTGTTTTTCCTGGGAAACCGGGACAGGATCAGGTTGTTTTTCCTGGACGGACACAGGAATTTCTTTGATTTCCTGTTTTTCCTGGATGGCCACCGGGATTTCCTGGAATTCCCGCTGTTTTGCCGGGATCTCTTTGTCCTCCGGGCAGGATTTCCCCTCCTGGGCCGGGAATGTCGTGGGGAATTGGGTTTGGTGCTCCTCAGATCCCAGATTTTCCGCTTTTCCCGGTTCTGGGATGGATTTTTCTGGGATCTGGGGATGTTCGGGCTCCAGGCTGGGCTTAGGCGCGGTTTTAGCCAGGCCGGGTTGGGCCAGGCCCGGGGGCAGCGTCAGCTCCTGCTTGATTTGGGTTTGGTTCAGAGACATCGCTGCGGGACAACGGGATGGCCTGGGGGGAAAAAAATAAAGAATAAAATAAAATAAAATAAAATAAAATAAAATAAAATAAAATAAAATAAAATAAAATAAAAATATAAAATATAAAATATAAAATATAAAATATAAAATATAAAATATAAAATATAGAATATAGATTATAAAATAATAAAATAAAATAAAATAAAATAAAATTAAAAAATATAAAATGAAATGAAATGAATAAAATATAAAATATAAAATAAAATATGAAATGAAATGAAATGAAAAAATATAAAATATAAAACATAAAATATAAAATATAAAACATAAAATAAAGTAAAATGTGGGAATTTTTTATGTTACTGGGAGGAGGGGGACAAAATTATATATTATATTATATTATATTATATTATATTATATTATATTATATTATATTATATTATATTATATTATATTATATTATATTATATTATATTATATTATATTATATTATATTATATTATATTATATTATATTATATTCACATTATATATAATATTCCATATACAATATATATTATGTACAATATATTAATAGATAATAGGTAATAGAGAATAGAGAATGGATTGTATAATATATATTGTCTATTATATTATGGATATTTTATACATAATGTTTCATATGAATTTTGCAGAGGAGCTTTGGAAGGGATTTGAGCTCCTCCCCGAGGCCGAAAGAGGAAAAATTCCCGGGGGCTTCCCAACTCCTCTCTTCCCTTTCTAAAATTGAATTTTATTTTTCACACCTGACAAAACCTCAGGGAAATAATGAATTCTTTAATTAAGATCTCGCTCCTGGCACGGGTGAATATTTCCATCCCTTTTGCCTCCCTGCGGCGCCCTCGTGCGGCCGAATTTGCCTTTTTAAAAATTTTTTTTTATTATTTTTTTATTTAATTGAATTTTTCCCCCCTCCCCCCCAAAGAATTCCTGGGTGAAAACGGAAATTTCCTTTTAAAAAAAGAAAAATCGGTTTTAAAATCACAGAAAAAAAAATCCGTCTGGCATTTGGGAGGAGACCCGTCCTTAAACCAACGGAATTCCATCCCTGCCTTAGGAAAGGTCTAATTTAGGGTTTAATTACCTCCCCCAGATTTAGGCTCGGCCTTAATTGGCCTCCCAACGCCCACACATTCCCTTTCCAGGAACCCTGCGAGTGTCCCAAAGGCACAAAATCCGAAATTTCCTGAAAAAAATCCCCAAAAATTCACACCCCCCCCTCTCAAAATCCTGGGGGGTCTCAATGCCAAATATCTCCCCAAATATGGGGATTCTCTGCTCCGAATATCCCCCAAAGTATCGGGATTTTCAGTCCCAATTATCCCCCCCAAATCCTGTGATTTTCAGTCCCAAATATCCCCCAAATCTCGGGATTTTGAATCCCAAACCTCCCCAAAATTTCATGATCCCCAACCCCAAATATTCCCCAAAATCTCCCAATTCTCAACCCCAAGCCTCCCCAAAAATCTCAGGATCCCAAATCCCAAATATCCCCAAAAATCTCAGGATCCCCAATCCCAAATATCCCCAAAAATCCCAGGATTCTCAGTCCCAAATATCCCCCAGAAATCCCAGGATTTTCAGTCCCAAATATCCCCCAAATCCCGGGATTCCCAACCCCAATCCTCCCCAAAAATCTCAGGATTCTCACTCCCAAATATCCCCAAAAATCTCAGGATTCTCGACCCCAAATATCCCTAAAACCCCCTCATGATTCTCAATCCCAAACACCCTCCAAATCCCAGGGTTCTCACTCCCAAATATCCCCCCAAAATCCCCAAAAACCTCGGGATTTTCAATCCCAAACCCTCCCCGGGTAGGAATCCCGGGATTCCCAACCCCAAAATACCCCCCCCAAAAAACCTCAGGATTCTCAGCCCCAAAATATCCCCCAAAATCTCCGGACTCTGAATCCCCAAAAACCCCCCCAAAATCCTCGGGTTCTCACTCCCAAAAACCCCTCAAAACCCCCCCCAAAAAATCTCGGGGTTTTCAATCCCAAACCCTCCCCGGGAAGGAATCCCGGGATTCCCGCACTCACCCAGCCGGTGCCGAGGGAGCAGCGGGAGCGGAGCCGGTGCCGGGGCCGCGGAGATTTGGGATCTTTTATAGGGATTGGCGGCTCCGAGTCCTCCTGCCCCCGATGAGCTCACGGCTCTTTCACAAGAGCCCTGCCCGGCCGGGTTTCACACGTAGGCAACTTCCCCCAGAGAGGATTCCCGAGCTCGTTCCCCTGGGATAATCCCGGTGAAATGTGGATTTTATCCCTGGAAAAAAAACCCAAAAAAACCAAAAAACGCCGGGGAATTTATCCCCTGGGTGAAAGATTCAGGGAATTTATCCCTGGAAAAGAAAAAAAAAACGCCGGGGAATTTATCCCCTGGGTGGAAGATTCAGGGAATTTCTCTCTGGATAAAGCTCTGGGAATTCATTCCCGGTTAAAAAATTCTCCCTGGAAAAAGCTCAGGGAATTCCTCCCCGGATAAAAAATTCTCCCTGGATAAAGCTCAGGGAATTTCTCCCCAGATAAAAAATTCTCCCTGGATAAAGCTCAGGGAATTTCTCCCCGGATAAAAAATTCTCCCTGGAAAAAGCTCAGGGAATTCCTCCCCGGATAAAAAATTCTCCCTGGATAAAGCTCAGGGAATTTCTCCCCAGATAAAAAATTCTCCCTGGAAAAAGCTCAGGGAATTCCTCCCCGGATAAAAAAATTCTCCCTGGAAAAAGCTCAGGGAATTCCTCCCCGGATAAAAAATTCTCCCTGGATAAAACTCCAGGGAATTTCTCCCTGGATGAAGTTTCGGGGAAATAATCCCTGGATAAAATTCAGCAAATTTCTCCCTGGATAAAGCTCCGGGAATTTCTCTCAGGCATTTCTCCCCGGATAAAACTCCGGGAATTCCTCCCTGGATAAAACTTTCTCCCTGGACAAATCACCAGGAATTTCTCCCTGGATAAAGCTCCGGGACATTTGGGTTCGTGGAATTCCTGAAGGTCCGGTGGAGGTCTGGGGGATTGGCGGGGTTTGGTGTCACCCCAACTCATCCCGGGGTCATTCCACAGCTAAAATCCCCTCTGATGTCTGGAATTCCGGGGATTTATTGGGAATTCTCGTCTCAATCCACCCAGGAGTGATCCTGCAGCTAAAACACCCTCTGATATCTGGAATTCTGGAGATTTATTGGGAATTCCCACCTCAATCCATCCCGGGGTCATTCCAGAGCTAAAATCCCCTCTGACGTCTGAAATTCCTGGGATTTATTGGGAATTCTCACCTCAACCCAGCCCAGGCTCATTCCACAGCTAAACCTCCCCCAACATCTGAAATTCCTGGGATTTATTTTTTCCCAAATATCCCCGAAAAACCCTCAGGATTCTGAATCCTGAGCTACGCCAAAAATCTCGGGATTCTGAATCCCAAAAATCCCCCAAAAATCTCGGGATTCTCAACCCCAAACATCCCCCAAAATCTCGGGATTCTCAACCCCAAACATCCCCAAAATCTCGGGACCCCCAACCCCCAAATCCCTCAGAAACCCCCAATCCCCCAGATCTGCGGGATCCATCGGGATCCGTGAGGGGAGGCCGAATTCCCGGCCCCGGAGACGCCGAGTCCCGACCCCAGACGGGAATTTCGTCACCCCCTTGGTCACCCCCGGGGACCTTTTATCAGATGGAGGCGTAGGACTGGCTGAGCCGGTCCTAAGGTCCTAAATCACCTCCCGCAATTCCTGGGCAGCTCCTGGAAATGTGGAGCAACTTCCTTCGTCAACCGTCCTCCAGAATTCCGGAAAATTCCCGGATTTTCCGCCCCAGTTGTTTTATTTCCCGCCCTGGGTTTTTCCTTGCTGTTCCCTCTAGGATAAACTCGGTTTTAGGGATACCCAAGCCTAAGGTTAGGCCTGGCTGTTCCCATTCCAGGCTGGAATTCGGGCACTTCCCAGACCTGCCAGGCTGCTTTCCAGGGAGCCGAGATAAACTCGGCTGGAATTTTGCCCTTGCCAAGAGAAACTCCCGGAATTCTCGCTGGGAGGATCCAGGGAGGGAATAAACTCTTGGAATTTTGCCCTTCCCACCGGGAGGATCCAGGGAGGGAGATCTGAGCCCTTTAAAACCTCGGGATTCATTCCTGGGGGTGTCCCAGGAAAGGTTGGATGGGCTCAGAAATCCGGGATAGTGGGAATTGTCCTGGGAATCGTCCCTGGGCGTGGCAGGGGATAATCCCAAACGTCCTTTTCCAACCCAAACCGCTCCATGATCCCTTGATTTCCTGGGATTTTCCGGTCTCGTTATTCCAGGATTTAATGCTTCTGTTGTTCTGCCATTCCATGATTCCCTGATCCTCTGATTCCCTGATTTTCTAATTCTCTGACTCCGTTATTCCAAAATTTTATGACTCCACGATCCTCTGAATCCACCATTTTGTGATTTTCTAATTCCATGATCTCCTGATTTTCTGATTCCACGATTTTCAGATTCTTTGATTTCCCGTTTCCACGATTCTCCATCATCCCACGATTTTCCCATTCCACAATTTCCCCATTCCCCCAATTCCACGATTTTACAATTCTCCGACCCTCCACCACCCCTAGTTCGAGCTTCACCCCCTCCAACCTTCCACCCGGATTTTTGTGCAACATTCCCGAGGGAATTCTCCTCCTCAGGACGCCTCCACCCACTCGGGACCTTTTTTATTTCAGAAATAAAATAAAATAAAATAAAATAAAATAAAACAAACCAAAACCCAAACCAAACCAAACCAAACTAAATAAAATAAAATAAAATAAAATAAAATAAAATAAAATAAAATAAAATAAAATAAAATAAAATAAAATAAAATAAAATAAAATAAAATATCCCTGAGCTTGCAACACCCGGGGATTAAACCTAAACACTTGGAGGGACAGACCTAAACCCAAACCTAATCCTAAACCCGATCTTAAACCCTGTCTGGAGATCAGGAGATGCAGCCTGAGCTTAAACCGGTTTGGATCCAGTCTGGGAATGACCCAGAGGTCACCGAGCTGCAATTTCAGCACAAAAATTCTGGATATTCCTGATATAAAAATGGATTTCACGGATTTTTCCCCCAATTTTTTCCTGCCCCTGGATTTGGGATTTTTGAGCACACAGGGGGAGGATCCACTGGGAACTTTTTCTCCGGAAAAAAAATGGATTTTCTTGGATTTTTTTTCCCCCTGAATTCGGGATTTTTGAGCACACTGGAGAGGACCCTCGGAACGTTTTTCCCCCACTGGATTTCACAGATTTTCCCGATTTTTCCCTCCCTGAATTCGGGATTTTTGGAGCACACACGGGAGGATCCTGGGGACCCTTTCCCCCACTGGATTTCACCGATTTTCCCTCCCTGAATTCGGGATTTTTGGAGCACACACGGGAGGATCCTGGGGACTCTTTCCCCCACTGGATTTCACCGATTTTCCCTCCCTGAATTCGGGATTTTTGGAGCACACAGGGGAGCATCCAGTGGGAATTTTTTCCCCAGGAAAAAAAAAAAAAAAAAAAAAAAAAAAAAAGGGATTTCCCTGGATTTTTTCCCCACTGGATTTCACAGATTCCCCCTGATTTTCCCTCCCTGAATTCGGGATTTTTGGAGCACACGCGGGAGGATCCTGGGGACTCTTTCCCCCACTGGATTTCACCGATTTTCCCTCCCTGAATTCGGGATTTTTGGAGCACACAGGGGAGGATCCAGTGGGAATTTTTTCCCCAGGAAAAAAAAAAAAAAAAAAAAGGGGATTTCCCTGGATTTTTTCCCCACTGGATTTCACAGATTCCCCCTGATTTTCCCCCCCCTGAATTCGGGATTTTTGGAGCACACGCGGGAGGATCCCGGGGACCTTTTGCCCCGCTGGATTTCAGCCGTGACTCAGGAGCCGCAGAACCGGCCCCGGCCTCGCCCGGGGCTCACGCCCTTCCCTCCTTGTTGTGTCCAGCTCCGGGCTGGACTCATCAAACAAAAGGTTTAATTAGCACCTGCTGGGTGGCTTAATTAGCACCTCCAGCATCTCCCAGTGTCGGGCTGGGGCTCAGTCCTGGAGAATTTTGGCTTCCCTGGAAATATCCAAGGCCAGGCTGGATGGAATTCTGGGATGGTTTGGGTTTGAAAAGGACCCTAAAGTTCATCCAGCCCCAAACTGGGTTCCAGTTTCAATTGGGAGTCCAAATCCCAATCCAGTCCCAAACTGGAACTGGAAAAGGGTTGGAATTCTGGAACGGTTTGGGTGGGAAGGGACCTTAAAAATCGTCTCGTTCCCACCTCAGCCGTGTGACACCTTCTGCTGTCCCTGGTGCTTCCAGGCTGGAATTGGGCACTCCCAGAGATGGGAAATCCATGGAAAAATCTCCCAGGGAACGATTCCTTCCCAAAATCCCATCCCAGTTTCCCCCTCCGTCCCCCTGACCCCATTCCCTGTGTCCTGTCCCTGCAATTCCTGAGGAAAAATCCCTCTCCAGCTTCCCCCGGAGCTCCTGCAGATCCTGGGAGAGGCTCTGGGCTCTCCACAGGTTCAACATTCCCGAAATTCCCAGAAAAAAAAAAGCAGCCAGCACCCCGAGCTGCCCGGGATCCAGACAATTCCCATAAAACTTTCCTGGCTGAGTCACGGGCTGTAAAAACCTCCCCACAAATCCCCCAAGCTCCAGCCCGAAGCGTGGCCCGTGGTCTGAGCCCCATTTTTGGATTTCCCAGCCTCTGCTGAGCCCTCCTGGGCTTCTCCTGCAAAAACTCTGCTAATTCCCGGCCTAAATTTAGTCCTGATTTCTTCTCTCCTTGAAAATCTCCTCCTAATTCCCAGCCTAAATTTAGTCCTGATTTCTTCTCTCCTTGAAAACCTCCCCCTAATTCCCAGCCTAAATTTAGTCCTGATTTCTTCTCTCCTTGAAAATCTCCTCCTAACTCCCAGCCTAAATTTAGTCCTGATTTCTTCTCTCCTTGAAAACCTCCTCCTAATTCCCAGCCTAAATTTAGTCCTGATTTCTTCTCTCCTTGAAAACCTCCTCCTAATTCCCAGCCTAAATTTAGTCCTGATTTCTTCTCTCCTTGAAAACCTCCCCCTAATTCCCAGCCTAAATTTAGTCCTGATTTCTTCTCTCCTTGAAAACCTCCCCCTAATTCCCAGCCTAAATTTAGTCCTGATTTCTTCTCTCCTTGAAAACCTCCCCCTAATTCCCAGCCTAAATTTAGTCCTGATTTCTTCTCTCCTTGAAAACCTCCTCCTAATTCCCAGCCTAAATTTAGTCCTGATTTCTTCTCTCCTTGAAAACCTCCTCCTAACTCCCAGCCTAAATTTAGTCCTGATTTCTTCTCTCCTTGAAAACCTCCCCCTAATTCCAGCCTAAATTTAGTCCTGATTTCTTCTCTCCTTGAAAATCTCCTCCTAACTCCCAGCCTAAATTTAGTCCTGATTTCTCCCCTGCTCCTTGAAAACCTCCTGCTAATTCCCGGCCTAACTTCACCCCTAATTTCTTCTCCATTTGAAAACCTGCTGCTAATTCCAGGTCTAAATTCAGGCCTAATTTCCCCCTCGGGGCTCTGGTTGCCTCACTGGAGCCCCAACACTTTTCCAATCCCATCAAAGAGCCCGAGTTCCCCATTGCTCCATTCCCCCCTGGGGAACGAAGTCGCCGCAGTTCGCCCAGTTCAGCCTTTCCCAGGTTTTTCCAGGACTGGCTGGGAAGTGGAGCAGGGGACTGGGAGGAATTGGGGTCCGGGGTTCAGCCTTCCCCGACCTCTTGGAAAAGGAAAAAAAAAATCCCAATTTTTAATGGAATACCCGCTCCTGGTGCCGCTGGGAACGGCAATTATTGGTCTTTGAGCTCCAAAAAAAAAAAAACCAAAAAAGGGATTTTTCCTGGATTTTCTCCTTTCCCTGAGTTCCATGAGCCGCGGAGAGTTAATCATTAAAACAATGAAAATAATTAATTAAAATTGCAACCCCGGGCTCACCGTTGATCCCAGGGTTTTGCTTCCCTTGGAATCCCGGCGCAGGGATGGACCCCACAAAAAGCTGAGCTTAGACAAGTCACCGGGGTTGTCCTGACCCTAAAGCCGGGCTTAACCTCCCCCGAGCCTGGCCCGGAACAAAAGAGCTCCTAATTAGCGAAACCAAGAGTTAATTAACTAATAAAACCCTTTGAGGGTGAAGCAAGAGGGACCCGGGTGAGGAGTTTCGAGTTTCGTTCATTTTTTTCTCGCCCTGAGCGCTGTAAAATCGCCAAAATCGGGAATTTGGGACTCGAAATGAGAGGAGTTTGCTCGTCTTACGGCTCGTCTGCAGCTCTTTAATTACGGATTGTTAATTAAGAGTGTCTGAGGTCGCTGCTCGTCCGCTCACGTCCCCTTTGGTCCCGTGCCCGGGAGCCTGGAACGGATTGGGATCACGGTATGGTTCGGAATTGTGGGACGGTTTGGGATTCTGGGATGGTTTGGGATTCTGGGACGGTTTGGAATCGTGGAATGGTCTGGGATTCTGGGACGGTTTGGAATCGTGGAATGGTTTGGAATTGTGGGACGGTTTGGAATTCTGGGATGGTTTGGGGTTCTGGGTTGGTTTGGGATTCTGGGACGGTTTGGAATCGTGGAATGGTCTGGGGTTCTGGGTTGGTTTGGGATTCTGGGACGGTTTGGAATCGTGGAATGGTCTGGAATTGTGGGACGGTTTGGAATCGTGGAATAGTTTGGAATTCTGGGACGGTTTGGAATCGTGGAATGGTTTGGAATTGTGGGACGGTTTGGAATTGTGGGACGGTTTGGAATTCTGGGACGGTTTGGAATCGTGGAATGGTTTGGGATTCTGGGACGGTTTGGAATCGTGGAATGGTCTGGGGTTCTGGGTTGGTTTGGGATTCTGGGACGGTTTGGAATCGTGGAATGGTTTGGAATTGTGGGACGGTTTGGAATTGTGGGACGGTTTGGAATCGTGGAATGGTTTGGGATTCTGGGATGGTTTGGAATTGTGGGACGGTTTGGAATCGTGGAATAGTTTGGAATTCTGGGACGGTTTGGAATCGTGGAATGGTCTGGGATTCTGGGTTGGTTTGGGATTCTGGGACGGTTTGGAATCGTGGAATGGTCTGGGATTCTGGGACGGTTCGGAATCGTGGAATGGTTTGGAATTCTGGAATGGTTCGGGTTGGAAGGGACCTTAAAGCTCAGCCAGTTCCAATCCAGGGGCAGCGACACCTCCCTCCATCCCAGGTGGCTCCAAGCCCTGTCCAACCTGGGACACTCCCAGCGATGGAGAATCCATGGAATTCCCTGGGTCAGGCCCTCCCCGGAGAACAACTCCTGCCCCAAAATCCCACCCAAAATTCTGTCCCCCTGACCCCATTCCCTGCGTCCTGTCCCTGCAGTTCCTGAGGAAAAATCCTTTTCCAGCTTCCCCTGGAGCTCCAGCAGATCCTGGGAGGGGCTCGAAGGGTTTGGGCCAAGCCAAAACCAACCTTTAAACTTTTCAAATCCAACCTTTAAACTCTAAATCCAACCTTGAAACTTCTCCTGGAGACGCCGAGAGAGGGAGGGAGGGAGGATCCCAAGGGAGGATCCCGAGGGATTTTTTTTTTTTTTCCCAGGGATTTTCCAGGTTTTTCGCGGGCCGATGCTGCGCTCTGGTGGTTGGGAACGCTGGGGAGCGTTGGGGGTATCCAGGTCCTGTGTCCTCTCCTGGAAAAAGGGACATCGAGGAGCTGGAGAATGTTCCAGGGATGGGAAAAGGGCTGGAAAAAGGGGAATGGAGAATTCCTGAGGGAGCTGGGGGGAGCTCAGCCTGGAGAAAAGGGGGATCCAGGGGGGATTTTGGGATCCTCCAGGGGGGATTTGGGATCTGATCCCAGGGAACGGGGCCGGGACGAGAGGGAACGGCCTCGAGCTGGAAATTTGGGATGATTTTTCCATGGAAAAAGGGTCGGGAAGCATCGGGAGGGGCTCAATCCCCATCACTGAAGGGAATTCCTGGAATTCTGTGGGGATCCTTCCCAACCTCTGGGATTTTTGGGATTTTACTTTTTTTTTCCCCTCCTCACCTGGAAGCCGCTGCCAGGTGAAGGAGGAGGAGTTGGAGGAGGGAGAAGATCCCAAAAAACCCCAAAATCCCGGGAGGAGGAGCCGGGTGGGGCCGGGGGGAATTCTCCAGCTCACCTTCAAGGCGGATTTGGGAAGGGCGAGGCCCCGGGAATGCGGAGCTCGTTCCCAAAATAGAAATTCTGGCAGCAGAACAAAGGGAGAGAGAGGGAAAGAAAAAAAAAATAAGAAAAATAAATTAAAAAAGAAAAAGAAAAAAAAAGTAAGAGGAGAAGAAGAAGAAGAAGAAGAAGAAGAAGAAGAAGAAGATGAAGAAGATGAAGAAGAAGAAGAAGATGAAGAAGAAGAAAGAGAAAAAGAAAAAGAAAAAGAAAAAGAAAAAGAAAAAGAAAAAGAAAAAGAAAAAGAGAAAAAGAAAAAGAAAAAGAAAAAGAAAAAGAAAAAGAAAAAGAAAAAGAAAAAGAAAAAGAAAAAGAAAAAGAAAAAGAAAATTTGCCTTTTTTGGGGTTATTTTTGTTCAAAATGAACGCCTGAAGATGCTGAGCGGATCTTTAGTGACTTTAAAAATTCATCTTCTGGGGTTTTTTTGGGGGTTATTTTACGTCCCAATGAACCCGTGGAAGAGCCGAGCAGATTTTTAGCGACTTAAGAAATTTATCTCCTTTTTTTTTATTATTATTTCTTTTTCGTCACAATGAAGCCGCGCAGGTGCTGAGCGCATTTTTAGCGACTTAAAAAAATTCCTCTCCTGTTGTTTTGGGATTGAATTTTTTTTTTTTGTAATGCACCCACGAAGGTGCTGAGCACATTTTTAATTACTCTAAAGAAAAAAAAAAAAAAAAAGAATTCTTGTTTTTATCAGCGTTGAATCCCTGTGAGATAAGGGAGGTGATGACGGGGGAAGTCACACGGGGCTGGCGGGAGGAAGTTTTTGTCACCCCGGGGTGTCCCCGGGGTTGTCACCTGTCTCCGGAGCAGCGGGAATGTGGCTCCGGTGACTCTCAGGTGACACCGGTGGAGCTCAACCCAAAAATAAAAAACCTCCTCCAAAAAAAAAACAAACCCACATCGGGCTTTCTGATTGGTTCGGTTCCTTATCTCACACAGATTGAAAAAAAAAAAAAGTCAGAGAAATAGGAAATTAGTTTTTTTAAAGTCGCTAAAAATGTCCTCTCCGCACACAAGGGGGGATTTGTTCTCCCGTTTTCCCTCAGCAGATCCAAATCCACGCCCAAAATCTGGCCCAAAAACCCCCAAAATTTGGGCGTTGAGGTGAAACTACGGAGCTGGAGAATCCCCATGGAAAAAAAAACCGGAAAAATTCCATTCCCAGGGACGGGAAAAACCCCAATCCTACAAATCCAAGGGGTTCAATCCCCCCAAAAAACAACCCCAGGGCTGCTGGGAATGCCAGGGAGGATTATCCCGAGCTAATTACCAGGACAAAGCAAAACCCGGCCCTGGTGACGCCAACTCTCGGAGAATTGGAGTTTTTTAATTAAAAAAAAAATTAAGGTTTTGGTGGATAATGAGCTGCACCCACCACATGGGGGAGATTTATTTTTCCCCTTTTCCCTCAGCAGATCCAAATCCACGCCCAAAATCTGGCCCAAAAACCCCCAAAATTTGGGCGTTGAGGTGAAACCACGGAGCTGGAGAATCCCCATGGAAAAAAAAACTGGAAAAGAACCAATTGGGGATGGGAAAAAAAAAAACCCTGGAAAAAAAAAAAACAAACCCCAATCCTACAAATCCAAGAGGTTTAATCCCCCCCCAAAAACAATCCCATGGCTGGAGCAGCTGGGAATGCCAGGGAGGATTAATTATCCCGAGTTAATTACCCCGGGAAGGTGACATGGAACAACCACTCATTGTCCGGGATGAGTCGGCGGCTCCGAGTCGCTCACGGGACTGAGCCCAGCCCTATAAAAACCCCGAAGGATTTGGGATTTGGGATTTGGGTCGCTGCTGAAAGCTCCTCCCGGGCCCCCCAGGAGCTGGGTGAGTCCCGGCTCCGATGGGAATTTTTGGGAATTTCCAGGGAATTTTCAGGGAATTCTCTGGATTCCTGGAGTGAGGATGGGATGGGTTGAGGGGGCTCAGGGGGAAATTCTCCATCCTAAAAGGATTTTCGAGGGAGAGTGGGGCAGGGGTTGGGGATTTGGGGTTTTGGGGTTTGGGGGAAAAGAGCGGCTGGTTTGGGGGAAAAGAGCGGCTGGTTTGGGGGTGGGATTGGGGGATTCCTGGGAGAGATCCGGGGTGGTTTTAGGAAAAATCCCGGCTCGTTTTGGGGCTGGGATTGGGGGATTCCAGGAAGAAAACTGGAATTGGTTTTAGAAAAAAATAACTCCTCATTTTGGGATTGGGGGATTCTGGGGAGAAATCCGGGGTGGTTTCAGAAAAAAATCCCAGCTCGTTTTGGGGTGGGATCCGTGGATTTCAGGGAGACATCCAGAGTGGTTTTAGAAAAAATAACTCCTCAGTTTGCAGGCGGATTTGTCGTTCCCAAGGAGAGATCTGGGATGGTTTGAGAAAAAAAAATCCCAGCTCGTTTTGGGGTGGGATTCTGGGATTTTGGGGAGAGATCCGGGGCGGCTTTAGAAAAAACAACCTCTCGTTTTGGGGAGGGATTGCTTGTTCCCAAGGAGAGGTCTGGGGTGGCTTTGAAGAAAATCCCAGCTCGTTTTGGGGTGGGATTGGGGGATTCCTGGGAGCGATCAGGGGTGACTTTAGGAAAAAAATAAACCACTGATTTTGGGGTGGGATTGGGGGATTCCAGGGAGAAATCCAGGATGATTTTAAAACAAATTAACTCCTCAGTCTGGGGTGAGATTGGGGGATTCCTGGGAGCAATCAGGGGTGACTTTAGGAAAAATAACTCCTCAGTCTGGGGTGAGATTGGGGGATTCCAGGGAGAAATCCAGGATGATTTTAAAACAAATTAACTCCTCAGTTTGGGGTGAGATTGGGGGATTCCTGGGAGAGATCCGGGGTGACTTTAGGAAAAATAACTCCTCAGTTTGGGATGAGATTGGGGGATTCCAGGGAGAAATCCAGGATGATTTTAAAACAAATTAACTCCTCAGTTTGGGGTGAGATTGGGGGATTCCTGGGAGCGATCCGGGGTGACTTTAGGAAAAATAACCGCTGGTTCTGGGCTGGGATCGGTGTTTTCCAGGGCGACATCCGGGCTCCAACCCCATCCGTGTCCTCCCCGTCCTGCCACGTTGTCCCCAAGATGTCCTGCTACCTGCACCAGCTGTCCCCCGGTGTCCCCTCCCTGTCCCAGCGGTGTCACTCCACCACCTGCATCCCCCAGGCCACCCTTGGCCGTGTCCCCCTGCAGCGGGCGACGTCCTCCGGGCTGTGCCACCAGCAAAGCGTCACCTGGGCCGCGCCCCGCCAGCTCTGCGTGCCCCACACTGTCCCCAGGAGGGTGACAATGTCCGGGCCACACCAGCTGGGGGTGACCCAGTGTGTCCCACAGCGGCAGAAGATTGTCCCCAGGCAGGTGACAACCTGTGTGCCACAACTGCAGAAGATTGTCCCCAGGTGTGTCACCACCTGTGTGCCACAGCAGCACGGCACGGGTGTCGCCGGTGTCACCCAGTGTGTGCCGCAGCAGCTGCAGGTGCCACAGTGGTGCCCACCTGTGCCACAGCAGCCGAAGATTGTCCCCAGGCAGGTGACAACCTGTGTGCCACAGCAGCAGGAGATTGTCACCGGTGTCACCCAGTGTGTCCCCCAGCAGCTGCAGGTGCCACCTCCCCAGTGTGTCCCCCAGCAGCAGAAGACTGTCCCCAGGTGTGTCACCACCTGTGTGCCACAGCAGCACACCACGGGTGTCACCGGTGTCACCCAGTGTGTCCCCCAGCAGCTGCAGGTGCCACCTCCCCAGTGTGTCCCCCAGCAGCAGAAGGTTGTCCCCAGGTGTGTCACCACCTGTGTCCCACAGCCGTTTGTCACCCGGGGGGTCCTCCAGCAGCAGGGTGCCACCAGGTGTGTCCCCCAGCAGTGTGTCACCGCGTGTCCCCAGCAGGGTGTCCCCAGGTGTGTCACCTCCTGCATCCCCCAGCAGCGCGCGGCGCAGAGCGTGTCCTACCAGTGGGTGACAGTCCCCCGGCAGTGGCAGAGTGTCACCCCCAGTGTCCCCCGGCAGTGGCAGAGCGTCACCAGCGGTGTCCCCCAGCAGTGGCACGGCAGGTGTGTCACCAAGTGTGTCCCCGAGCAGTGTGACAGCGGCGGGGTCAGCGTTTGTGTCCCACAGCAGAGTGTCACCAAGGGTGTCCCCCAGCAAAGTGCCACCAAATGTGTCCCCAAGGGTGTCCCCCAGCAGAATGTCACCAAGTGTGTCCCCCAGCAGAGTGGGACAATCTGTGTCCCCCAGCAAAGTGTCACCCAGTGTGTCCCCCAGCAGAGTGGGACAATCTGTGTCCCCCAGCAAAGTGTCACCAAATGTGTCCCCAAGTGTGTCCCCCAGCAGAATGTCACCCAGTGTGTCCCCCAGCAGAGTGGGACAGTTTGTGTCCCCCAGCAAAGTGCCACCAAATGTGTCCCCAAGTGTGTCCCCCAGCAGAATGTCACCCAGTGTGTCCCCCAGCAGTGTGGGACAGTTTGTGTCCCACAGCAAAGTGTCACCAAATGTGTCCCTAAGGGTGTCCCCCAGCAGAGTGTCCCCAAGGGTGTCCCTCAGCAGTGTGGGACAATCTGTGTCCCTCAGCAGAGTGTCACCAAATGTGTCCCCCAGCAAGGTGTGACCAAGTGTGTCCCCCAGCAAAGTGTCACCCAGTGTGTCCCCCAGCAGTGTGTCCCCCAGCGGCATGTGACAATCTGTGTCCCCCAGCAAAGTGTCACCAAGTGTGTCCCCCAGCAGAGTGGGACAGTTTGTGTCCCTCAGCAAAGTGTCACCAAATGTGTCCCCAAAGGTGTCCCCAAGGCTGTCCCCCAGCAAAGTGCCACCAAATGTGTCCCTCAGCAAAGTGTCACCAAATGTGTCCCCCAGCAAGGTGTGACCAAATGTATCCCTCAGCAAAGTGTCACCCAGTGTGTACCCCAGCAAAGTGCCACCAAATGTGTCCCCAAGGGTGTCCCCAAGGGTGTCCCCCAGCCGTCGGGCGCAGTGAAGATCTCCAGCCACTCCAAGAAATTCTGCTCGGCCCCCAAGTGGCCCTGGTGACACGAGGGTGACGAGGACAAATGCACAAATATTTCGTGTTTCTACAAATATGAATCGAAATAAACGTTCCTGTCCGACCTCGGACTGAAATCTCGGGTTTCTGCCTCTTGGTGGGTTTTTTTAATTAAATTTTGTAAAAAAAATATATTTAAGCATTATTATAATTATTTTATTAATAAATTAATGTTAATAAATGTTTGATATTTATTAATCAACGTTGATAAATGTTTGCTATAATATTTATGGAACGTGATGTATTTATTTAACGTGAAATGTTCATTTAATATTAAATATTTATTTAACAGAAATAAGTGTTTTAATACAAAATATTTCTTTAATATTAAATATTTATTTAGCAGAACTACGCATTTAATGGGAATGTGGGAATTTCACCGGGAATGTGGGAATTCCAGCAGGAAATGTGCTGCTTCCCGAGCCATCCCTCCCATGACTTTCGGATGTGGCTTTTCCCACGGAACCTTCCAGAAAAATCCTCCTGAGGATCCTGGGAGGGGCTCGGGGGTCTCCACAGGCTCAACATTCCCAAAATTCCCGAAATAATTCCCCAAATTCCCACCCCTTCCATGACTTCTGGAGGTGGCTTTTCCCAGGGAACCTTCCAGAGCAATCCTCCTGAGGCGAACGGGGGAGGGCGGATCCCGAATTTTGGGGTCACCGGGATTTAGGGGAATGTTTTGGGGTTTGTGCCGGAGCCTGACTCAGCCGTGCTGCAGTTTTCCCGGCTTTTAATTGGGAATAATGACTCCCCCATCCTCAAAAAAAAAAAAAAAAAATCCCAGGATTCTCCAGGAGATGAAAGGACCTCGCAAATGTTAATTAAGAACATCGGGGTTGCTAATTAAGGACGCTTTTAATGGCAGGTCACAAGCGACTCTCCTTGATCCCGAGCTTCCCGTGGATTCGGGATCGTAAAAACCCGGATTATTCCGGGCTCCGACGCCGGTTTATTCCCCCCCAAAACAAGATTTTAGGTCAAGGGGATTAAAAAGTTTATTGCTGTTGTTGTTTTTTAGGAGAGGGAGAATCCATAAAAGCGAGAGGAATCCGGGTTGGGGTCGGGATTTTTTTTCCTTGGGGTTCCTCCCTTGAGCCTTCGGAATTTTGGGATGGGCCTGGAAAAGAGGCTCCATGTCCCTGTTATTTCCTGCTGGGGGAAATTAAATGGGCTGGGAAAGCAGGAAATAAAACGGGGAAATTTAGGTTGCGGGTGGTGGTTTGGAGGTTGATGTTCCAAATATTCCAAATATTCCAAATATTCCAAATATTCCAAATATTCCAGTATTCCAAAAATCCAATATTCCAAAAAAATCCAATATTAAAAATTTCCAATATTCCAATATTCCAACACCCAAATATCCCCGATTTCCAATACTCAAAACATTCCAACACTCCAAACATTCCATTACTCCAATATCCAAATGTTCCAACATTCCAGAAGTCCAATGTTCAGACAGGCCAATATTCAAATCGTCTACTATTCAAACACTCCCAATTTTCCAATGTTCAAATATTCCAACCAACTCCAATATTCCACTAGTGAATTATTCAAAGAATCCAACATTCCAATATTCCAATACCCAAATATCCCCAAATCCCAATACTTCAAATATTCCAATACTCCAATTTTTTTTTTTTTTTGGATTTGTTTTTTTTTTGTTGTTTTTTTGGTTGTTTTTTTTTGGGGTTTTTTGGGGTTTTTTTGGTGGGATAAACAGGGAACAAAGGGAAGCACCGGGTCGGGAAATGGGAATTTTGGGAGGTTTTTTTTCTGGGATCCTTTTGGTTTTTCTGGCTTTTTTTATGGGATAAACAGAGAACAAAGTGAAGCACCGGGACAGGAAATGGGGAATTTTTTGGGTTTTTTTTTTTTGGGATGAGCCCGTTCCCTTCTCCCCTTTTGTGGCTCCGTACGAAGCGTCGCCTCTTTGTGACAGGGAAATTTTAGGGAGCTCCAAATTCCCGGGATGGAATTCGAGTATCCCGATAATTATGGGATGCCCCGAGTCTTTCCTGGCTGGACTTTCAAAGGGATTCCCGCCATGGGAATGAGGAATTTCCTTCTTCATTCCCTTGGCTGGGATTGGGGTATTTTGGGGGGTCAAAATTTGACTTTTTGGGGTTTTATTTTCGGGTAAAAATTTGATTTTTTTTTTGCCGGAATTTCGGGATTGAGGATGGTTTTTCTGGGATATTTATTTGGTTTTTTTTTTTTTTTTTGCCTGGTCTAATTTTTGGGATCCAGGACATCCCCGAGGAGCCGCACGTGGTTAAACGAAATTAAATTAATTAAAGCATCGCCCAAGCCAAACCCAACCTCTCTCCAAAATTCCCCCCGGGGGCATTCCCGGCTTCCATAAAAACCCGGCCGAGCTCGGGTTTTTCCCGGGCACTTCCCTCCGGATCTTCTCCCTCATGACCCGGGTAAGTCCCTGAAAATCCCCCCCAAAAATTCCATTTTTTGGTTGGTTTTTTTTTTTTTTTTTTTAAATTCCCGAATTTCTCCTCCAGCTTTGCGGGATGCGCTGAGGGAAAATCGGGATGAGATTTTGGCCAGAATGGGATTTTTGGGAGGGTTTTCCTGGGGTTTTTTTTTTAGGATTTGGGTCCGTAAAGGGCTGGAAAAACCGACGCAGCCTCTCCAAAGGAAATGGAGAAATCCGCTGCTGCTTTTAGTATTTTAATGAAAACAATAAGATAAATTGAAAATAATATCAATAATATATATATAATACATTAAAAATATATATACATACAACATAAATATATAAAAACAAATATATATAATAAATAGTGTATAAATATATATAAAATATATTATTTTTATTTATTTACATATATAAACAATATATAAATGTATATATTCAGATGTGAAAATAATATAAATAAATATAAAATAATTTTTAAAATTTAAAAATATTTTAATTTCTTAAAATATTTTATTATTATTATCATTATCATCATTATTATTATCATTATCATTATTATCCCTATTTTTCCCCCAATCAGACCAAGGAATTGGCAGAATTTCAGACGGGGAAAATCCCACTTTTCCACCCGTCCAAACCCCCCAATTCCTAAAAATTCCCTGAATTTAAACGCCCTAAAAAACGAGTGGGAGGTGCAAATAATCCCTCTAATTAAGGTTTTATCCTGATGAGCTGCCATTGTTTTCCTGGCGTTGTTTTTGTTGGACAAGGATTGTTTTGATGGTGGTGATAAAGAGTCTTCCAAACTCGTTTATTTTATTTTATTTTATTTTATTTTATTTTATTTTATTTTATTAAAAAAAAAAAAGAAAAGGAAAAAAAAGAAGATGAAAAAAAAAAGAAAGGAAAAAACCCCACCAAAAATAAAAAAGGGGGAGGGGAAAAAAAAGGAAGGAAAAATAAAAAAGGAAAAGGAAAAGAAAAAGAAAAAGAAATAAAATAAAGGAAAAAAGGAAAAAAAACCCCAAAACAGGGAACCAGAAGTGCCCCAACCCCATCCCTGACCCCAAATCCTTTTGGGATCGGAGCTGGGGCAGCTCCAAAAACCCCAAAACTCTCCCGAGGCCGCGGCCACACCCGGTTATTACCCGGTGCCAAACCCGCAATTTGAATTCTGGCTCCTCTTTCATCTCAATTTCAAAGGGCAAAGCCGGGGAGGAGCCCGGGAGGGTTTGAAGGGCTGAAAATCCGGATTTTTTTTCAGGTTCTCCCAGGTCAGAACCGGGGACGCGATTTTTTTCTCTCCCCTCCCGAACACACCCCGGGGTGAATCACGAAGCGGCGAGTTTCTGTGCTGAGTCACCCCAAAAATAATCGAGAAAATCATTATTTGGGGGGTATTTTTGGTGAAAATAATTGCAATTTTTGAGGTTTCTTTGGTTGAAAATAATTGTACTTTTTGACCTTTTTTTTGGTTGAAAATAACTGTTGGGGTTTTTTTAAAATAATTGTATTTTTTGGGGGTTCTTTTTGGAAATAATTGTATTTTTCGATGGTTTTTTTTTGTCGAAAATAATTGTATTTTTCGGTGTTTTTTTTTTTTTTTCTGAAAACAATTGGGGGGTTTTTTTTGTTTATTTTTTTATCCCCGCAGGTCTGAAGCCTCGCTCCGCCATGCACTGCCCCGCCGGGCACCTCCTGCCCGGCCCCAAATTCCTCACCGAGCTCCTCCCGCCTCACCCCGAACCTTTCGCCAACACTTGCCACCCTCTGAGCATCACCAAGAGCCCGGTGGCGGCGTCACCTTGGTGTCCCCAAAGCGCCGCCGCCGCCGTGTCCAAGAACCCGCTGGTGTCACCTTGGTGTCCCCAAAGCGCCGCCGCCGCCGTGTCCAAGAACCCGCTGGTGTCACCTTGGTGTCCCCAAAGCGCCGCCACCGCCGTGTCCAAGAACCCGCTGGTGTCACCTTGGTGTCCCCAAAGCGCCGCCGCCGCCGTGTCCAAGAACCCGCTGGTGTCACCTTGGTGTCCCCAAAGCGCCGCCACCGCGTCGACGCTACCGTGCCAACCTCTGGTCCAAAAATGTCTTTTGATGTTCCCGGATTCTTGCGAGACCACCCAACTTCTCCCCGCCTCGAGGGTCTCCGGCGTCCTCCAAAATTTGGAAAGTCCCCGAAGGGACAAGAAACGGGTGGCCCGGAGCCTTCCGCCCTGCGCCCCGCGCTGCCCCGAGCCCTCCCGGCTCCGTTTTCCGCCCTGCGGGATCCGCTGCTCCTCCTCGGCGTCCTGCTGTGGTCAGTGTGGCTCTCGTAGAGTGACCAGATGTCCCCCGAGCTGCGTGGAGGTGACCGGCGGTTACTCGCCGCCGCTCCGCGGTGTCACCGAGTGTCCCCCGCAGCGTTACTCCTTCCTGCGGGAGGACCTGACGGGTGAGGTGGTGGCACCTCACAGGTGCTCCAAGGGTTACCCCACGCAGGAGTTTGTCACCTGCTGCTACTCCTCGGAGCAGAGGTTGAGTAGCGCCGGCGGGGTGGTCAAGGGGACGCAGGAATGTCCCCAGCTCAGGGGAGCGGTCAAGGAGTGTCCCCAACTCAGGGGAGCGGTCAAGGAGTGTCCCCAACTCAGAGCAGGGACCAAAGAGACCAGGGAGTGTCACCAGCTCAGGGCGGTGACCAAAGGGACCAAGGAATGTCCCCAGCTCAGGGCGGTGACCAAGGTGACCAAGGAGTATCCCCCGCTCAGAGCAGTGACCAAGGAGTGTTCCCAGCTAAGAGCGGTGACCAAGGGGACCAAGGAATGTCCCCAGCTCCGGACGGTCACCAAGGTGACCAAGGATTGTCCCCCGCTCAGGGCAGTGACCAAAGGGATCAAGGAATGTCCCCCGCTCCGGTCAGCGGCCCTGCTGGAGGGGACAAAGGGCAGGAGCTGCTCGGTGCCGCAGCTGAGCCGCTCCCGCTGTCCCCAACACCCCCGAGGGCCCCCCCGGCCCTCCCGGCTGACCACGGCCGGGGTCAAGCGCTCCGGACACTCCAAGAAAAGTCGCTGCGCTTCCAAGTGGCTCTGGTGAGGGGATTGAGCTCAAATTTGGGGTGATTCCCCCTCCACGGAGCCAAAGTTTGGGGTGATTCTCCCTCCATGGATCCCAGGGTTGGGGTGATCCTCCCTCCATCCTTTGGACCCATGGAGCTGAAGTTTGGGGTGATCCCCCCTCCACGGAGCCAAGATTTAGGGTGATCACCCCTCCACGGTGCCAAGGGTTGGGGTGATCCTCCCTCCATCCTTTGCATCCATGGAGCCCAAATTTGGGGTGATTCCCCCTCCATGGAGCCCAAACTTGGGGTGATCCTCCTCTCCATGCCCCCCAAGCCTGGTTTCACCCCAAATCGTGCCCACATTAAGCTCACGGAGCGAATCCCCCATTTTAATCGACTCCAAATTCGGATTTTTCAGCCCCGGGGAGAGGTTGAGGAGCTTTGAGACACCCAGAAACTCAACCCAACGATTGTGACAAAGTTTGTGCCGTTTTTACTGTGGCGGGATCGATTCCACTCTGCTTCCACCACTCGCAATAAACTCACAAGAAATTCCTGCTCTCTGCCTCGTTTGTTTTTCATCTTTTAAAACAGTTTCGAGTTCCTACTCCTGGAAATATAATAAAACAAAACCCAAAAAAACCCCCAAAACAAAACCCCACAACCCCCCCTAAACCTTTCCCTGTTGTTACACTTCCCCTTTTGTGTAAAATAAGGGGAATAATCACAATTTTACTGTGTGGAGGGGATGATGTTACAGGAATTCCTTCCCAGTATCCAACTGAATTTCCCTCGAGATCCGGAAAAGGCGCCTCGGGCCGGTGCTGCCGCCTGGTGGCGACGGGGCAGAACTGTCCTCAATCCCCCCAAAATTCCGTCCTCAATCCCCCCAAAATTCCTCAACCCCCCCAAATATTCCATCCTCAATCCCCCCAAAAAAATTCCATCCTCAATCCCCCCCAAAAATTCCCGTTCCCGGTTCCCCCAAAGGAGCTCCCGCTTCCAGAATTCAGTTGGTAATTCCCACTACAAGGACACGTCGACAGATGATTTTAAGAAGGGAAAACTCTCGGGTTTTCCCCGCTGCCCTTTCCCCTCCCTCATCCCGAGGTTTTCCTGGTGGGATTTTTCCCCTTGGAAAAGGAAATTTCCCCTCGAGACCGGAAAAAAAAGCAACGGGAAAACCCCGAAAAGCGCCGCCTGGTGGGGATGGGGGAGAACCGCACCAGGAATTCCATCCTCATCCCAAAATCCCCCCGCAAAAAACTCCCGGTTCCCCCAAAGGAGTTCCCGCTTCCAGAATTCGAATGAGAATTTTCCTCCGGCGAGGAAAAACCTGGAGGTTAAAATGAGTCCCCGCTTTGGGTGGGTTTGGATCCTCTGCAGGTTAAACCGCATCAGAATAAAAAATCCCAAAATTCCCGGACGTTTTTTGGTGGTTTTGGTGGTTTGGTTTTAGTGGTTTGGGGGTTTTTTTTTTGGTGGAGGAAAACTCCAAGCAGGGGTTGGTTCAGGAGCCTCCATGAGATCCGTGGAATTATTCTCAAAGGACGTGAAATAAATAATACAGAAATTTATAATAAATAATAAAATGGGATTTCCATCGTATTCCCAGAAATCTGCAATAATAACAGAGCTCAGTGGGAAGGAGGAATTCCAACCCTGAATTTTTTTTTTGGGGGGGGGGGGGGGAACTCTGCGAGAACCTGGAATTGTCTTTTCGGAGACAGGGAAATTATCCCGATAACGAGGTTCCCACGCAACCCGAGGGGTGTCAAAACCCATCAGGAATATTCACGAGTAAATTATGCATGCAAAGCGTTTTCCCCTTGTAATATAAATAAGAAAATTATCCCAGAAAACCCCCTGGGGGTTTGGAGCAGCTCTGGAATATTCCCCTGGGATGGAAGCGCCCCTTCCACAGATAAACAGGATGTTGTTCTCCGGGTATTTTGCATAGTCATTAAGCAAAATAATTGATTTCTCCTCCAAAAAAAAAAAAAAAAAAATCACTCCAAACTTGGCTCTGAAGAGGTTCCAGGGGATTTTTCAGGAGCAGGAATTGATTCCCAGGGATTTCCACTGGGACAGATTGTCCAGGGAATGTGGGAGAATATTCCAGAGCCATCCCAAAAATTCCGCGTTGGAGCACTGGGATCCTTTCCTGCCTGAAGAATCCCCAAATCAGGCTAAGAATTCCATAAAAATTCCCAATTAGTTCCATAAAATTTCCATCCCGGAATTCCGGGATTCTCTCAGCCCTGAGGATCTGGCCTAAATCCTTGGGAAATCAGCAAAATTCTTTAATTTTTCCAGCTTCCACAGGATTATTTTTTTTTTCTTCATATTTAAGGAAATTTCAAGGAATTTTTAGCCTGAGGAAAAATCGGGATGAGGCTTGGAGCCAGCTGGGACGGCGGGAATTGACAGGGAAAAGGGTTGGAATAGGATTTCAATCCCATTTTCCCTAAACGGGAAATTCAGATTTTCCCACCCAAAACCATCCCAGGGATTGGAAATCCAGGCGGAAAGGACAAAATCCCCTCCAAAATTCACTTTTCCTGGAAAAAAAACAAACCCAAAAAACAAAACCCAACGGGAACCCCTGGGAGGGGGGGAATCCACAGCAGGAATTCCCACGGCAAAGGGAATAAACAACCCCCCAAAGTAATTAGGGGTAATTAAGATTATTACACATGAGGGGAGGGCAATTAAAGGGTGCCTCAGCTTCCTGGAAGTTCGGGGGCTCTTTATAAAACTCCCAGGATTTGGGGCTCCCCCCTGGATATTCCTGCGGATTCCTTCCTGGAATTTTGGTGAGTCCTCCTCTCCCTTCCGTTCTGTAATTTTGGGGGGAAAACTGCCTAAATAAATAAATAAATAAATGCGGGGTTTGAGGGGAGTTTGTGGCTCCCAAAAATCCCAAAGGGGATTATTTTATTTATATATTATATATTTATATATATATATAAAATTATATCTATCTATCTATCTATATCTATCTATTGTATTTATTTTAAAATATTTATATATATATATATAATTCCTATATATATATATATATATATAATTATATCTATCTATCTGTATCTGTCTTTCTATATATATTTTAAATATATATATCTTATATATATATATATATATACACTATATTATATATACTATATAATATATATGCATATATTTATAATTCCCGCTGGGAATTTATTTTGTTGGATAATTTGGGAGGTGAGTCCAGCCTTAGAAACGGGGACCGGAATTCTCGTTAAAATAAAAATTGGGAAAAAAAAAAATTCTGAAGGAATTAATGTCAATTAGAACAAAAGTCATTTAAGTTCTTAATTCCGGTGGGATCGGGATGAGTTTGTCATAAAAATCACGGAATGTTTTGGGGTGGGCGGGATTTTAAAGGTCGGGATGCTCAGCAGCGCTTTGTCCGTATTTTTCCATTAAAAAATCAGAGGAAATCTGGGATTTCCTTTTTTTTTTTTTTTCCCCCACAAGTTTTATTATTCACAAATTCAATTTATTTTCTATGGGATAAAAAGGGAGGAAAACCTTTTTTACTCCTTTTTTTCCTGCTGGAACGACCCAAACCAGAACCCATTTTCCCTAAAAAGTTGCTTCTCCCCAATTTCCAACCAGCCAGGGAATTCCTTTGGAGCAAAACCTCATTTTTTGGTAGCACTTTTGGGAAGGAGAAACTCCAAATCTGTCGTTTTCCCACCCCAAAAAAATCGGGAAATTCTCAGAAAAGAGAATTCGATCCCCAACAGAAAAATAATGGGATTCCCCCGGACTTTTCCAGCAGAATTTTTGGAGAAAAAACAAGATTTTGATGGTTTAAACCAAGACCTACCTCCGAAGGAGCCTCTGGAAGAGCCCGGATTCCTCCAGGGTTAAAAAAACCTTACAGGATTTTTATCGGGAACCATCCTCATCCCACAGGTAAATCCCAGGAGATATTCGGGAATTAATTCCACAGGAATTTAAAATAAAAAATAAAAAATCCGGGCACCCAAAAATTCCCTGTGGAGTTCTGGAATTCATCTGGAGGAAGGATTTTTCCCCAGAATTTCGGGGATTTTGGGGGTTTTCAGGGTGAAGGAAACGCGGATCCAGAGCCGGGAGCGATCCCAGGCTCTGGAATTTGCTCTGGGTAATTATCCCAGCGAGGGTTGGGCACGTTGAGATAAACAAATTATTGGGGAAGGCATGGAAAATCCTGGAATTGTGGCCTGGATGAAGCCAGGGTGGGGTTTGTTTGGTTTTTTTTGAGAGGGGGGAACTGCGCTGGGGGCGTTCGGTTTCAAAGTAACTTTTTAAAAAATTAAATGGATTTTTACAAAAAAAAACTAAAATGAAAAATTAAATTTATAAAATTGAAGAGCTAACGTTAAAGATTAAAATAAGTAGTTGAAATAAAAATCTTAAAATTAATGTAAGAAATAAATATTGGTTTTGAGACTGACATTAAAAATTAAATAAAAAATCAAACCCCAGAATTTAAAAAAAATTAAATAAAAATGTACAAGTAACATGAAATTTAAGTAATTTCCTTTAAGAGAAAACTAAGAAATGAAACAAAATTTTCAAAAACTAAATTTAAAAACTGATTAACAGTTTAAAACAACAATGAAAGTTAAATGGAACCACATTAAAAAAAAAAAGATTAAAAACCAGAATGAAATCTAAAAATAACAATGGAAATCGAATTGAATTTAAAAGAATTAAGAAAGTAATCTTTAAAAAATACCACTAAAATGAAACAGAATTGTAAACTGTAAAACGGAAAAAAGAAATAAATTTTTAAATATAATCAAAAACATTTCGTTCAAAATATTTCATTCAAAATACAATTCGAAATACAATAAAAAATACAATAAAAATGCAATAAAAATACAATTAAAAATATTATTAAAAATCGAATTAAATGGAGAAATAGTAACTAAACCACTTTTTTTTTTTTCCTGCTGGGATTTACAAAATAAACAGGAACAAATTTCTTCAATTCCAAGACGTCTTTGGTCTTCTCTGGCTTCAGGTTCTCGTCGATTTCCCTGCCAGATGTGCTCGGAATTCCAGGGGCCGTGCCCGCCGCCCGAGGCCTCGGCCTCCAGCCAGCCCTGCGCCGTTTCCTGCGGCGCCTCCCGCGTCATCATCTTCCCTCCTCCCGTGCTCGTCACCTTCCCGGGACCCATCCTCAGCACCTGCCCGCAGGAGACCGTGGTGGGATCCTCGGGAATTCCAGAGGGAATTCCAGAGGGAGGAGCGGGAGCCTCCCCGAGCTGCCACGGCGCGGAAATCCCGCATTGCGGCGGTTTCATCCCGAAATTCGTCTCCAGGCCCGTACTCAACGTGGATCCGCAGGAGACCGTGCTGCGATCCACAGGAATGGTGTTGGGATCCTCGGGAATGGCGTTGGGATCTTTGGGCATGCTGGAAGGAGGAGTGGGAATGTCCCGAGCCTCCCTGAGATCCCGCAGAGCTCAAATCCCGATTTCTGCGGGTTTCATCCCAAAATCCGGCCCCCGGCGAGCGTCGCGCTGCTCCTACATTTTTAATTCCCGCTGGATCCATCCCTGCCGGAGGAGCGGTTTTGGGAAGCAGCAGCCAGCAGGGGATGGTGGCGAGGAGAAAATTCCAGACCCGGAAAAGCCGGGAAGGGAAGAAGCGGATGAAGGAAAGGAGGAGGAAGAAGTTTTGGAAGTGTGACATGGATCCGACCCCAATCCAAAACCCCTGGAGGCTCCTCCAAAGCAGATTTGGGAATTTTAGTTCGGTTTAAGTTGGGGTTTTTTTAATGGTTGGGGTTTTTTTTTTTTAATTGGGGTTTTTTTTTCCGCCCTCAGACATTCCCAAAGCCGCCGTTTCGCTCAATTGTCTCCAAATTTTCGGATGACCCAACGCTCGGAATCTGGTTTGCGGGAGCAGTTTGTTGGTTTCTTTCTGTGGTTTTCCAGGGAAATCGAGACTCGGGAAGAGCCCAGATGTGGTCAGACCTGACAAAGCCATTCCCTGCCAGGCCTAATTAAACCTGGCTTAGCTTTTATGGGAATTACTCACCAGCAAATTCTCTTTTCCTTGGCATGAACACAAACACGATCCCGCCGCCGCTTCCCGGCTTTCGCTTTCACCGCAGGAAACTCGGGAAGGGGGATAAACCAATCTCCTTATATTTAATTTTAATGAAGAGGGGAAAAAATTTTGTGGAAATTAATTATTTTTCTATAAATTTGGCCAAAAAAATGTGGATTTTCCAGCTTGGAAGTGTCCAAAGCCAGGTGGGACGGGCTTGGAATAACTTGGGATAGTGGGAGGTGTCCCTTGCCCATGGATCTGGACGATCCCACCCTAAACATTCCAAAGTTCCGGGATAAAAGTGAAGAATCTTCATCTGGACCTGTGTCTTTTACCCCACATTTATTTTATTTTATTTTATTTTATTTTATTTTATTTTATTTTATTTTATTTTATTTTATTTTATTTTATTTTATTTTATTTTATTTTATTTTATTTTATTTTATTTTATTTTATTTTATTTTATTTTATTTTATTTTATTTTATTTTATTTTATTTTATTTTATTTTCCTCCTCCTTTCCCTTCCCATTAAAACTATTCTGCGTTACCACAGTGGCTTCCTGGTTTTTTCTCTCCCAGGGAAATTTCTCCTAACTGGGAAATCTGGACAAATTCCAAATCCCTGAGTTGTTTTCTTTGGGGGGCCGGGGAGGTTTGAGAGCTGCCCTTGAGCGTCTGGAATTTTGGAATTCCTCACCAGCCTCAGGGTTGGGCTCCTCCTTCTGGGACCAGCCCCAGTCCAGAGGCAAAAGAGATTGGGGAAAATCTGCTTAAATATTTAAATTTATATTTAATTTTGAATATCTCCTAAACAGCCAGAAGGAAGAATTCCAACCCCTGAGGATTTTTTTTTTTCCATGTTTTTTCTGGATTTCACTTTCCCTGTACCCACCCAGGTGGGACATGGGATTTTTTTCCCACGCTCCCAAATCCCCGCGAACCCGTTCCTGCAGAAAACAAACAAAAAAATCCCCTCAAATATTCCCTGAAATTTTATTCCCTTTGCGTTTCGGGAGCTCCCATAAATCCCTTTGTTTATCCCGTTCGCGGGTGCCCCAATTTCCCCATTCCCGTTCCCGATGGTGATGTAACGATCCCGAAGGTGACGTAACGACCCCAAATTTTGGAGGAACAACCACGGGCAGCTCAGGGATCCCACGTTTCTTGTTTGGCTCTCAGAAGAAAGGTTGGGAAAACTCCGGCAAAGAGGTCACGGGCGGGGCGGACCCCGAGACCTCGGGCTTGACTCATCCCCGGCTCCACCCCATCCAGAGATCCAGGGGTTGGACAATTTCCAGTTCCACGGAAGGCTCAGGAGGAGGAGGAATGGGAATTATTCCCTTTTTTAGGTTTTGAGGTCTGTTGGGTTTTTTTTTTTTTTAAAGGAAGATCCCGGAATTGTTGAGGTTGGGAAAGTGCTCCAAGGTTGAGTCCGAGCTGTGCCCGATCCCGGAAAAATATCCAGGAATTCCTGGGACACATCCAGGGGTGGCCACTCCAAACCTCCCCGGGCAGCCCCTTCCCTTTTCCCTTTTCCGGGAGGAATTTCCCCAAATTTCCCACCCTGAGCCTCCCCTGGCCCAGCTCAAGGCCATTCCCTCTCGTCCTGGACCCGTTCCTTGGGATCAGATCCCAAATTTCCCCTGGGAGAGCCCGGAATTCCCCCCTGGAGTCTCCTCACTGAGGCTTTTTGGAGAAGAACCAGCAGCTTTCGCACCGAGAACTCAGAGCTGGATCCCTTTTGGATCAATCTGATCCCCTTTGGATCAACCTCATCCCATTTGGATCAATCTGATCCCTTTTCGATCCACCTGATCCAAATTTTTTCCTCTATCTGAGCCCCACAGATCTTTTTTTAGGTCCATTCCCTGGTTTTTTTTTTTTCCCCCTCATCAGTCTTTCAAACAACCCTCAACATCCTCCACTCATCTGCCTATTATTATTATTATTATTATTATTATTATTATTATTATTATTATTATTATTATTATTATTATTATTATTATTATTATTTTGATTTGCAGCCTTGACAACCAAGGCCGCATCAGGAAATCCTGGATTTTCCTGCCGATTTGACTTTTTTTTCCCCCTGCTTTCCCCCCCCTTTTCCCACCTCCCACAAACCCATCCCACCTGTTTCCCTCCCGCCGTTCCCGTATTTTTTACGGAGCTCGTTCCTCCTCCTCTGACTCTCACGGACGGTTTGGGATGGAAGGGACCTCCAGGACGATCCAGATCCCTCATTCCCTTTCCCCATATCCCATCCCACAACTCCTCCTCGCAGGCCTTTCCCTTTCCCAGTCAAAACACTCGTTTATTAGTGGGGAAAAGCGGTGCCCAAAAATTGCCCCGACCTGCCCGAGGATTCTCCATCAGAGGGAGGATCTGAAGCCGGGGCACACCCGGTTATTAATGAGGTTATTCCCGATAACCTGTCATTAGATTCCCAATATTGCACGGCAGCAAAATTCGGGATGAGGTCAGGGAGACCAAGGCTTGGCCCAGGCCCAGGGGCCTCCTTGAATCCCTTTTTTCAGGCCTAAGAATCACAAAATCATCGAGTGATTTGGGTAAAATCACTTAAAAATCATCTTATTCCAACTCCTCTCCATTATCCCGGGATGCTCCAACCCGGCCTCTGACAATTCCGGGGATGGGGCGGCCACGGAATCTCCGGGAATTCCATCCCGGGGCCTCCCCGCCCTCACAGGGAACGGTTTATTCCCTAAATTCAACCTAAAATTCCCCTTTTCCAGCTTTCCCATAACCACAATTCCCGGTGGATTCCGGGAGCAAGGAGAGCACCGGAATTTCTGACAGGTTTTTAATTAAGCTGAACCTTTGGCCTTGTTCAGCCGGACAAATCAGTGCTCGGGAAAAAAAAAAAAAATCCCAATATTTCCTCCGTTTAACAAAACTCCGCACCCTTTTTTTTTTTTTTCCTCTGGGAAAATTTCCTTTCCCCCCTCCTCAAATCCAACCATAAACTCATTTTACAGGATTCCGCGCCGGCAGCTCCGGGTTTTAATCCTTTAAAGGAACTCGGAGGAAGCTGCCAGGTTTTTCTTGCTGAGACGAGCAGCTTTAATGAAGCAATGAAGGCAAATGAAGGTTTAATTAATATCTTTCTCATTAATGGCTGATTAAAGTGGGACTTAGCACCGCCACGCCTGGGTGAGCCATGGGGCGATACAGGAACGGAGCCGCGGCGTTGGCTCATTCCACGGGCGCTAATGAAGTATTAAAATTAATTATTTTGCGAGGGTGGAGCTTCTGAGATGCCCCAAATAACCCCAGACTTCACCCATGAGCACCCAGTTTGCTGAGGAGCAGATCCTGCAGCTCTTTGGGATCCCAAAATCCCGGAGGCTGGGAAAGAATTCCGAGGTCTTTTCCCATTTTCAGGAGGGATTTCCCCGAATTTCCCACCCTGAGCCTCCCCTGGCCCAGCTCGAGGCCGTTCCCTCTTGTCCCAGCCCCGTTCTCTGGGATCAGATCCCAAATCCCCCCTGGAGGATCCCAAAATCCCCCCTGGATCCCTCTTTTTTCCAGGCTCCACCCCCCCCCCCCCCAAGGATTCTCCAGACCATTTTCCAGCCCCGTTCCCATCTCTGGTCAAACCTTCCTTCTCCTCAACCTTTTCTGGGGGTTTGGGGTTGGGCTGAGCCTTTACCAGAGTTCCTTGTCCACTCCTGGGGGCTCCAGGTGACCCCAGGACCTCAAAAAAAAAAAAACCCAAAACCCCAGATGAAACTCTCCAGGTGACCCCAGGACCTCAAAAAAAAAAAAAAACAACCAAAAAACCCCAGATGAAACTCTCCAGGTGACCCCAGGACCTCAAAAAAAAAAAAAAACCAACCAAAAAACCCCAGATGAAACTCTTCAGGTGATCCCAGGATCTCAGAAAAAAAAAACAAAACAAAAACCCCAGATGAAACTCTCCAGGTGACCCCAGGATCTCAAAAAAACCCCCCAAAAACAACCCAAAAACCCCAGATGAAACTCTCCAGGTGACCCCAGGATCTCAGAAAAAAAACCCCAAAAACAACCCAAAAACCCCAGATGAAACTCTCCAGGTGACCCCAGGATCTCAGAAAAAAAAAACCCCAAAAACAACCCAAAAAACCCAGATGAAACTCTCCAGGTGACCCCAGGATCTCAAAAAAAAAAACAACCCAAAAACAACCCAAAAAACCCAGATGAAACTCTCCAGGTGACCCCAGGATCTCAAAAAAAAAAAACCCAAATGAAACTCTCCAGGTGACCCCAGGATCTCAAAAAAAAAAACCCCAAAAACAACCCAAAAAATTCCACATGAAACTCTGGGGATTTTTGAGGACGGTTCTTCCACGATGATCCTTCCACCTCGGGATATTTTTGAGATGCTGGAGGTCACCTTGACCTGGAGAAGGTGTTTTGGGTGGTGGCCACCCAGGAGGGACAAAATTACACCCGAGCACTCCAGGCTTCCCTCTCCTGGGGCTGCAATTCGGGGGGAATTAAATATCGGGGGAATTAAAGATTTAAACACGATCATTAAGCTGGGGGATTTTTTTTTCTGTTTGTTTTGCAAGATGAAAATGATTCCCCGGGAAATTGGGGTTGCCGTCATCGTTGCCAGCAAATCTCGTTGGGTGGTGGGGGAAGGATTCCTCGGTTTCCTCAGGAGTTATTTGTGTGTTTAATTCTTTAATCGTCACCTTCCGTGGAGCCGGAGGGAGAAAAATGTCCCCCAAACCACCCCGTGAGGGAGGAAATCCCGGTAAAAAAGGGGTTTTGTCCTTAAATTCTGGGGGATGAGACTGAGGTGAGCAGCAGGAAATGGGAGGCTGCCAAAAACTTGGGGGTTTTTTGGGGATAGGACAGAGGGAAGCACGACAGAAATGGACGGAAATGAACATAAATGGACGTAAATGGACAGGAATGATGAGATTTGGACAGAAATGAAAATAAATCCACATAAATTATCAGAAATGGACAGAAATGGACAGAAATGGACAGAAATGGACAGAAATGGACAGAAATGGGCAGAAATTAACAGAAATTAACAGAAATGGGCAGGAATGAACGGAACTGAGATCCTGCTCCGCTCTGAGCAATAAAACAACACTGAAAACGTAAATAATTAGCAAGGTGGTGATTTAATTTAATCCCATATTTGCCCCTCCGATCTCACAACTACCCAACGAAATTAAACCACCCCAAAGTATCATCCCTTTTTTTTGGAAAATCGGATTCCAGGGCACAGCTCGAAAGAACTGCTCCGAAACTGAGACTCCTGCATCCCAAACCTGACACCCGAGCAATAATTTCCCCAATTTTTAGCCTGTTTATTTTCCTGCCCGGCGTCGTTGGCCGTTCCAACGCTGTCCCGATAAAATCTGGGGGGGGAGGAAAAATGAGGGTTTGAGGACGGTGTTCTGCTCTGATCTGGGGTAATGACACCGACGGTTTCCTCTCTGCCAAGGGAGCCCAATTTGGAAAATTATAGGGAAGAGCAAAAGCAGCTGGGGCAGCTTCCTCTGATTTCATCTCCCCCTATGCAAAGCAGCCGGGAAGGATCAGAGCAGAGCCTTGGAATTCCTAAAGCCAGAAAATCAATTTACCGGCGACGACGACAACAACAACAACAACAACAACAACAACAACATCAGCGTGCCAGGAAAAAATAAAACAAAAACAAAACAGGATGAGGAATCTGCCAGATAAATCTCTGGAGTCGGTTTGTTTGGAGGTGAGTCTGGAGCTCCTCGGCCCAAACTGCTGCTCTTTAAAGTTTATTTTTTTATTACTGTAAAAAAATACATTGAGGTTTGTGGTTTGTTTTTTTTTTTCTTTTTTTTTTTTTTTTCCCCTGCAAATCCTTTGCAGAAAAAGCCAAAATTCCTCACTTTTGTTCGGTTTTGTTCGTTTTAATTTATATTTCCAGAAGGATTCCTCTTCCAGCTGGGAAGGGAGTTTATCTCTCTCTCTTATCTCTTAAGGAGCTCTTTGATCTGAGGCAGGTTCAGGGGTTGTGAAAGGAGCTCTGGGCCTGTGCCAGGGGTTTGCATTTGGGAGCTGATTTTTTTTTTTCAGGGGGGGGAAAAGGATCTCCTTGGAATATCAGGGCTGTGAAATTCCACAAAGGAAAGGATCCCATTAAAGCTTCCAGGGGGGAAAAAAAAAAAATCCCAATTGCAGAAACCAAAACCCCGGGGATTTTTTTGGGGGCAGTTTTGTGTTTTCAACCAATTTTATCTCTGTTGGGAAAAAACCTCCGAGACAATGGGACGAGGTTCTTATGGACTTTTCTCAAATATTGGGTTTGGCAACCCCTGGAATTGCCTCAGCTGTCAATCGCTGTAATTAATAGGTGCTTTTAATTGCCACAAATTAAGTGAGTCAAGCTGTTCTGTGCCGCTCATGTGTCTCCTCTGCTCATTAGATTGATTCCAGAGCCATGAAATGTAAATAAAATCATTCGTTTGGGGGCTTTGTTTTTGTGTTTTCCTTTCGTTTCAATAATTCACCACAACTGAGAAGGAAGAGGGTTTGTTGGTTTGGTTTTTTTTAATATAAATATGAGCGTGGAAATCACATTATCAGCATTTTCCAGGCCTTGGGGGATTTATTTGTGCTGAGTTTGTGGGCCTGGAGTTCCGGGAATGTTTGCTCTGAGTCCTGTAATCCTGAGCTAAATCCTTCTCCTCATCTTGGCCTCTAAAAAACACATCCCCAAAGGATAATTCCATTTTTTCCCCCCCCAGTTTTTAGTATTTTTTAGGCGTTTATTCTGAAGGGAATGACCCTTGAGATGAGGAATTGCTGATAAAATATAAAACCCTGAGCAGGTGCCTTTTTTATACGAATTTCTGATGGAATTCTTCTCCGGGAATTGCTTCGGTCCCTCAGACTTCCTACTTGGAATGTGAAAAGGAAATTATCCGTTCAAAGGAGAGCTCCAACATATTCCATAAAAACCCAAGGAGTGAACACAGAGTGACCATGCACACACAAAGCGAATATTTTAGGGGAAATCCGCCTGTTTTAGGGAAAATCCACCTGTTTTAGGGAAAATCCACCTGTTTTAGGGAAAAATTCCCCCCAGGAGAAGAGGAAATTTTCAGCAAAGGTCCTGGAAGGGTGAAGCACCTCCAGTGCCCTGTGTAGACCTGGGGATTATCCCACACCCCTGTGTGGACCTGGGAATTTATTTTCCAAGTGAGAAATTCCATGAAAACCCATGGAGTGAACACAAAATGATTATTTTAGGGAAAATTCCCCTCAGTGAAAGGCGGAAGTCCCAACAAAGGTCCTGGAAGCACCTGCAGCACCCTGTGTGGGACTGGGAATTCATGTTCCAAGTCAAAAATTCCATGAAAACCCATGGGATGAACACAAAATGATTATTTTAGGGAAAATCCCCCTCAGTGAAAGGCGGAAGTCCCAACAAAGGTCCTGGAAGGGTGAAGCACCTGCAGCACCCTGTGTGGGACTGGGAATTCTTGTTCCAAGTCAAAAATTCCATAAAAACTCGTGGGGTGAACACAAAATGATTATTTTAGGGAAAATCCCCCTCAGTGAAAGGCGGAAGTCCCAACAAAGGCCCTGGAAGGGTGAAGCACCTGCAGCACCCTGTGTGGGACTGGGAATTCTTGTTCCAAGTCAAAAATTCCATAAAAACCCGTAGGGTGAACACAAAATGGATATTTTAGGGAAAATCCCCCACGGTAGATGGAGAGATTTCCAACAAAGGCCCAGGAAGGGTGAAGCACCTGCGGCGCCCTGTGTGGGACTGGGAATTATCTCCTAATCCTGTAAGGCGTTATCAAAACAGTTGCGACAAGCGGGAGGCAGGAGCGGGGAAAAACATTCCATTTCACAAGGGGGTTGCGTCAAGGTGGCTCCCGATTTCCTTTCCTCATGACAGGATATAAAAGTGCTCCTGACTGGCAGCCCCCGGAGCTGCCTCTCGCTGACTCGTCCTCCTCCTCGCTGACAGGGTGAGTCGGATTTTAACTGAATCAGCTCCTCAATTAGAGGTAATTTGGTTTTATGGGGGAGCTTTGATCTGAGGTTTTATATCCTAAATCAGGGCAGAGTTTATTCTCCAAACCCGTTTTGTGTGGGAAGCGGCGCTTGGGGTTGAGAGGGGAGGGAATGGGGAGGTGTAAAAAGGCTGGTGGGATGGAATTTTTAGGAATTGATTAAGGCATTTATTTACAGAGAGGGGTCACTCCAAACCCGTGGCTCAGGGTGGGATTGATTCCCAAAAGGAAGAGGGAAGGGAATGATGCGGGAGAAGGACAAGAGAGGTTCTTCCCAGAATTCATTCTGGGAATAGAGACGGGACAAAAACAAAGAGAAGCTTTGGGGTGACACAATTGTGACCTTCCAGGACCTAAAGGAACCAAAACGAACACGGGGAGAGACTTTTTCCAAGGGATGGAATGCCGGGAAAACGGGGAATGGGTTGACACTGATGGACGGGGGGTTTAGATGGGATTTTTAGGGATAAATCCTTCCCTGCGAGCGTGGGGAGTCCCCAAATGGAATTCCCAGAGAAGCTGTGGCTGCCCCGTCTCTGGAAGTGTCCAGGGCCAGCTTGGACGGGGTTTGGGATCTGTGGAAAGTGGATCAGAATTGGATTTTAAGGTCCGTTCCATGATTCCAAGGAGCACTCGAGAGGAGAGGGAATTAGAAGCATTTCCCCACAATTCATCTCCCTTGACTGGTGCAATTTATGGAAAAGCGGATTGTGCCCTAGAAATGGTGATTTTTAAAAAAAATTATTTTAAAATTTATTTATTTTTTAACCACAAACTCGTTTATCCAGACGATTTATTCCCACACATCCGCGCCTGTCCATCCAAAAACCATCCAGCAAATCCCCATTTCCCACAAGCCAGCTCCCTTCCCGGCAAATTCCAAAGGGAATAATTCCCCACACACCTCCCACTTCCCAGCGGATATCTCAGCCTCATCCCTAAGAATTTAGGGCCAAACCCCATTTTGTTCCCTCTCTCACGGAGAAGCCTGGGGACATTTATTTTTACCTCTAAAAGGCGGAAATTAAAGAGCTAAAATCACAAACAACTCCGAAACCGAGGAATTCCTCCCCATCCTTCAAATCCTCCGGGTTGGAATTCGCGCCTTCAGCAGGCTGGGACGTATTTTTTTGCTTCCAGGTGGGATCGGGAAGGATGTCCTCCTACGGCCAGCTGCTCAGCGCCCGCTGCTCCTCGCCCTGCGAGGTGACCTGCGGCCAGCCCTACGTCGACTCCTGCAGCCAGCCCTGCGTGGCCTCCTGCGGGGACTCCCGGGCCATCGTCTACGCCCCGCCCGTGGTGGTGACATTCCCGGGGCCCATCATCAGCTCCTGCCCCACCGAGAGCATCGTGGGGACGTCCATCCCCGAGATCGGCGGGGGAATGGGGTCCGGAGGGGGCGGGATGGGGTCTGGAGGAGGTGGGATGGGATCTGGAGGAGGTGGGATGGGATCCGGAGGTGGGATGGGATCCGGAGGTGGGATGGGATCTGGTGGAGGAATGGGATCCGGAGGTGGGATGGGGTCTTGTGGAGGAATGGGGTCTGGAGGTGGAGGGATGGGATCCGGAGGTGGGATGAGCTGCGGAGGAGGAGGAGGAATGGGATCCGGAGGAGGAGGAATGGGATCCTGCGGGGGAATGGGAGGGGGCTCCTACGGCGGGGAGGGATCCTGCGGGGGCGGCATGTCGCGGCTGGGGAGCCTCTACCGCGGCTATTTCTCCGGCTACGGCTACGGCTACGGCAGGAATTACTACCCCTACTTCTCCCGAGGCTACTACAGGTCTCGCTACGGGAACTACGGGCCCTTTTAACCCTTTTTAGCCACGTCCAAAGGAAAAAAGAAAAATTAAAAATAAAAATAGGATGAGAAGTAATAGTTGACAGCTCGGGAATTCCAAGCGGTCGCTGTGCTTTAATCCGAGGCTCTGGATCCCGAGGTTCCCTCCCTTTGCCCCTCGCTCCTTTTGTGTTTTGTGCCCCCTCCCCAAACCTGAGGAGTCAAACCAAGTCACGGGGACTTGGCTGGAAAAAGGAATGTCTTGGAAGGACGGCTGGACTGGAATAATGGGAATGCTGGAACTGGAAATGCTGAAGCGGGAAATGCTGAAACGGGAATGCTGAAACGGGAATGCTGAAATGGGGATTCCATCCTTTTGTCTCCGCACCGCCTCGTCCCACTTTTTTTGTTTGTATTAAAGCCCTTGTTGCATCACAGCCCCCGGGGTTCTGGCTTTTTGTTTCGCCACGGTTTCAGTTACAAACCGGTCTGAAAGGAGGGAATGCTCGTGAGGTAATTAATTCTCACCAGAGGGGAATTAATCCCGCTTTAATGCGAATATAATTAGCCTGAAATTCCCCAGCAAACCATTTTCCCCTTCCTGATCTATTCCACGTTATCCAATAAATAATTTCCAACGGGGGAAGCGGACTGGTGCAGCTCCCAGTTAAAAGCAGTTTCCCAGCTGGGGCCAGGCTAATGGGGGGTTGGGATGCTCAGGGGTGACCTCATTTTGTGGGGATCAAAGGCTGGACTTGACCACCTCGGAGGTCTTCTCCAGCCTAAACGATCCTGGGATTGGATCCTGGGATTTTCCAGTGGAAAGGAAAACCAGGAGGCTGCCAATGCGATTCGGAAAGGTTTTTATTCGGGCTTGGAGTAAACGAAACAGAACGAAACAGAGCAATCCTTTGGTGGTCCAGGGGCAGCCCCGTGGGCGACAAAAGCCACTTGACAAGGGGAACACGGAGCCTTTACACAATTCCCACCTGGAAATTCTGAAGCATTTCCACCCCACCAGCAAGGACACGGGGAAAAAAAATTAATTAATCAATTAAAGAGTTCCAGCAGAGACGTCATCGTCCCACGGGGCTTGATTGAAGATGAGGCACAACAGCAGGAAGATGTTTCAGGGTTTTCAGGGAGCAGCCTCGGGATTCCAGGCTGTGGATCCAGATCCCGGATTTTTTTTTTTTTTTTTCTAATCTTCTGGGTTGTCTGGGTTTAGGATGAGCCCCCCAGGCTGGATCCACAGCGGTCGATCCGGGACCTCCGGCTGTAAGAGGAGCCCCCCATTCCCGGGGATCCCCCGTAGCCAAAGGCACCCCCAGAGCCAAAGGAACCCTTGGCCCCCCCAGGGTACCCACAGGACCCACGGGAACCTCCAAATCCAAAGGGTCCCCCAATCCCTGAGGAGCTTCCGTAGCCAAAGGAGCCCCCAGACCCAAAGGAGCCCCCTGCCCTAGCCAAGCCCCCGGGCCCAAAGGATCCCCCCACACCATAAGATTCCTCAGAGATGTTCGGGATGGGAGTACCATAAACAACGGGGTGGGAAGCTCCCACCACGCTCTCCTGGGAGCAGGTGCTGAGGGTGGGGCCCGGGAAGGTGAGGACCACGGGAGGAGGGAAGACCACGGCTCGGGAATCTCCACAGGAGGCCACGCAGGGCTCCAGGCTCCTGCTGTAGGCGCAGGGCTGGGAGCAGGTCACCTCGCAGCCCGGCAGGCACTCCTTGGGCATGCTGGACATCATTTCTTCGGGGGTTTGGGGGTCAAGCTGGGGGAAAGGAAGTGTGTGCAGTCAGGTTCCCAGTCGGGCTTTGTCCTTCTCCAGCTGCTCCCAGTTCCACCTTGCCTCAGAGATTCCCGTTTTCCCTGCTGTTTCCTTCTTTTCCTACCGGCACATCTCTCTTTCTTCTGAGTCTCTCCAACCCAAATCTTCCCCTTTTCTCTCTGGGGCGGAACTACCTGACCCTTAAACAATTCCTCGCCCAGGAAAGTCCCAATAATTCCCCTTTTCAAGGAGATCTACTGGAAGACTCTCAAAAAAACAATCTTCCCCTTTTCCCTCTGGGGCTTCAACAATTCCTTGCCCAGGAAAGTCCCAGCAATTCCCTTTACAAGGAGACCCACAGGAAGATTCGCCTTCAGAAAGTCCCCAGGAAAAATTTTCCTTGCTCTGTTCTTCCCTTTCCCCCCAACTTTTCTAAACCCCTCTCTTCTCTCCCTCGGCTTTCCTAAAACGGCTGGAATTTTGCAAGATTTAAAAAAAAAAAGGAGAAATTTTAAAGTGTGGAGGAGTGCAGCGAAGCCAGACTCACCTCGTCGTCTCGGAGGGAATAAATCAGCGGAGCTGCAAGGATTCGAGATTCCTCAGGTGTCTCCCCTTTTTATCCCGTTTTTAGACAATGAGGAGGACGTGACGTCACCCACCATTTGACAAATCCTTATCACTTACAAAGGAGAAAGATCCCCTTAAGCCTCGCCATTGTCTTCGTTTCAACTCATAATTGCTCGGTTTTAACTCGTTTTGTTTTCATTTTAACTCATCATTACCGATCGTTTGAGTGACACAAACCCGACACCCCCAAATTCTCCTTTTGGCTCGAACTTCGGGGAGAAAAAAAAATCCTCTCGGCCTCGTTCTGGTTCCAAAGGAAACAGGAGTTGGTCTCCGTGTTTGTTTTCCCCTCCGTGACTAGCAGGAAGGTGTTTCCCCCACCTGTCACTCGCACAAATCGGGGTGTAAGCCTCGGATTTTGGGTCCGATCCCTCCCGAAAAGGAAATCACCCGACCTCGGATTGGGGTCAGGGCTCTTCGCAATCCTCGAGGATCGAGGGGATGAGGCAGCAAAAACCACGTTTCAAAGGGGTTGGAGTGACACGTGAGGCCCTCCGAGCCCTGAAACCTCTGAGTAATTCCTAATCAAAACTCATTTTGGGGATGCTGAGCTCAGCGTTGTCGCCGGGATGTCACCGGCCCTCCGAGGCGGATCCCAAACTCAGAACCTTGGAATGATCTCGGCTGGAAAAGCCCACCGAGGTCACCAAGGTCCAAAATTTGACCCGTTGGTCACCCAGAGCAATGTCCAGCCTTTCCTCGGACACCTCCAGGGATGAGCCACTCCAAACCCCCCCCCGGACAGCCCCTTTTTCCACGAGGAAAATCTCTCCTGAAATTCCTCACCGAGTGGGTTCGACCTCCCGAAATTATCTCGTCATCAACCCAAGCCGTTCCTCCAGTGCAGACTTGCAGGGTTGGATGCGTCTGGGCCTCACTTAAATCATTAATTAAAAAAAAATTAACAGGCAAAGGGTCAGGCTCCGTTGTAAATGCAGTCATCCCCCGGGATATTGCACAGGAACCCGTGGCCGTAAAATTCCCACACAATGGAAAAGCCGAATTTACGATTCCGTGGTCAGATCGTATATGTCGAGGGTTGATTTGCTAATTGGGAACTATGAAAAATAATTGCGGGCGTTCCGAGGAGTCACACGGAGGAAAAAACCCAGAATTTGGGAAGGGTGAGAGGTTTTATGGGATGCTTCATACCCCAGGAGCTGCCTCCGAAGGGGTATAAAAGCAGGAGCATCTCCGCAGTCTCCTCACACCTTCTCCTGACTTCTCCTGCTACTCCAGGTGAGTTGGATTGAAGCTTTTCTCTCCCTCTCTCATCCTCTCAAAGAAGGGCTCGTTCTGTGATTCTGGGAGGATTTTAGGCGGGAGTTGTGGCGGTGAAATCCTGCTTTTCGTTGGAATCTCACTCCAGCTGGAGCACTTTTTGAAGGGGGGGGAAAAAAAGAATTTGATATTTAAAGATAGAATTTTTTTAGGAGTTATTTGAATTTTTCTGGCGGCTTTCGAAGCCTGAGGAGCAAATTTGGAGCTTAAATTCACCGAGAAGCCGAGTCCCAGGTGTCTTCTACAGGGCAGGGGAGAAATGGTGTCCCAGGACAGGAGGGTTTGAGGGAGGAGGTGAAGCCACACCTCGATCCCGTGCCCAGTTCTGGGTGCCCCAAATTCAGGAAGGACATTGAGGGGCTGAAAATGTCCAGGGAAAAGGGACGGGAGAATCCTGAGGGAGCTGGGGGGCTCAGCCTGGAGAAAAGGGGGATCCAGGGGGGGATTTGGGGATCCCCCAGGGGGGATTTGGGATCTGATCTCAGGGAACGGCGCCGGGGCAAGAGGGAACGGCCTCGAGCTGGGCCAGGGGAGGATCAGGGTGGGAAATTTGGGGAAAAATCCCTCCTGGAAAAGGGGAAAAGACCTCGGAAGGGGCACAGGGAGGTTTGAATCCACATCCCTGGTGGTTTCCAAAGAATTCCTGGATATTCCTCTGGATGACCAAGAGGGAACAGCCTTGGGCTAGGCCAGAGGAGACTCAGGGTGGGAAATTTGGGGAAAAATCCCTCCTGGAAAAGGGAAAAAGGCCCCAGAAGGAGCACAGGGAGGTTTGGAGTGCTCAAAAACTCCCTGAAATTCTGGGTGAGCAGGCGGGGATCGGGCACAGCTCAACGCTCTGGGAGCTCTTCCCCAACCTCAGGGACGCTGGAATTCCGTGATATTCCACTTTGGGAAGGCTCTGCGACATTCCCTGACCCCCATTTTTCTCTTCCCCCAGCTCTTCCTCCTCCAACAAACCCCCAGAACCATGAACTGCATCAGCTCCCGGTGCCTGCCCGGCTGCGAGGTGACCTGCCCCGAGCCCTGCGCCTACAGCAGAGGTCTTGGCCCCTGCGTGGCCTCCTGTGGGGACTCCACAGCCCTGGTCTACGCCCCACCGGTGTGGATCACCTTCCCCGGCCCCATCCTGAGCTCCTGCCCCCAGGAGAGCATCGTGGCTTCGTCCATGCCCCAGCCCGTCGGCGGGATGGGGGGTTCCTCCGGCGGCATGTCCAGATTTGGGGGTTCCTATGGGGGTTCCTATGGGTCTGGGAGCTCCTACGGGTCTGGCTCTGGGGGTTCCTATGGGTCCGGGGGCTCCTATGGGTCCGGGGGTTCCTATGGATGCGGGGGGTCTTCGGGGAAGGTGGTCTCCTCTGGGTGTGGGGGTTCCTCCTCCTCCTCGGGGGGCTGCTACCTGCGGAGGTTCTACACCAGCGGCAGCAGCCGCGGCTCCCGCCTGGGAAACTGAGGCAGATGAAGATCTTCGGGGGCCCAGGAGATAAAAAAAAAAACACCAAAACCACCCCAACAAGTCCCAGATCCTCAACCGGGACAAGCTCTTGGAGACGGCGACAGCATCGACAGGAGCCAGCCCGGCTCGGGAGCTCTGGGAAAACCGGCCCCACGCCTCTCTCCCCTGCGTTTTTCCTCCCCACCGCTTTGTCTTTAATTAACGACGGGTAATCACCCTCCAGCGCCAGCTCCTTCTGTTCCATTGTGCCGAGAGAAGAAAGAAAAGAAAGAAGAAAACAGCTTGAAAGGCCTGGCCCGGAGTTTGTCAAAGCTCTGACAGGAGAAGAACAATGGGTGGATTTTTTTGTTTTGTTTGTTTTCTTGGACGGTGAAGCTGAAGGGGAGGAGTGTCTGTTCGGTGTCATCCCCTGCGGTGTGTCCCATTAAAATCCTCCGTGCATCATCACGTTTTGTCGCGATTTCCTTTTCTCCGCTTGGGCCCCGCCATCCTTTTCCCTCCGCCTCCTCAGGCTTCAGCAGCAATTCCGGGGTTTTGCGGTAATTGGGCGGTAATTGTTGAAAGAATCGGGGTTGTGAAACCGAGGGGTGGATGGAGCACCCGGAATTTAAACACGAAGGAGTTCAGATTTTTCTCCAGGGGGCTCAGAGCTCTCTGAGCTGCAGGATGGACAGGTAAAGGGGTGGGATGTAAAATTTGTTTCACACCCGGGTTCAGCTCAGCTCCTCCTTCCTGAGGGATTCTGTGCCGTCCTGGGATCATAAAAATCCAATCCTCGAGGCTGGAGAGGATCTCCAAGGTCATCGAGACCAACCTGTGATCAATCTCCTCCATCTCCCACCAGACCTGTCCTTCCTCCACCTGCAGTTGTGTCCAACCCCCCCCGGGCAGCCCCTTCCAAGGCTTTTTCTCCTTTTCCAGGAGGAATTTCCCCAAATTTCCCACCCCCGAGGCCGTTCCCTCTCCTCCTGTCCCTGTTCCCGGGGAGCAGAGCCCGACCCCATCCATTTAGAACCAGTCTTTAGGAATTTCCGTGGAATTCTGAGGTTTAGGAACGCCAGACACGTTTTCGGGAGTTAAAAAAAAAAAAAAAAAAAAGAGAGAGAGAGAGAGAGAAATCTGAGGATTGGGGATGGGAACAGAAGGAAATCCACCAAAAAAACCCAAAAAACCCTCTCCCTGATTTCTGAGCTTCAGGGTGGTTCGTTCAGTGCCAAAAACTCTTCAAAGATGTGGAGAAATTCCTGCCGGCTGTGGCATCATCAGGGAGCCGCTTTTATGTGACAGCAAAAATGTCACAAGAGAGAATTTCCCAAGGGAGGGAGGAGGAGAGCACAAATCCCGCCCCGGTGTTGATGTTTTCCTGTCGTTATCGCCGGGATGGGGACACGGGTGAGCCCCAGGCCTAAAGATGGGCTTAGAGCTGACCTAAAACCCGGCTTGACTCCCTTGGGAAACACAGGAGGGAGAGCAGGAACCTCCTCCCCACACCCCCCCCCCAAAAAAAAAGTTTAAAAAATGTTTTTAATATGTTATATTGGTTAATATCTGTTAACTCAAGAAGGAGGAACTGAAATATGGCAAATTTCAGGGGGAAATAGAGATTTCCGTGAGAGATTCCTGCTTGGAAAATGGAATTTTTTCCCTCTCTGTTTAAGCTGAAAAGGAGTTCAGAAAGTTTTTTTTTAATTGACAGCCCTGCACACAAATAGAAAATTAGATGACACACGGCTGAAGTTGCACAAATTCCCCGTGTGCCTAAAGAGGTTTAGGAGTTTTAATCTGCCATTAATTTAATGATGGCACGCGATAAAATTCATCAGCTCCCAGCAAAACCTCAATGGGGCTGAACCAACAGGCTCAATTGGAAAATAATTGGATAATTTGTTTGCAATCACAGTGAAGCTCCGGAGAGAGGAGGAAAAATCCCACAGAATTCCAGTTCAGCAAATCCTGGAATGTGTCACGGCGTGCAACCAGAGCCCCAAATTCCTGTTGAAGCGGCCTGAAAGTCACTCCAGGATTTAGGACAGGAGGATTTCAGCTGGGTCAGGGCAGAGTGAAAAAGTGAGGGGGAAATTTGGATGTAAAAGAGGTTTAATGGGAAATATTGACGGGGGAAAATTTGTTGTGTCCCCCCCAAAACCATCGCTGAGTGGGATAAAGGGACCTGGTTCTCATCCAGGAACTTCCAACCCCCCCAAATTCCTGGAGCTTCCAACCCTCCCCAAATCCTGCAGCATCCAACCCCCCAAATTCCTGCAGCCTCCAACTCTGGCCAAGCAACAAAAGGTGTTGTGAGCGAGAAATGGAAATGAATTTGAATTATTCGAGAAGTTTGGGATGGAGAAGTCCAGAGGGAGCTGGGAGGGTGCCCAACCCTCCTGAATTCCCGGATCAGGCAAAAAAAAAAAAAAAAAAAGAGTTGGAAAATGGAATTAAAAGGAGAAAGAAAAACCCAACGAAGGGAATTTGAATGCGAGAGAACTTTAATGTCAGGGAAGCGCTCGGGGCAGGGTCACACGCGGGGAGCACAAAGGACGGTCCCCGGCGCTTTGGGGAGCGATGGGGATGCACAAAGGCCGGAGAAGGCGATTCCTGGGATGTGCCGGGCTCGCAGCTCCTTCCCCGGGAGCCGAGCCCGGCCCGGGGCCGCTGCCCGCACAGCCGGGGCCGCCTCAGAAACAGAAGGAGCCGCAGTTTCCTCCTCCGAACCTCCGGGAGCCGGAGCTGCCCCCGAACCCACAGGAGCCGCCCCCGAAGCCGCCGCCGCCCGAGGAGGAGCCGAAGGATCTCCTGCCCCCAAAGGATCGGCTCCCTCCATAGGATCCACCCCCGGAGCCCCCAAAGGATCGGCCCCCGAACCCACAGGATCCACCCGTGGAGCCGCTGCTGCCCCCGTAGGAGCCGCCGCCATAGGAACCCCCAATTCCCCCATAGGAACTGCTACCCCCATAGGAGCCCCCAGATCCCCCATAGGAGCCCCCAATTCCCCCATAGGAGCCCCCAGATCCCCCATAGGAACCCCCAATTCCCCCATAGGAACTGCTACCCCCATAGGAGCCCCCAGATCCCCCATAGGAGCCCCCAATTCCCCCATAGGAGCCCCCAGATCCCCCATAGGAGCCCCCCATGGAGCCGCTGCCGCCCCCATAGGAGCCCCCAATTCCCCCCATGGAGCCGCTGCCCCCTCCATAGGAGCCCCCGATGGCTCCCCCGGAGCCCGAGGCCCCCGAGGGGAAGGACGTGCCCACGAAGCTCTCCTGGGGGAAGGAGCTGAGGATGGGCCCCGGGAAGGTGATGACCACGGGCGGAGGGTAGACCACGGCCCGCGAGTCCGCGCAGGAGGTGACGCAGGGCTGGCTCCAGGCGTCGGCGAAGGGCTGGGGACACGACACCTCGCACGGGGACGAGCAGCCGCTGCTCACCATCGCTCCTGAGGACATGGCTGGGGCTCGGGCAGTGACCTGCGACAGCACGGGAATCGGAACTGCAAATCCTGACTATTCCCGAAGGAAAATGAAATCCTGCTCTGGTGCCTTCCACCGGCAGGAAAATAAATCGGGGAGGAACGGCGCCCTGAGTTTTCAGCCTTCTGATGTTTTGCGTTTCTGCTGGAACTTTGTCACGCTTGTAACAAAACCAGAGACTGATATTCCGTAAATACGCATTCCTTTCCCTTAACAGACTTAATAGAATTAATAACATTAATAGAATTAATAGACTTCTAAGCTGACCACTGGGCTCAGGTGGGTGTTGCTCTCATCCCTCCAATCCCTGATCAAACTCCAAACCCTATTTAAACCCCAAACCACAATAAACCTTCTCTCTCTTTCTCCTCTCACAGCCTGAGGGGTCGGTGCGGTTCTTTCGTGTCCTCTGCCAACAGAGGAAGGAGGAGAGTTTGGGGACAGTCGGGTTTGTCCCTTCTCTGCCCTTTTTCTGCGCTCAGCTCTGCCGCTTCCCAAAGGGTTTCCTGCTGCCCTGGCAGCGCTGGGGATCCCGGGGAGCAAAAGCCAAACTCGGGGGCCTTTGGGAGCTGCTCATCCCCAGGAGTTTGCTGGGCCAGGAGAAAAAGTCGTGGTGCTCACCAACAACCTCGAATTGATCCCAGTGCCCGGGAAATTCCAGCCCTGGAAATAATCCCCTGCCCACAACCGCAGGCAGGAATGAGAATTTGGATTTGAAAGCCTGGAAAAGGTTTGAGATGGAATTGCTGGGAGACACAGGTTGTGCAGGAGAGCAAAGCCCTCCATGAAAATCTCTCCTGGGGACGCCTTTTGGGATGGGGAGGAACCTGAGACGGGGGACAAATCCCAACTACAACGCCCAAAATTCCAGGTGGAGATAGAAATCCTGCTCTGGTGCCTTCCGCGAGCAGGAAAATTGGAAGAGTTCAGAAAGATTCCTGAAAACATCTTTTGGGAAGGAAGGGGAAGAGACAGGAAATATTTTCCTGTGTTCACGCAGAGGGCAAAGAAGATCCAACTCACCAGGTCTGGAGAAGTTTGGTGACGAGGCGAATCCGTGGATGGCGCCGCAGAATTCCATGAGCTCTTTTATACTTTTCCCGACCCTTCAGTGGCTTTGTGCAAGAGCTTCCCACGCGTCACCAAACGCGTGTTTTGTTGGCTGGATTATTCCATTAATTGTCCTAATTGTCCTCCCAAGTGACGTGATAAATCCATTATTAATCCCAAGTCACGTTCCGAGCCCTGCAACCCCTTTGGGTTTGCTTCCATTTGCTCCACATTCCGAGCCCCCCTCCCTCCCCAGGAAGTCACCTCGGAGCTGGAGTTGTCCCTGGAATTGAAGCTGGAATGGGTTTAGATCCATTCGAGGGGTTTATCAATTAATAAATAGGTTTTGAACCCGATATTTCACTTTCCACTCCCAAAATCTGGATTTTTTGGGGGGAGTTGATAGAAGTGCTGCCGCTCGGCCAGAGCTGAATGGGAGAACCGGCAGCAGAACTCGGGATTTTGTGTCTAAATCGATATTTCCCAACCCAAATGGAGGAACCCAGAAAGTTTCACGTTGATTGAGGAGTCGAGGAGGAGGAATTGCTGACTGGCAGAGTTGTCAAAGCCTGGGATGTCACCAGGGCCTGACAGGGCTTGTTCGGGTTTCTGTTGCAAGATCTCAACCCCAATATCGGCTCCTCTCGTGTTCTGTTTTCCAATCGGGTCAGGAAACACCAGAAATGTGGGGTAGGAGTTATGTGAACGCCCAAAAGAGACTTTTATCGTGACAGAAATGTGGAATTTTGGGGTGATCTCACAGAATTTCGGGGCTGTTGAGGTTGGAAAAGAGCTCCAAGGTCACGGAGTCCAATGTGGGACCAATCCCTACCTGGTCACGTGTTCCTTGGACACCTCCAGGGAGACCTTTCCGAGGCCTGACCACCCATTTCCAGGGGAAAAAAAAAAGGGATGAAATTCCAGCCCCAAACTGGAGTCGCTTCCACAGCTCCAACTGAGAATCAAATAGGAAATCTCAAATCTCAGACCTCAAAGATGGAATCTCGAATGTCAAATCTCAAATACGGACTCTCGAATCTCAAATTTCAAATCTCAGATATGGAATCTCTCAAATCTCAAATCTTAAATCTTAGGTCTCAAATCTCAAACCTCGAATTTCAAGTCTCAGATCTCAGATCCCTTCAGTTGATTGATAAAGGGGGATTTGGCTTGGAGATCTCTCTTCCTATTTATGCATTTCCGCCTTTCACCTGGCGAGGTTCAAACCCTGAATTCTGCTGTGGCTTCCCCGAAAAAAAAAAAACAATCCTGGCCAGTCTTGAGATGCTTTTATTGTTGTTTTAGATGGAATCAGCTTCGTGCACTCAAAAATATTTAAGTTTTTTTTTCCTCCAGTGTTGCCTCCCGAACACGTGTCTCCCCGGAATATTGCAGCTGCCCCAGAAGGGGACAAAAGGAGAATTAGGGTAATTAGTTGACAAAAGGAGAATTATGAAAATTAAAGTGACAAAAGGAGAATTACCATAATTAAATGCTCTCACACAGGGCTTCCATGGATGACAGTGAGCACCCAAAGAATTAAGTCCTTTTTAACGAGATCCTTGGGTTAAACAGGTATAAAAAAATTTGACCCTTCCCATCATTTATAAAGGGTTTATAAAGACAAAACCTGTGGGTTCTCCCAGTCCTGGATTTCCAAGGAATTTTCTGCAGGACAGAAAACATTTCCCCCGACAAAGTTTTTTACCTTTTCCTGAGGGAATTCCAAGCCAATTCCCAGGTCAAAGCAGGTCAGGAAAAGGCAGCAGTCACAAAATCATCCGAAAAATTATTAAAGGATTAAAGGGAGCCGAAGGGTGTGTGCAGGTATTGGCTGATGAGGAGTTGATTTACGAACCATTAGCACTTATCGAAGCAATTATTACAATTAAGAGGCGCTTATACAGCAAAAAAAAAAGTGTCGCTGGGGATGTCCCAAAGTCGTGTTGCAGGTCCTGGAAGGGTATAAAAACCGGGACTTTCCTCCAGCCTCTCCAGCATCTTCGCCTCACTCCGGTTTTCCCTGCGAGCCTGGTGAGTTCTCTGCCTCCAATTCTCTTTTTTATTAACTGGGATGCTGCTGAATGGGGAAATAATGGAAATAATTCCACGCCAGAGCTCTGAAATGAGAAGGAATATTGACTTTTTGGGTTTTATTCCAAGCCAAGTTATTCCATTTTAGCAATCCTGTCTCTTGGGCAGGGAGGTGGGTTTTTTTTGTTTGTTTGGTGGTTTGGTGTTTTTTTTTTTTGTGTTTTTTTTTTTGTTTTTTTTTTTTTTTTTTGTTTTTTTTTTTTTTTTTTTTTTTCTTTTTTTGTTTTTGTTTTGTTTTTTTTTTTTTTTTGTTTGTTTGTTTTTTTGTGGCTGGGACTGTCAGGAGATGCAGATCTCAAAATGTGAGAGGTTGTGTCGTTCCAAGCCACAAAGGGAAAGTGTTAATTAAACGCTGATTATTTGACGGGGAGGTTACAACTTAACTACTGCCAGCTTGGCTTTTACCCAGGATGGAGGGAAATAAGTGGAGATCTCGGATTTACGGGGCAATAATCCCTTCAAGCAGGAAATTACAAATTTTTATCGTCCTGGCGATTGCGTAAAGATCTCCCTGAATATTTTAATTTTACCCCTGTGCAGCGCTGCAGTTCTCCCTCTATCACAAAAGATGCTTTCAGGAGCCTTTCCAAGCGTTTATTTCCCAATTTTCCTGCTCGCGGAAGGCACCAGAGCAGGATTTCTATCTCCACCTGGAATTTTGGGCGTTGTAGTTTGGATTTGTCCCCCGCCTCAGGTTCCTCCCCATCCCAAAAGGCGTCCCCAGGAGAGATTTTCATGGAGGGCTTTGCTCTCCTGCACAACCTGTGTCTCCCAGCAATTCCATTTAAAACCTTTTCCAGGCTTTCAAATCCAAATTCTCATTCCTGCCTGCGGTTGTGGGCAGGGGATTATTTCCAGGGCTGGAATTTCCCGGGCACTGGGATCAATTCGAGGTTGTTGGTGAGCACCACGACTTTATCTCCTGGCCCAGCAAACTCCTGGGGATGAGCAGCTCCCAAAGGCCCCCGAGTTTGGCTTTTGCTCCCCGGGATCCCCAGCGCTGCCAGGGCAGCAGGAAACCCTTTGGGAAGCGGCAGAGCTGAGCGCAGAAAAAGGGCAGAGAAGGGACAAACCCGACTGTCCCCAAACTCTCCTCCTTCCTCTGTCGGCAGAGGACACGAAAGAACCGCACCGACCCCTCAGGCTGTGAGAGGAGAAAGAGAGAGAAGGTTTATTGTGGTTTGGGGTTTAAATAGGGTTTGGAGTTTGATCAGGGATCGGAGGGATGAGAGCAACACCCACCTGAGCCCAGTGGTCAGCTTAGAAGTCTATTAATTCTATTAATGTTATTAATTCTGTTAAGGGAAAGGAATGCGTATTTACGGAATATCAGTCTCTGGTTTTGTTACAAGCGTGACAAAGTTCCAGCAGAAACGCAAAACGTCAGAAGGCTGAAAACTCAGGGCGCCGTCCCCCCCCGGTTGATTTTCCTGCCGGTGGAAGGCACCAGAGCAGGATTTCATTTTCCTTCGGGAATATTCAGGATTTGCAGTTCCGATTCCCGTGCTGTCGCAGGTCACTGCCCGAGCCCCAGCCATGTCCTCAGGAGCGATGGTGAGCAGCGGCTGCTCGTCCCCGTGCGAGGTGTCGTGTCCCCAGCCCTTCGCCGACGCCCGGAGCCAGCCCTGCGTCACCTCCTGCGCGGACTCGCGGGCCGTGGTCTACCCTCCGCCCGTGGTCATCACCTTCCCGGGGCCCATCCTCAGCTCCTGTCCCCAGGAGAGCTTCGTGGGCACGTCCTTCCCCTCGGGGGCCTCGGGCTCCGGGGGAGCCATCGGGGGCTCCTATGGAGGGGGCAGCGGCTCCATGGGGGGAATTGGGGGCTCCTATGGGGGCGGCAGCGGCTCCATGGGGGGCTCCTATGGGGGATCTGGGGGCTCCTATGGGGGAATTGGGGGCTCCTATGGGGGATCTGGGGGCTCCTATGGGGGTAGCAGTTCCTATGGGGGAATTGGGGGTTCCTATGGGGGCGGCTCCTATGGGGGCGGCAGCGGCTCCACGGGTGGATCCTGTGGGTTCGGGGGCCGATCCTTTGGGGGCTCCGGGGGTGGATCCTATGGAGGGAGCCGATCCTTTGGGGGCAGGAGATCCTTCGGCTCCTCCTCGGGCGGCGGCGGCTTCGGGGGCGGCTCCTGTGGGTTCGGGGGCAGCTCCGGCTCCCGGAGGTTCGGAGGAGGAAACTGCGGCTCCTTCTGTTTCTGAGGCGGCCCCGGCTGTGCGGGCAGCGGCCCCGGGCCGGGCTCGGCTCCCGGGGAAGGAGCTGCGAGCCCGGCACATCCCAGGAATCGCCTTCTCCGGCCTTTGTGCATCCCCATCGCTCCCCAAAGCGCCGGGGACCGTCCTTTGTGCTCCCCGCGTGTGACCCTGCCCCGAGCGCTTCCCTGACATTAAAGTTCTCTCGCATTCAAATTTCCTTCGTTGGGTTGTTTTTTTTTCTTTTTGTTTCCTTGTAGCTCCTTTTTCCAACTCATTTTTTCCCCTAATCCGGGGATTTGGGATGTTGGATGCTCCAGGAAATTGGGATTGGACCCCCCCCCCCTCCCCAGTTCCCTCTGGAGTTTTCCCCATCCCAAACTTCTCAAATCATATTTATTTCCGTTTCCTGCTCACAACACCTTTTGTTACTTCATTTTGAAGCCTGAAATCCTTTTCCAGCTGGGATTGTTCCACTTCCTCATCCCCGATTTTATTTTACCCGCGTAAATAAATAAAAAGAGGCAGGAGAAGGAATTCATTCCTGTGTAGGCCGATCCCAAAGCTCCCTCTGGAGCTGCTCTGGGGAAGGGAATCGTGCCGGGAAAGGCACAGCGGCTCCTCCCGGTGCCCAGGGGATTCCTGAGGGAATTCCTGAGGGAATTCCTGAGGCTGGAACCTGCCAAGGGATGAGGACCTGGAGCTGGGAATGCCCCTGAGAGAGGCAAAAATGGGAGAAAAGCTGCAGGAGAGAGGAGGAGGAGGAGGAGGAGGAATCATCCTGGCAGGGCTGAAAGGAGCTGGGAAGGAATTCCAGTGTCTCCAAACTTTTCTGAAGATGCCAGAGGTCGCTTAAAGTAAAAGCAGCCCCTGACAAGTCCTGCTGATCCTGATCCTGATCCTGATCCCGGTCCTGGTTCTGATCCTGGTCCTGATCCTGATCCTGGCCCAGAGGAGGCTCCAGGATGGGATCCCAGGGATGGAGCAGCTCTGCTGGGAGGAAAGGCTGGAGAAGCTTTGGGGTGACCTCAGTGTGGCTTTGCAGGACCTGAAGGGGCCACGAGGAACACGGGGAGAGACAATTCCTGAGGGATGGAGGAACAGGACAAGGGGGAATGGGTTCAGACTGACAGGGAGGGGGTTTAGGTGGGATTTGGGGGATAAAATCTTCCCTGTGAGCGTGGGGAGGCCCTGGCAGGGGATATTCCATGGCTGCCCCATCCCTGGAAGTGTCCAAGGCCAGGCTGGAGCACCCTGGGATGGTGGGAATGTCGATTTTTAAAGTGCCTTCCCACCCAAACCATTCCATTTCTGTGATTGCCTTTAAAATCCTCTCCCAGGGGCTCATCCCAGCTTCCCACCTCTGGAATTTCGTGTCAAACTCAGCTGAGGGTCAGGTTGACACCCCAAACCAGCTGTTTTTGAGCACCCCCAACATTTCCTGGGCTCATTTCCTTCCTTTTCTCCTCACAAGAAACACTTTTTTTTTTGTTCTGTTTTGTTGATTTTTGCCCCCACCTCGGTGCTCTCCGTCCCCTCCTGGAAGCAGAGCCATTCCAGAGGCTCCCCTGGGCGAGAAAAGAAAAATAAAAGGCTGGGAATGCTGTGAGGAAACATCTCGGGGACGGTTTTCGCAAAACACCCACTCACGTTCTGTCCATGCAAAAAGCGCCGTGGCTCTCTGAAGTTTAATGACAGGCTGGGGATGTTAAACCCGGGGGTTGAATCATAGCGTCCCTGCCAGAGAAATGCGTCAGGGCCACCCACGTGATTTCCCTGACTCAGAGAAACACCTCGGGGGATTCTTCTGGTTCTCCTCCGGTGCCTTGGGATCAAACAAACCCGTGTTTGTTTATCCTAATGATACCGTCTCAATCCACTCGGCCGAACGCTCACCTTCCGCCCAGACCGGGGCTTGTTTGGGGATTTAAATGGGGTTCTCTCGCCTCCCAGCGTGCCATGAATTTCTGCTTCACCCCCAGCACAAATTCGGGCTGGAACTCTTTGTCCTCTGCATCCAAAGTTGTCCTCAGCGACCTCAGATAAATCAGTTTGGGGGTTTTTTTTTCCCCCCTGGTTTTTCTTTTTGGTTTTCTTTGACGGCTTCTCCCCTCACCCTGAGCTTCCCACACTCCTCCACGCTCCAACATTTTTCCCGTGACCAAAACCACCAGGAAAGGAACTTGGGGACGGAGTGATTTATCCCATACCAGGATTCCCTCTGACCATCCCACTTTTCCCAAAAGGGACTTTCCCCTTCCCTTTTTTTTTTTTTTTTTTGATGGCAGAGGAGGAGTTTTGTGTTAAACCAGGTCCACATTAGCTCCTGGTGCTGTTTTATATCCCAAAATCCCAGGATTTTTGGAGTTGGAACAACCTCTGGAGGTCTCCCAGGGGCAGGTGATGCAGGGACACATCCTCGTGGTGTTTGGGATGACTCCGGAGAGGAAAAAATCCCATTTCTGCCCTCCCTGAGCACCAGTTCCACGGGAAGAAATTCTCCCTCACGCGGAGGAGGAACTCCTGGAGGTTTGGAATTTGGGATGAGTGGGATCCTGGCCTCGGACACCAAACGAGGAGCCAGGGCTCAGCCAGGAGTGGCCACTCCAGTCCCATAAACACGTCCCGACAAGTTTGGGAACACTCAATGCTAATTCTGGGTTAGGCTCGGCTGCATTCTCAGAGCCCAGGAAAACAAACCCTGGCTTTGAGGAGCTGCAAGGACCAGCCTTGCCAAGCTCGGGAGCAGCCGCAAAGCCGAGCTCAGCCCGGGTTTTTCAGCCCGGCAGAGCTGCGGCAATAAATCTGGGCATTAAAAAATAAAAAACTCTGAAATGAGAAGAATCCGAGGCTCCAACGACGACGGCGGTCACGTGCTGGTGAGAAAAGGGTAATGAACACAAACAGCGAGCAAAGCAGAGTAATTAACTGTAATTACCCCCCTCAAATTTGGTTTGGGGAGTAATGGGACCTAATGCTCAAATATGACGTTGTTTTCTTGCATCAGCCTGGTGGTCCAGCCGGGGATATAAAAACCATTCCTGACTCAGGGAGCTTCCAGCGGGTCCTGTTGGCTTCTCCTCGGTGAACTGAGTAAGTTGGGGTTCTGATATAACTTCTTCCTAAAATAATAAAAAAAACCAAAAGGAGCGTAATTTTTAAAATGTTTGCCTTTAACTCAGGGTTGAGTTTTGGATTCGCGTCCCGCCGTTCCGGAAAAACAATTCGGTTTGTTTTCGTGGAATAATCAAAATGATTTGGGTTATTCATTCCAGGAGCGCTGCGGGATCGGAGTTTAAAAGCGTATTTGCAATCTAGATAATATCAGAAACATTTAATTCCATTGCTTGATGGAAATTTTATGGATACAACCTTTGGGTAACCTTAAATACCTTCCACTTGTGGGGGGGGTTCCGACCTTGCGGCTCCCAATTTTTTGTCTGATTTTTGGGCAGAGCTGGTGTGGAAATTTAAACTCGGGTTTTGGAAATATTGAGACGGGCAGAGCTGCGGATGGAGGACACGACATCCCTGAGGACAAAATTCTAATTTTCTACAAAACTCCTGGTTTTCCTATGGGAATGACCCAAAAAAATTCGTCTTGGGAAGCAGCTTTGGGTGGTTTTATTCTGTTTATGCAAAGCTCTGGTTTCATGCAAAGCGAGAATATTTGAATCCGCTCGGGGTGGTTTGCGCTCTGCGCTTAGTTCTGGTTTTAAGCTGTTCCTTTCCTCTGGTTTGGTCTCTGCTCAGGGTCAAGTAAAGGACGGAGAATTCGGAGTTGTAGCAGATTTAAAGGGCGGGAAGCTCAGGGGAGAGCCCGGATTAGGGTTTGAAGTTTGGGTGAATAATGCACGTTTGGGCACTGTCGTGTTTAGAGCAGGGAAAAGAAAACAAAAATGGCTTGAGTCAAACTCTGCCCCACCCAGCTAAAAAAACCCAAACAATCACCCCGGCTGAACCCGAAATATTCCATTTAATCTGCAACAACAGATTAAGCGGCTCCTCCACTCGGTGCTTTGAGGTGGGACTTGGGTAAGGCTGAAATGACAACTCGAGAAGGACTCCTGTGCTGTTTTCCGAATCCCCACCCTCATAAATTTATTTCAAAACCAGAAAGAAGGTGGAGAATTCAGCACAGGCTTGGGAACCGTTTTAATCCCTCTGAAACTTAAATTTGGGACAGCTTCTCTCAGGATTTCGTTGCGCTTCGGTTTTTCCTCGTGACCTTGCAAAAGTTTTTTATTGGATTTTCCGAGTGAGTTTTGTGCTCAAATATCTGTGGCAAAGGCGCCTGTTATGAACTGGCTGCGCTAAATCCATAATTATTGATATCCTTATGGATTAATTCCACGATAGGGATGATATTCCTTGGATTTTTATCTTCTTAGCCCAGAATTTGTCCAATTTTGGTCCGGTGAAACCTCTCCTCTTGTTTATTTTTAGAGTGGTTTATGCGTTTACCCTCATTTTACTGAGCTCCACCTCCGGAGCCCAAATTGCACAGGAGAAAACAGATCCGAATTAAACAACAGCCCCAAGGGGGTCATTTGGTGTCCCCAAAGGGGTCATTTGGTGTCCCCAAAGAGGTCGTTTGGTGTCCCCAAATGAGTGGTTTGGTGTCCCCAGAAGAGGTGTTTTGATGTCCCCCAAAGAGGTGATTTGGGGTCCCCAAAAGAGGTGTTCTGGCATTCCCAAAAGGTTATTCATTATCCCCAGAAGAGGTGGTTTGGCGGACCCAAAAGAGGTGTGTTTTGATGTCCCCAAAAAGAGGTGGGTTTGTGTCCCCAAAAGGTTATTTGATGTCCCCCAAAGAGGTGTTTTGGTGTCCCCAAAGAGGTTATTTGATGTCCCTAAAAAAGATGGGTTTGCGTCCCCAAAGAGGTTATTTGATGCCCCAAAAGGGGTGATTTGATGTGCCCAAAAGAGGTGTTTTGGTGTCCCCAAAGAGGTTATTTGATGTCCCCAAAAAAGGTGGTTTTGCGTCCCCAAAAAGGTTATTTGATGTCCCCAAAAGACGTGTTTTGATACCCCCAGCCCTCAATCCCACCCCGCCACCTCCTCACCGCTGACACTTGTCCCTTTGTCCCCCCTCCTCGCAGGTCCAACCCAACCTCAAGATGTCCTGCCAGAAAACCGCGTGCGCCGAGCCCTGCCCGGAGCCGCGCGCCGCCGCCTGCACCGAGCCCTGCGTGGTGGCCTGTCCCGACTCTCGTGTCATCATCTTCCCTCCGCCCGTGGTTGTCACCTTCCCGGGCCCCATCCTCACCACGTACCCCCAGGAGACCGTGGTGGGCTCCACCGAGTCGGCCGAGCTGGCTGGGGCGCTGGAGGCGGGTGTGGCCATCGGGACGGGCCAGAAGGGTCTGGAGTGTCTGGATTTCGTGGCCAAGTGTGACCCTCCGTGTGTGGCGCCGTGCGCCGCCCCCTGCGTCACCCCGTGTGTCACCAAGTGCGCCACGCCCTGTGCCGCGCCCTGTGCTCCGCCTTGTGCTCCGCCCTGTGCTCCACCCTGTGCTCCGCCCTGTGCTCCGCCCTGTGCCCCACCCTGTGCCCCGCCCTGTGTCACCCCGTGTGCCACCAAGTGTGCCCCGCCCTGTGCCCCGCCCTGTGCCCCACCTTGTGCCCCGCCCTGTGCTCCACCTTGTGCCCCACCCTGCCCCGCCCCTTGTGCCACGCCCTGCGCCACCAAGTGCGCCCCGCCCTGCCCCACCCCTTGCCCCGCCAAGTGCGTGACCAAGTGCGTCCCGACCTGCGCCACGCCCTGCGCCACGCCCTGCGCCACGCCCTGCCCCACCAAGTGCGTCCCTGAGCGCTCCTACACCTTCTCCACCCGCTGGAAGCACCCGTGCCAGAGAGGGCTCTGCAAGAAGATCTGAATTTTTTAATCGGGGTAAAACGACCACGGAAAGGAACAAAGGAAAGAAGAGAAGGAATTTGGAATGTGACCCGAAGGATGCCGGAGAAGGAAACGCCGCTGGAAAACCAGGACCTCTGCGTTTTTAAAGTCTTAGGATAGAGCTTTAGGGGTTTTTTTCTTAGTTCAGGCTTTTTTCTTTTTTCTCCTTGGGGCTTTGAGTCTTCTTGCCTGCGCTTTTGGGGTTTTCTCTGTGCCCAGCTCGATGCCGAGCGTGGATCGGAACCGAGGGATTTTGGGGAATCGTAGGGATTGGAAGGTCTCGGCAAGTGTGAGGGAAGGGGGTGTCGGGCTGGAGCGAGTGATGACAATTTTGGGGTGATTTGGGGGTGATTTTGGGTGATTCTGGGCTTTTCTCGGAGTCGGCTCCTCTTTTTGTTCTGCATGATCCTCTCTGCCGATGTTCGACTCCACTTTGCATTCCCATTAAAATGCTTCTGCATCAAACCCGTTCCCGAATTTCCCTTCTTCCTTCTGCTCCTTTTTGGGCTCTCTTGGGGACACTCAGCCTTGGAGAGAGGGACAGGCCTGACCCTCCAGGCTCTTCCTGGACCAAACTCCACTGGAGGTAAAATTTAGGGTTCAGGTTCTGGGATAAAACATTTTATTCCTAAAAAATCCTGACTCTGTGTTTTCCGGGATAAAATGTTTAATTCCTAAAAACCTGGCTCTGCAATTTCCAGGATAAAATATTTTATTCCTAAAAAAAAAAAACCCAAACACAACCTGGCTCTGCATTTTCTGGGATAAAACCTTCAGACTGTAATGGGAATTCTCAGTGCCCTGCTCGTGCCCAGCCCTGTCTGGTGATAAATTAAAAATTGTGATTTTTTTTCCCTCTAAACAAAGGGAACTGAGCCAAACCCCAAATCTTTCCTCCACATTTCTGCATCCCAAACTTTCCTTTTTTTGCTTTTTCCAAGGATTTTTGTCCACCTCTCTCTCTCAGGGAGGGACCTGGAGCAAAACCCCAAATTCCAGGTGCTGATCCCTGCGGGAAATTTGGGATTCCAGAGGAATAATTTGGGATTCCGGGAGTGTCCTGCTCATCCCAGCCTGAGCTGTTTTTTATCCTGAAGATCACGTTCGTTTCATTCTTCCCTAATGGTCAGGTTGGGGCTGGAATTTGGAATTCCGGGTCATTCCCGCAATTATCCCGCCCCGAAATTTCCAGGAACAAAGGGAGGCAGGAGCTTCCCCAACATTCCCGGTGTGGATGACGCCTGGAGCTGGAATGTTAATTTTATGTTAATCGGGTTTTGTTTGGGTTGAATGGCCTGAGAGTGGAATAATCGCTATTTGGGAAAGAAAAACAACAAAAAAAACACCAAAAACCCAAACCAAAACAAACCAAAACAAACCCAAACCCCAACCAATTAAAAAAACAAAAACAAAAAACCCCAAAAAAACAACACAAAAAAACCAACCAGAAAAACAAACAAAAACCCCACCAAAAAAAATCCACAAAAACCCCCCAAAAACCCCAAAAACCAACAAACCCCCCCCAAAACCAATAAAAAAACCAAACCAAAAAAACCAACCATAAACCCCAAACCGAACCAAACAAACCCACAAAGAAAAAAAAGGCAAAAGAAAAACAAAAAAAAGGAGAGAAAAAAATTTTTTTCATCATTTCACACCTTTCCTATTTCTTCATCTACTCCGAATGTTTTCATTTTTTTCCTTTCAGTAAATCGATGATTTTTCACCCGAAAGTTGCTCTTCCTTTGTTTTTATGGTACCAACAATCAAGAAAAAATTAAAAATAATACAAGAATAATTTTTTAAAAACCCAAACAAACAAACCACCAGAAATAAAACAAGTCTAGACCCAGGGCGAGATAAAGATCGAGCCTGGGATAAATTTCCAGCCGGGAAATGAGCTCGGGCGGGAATTTGGGGAGAGGTTTTTTTGTTTTTTGGTGCCCTGGTGGCCCTCGGGTGTGGAGGAGAATCCTCCTTTTCACCCAACCCAAACCCGGGTTCGTTCCCCGCTCCCCAAACTGGTTTTTCGGATTTATTTTTTGCTGTTTCCAGGAGATAAATGGAATTTTTATGACGAATAATCGCTCTGACAAGTCCCGGCCCGTGCCTGAGGTCTCCTCCCAGAACTGCCGCGGGATGTTTTTTTTTTTTTTTTGAAAATCCGCTTAATCATCCTCGCCAGAAAAAGAAATCAATTAAAAATAAAAATAATTTTTTTTTTAAAAAAAAACACCTCCCGTGATTTGCCCGTCTGGCGTGGGAGGTGCAAGACAAAAAGTGATTAATTAAGTAATTAATGATTAATAAAGAGCCATTTTTCTGCGGGCTCAGCAGATTGCAGGGGGGAAGGAAAGGTCTCAACCCGAAACATCCGCAAATTCCAGGAATGCTGAGGGATTCCCATGGATTCTGAGGGGTTCCCATGGATTCTGAGGGGTTTCCATGGATTCTGAGGGGTTTCCATGGATTCTGAGGGGTTCCCATGGATTCTGAGGGGTTTCCATGGATTCTGAGGGGTTCCCATGGATTCTGAGGGGTTCCTATGGATTCTGAGGGGTTTCCATGGATTCTGAGGGGTTCCCATGGATTCTGAGGGATTCCCATGGATTCTGAGGGGTTTCCATGGATTCTGAGGGGTTCCCATGGATTCTGAGGGATTCCCATGGATTCTGACCATTTCCAATGGATTCTCAACATTTTCCATGGATGCTGAAGGATTTCCATGGATTCTAAACAGTTCCCTTAGATCCTGATCATTTTCCATGGATTCTGAGCAGCTCCCATGAATTCTCAATATTTCCCAAGGATGCTGAAGGATTTCCACGGATTCTAAAGAATTCCCATGGATCCTGACCATTTCCCATGGATTCCGGCCATTCCCCATGGATCCTGGACCATTTCCCACTGATCCTGGACCATTTTCCATGGATTCTGTGCAGCTCCGAGACCCGAATCCAGAGGATCCATAGGAAGAGAAGGACCTCCCGTAATTGTAGGAGCCGGGGGAAACCCCCCCAAAATTCTGGATTAAAAACCACAGGGAAAAACTCCGGATTTTGATGCACGATTGGTTTAATGAGAAAGGAGGGAAAGAAATGTCAGGGATGGGAAAACACCAGGTGGGGATGGAAACACGAAGGAAAGAATCCCTTTTTACAGGGATTTTACACAAACATTTTACAGGGAATTTACACAGAAGCTCAGGGGGCTGAGGAGGCGCCGGCATTTCGGGATTTGCTCCCTGGTGGATCTTTGCTCCTTCCCTGCTCATCCCTGGGATATTTAACAGGGCCTGCAGCTCCCAAACCCATATCCAGAGGATCCATAGGAAGAGAAGGACCTCCCGTAATTGTAGGAGCCGTAGGAAGCGCCGGAGCCCAGGAAGTTTCCGGAGCCCAGGAAGTTTCCGGAAGGTGCCGTGGATCCCACCACGCTCTCCTGGGGGCAGGAGCTGAGGATGGGCCCCGGGAAGGTGACGAGCACGGGCGGGGGGTGGATGACAGCCCGGCTGTCCCCGCAGGAGGTGACACAGGGCTGGCTCCAGGCGCAGGCCACCGGCTCGGGGCAGGACACGGCGCAGGGCGGGGAGCAGCGGGAGCTCAGCTGGTTGGAGAAGGACATCCTGGCAGGAGAGAGCTGGGGAGGGAGGAGTGGATAATTTTTAAATTTTTTTTTCTTATTTTTTTTTCCTGATTTTTTTTTGATATTTTTTCTGATTTTTTTTCCAATTTTTTTTTTTTTTTCTCAGAAGGATTTTGCTTTCTTCCTGTCCCTCCTGTCCTTCCCTTCCAGGCATCTCCTCTCCGAAACCTCCGAATTTTCCTCTTTTTCCCTTCTCCTTGTCCCTTTCTCCTCCCTCTTTCCCAAGCACCTGCTCTGGAAAAACTCCAAAATTTCTCCCTCTTTCCCTTCTCCTTGTCCCTCTCCTTCTCCTTTCCTCTCTTCTTTCCAAACAGTTCCTCCTCCAAAAAATCAGATTTTTCCCTTTTCCCCTTCTCCCAGTTCCTCCCTCTCTCCTTCCCAAGTAACTCCCTCTCCAAAATCTCAGATTTTTCTCTTTTTCCCTTCTCCTTCTCCTTCCCTCCCTCCCATGCACCTGCTCTGGAAAAACTCTGATTTTTCTCTTTTTCCCCTTCTCCTTTTCCCTCTGCTTTTCCTTCCCAAACAGTCCCTCTCCAAAAAAATCAGATTTTTCTCTTTTTTTTTTTCCTCCTCTCAGTTCCTCCCTCCCTCCTTCCCGAGTAGTTCCTTCTCCAAAAAAAAAAAAAAAAAAAAAAAAATCAGATTTTTCTCTTTTTTTTCCCTCCTTCCCTCCCCGAGCATCCCCCAGACTCACCGAGATCCCGGAGAGGAGCTGAAATCTCAGGAATTCCGGAGCTGCGATGGGAGGAATTGGGAGCCGGGAGCTTTTTATCCCATCCCGGGATCGCCCGCGGGGGTTGAGACATCGGCGGCATTTCCCAACCCCGTTTTATCCGCCTCGGGACAATTATCAGTTTCTCCCTACACCCTCCGGTTTCTTCCTCGAGTTTGTTTGGGGTTTGTTTCTTTTTTTTTTTGGGAGCGGTTTCGTTTCCTGCATCAGTTCTGCTGATTTTGCCAAATTGGGTTAAAAAAAAAAAAAATCCGGGAACGAATTTATTTAATTTATTTTTTAATTTATTTAATTTATTTAATTTATTTAATTTATTTAATTTATTTAATTTATTTAATTTATTTAATTTATTTAATTTATTTAATTTATTTTACCTTAAATTCTTATTTTATTTCATTTATTTATTTCATTTTATCTCTTTTATTTCTTTTATTTCTTGCATTTATTTCATTTATTTTATTTATTTGTGGAATTGCTCCACAGGCGGGGACAGCTTCCATGGACCAGGTGGCTCCAGCCTGGCCTTGGACATTCCAGGGATGGGAAATCCATGGGATTCCTTGAATTCCCTCCCAGGAGAACAATTCCTGCCCCAAAATCCCACCCCAATTCCCCCCCTCTGTCCCCCTGACCCCATTCCCTGTGTCCTGGCCCTGCAGTTCCTGAGGAAAAATCCCTCTCCGGCTTCCCCAGAGCTCCTGAAGACCCTGGAAAGGGCTTTGAGATCTCCACAGGCTCAACATTCCCAAAATTCCCAAAGGGGATGAGCTCCAGGGGCACAGAATTCCCGCTGGGATCTCAGCAGAGCGGAGCAGGGGGGGAGAATAAAAACACCAGGACCCAAAAGGAAGAATTTTGGGGTTTATTTGGGTTGATCCCACCGGGTTTGTCCTTTGAGGAGGTCAGGACAGGGGTGACTCCCGGGAATTCTGGGTGATTCCCGGGAATTTTGTGATTCACCTGTCAGCACCTGGTGCCTCCAGGTGAAACCAGGTGTGATCAGGGCCAGGAGCAGCTCCCAGGCGGGTTGTGGCCCCAAAATTTCTCCTTCCCCGCTTTACTTTTTATTTTCCCTAATCCCAGTTTTGGTTTGGGTGAATCCCCTTTGGCTGTGAATTCCAAAAGGTTGGGAAAAAATTCAGGAAAACCCCAGGAAAGACTCCTCCACCAGTTACCGATGGAAAAAAACGGGGATAAAAGGGACATTTGGGGGCAGAATTCCCAAAATTTGAGAGTTACTCAAAACCCCACTTGGACATTCCAGGGGTGGGGAATCCATGGAATTCCCTTGGCCAGGCGCTCACGGGGGAATAATCCCGGAACAACTGAACAAATTGAAGGATCCTAAACCAAGTGAACAATTCAATTTGGTAATTCCATAAAGGGGAGAGGGATTTCCCGGGGAGGGGGGGGGAAAATCTCATTTTCCTGCGGAAATTCGGGAATAATGTCAGGTGTAGAAAACGCGGAGACACAGCAGGAAGTTTAATCCGTGGAATGACTGTGGGGAGGGAGGAATCTGGGCAAAAAATCTGCTGGAGCTGCAGCCAGACCTCTGGATCAGCTGCATCTGGACATTCCCAGTTTTTTCATGGATCCCCTCCCTGACCCTGCTCACCCCAACCTCAGTGACTCCTCCTTACTCAGCAGATCCTACAGATTCCCTAAAAAGTGGACGTGGGTTCCTCCTGGAAAACTCCCACCCGGACATTTCACGAGGCTGGGCGTGGTCCTGGTTCCGTGCCGAGGTTGTTTTAGTTTTTCTGAAATCCTTTTACTGAAATAATTCTTTTCTGGAATTCTTTTCTGGGATTCTTTTCTGAAATTGTGTTTCTGAAATTCTTCTCCCAGGGAATTTTTCTGTAAAGAGGAAAAATCTTTTTTGGTAAACCGGACCTACGTTATTAATTCCTTTTCCTAGGAAATTCCTTCTTTCTCAGCGTCCCTCTGCTCTGACCAACGTGAGTCAGGTTGAGGTTCACTGTTAGTTTTGGGGTTATTGTTGGTTTGGGGATTTACTGTTCATTTTGGGGGGCAAAACTGACATTGACTCCGTAGTTAAGAGTCGGGAGAAACAGGAGACGAGGAGATGAGAAAATGGGAAAACCCAGATTTTGAAGAGGTTTTGCCTTTGTTTTCACCAATCAAACTGGTCTGTGTGAAACAGACATAAAAAAGAGACATATCCCAAAAATAGTTATTTTCAGCCTTCTGTGTCATTGTGGTGTAAAACAGCCTCACTCCCATTAAATAAAGATTTTTTTTTTTTGTCAGTCTGGAGCACCTAAAACCCACTAAATAAAAATTTTGCCAGTCTGGAGGGCTTAAAAACTCATTAAATAAAGATTTTGCCAACCTGGAACACCTCAAACCCATTAAATAAAGAATTTGCCATTCTGGATGGGAACCAGCAGGATGGGAACCAAACCCTTCCCAATCCCCAAATTCCGTAGGAAGGCGCCCGTGGATGAACCGGAGTCACTGTGGGTCAACCGTGGCAGGAATTGCACAATTCCCTTTTCCTCGGAGAAAAAAAAAAAAAAAATCGGGGTGGGATCCCAGCTGTGTCAGCACCCGGCGCTGACGGATCAAAGCTCTGAGCAATCTCCCGCTCTCCGTGAGGCAATCCCAGAAGGAGGAAAAAAAAAAAAAACCCCAAACCCATAATAAGAATTACAACAACAAAAAAAAGAAGAAATTAAATCATTAGAGGGCCTGAGTAATTCCGCGGTTGTAACAACAGCGATAATTGCCGAGCGGAATAAACGACTTTATCTGGGGCGGCGAGAGGCGGAGGGGAATTTTTGTGGGATCATTCATCGGCCCCGTGGACGTTTCAGCTCCAGCTGATTGCCCAAGAAAAAGGGATTAAAAACCCTCTCGGCTCCGGGAATTCTGCACAATCCTCCAAGACTCGCTCTGAGCTCCGCAAGGGTGAGTCCGAGCCTGGAATTGTCCCTGGGATCGGCGGGATCCGAGCTGAGCTTTGCTGGGATCCGGAATTGTGGGGCCAGGGCAGGAATTGGTTTGGGGTTTGCTGTTAGTTTTGGGGTTTGCTGTTCATTTCAGGGTTTACTTTTCATTTTGGGGTTTACGGTTAGTTTTGGGGTTTACTGATCATTTTGGGGTTACTGTTAGTTTTTCCGACGGGAGAACCCATAAAAACATTTCCTGGAAGGGCCAAACCCTCCTCCCAAGATCTCCAGGATGAAGGGATGGTTGGGTTCCATGGGTTTACTTTTCATTTTGGGGTTTACTGTTCATTTTGGGGTGCATTTTTGTGTCACATTCACTCCATAATTAGGAGTCGGGAGAAACGGGAGACAAGGGGACTCGAGAAAACGGAAAAAGGCAAATTTTGAACCTCTTTGTGACCATTTTGGGGTTTACTGTTTATTTAGGGGGGGGCATTTTTGTGTCAAGTTGACTCCATAGTTAACAGTCGGGAGAAACGGAGATGATGAGATGAGAAAATGAAAAAAAAAAAAACCAGATTTTGAGCCTTTTTGTGACCTTTCCTCTGTCCCTTCTTTTCCTTTCCCAGCCCAACCTCCCTGCTGCCTCGGGTTCCTGCCTTCCAGCCCCATCCCAGAATACCAGAAGATGTTTCCCTACAGCCAGAGCTCCGTGTCCCGCTGCTCCCCGCCCTGCGCCGTGTCCTGCCCCGAGCCGGTGGCCTGCGCCTGGAGCCAGCCCTGTGTCACCTCCTGCGGGGACAGCCGGGCTGTCATCCACCCCCCGCCCGTGCTCGTCACCTTCCCGGGGCCCATCCTCAGCTCCTGCCCCCAGGAGAGCGTGGTGGGATCCTCGGCACCTTCCGGAAACTTCCTGGGCTCCGGAAACTTCCTGGGCTCCGGCGCTTCCTACGGCTCCTACAATTACGGGAGGTCCTTCTCTTCCTATGGATCCTCTGGATATGGGTTTGGGAGCTGCAGGCCCTGTTAAATATCCCAGGGATGAGCAGGGAAGGAGCAAAGATCCACCAGGGAGCAAATCCCGAAATGCCGGCGCCTCCTCAGCGCCCTGAGCTTCTGTGTAAATTCCCTGTAAAATTTTTGTGTAAAATCCCTGTAAAAAGGGATTCTTTCCTTCGTGTTTCCATCCCCACCCGGTGTTTTGCCATCCCTGATATTTCTTTCCCTCCTTTCTCATTAAACCAATCGTGCATCAAAATCCGGAGTTTTTCCCTGTGGTTTTTAATCCAGAATTTTGGGGTTTTTTTTTTTTCTGCCGTTCTGGGTGAGCGTGGCGGGGTGGCTTTTTTTGTTTTGTTGTGGTTTGTTTTGGGGTTTTTTTTGGGGGTATTTTTGTGGGGTTTTGTTTGTTTGTTTTTGGTTATTTTGGTGGGTTTTTGTTTGTTTGTTTTTTGGAAGTTTTTGGGGTTTTGTTTGTTTGTTTGGTTTGTTTTGGTGGTGTTTTTTTGGGTTTTGGTTTTGTTTTGGGTTTTTTTTTTTTTTTTGGTGCCTTTCCACACCCGGAAGGCTCTCCGGGTTCCTTTCGGGGCGGTGACACACAACAGACATTCCATGAGGGATAATAAAGAGGTTTTTTGGAACCCTCCCAATTCCATCCGGATCCTCCCTCGGGGCAGGCGCGGCCGTTCCCTGTTCCCAAGGAAAGTCAAACACGGATTATTCGGATTATTCCTGTCTCAATTCCTGCCCCCCGGGGCTGCCATTTAATTCCAATACCGATTTTACCGTGGGGTTTTTTTTTTTTTTTCGTTGTTTAAAAACATCCTTGGAGGGGGGAAAAGAAAAGCTTCCATGGAAAACTTCCCTTGGAAATTCCCGCGGGGGTTTTCCACTGAGAGACAAATTTTTGGTGGAATTCTACGAGTTCCTTGAACTTTCCCCGTAAATAAAATAAAATAAAATAAAATAAAATAAAATAAAATAAAATTAAATTAAATTAAATTAAATTAAATTAAATTAAATTAAATGAAGAGTTGTCAAAAATGTTCCCTGGAGAGCAAGGGAAAGGTGGGGAGTTCCTGGCACAGCTTTTCCAGGGAATTTCTGGCCGCCTCATCCCTGGAATCCCAGAAATTCCCTGGAAGTGATTTTTAGGCTCCCTTCCAACCCAAACCATTTTCTGGTTCTACGAAACCCCAAAGGACAATTCTTTAACCTTTAAATTCTTAATTCCCCCAGGGCTTGGAAGGAAAAGAAAGAAACACGGGGAGAAGATTTGAAAATTCAAAGTTCAGGTTGTTTTTTTTTTTTTTTTTTTTCTCCTTTTTCCACCTCTGCTCCTTTGCCCGCTGAATATGGAGCGGATTTGACACAAAAATTTATAATTTTCTGGCACTGGGACGTGTCTGACTGTGACATTTCCCGAAGCTCTCGGGCAGAATTTGAGGAAGAAAAAATCCCGGCGACGGCAACTCGGGGCTCCTGGTCCATTTCCCGGGATGGAAAAGAAAAAGGAAAGGGAATTCCCGGGACTGAAAAAAAGAAAGTTTTCTCGGGATGAGGAAAACTCTCCTCCCGAACCCCAGAGGTCACTGCGCCCTTGCCTTAGCCCGAGCTCAGCCCCGGCGCGAGCGGAGAGCTGTTAATTGAGATGCAATCAGCGGCTGACTCATTAAAGGCGTCGCAAAACGTAACCTGAGCCGGATCCCAGCTCGGGGGCAGGTCCCGATGCCAATGAAACCTCCGGTTTAATTTTTTAAAAATTAATTAATTAATTAACCTCTGGTTTAATTTTTGGTTTGATCTCTGTGTTTTGTTTGAGGGTTAAAATGTTTATTTAATGGGTTTGAGATGCTCCAGGCTGGTAAAATATTTATTTATTGGGTTTTAGGTGCTCCAGGCCAGCAAAATCTTAATTTACTGGTTTTTTAGGCGCTTCAGGCTGGCAAAATCTTTATTTAATGATTTGGGTTTTTTTTTTAAATTTAATGTCGATTTTGCCCATGGCCTTTTCCAACCTTAATGACTCTGGAATTCTGTAATTTTTATTTTTTTAAAACCTTCCAAGCTGCTCCTGAGGAGTTTTATTATAGAAGTATTTGGGAAATCAAATAAACTCGGGGTGTGCTCCTCCTCGGGGAGCAGCTTGTGGGGAGATCAGTGGGGAAATGGAAAAAAAGGGGGAAAAAAAGGGGGAAAAAAAGGGGGGAAAAAGGAAAACCAGGAGGCTGCTGTGTGATGCAATGAAATTTTAATGAGCGAGAAACTCCCCTTTGCAAAGCCAGAGGTCACAGAATGCAGAAAATCCATTCCCAGACAATTTTGGGGAAAATCCATTCCCGGACGATTTCAGGGAAAATCCATTCCCGGAAAATTTTGGGTAACATCTGTTCCTGGACAGTTTCAGGGAAAAGTCCAACCAAAGTCCTGCTTTGTCCGGCTGATGTCCGAGGATATTGATCATTGCGGGTGAAATCCATTGGGAATGGGCTGTCCAATAAATTGGGAATGCCGGAATTGGGAATGGGCTGTCCCACATTGGATCAATAAATCAGGAATGCTGGAACAGGGAATGGGCTGTCCAATAAATTGGGAATGCTGGAATTGGGAATGGGCTGTCCCACGATGGATCAATAAATCAGGAATGCTGGAACAGGGAATGGGGTTTTCCATGCTGATCCAGTAAATCAGGAATGCTGGAACTGGGAATGGGCTGTCCAATAAATTTGGGAATGCCGGAACAGGGAGCCAGAGCAAACAACAAGGAGGTGCCGAACGAGAATTAGGAGGAAAGATCAGGAACGCCGAGGGATCTGTGGAAACACCGACCCCTCATCCTCATGACCACGGACTTGGGATTTCCCAGAGGAAATTTTTTCCCTCAGCAGGGCCCGCAGGAGCCGCGCAGGAGGCGGCTGAAGCGCCGGGACGAGGAGGAGCCGCAAGAGCCGCCGGCCAGCGCTGAGATCCCGTATCCAGAGCGGGCTCCGTATCCTGGGAAAACCCCGGAGCCGTAGACACCCCCAAAACCCAGGGAGCCGCCAAAAGCCGGTGCTCCGGAGGATCCCACCACGGCTTGCTGGGGGAAGGAGCTGAGGATGGGCCCGGGGAAGGTGACCACCACGGGCGGCGGCTGGATGAGGGCGGTGGAGTCCGGACACTGCCGGACACACGGCTCGTTGCAGCTGTTGGCCACGGGCTGCGGGCAGGAGATGCCGCTGGACGTGGGGCAAAGGTCGTAGCAGGACATTTCCCGGGAGGAGTGGAAGTTTCTGGAAGGAAGAAAAGGAGGGGGTGAAACAAGAGGGGATGAGGAAAGGGTTGGTGGAGGTTTGGGGGAGTTGGGGAATGGGGGGGAAATTGGGTGGGATGGGAATGGGATGGGATGGGATGGGATAGGATGGGATGGGATGGGATGGGATGGGATGGGATGGGATGGGATGGGATGGGATGGGATGGGATGGGATGGGATGGGATGGGATAGGATGGAGTGGAATAGAATGGGATGGAATGGGATGGGATGGGATGGGATGGGATGGAGTGGGATGGGATGGAATGGGGTGGGATGGAGACGGGATAGGATAGAGATGGGATATGATGGAAATGGGACAGGATGGGTCATGGGGTGGGATGGACATAGGATGGAGTGGGATGGAACAGGATAGACATGGGATAGGATGGAAGGAGAACGATTCCTCCGTCAGATAAAAATACGGATTTAAAACAGTTTTCCAGCTGGATATCTGGGCACAAAAGCCTTTGGTTTAATGGTTTTTTTCCCAGTAAAAAAGTAGAAATATTATTTTTTTCACTGGGTTATAACACGAGTTGCCTTCTTTTTGGCCGTGGTGAGAATAACTATTAATTAAATACTTTTTATATTTTTATGTATCTATAAATGAATAAAATTAAAATAGACTGTTTCTTCACCTGGATCATTTCACAGCTCAGGACACGGACAAATTTCCCTGATTCATTCACGGGCAGAAATGCAGGAAAATTCAGCATTTTAAAGCTCGGGCCAGCCTGCATTTTCACTCTGCTCTCAGCCCAAGAATGGCCAAAAACGAATAACAGCGGGGGGGAAAAAAATCCTAAATTAAAAATGCCTCAAACCCTGGATTTGGCTGCTAAAGCCTTGCGGGAAAACACTTGCCCGGATACTACAGAAACGAAAATTTAAACGATAAAAAGAAGAAGAAAGGAAAAAACAAAGTCCTGAAAATTAAAGGGAAAATAAAGTCCTGAAAAATTAACGTAATAGTTGCGAACAGCAACTGTAAATAAATTTAAAAATTGAATATAAATTATAAATATGAATTTTTATATATATTATATATATATTTGATATATCAAAATATATATATTTTTAAAAATCAAAAAAGCAAAGGCACCCTGGAGCCGGCACGGGAACGCAAAGGCAAAGGACTCACCTGAGGGAGAGGAGAAAAGCAGGAGAACGATGGAAAAAGCTCGGCGGAGCTGCTGCTTTTATACAAAACCCCGCGACGCCCCGGGGCTGAACCGCGCCGAGCCCGAATCACTCCCCAAAAGTGACGAAATTCTCTTGCAAAACCGCCCCGAAATCTCTGCCCACAGCACATTCCATCTCCCGGCTCCCTTTCATCTCCATCCCACCCAGCGGGAATTAAATCCCGATTTGCTGAGCGGGCGCTTCCTTCATTCGCTTCCCCCTTAATGATTTTAATGATTTTAATCGGAGTCGGAACCTGTTGCCGCGGACGGGTTTGGGTTTAAGGGTCTTGTCGTTGTTGTGGGAATTGAATTTACCACGATTTACCTCAGTTTCAAGGTCTGGGATTGGGGAAAATTCCCAGTTTTCCCTCTATGCAAAAAACACCAATTAGAGTTTTATTATAAATATTTACTGCATATATTTATATACATATATATACACATACATACATATATATATACACACATATATATATTTATTATATGTATTTTTACTATATTTTAATATATATTTATTTTTATATTAATTACATATATTTACTATATTTTAGCACCTAAAACTGGGTCCAAATCAATTTTTTTGTTGTTGATTTTTTATTTTCCTGGAGGGATATCAGCGTGTTTTTCACAGATGAACACCGCCAGGTCCCACCTCAAACCCCCTCCTTTGCTGTGGATGGGTTATTAAATAAATAACATTTAGTTAAATGACATTTCTACCAAAATTTACACTGAATTTGGGAGGTTCCTTCCCCTCCAAAACTTCGAGATGTCCCCAGGGGATTACAGGAATAATTCCCCCCACACACAAAATTCCAAATATTTTTCGGGTGGGTTTTTTTTAAGCACTTCCCAAACCCTCCTTAATAGTTTATGTGCGAAATGGGCTGTGATTATTGCAACGTAAATATGTGGTTGTGTTCTAACCACCCAGCATTTTGAAACTTAATTAAAATTAGCCTTAAAATTAATATTAAAAATAAAACGTAAAAAAAAAAAAAATTGTCCAAGTGAGCTCCCCCTGTTCCCTCCACCAGCTCATGGTTTCTCACCTCAGGATTTGAGTGGATTTTCTAATATATTTTAAGTTTTCATTTATTTGGGGTGAACCCTTCAATGCTGCTGTTTTAATTCACATTTTCTCTGTTTGTAGACAAAACACGGATCTTGGTGGTTTAAAAAACGTCTTTAATTTCCTCTAAAATACGCCAGATGGTTTTGTACAAAACCAAATTCCAGCCGCACGTAAAAAGTTGCTGATCTCACAAGGAAGACACCCAAAAATTTCTATCAGTTTTTAAAATCTGCCACGGGTGAGGAAGAAAAGGGGGGGGGGGGGGAAAATCTTGCACCTTCAAGCAGACGAAAATGATGATTAACACCTGAGCCAGCACCATTATGTCAGCTAATGAGAGGTGAATAAATGAATAAATGAGGCAGCAGAATCCTTGCCTGTCATCCCCGAATGCATTTTTTTTCATGGAACGTTACCAGGCCAATTAAAGCAGCCCAGAGATGAAAGGAAATCCTCTGGGCTGTAATTTGCATTTCGTGCCGCGGCGTCAGAATCCCAACCGGCTTTATAAACAGAAAATATTGAGCAAAAAAAAACTGTTTCGTCATCGTTGGGGTGACCCAAGTGTGATAAACGAGTTAATAAATGGGAGCCTCGGGTTCCCCTCCTCGAAACTGCCCGGGGTTCCACGGAATCCCAAAATTACTTGAGGTGGAAAAGGGTTCCAAGGTCACCGAGTCCAAGCTGGGGCCAATCCCCACCTGGACACCCAGAGAAACATCCAAGAATTCCTGGGACACCTCCAGGGATGTGGATCCAAACCTCCCTGAGCCCCTACCGAGGTCTTTTCCCCTTTTCCAGGAGGTTTTTCCCTAAATTTCCCACCCTGAGGCTCCCCTGGCGCAGCTCAAGGCCGTTCCCTCTTGGTCATCCAGAGGAATCTCCAGGAATTCCTGGGACACCTCCAGGGATGGGAATCCAAACCTCCCTGAGCCCCTTCCGAGGTCTTTTCCCCTTTTCCAGGAGGTTTTTCCCCAAATTTCCCACCCTGAGCCTCCCCTGGCCCAGCTCGAGGCGGTTCCCTCTTGTCCCGGCGCCGTTCCCTGGGATCAGATCCCAAATCCCCCCTGGAGGATCCCAAAATCCCCCCCTGGATCCCCCTTTTCTCCAGGCTGAGCCCCCCCAGCTCCCTCAGGATTCTCCCGTCCCTTTTCCAGCCCCATTCCCATCCCTGTCCCCTCTCCAGCCCCTCAATGTCCCCTTTGCCACGAGGAGGTAGACTGATTTTTCCTGATTTTTCACGTCCTGGCAGGAGGTGGACAGATTTTTCTGACTGATTTTTCTGACTGATTTTTTAGGTCCTGGAAGGATGTAGACAGATTTTTTCTGACTGATTTTCCAGGTCCTGGAAACAAATCTCTTTTTTTTTTTTTGCTGCAGGAAAATTCGCGCCCCGGGATCTTTCGGCGGCTGAGGGAAGATAAGGGAATATCTTTCAGCAGGTGAGGGAAACTCCTGGTGAGATAAGGATCTGCCGGGATCGGGAGGTGGTTTTGTGCCTGGCTGATGACACAAGAAGATAAATGACACCCACACTGCAGTGCTTTTGTTGGGTTTTAGGCTACTTATAAAACACGGGCACAAATTCTATTTCTATTTAATACATAAATAAATTGAACAGAGCCAACGGAGTCCCGAATGCAGGGAAAGGCTGAGGGAACTAGGATTTTTCAGCCTGGAGAAGGTTCTGGGGTTGCCTAAATGTGACCTTCCAGGACCTAAAGAAGGGTCTGGAGCAACAGGACAAAGGGGGATGGGTTGAAATTGCCAGAAGGGATTTTTAGGTGGGATATTGGGATGGAATTCTTTCCTCTGAGGGTGGTGAGACCCTGGCAGAGGTGATCCCAACTTGGGAACTGCCCAAGTCCCAGCTGAAACAACCTGGGACAGTGGAAAGTGTCCCTGCCCATGATCTTGATGATTTTTCAAGGCTTTTCCAACCCAAATTTATGATTCCGTGGCCACTCATGAGGTCCTTGATGCAGATTGAGAGAAGTTCCCTCTGCAGAGCAGAGGAGAGGAAACTCCTGCTTATCTCTGGCCAATTTCTTTATAATTCAGTAAATGCAAATTCACTGGAAATTGTAAACTCATGTAAACGGGTTTCGCTGAATTTATGTTTCAATGTGAATGAATTTTACTGAAATTTTTAAACAGCCCACATGGAAAGTTCTCCACGGAGAGTTTCCCCCTCTGGGCAGGGTTTGCTCAGTGTTTTTCCAGGTGAGTTTCACCACCCTGGCAAACTCGGGGTGGGTGAGGAAGACATGAAAAAAGCCCAACACAAGGATTTTCAGTGATGCAACAAGAGTTTTAATGAGAATGAAAAGAAACACAGAACAACTCGGGAAACATCGGCATCGTAAATGCAGGCAGAGCCTGAAAGACACCTCAGTCTGTCACTGCATTCAGCCCCGGGGGTGATAAGGAAGAAGATAAGGAGGAATTGAACCCACGGAGGCATCAGGAAGGAATTGAAAGGGAAGAAAAATCTGCGTTTTTGCTTTGGATTCCTACATCACCCAGAGGCTTCAGCAGGAGCCCCAGAAGCCGCGGCCGTAGCGGCCGTACCAGGACGAGTAGGGACTGCAGTACCCAGAGCCAAAGAATCTCCCGGAGCCATACAGACCCCGGTACCCCCCACAGGACCCCAGACCCCCATATCCATAACCCCCGTATCCATAGAGACCCCCATAACCCCCGTATCCATAACCCCCATAGCCCAGGGAGCCAAATCCCCCATAGCCCAGGGAGCCGGAGCCCCCATAGCCCAGGGAGGCGCCGGAGGCCGCCAGGACGGGCGCTCCAGCGGATCCCACCACGGAATCCTGCGGGAAGGAGCTGAGGATGGGCCCGGGGAAGGTGACCACCACGGCGGGAGGCTGGATCACGGTGGTGGAGTCGGGGCACTGCCGCACGCACGGCTCGTTCCCGCTGTCGGCCAGGGGCTGGGGACGCAGCACGCCGCAGGCAGAGGATGGGTACAGGTCGTAGCAGGACATCTTGCAAGGGGTTGGAGGTCGGCACAGGCTGAAAAAGAAGACAAAAATTCGAAATTCAGTATTAAAGTGTTCTGAATGTTCCCCGCTTCATAATCTCAGTGCTCTCTTTTTCCAAAAAGTGTGGGTTTTTCCCGATAATTCTCTAAAGGGTGAAAATTCTCCACTCACAAGAGCAAGTGGGAAAGGTTTGGAAAACTCTGTCCCTCATAACATCCCGATGAAAGAACTAGGACTTATTTCTCCACATTAAACTGAAAACCCGGAAGCGAAAGCAGCGAGAGCAAAGGTCAGCAGATGCTGGGGAGAGAGCAAAGGGACAGAAATTCAGCGGTTAAAAGGTTTGACAGTTGGACATGGGGATGAAAATAATATTTATGTCTCAAGTCCTGGCTGTCCTTCCTTCTTGTCAGTGTTTTTGTAGGTCGCTCTGGGCTGTCGTGAACCCAAGAACTTCCGTGATATAACCCATAAAAAATTCTCTGTTGCCTGAACAAACCTTCTGCAAGGATTTTTGGAAGCTGCTTTGGTAATTTTTTCTGATTTCTACTGACAAGAAAGAACGATTTTACCATCTCAAGCTCATCAAAACCATCACAAAACAATCCAGCTGTTGAGAATCTCAGAATCTTTATGGACGATCCCATCATCTGCTTGATTAAAACCGGCAGAGAAGAGAGGCTGGAATTTTCTAAGGGAAGATTCTGAGGGAAGAGAATCCCTCGGAATGGTGCTTACCTTTCTCAGGGAGCTGAGTGGAGAGAGGAAGGCGAAGTGAGGAGCCCTGGGTTGGGAGAAGCTTTTATACCATTCCCCAGAGCCCGGGGATCATCTAAAGGTGCAATTTGGGGATGTGCATAATTGGGGCAAACCCCAAACGACAACGCAGGTTCTCGGAGTTCTGCTGACTCGCCTGTTTGTTTTCCTGGCCCCGAGTGTCGTGAAACGTGATAGGGGCTTTTCATCAGAGAACCCTCTTTCATCTGGAACCGTGACAAAGTCATCCTCGCTCCTGTTATCATCCCATTCGTAATTCCTGGCAGGAATTATCCCAACGCTCTTCCGGAGCTTCTCCGTCATTAATGGCAAAACCCGTCAGGTGGCTTGGGGGTCACCCGGTGTGCAGAGCTTTTTTTCAATTTAAAAAATAATAAAAAAAAATATCTGGAGATAAAAATGATTTAGAGGACTTTGGGGTGGTCGTTTTTATCATTATTGGTCTCAGCTGCCCAATGTGAGAACAATATGGGACCCAAAGGAAAGCGTCTTATGGTCCTCAAATGGCTTTTGTTAGAAAATCTTGGAATTATTTGGGCTGGAAAAACCTTTCAAGACCATCGAGTCCAAGCTGTGACTGACCCCCATTCCCTGTTTTCCTGTCCCCTGTTCTCTGGGAGCAGAGACCCATCCCTGGAATTGTTTTGAATAAAACACGGCTCGCAAAATTCCGTGTTTTATTCAGAATTTTTTTATTTCGAGTTCTTTTTCATTGGGGGAAAAAAAAAAAAAAAACCAACCTGAAGGGGAACAAACAAAACTCCCCCCAGTATTTGGCCTTGAACTGATGATCCCAAGGACACAAATATCTCGACTGAGGTGTTTGAATGTGATGTCATTCCATAATTGTGAGGCACCTAAATCCAGCTCCGTGCCTTTAATCTACAGGATTTGCATGGACTTGCTCCCTGGAAGCTTGAAAAGGTTATTGCCCAAAAGCCCCTGGCCCCCCAAAGGCTGAGAACCCCACCTCACCATTTAGGGATCATCTGCGGCGTGGAGTCTGCAATATTTAAATGGCCCCATCCATAAATGAGGTGTAAGATGGAGCCTTTGCGTCACGCATCCTGAATTCCTGGTGGTTCCCTCATCCCAGAAACTTCCAGCTCAGCCCTCTTTGGGATTCATGACTTGTGTATCACAGGAGCTCGTGAATTCCTAAGAACCCAAGGTGATAATTCAAAGCGCTTCCGTCACATTTTGACTTTTGCACCAGAGGATCCATTTTTCCTGCAAAACCCCACTTTTCCTCCCGCCATTTTTCCTACAAAATCCCGTTTTTCCTCAGGCCTGTTCAATGTTTCTAGGTACCATCTTTCTCCGGACAACATCAGTCCATCCACGCCTGGGAAAAGCCCCTTCAGGACTTCCAACCCCTTTGTGGTTTTAATTAACTTCGTGATTTCCTCCCTTGTTTATCCCCTAAACCCAAACAAGCCTCGGGAAGACAAAGGTTCCTCTCTGTCTCCTCCACGGAACTCTCTGGACTCGGCCAAAATTCAGGATTTCGTTGTTTCTTTCCCTGCCCAGGATTAAATTCCGGCGTAATCTGCGATTCCGAGAAAAACCCATGAGCCACTCTCCAGGCGTTCAGCTAATGCCAGGAGGAGCTGGCTTGGCCATTCCTGATGCAATTCCGAGGAAGTTGACAGGAATAACGCCAGGTAATAAATTCCACTCCCCCCCCAAAAGTTCATCACAAGATGAAAGAATTCTCCGTAATCTCTCAGGCGATGTTTAGGTCATTATTACAAACAAATTTGAAAGGCCTCGTAAACGCCAACGAGGAACCCAACAATTTCATCATCCCGATGGTTGCACGAGTTTGAAATTTGCAAGAGATGCTGATCTGGTCCCTCCAGCTGATATAAAAGCGCCTCCGTTCTCCTCGCTCCTCCAAACGCTTCCCTTGACTTCTTCGAGACTTGGGTGAGTCTGAATATTCTCCGTTGCTCTCCGTGCGTTTTCTATTGTTGGTCTCAACTCAGGTTGATGTCCAACATCCTTTCTCTTGGGGGAATCTGCGTGGGCTTGGGAAAGATCGAGGACTTTTCTCTTCAAAAACCCTGTGGGGTTTTTGGGGTCAGGAAACACCAGACCTTGGAGCGGTTGGAGGGTGTCTGGATCCCCTTCCCGATGGATCCAGGCTGGGGCAGTTGGGAATGCTCAGCCCGGAGGAGGTTGTGTGGAGACCTCAGAGCGCCTTCCAGCACCTGCAGGGTTTCCAGAGAAGTCTTTTCCTCAGGAACTGCAGGGAGAGGGCACAGGGAATGGCGTCAGGGTGACAGAGAGGAAATTTAGTTTGGATATTGGGAAGAAATGCTTCCCTGTGAAGGTGGGGAGGACCTGGCACCGGATATTCCATGGATTCTCCATCCCTGGGAGTGTCTAAAATCAGTTGGGACGGGGCTTGGAGCAAGCTGCGATAGTGGGAGGTGTCTCTGCCCATGGAACAGGGATGATCTTTAAGGTCCAACCCAGGCAACTCCAAGGTTCTCTGGTTTAGTTCTAAATAACTAAATAAGTTGGACTTGAGCCCTTTGAGCCACTCCCAGCTCAGGGTAGCCTGAGATTCCCTGATCCTCCTTTTGATACATTTAACGCATCTCAAGGTTTGCACAAAAGGTCCAAGGTTGGACGAGGGTGTCATCCCTGTCTTCAGTGACACGTGATAAAGTCATTTTTTGTCCTGCTGCCGAAAATCCTCGGGCTCTCTCCTTCACCTTCTTTCTTTCAAGCTCCTCCTCAAACCTCTGTTAAGGATTTACAGAACATGGTTAGAGATTTGTTCTTTATTGTCTTGTCAAACGCTTTTCTGGGAAAGCCGGGCCCTCGCAATCCTATAATCTGCTGTTCCCTCGACTCTCAGCAAAATTGGGATGAGTGGGAAGATGAAGCTACTGTAATTAAGTTCTCCATAAGCTCCATCTCATGCAAACCTGCTGAACCCAAACCCGAGTTTTCCTAATGACTCACCCGCAACGACCTTGGGACAAAGTCACTTTGCTCTCGCTGCTTTTGCCTCCTGGTTTTCAGTGTAATCCGGAGAAATTTTTTGGAGCTCTTCTTCAGGATGTTATGAGAGACGGAGTTTTCCAAAAACATTTCTCACTTGCTCTTGTGTGTGGAGAATTTTACCCTTTGGAGAGTTTTCACCCTTTAGAGAATTTTTGGAAAAAAACCCACTTTCTGGAAAAAGAGAGCACTGAGATTACAAAGTGGGGAACACTCACAACACCCCGCTTGTTATTTTTTGCCTGAGGTGTTTTGGTTTTCTGAAATTCTTTTCCTAGGGAATTTTCTGTAAACGGGAGAAATGTTTTTGTAACTGTACTTATGTTATTCATTCCTTTTCCTAGGAGGGACTTCTTCTTGATGTCCCTCTGGTCTGACCAATGTGATTGAAGAGGTTTTGTCTTTGTTTCACCGATCAAACTGGTCTGTGTAAAACGGCATAAAAGAAAAAACACATCCGAAAAACAAAAGGGCAATTTTCAGCCCTCTAAATCTCAAAGCCTCTGTTGTTGTGGTGCAAAACCACGTCACACTCCACTTGTTATTTTAATGCGAATTGCTGAATTTCGAATTTTTGTCTTCTTTTTCAGCCTGTGCCGACCTCCAGCCCCTCTGCAAGATGTCCTGCTACGACCTGTACCCATCCTCTGCCTGCGGCGTGCTGCGTCCCCAGCCCCTGGCCGACAGCGGGAACGAGCCGTGCGTGCGGCAGTGCCCCGACTCCACCACCGTGATCCAGCCTCCCGCCGTGGTGGTCACCTTCCCCGGGCCCATCCTCAGCTCCTTCCCGCAGGATTCCGTGGTGGGATCTGCTGGAGCGCCCGTCCTGGCGGCCTCCGGCGCCTCCCTGGGCTATGGGGGCTATGGATCCCTGGGCTATGGGGGATTTGGCTCCCTGGGCTATGGGGGTTATGGATACGGGGGTTATGGGGGTCTCTATGGATACGGGGGTTATGGATATGGGGGTCTGGGGTCCTGTGGGGGGTACCGGGGTCTGTATGGCTCCGGGAGATTCTTTGGCTCTGGGTACTGCAGTCCCTACTCGTCCTGGTACGGCCGCTACGGCCGCGGCTTCTGGGGCTCCTGCTGAAGCCTGCGGAAATATCCCAAAATAAGGAACAACCGGCAACGGATGGATACGACCCCGACCGCAGAGGAGACGTTGTGACCACGGCCACCCCACTCCGGTGGAGCTGGAAGCACACAACCCCTCCTTGATTCATTCGCCTCACACTTGGCACCTTCTGGGCTTTTTTTGTTGGTGTTTTTCTTTTTTTCCATCTGTGTGTGTGTAATACGTGGGATGAAACGATGTTTTACGTTACTTCCAAACCCAACTTCGCTGTCCAGCTGAAGAGAAGCCACCACGGAAGGAGTTGCCTGTGATCTGATAATCTTCATGTCCTGCCATGCTTTTCTTTTTCTGTGAATGCTTTTTTTTTTTTTTCTTTTTTCTCATTAAAGCAATTCTGTTCTGCAAAAAAAAAAAAAAAAAACCCAAAGTTTCAGTTTTAATTTCTCTGGTTGTGGGTTTGCAACACTTCTCTCTGTACAGGGTAGCGGGTGGAAATTCATGTCCTTACTACAGGCTGAGGTTCAGACTCCAAACCACCTGCAATGTCCCAGCTGGGATTGAAGCCAGTCACTGTTCCTTGATCCAGAATTTGGATCTGGGAGCAGGAATTTGGGAGCAGGAATCCTCGTCCCCAGCTGTCCTGGGCAGCAATAATAACATTACAACACCACGGAACAGGTTGGATTGAAAAGACCCCAAAGATCTTCTCCTTCCACCCCTCACCATGGGCAGGGACACCTCCCACCAGACCAGGCTGCTCCATCCTGGAATTGGAAACTTCCAGGGGTGGGACCACCAGAAATTCCCTGGAAAAACTGCGAGGGACTTATCCATCCCCCCAGGGAAAAGATTTCTTCCCCAAATCCAACCTAAATTTGCCCTCTGTCAGTTTGGGTCCATTCTCGCTTGTCCTGTCACTCCAGTTCCCAAGGAAAAGTCCTTTTCCAGTTCCCCTGTAGATCCTGGAAGGTGGAGTCTCACCAGAGCGGAGAAGAAGGCGGGATTTGCTCACAGGTTAATTTTAATTCTTTCCAGGTACCATTTTCCCAGGTCTCCTCTGCTCCATATTTTCTTGCTGGTGTGAATGAACTCCAGAAGGAGATGTTTTTTCAGTCAAAAAACCACCCAACACTTTACATTTCAGGACTATACAGAAAGATTTCAGATTTAAAAGTTCCACCCCGCGGCCCAGAAAACTTTACTTAAGGATTTGGCAGCAAATTGATTTAACTTCCTGCCGAGGTTATTCCTGAGGGCAGAGTTCAAATATTTAACTGAGGAAATATTTGAGTCAGAACCTGAAGCTCAACGAGATGAAAGCTTCACCTGGAAGAAATTCATACTGAAATGTAATTTTCCCCGTTTTTTTGGGCAGGACATTCCTCTCCGTATTTTTAGGGATCGGTTGGATAAACCCGGGCCAGTGGGAGGTGTCCCTTCCAGGGTGAGGAATGAGATGAGCTTTAGGATCCCTCCCGACCCAAACCATTCCATGATTCCGGGATATTTTGGGCTGTTACTGACACCTGCACGGGTGAGGCTTCTCCAAAGGCAAACAACAGCGGTGAAAACTGGAGGAAACAACACCGGAACTTTGATGCAACAAAACTTTTAATGACAGCAAGCAAAGCAATACATTTGCAGAGTCTCCGAGGAGCAGGAAACTCTTCTCCAGCCAGAGGCACATTCACGTGTGACTGATTCGGGTTCTTTTTCAAATCCCAGCTGCCGATGTGAAACAAGCAGGACCCACCCCGAGCCCTGTTGTTCCCGATTTACCCCAGGCAACACAGAAACGGGGAGGGGGGGAGAAAGATTTAAGGCAGGAGCTGAAAAAGGAGGAATTCAAAAGGGGCCAAACAGCCACAAATCCGTGGTCTTGGGGATGGAGCAGGGGCGGTCCCGAGCTCTTTGGCTGCGAGACCATCACATTTCATCCGCTGGCGGGACCTCACTTGGGATTTTCCCCTCGGGGTTTAGCAGGAGCTGCAGCTGCCGCGGCTGTAGCGGGAGAAGCCAAAGGATCTGCCAGAGCCATACAGACCCCGGTACCCCCCGCACGACCCCAGACCCCCATAGCCCAGGGAGGAGCCCCCATATCCATAGAGACCCCCATAACCGAGGGAAGAGCCCCCACAGGACCCCAGACCCCCATAGCCCAGGGAGGAGCCCCCATATCCATAGAGACCCCCATAACCGAGGGAAGAGCCCCCACAGGACCCCAGACCCCCATAGCCCAGGGATCCATATCCATAGAGACCCCCATAGCCCCCAGAACTAAATCCCCCGTATCCCCTGGAGCCAAATCCTCCATAACCCAGGGAGGAGCCCCCGTATCCGTAACCCCCAAATCCCGTGGAGCCAAATCCCCCATAGCCCAGGGAGCCGGAGCCCCCATAGCCCAGGGAGGCGCCGGAGGCCGCCAGGACGGGCGCTCCAGCAGATCCCACCACGGAATCCTGCGGGAAGGAGCTGAGGATGGGCCCGGGGAAGGTGACCACCACGGCGGGAGGCTGGATCACGGTGGTGGAGTCGGGGCACTGCCGCACGCACGGCTCGTTCCCGCTGTCGGCCAGGGGCTGGGGACGCAGCACGCCGCAGGCAGAGGAGGTGGAGCACAGGTCGTAGCAGGACATCTTGCAGAGGGGTTGGAGGTTGATCTATAAAAGATGTTGAGTTATGTTAATTTTAAAGGATTAAGAAACTTTAGGCTGTGTTGGAGCAGCCCAAGGGTGTCAGTAATAAATCTAGGAACTAAATGGAATTCCTATTCCTGTTCTTTCCTATCCCTCTGATCTCCGGGCTACTCTTGCCCTCAGTCCAACACTCAACCCACCACAGCCGCACTCTTCAGCTCTATCTTTGAATTTCCGGATCAGGTCTTGAGGCTGATCTGCAAGAGTTGATTTCAGTGAGTCCAAGGCATTATTTACCTCCAGAAAAAGGCTCTGGAGTTGGCTGCCTTTCCCCAGACAGGAGCCCTTTGATCACTGGAATTTCCCCGCGTCTCTTAAAGGTGAAAATTGAGTAAGGACAGCCAAAATTGTTTGCTGGAGCACTTTGGTGAGTCAGGGGATCAGCGAGGATGGGGCTCTGCTCCAGGAGTGGAGCGTGTTGTTACTCAGGATTTCATGACTCTGGCTCCTCGTTGCCACTGATCCCTTTTGTGCTGATCCTTGTCGGAACAGGGATTATAACAGGACAGGAAATTTGGAGGTTAATCTGTCAAAGGTGTTGATTTATGTCGATTTTGAAGAAATAGCCAACTTCAGGCTGAGCTGGAAGGGCTCAAAGGTGACAGCAATAAATCTGGGAAGTAAACGGAATTTCTATTCCTGGTTTTCCTATCACTGTGATCTCTGGGTTACTCTTGGCTTCAACCCACCACTTCTGCGCTCTTCGGCCCTATCTTCGGATTTCCAGGCCGGATAATTTCTTCAGCATTAAATTACTCTTAGCCCACGATTTCTACTCAGATTTTATCTTTCCTGTTACAAACCCTACCAAATACAGCCCCATATAGAGGTTGGCCTCTCTCTCCCGAAGCACAGACAAAGGAACCCTTTTCAGTCCTAAAAGAATACAAGTTTGGAGTCTGATAGCACTCAATGAACCCCTCTCCCCCAACACCTGGAGATGAATGAGAAATTAAACACCAAACAAAGCAGCAGCAACCCGGCCACAACCAGATTTCTTGACAGGAAATTCAATTTAGAGCATTTTGAGAGAGAAGTGACTTACCTGTTTCACGAAGGCAGGACAGGTGAGAGAAGAGGATGGAAGGGCCTGGTGCAGACACCTTTTATAGAGCTCCCTGCTTGCCCACAGGGCACCGGGGCACCTGATGATGCTCCAGCTCATAATTAGGTCCCAACCCCAAATTGCAGGGACACATAATTCCACAAAGTGCTGAAATTGTCCTTGCTTGATTGCTGGTGCACTTCAAAACCCACACAGGGCATGAGGTGCACATTCCACCCCGCGCCTCTATTGTCTCTCCGGGTTTTATTGCGGGGGAATTATTTTTCTTTTTACGATCCCATTGCTCTCCTCAGCGTTAGGGGAGGAAAAAAAGATGAGTGGATTTATTTACGAGTGCTCCATGATTAGGATGATTGAAGGGCACTCACGGTAAAGGTCCCTGAGTGTGATCAACAGGAGACGTGGAGCCAACGGAGTTTGTTTTAGGAGCTCAAACGAGGGCTGGGGACAAAGAACAAAGGGAAAAAAACCCATTGGTTCTGCAGGCTCAGCATTTCTCCCTCCACCCACTCAGGGCAAGGCAAGCACAATAATGAGGAGCATCTTTGGAGGGACTTCGTGTCATAAAATGCATAAAATGCCATCAAATGTGCCATGGGGTGGTTTGGGTTGAAAAGGAACTTAAAGGTCATCCACCTGACATGGGCAGGGACACCTTCGACAGACCAGGTGTCTCCAAGCCTCGTCCATCCTGGCCTTGGACACTTCCAGGGATAGGGAATCCATGGAATCATCTGTGCCAGGGACTCCCCTTCCAAAATTCCTTCCCAAAATCCCACCTTAGCCTCCCCTCTGTCAGTTTTAATCCGCTCCCTGTTTTCCCGCCGTTTCCACCCTTAGAGGAAGTCTCTCCCCATGTTCCTTTTTAAACGCTCTCCTGGTTCTCCTTCAGTCCCTGGAAACAGAGAAATATTTCACCTGGCAGCCACAATTCCATGGAAATTGAGTTTTCTGAGTTGTTTCATCCAGTTTTCCTTTCATTTCTCATGTTTTCCCCTCCTACTTTTTACAAGTTAGACACATAACGTTCTGTGCTGTAAATAAAACAAACAAACAAAAAAAATAGATTTTATTCTTAAGGACAAAGACAGGAAGGTCAATGCTATAAAACCAAGAGCTGATTGTGGGAAAAAACCCAAGTGGCCTCAATTTATCCATTTCAATGTGATAATCTCTTGTAATTGCGGCGTGTTTACACCCAGGCACAGGTTTTATACAACTCTGACACAGTAGGAACAAGTCAGTAATGGGTGTTGAAGAGGTATTCGAAAATCCCTTGGAATGTTCTCGTAAACCTTTGACATGATTTATTTATTTTTTTTTTTTTCCCTCAGGATAATGGCTCGGGAAACCCTCACATGTGTCTCCAGATTTGGAAAAAGCTCGTAATTCGTAACTAATGCGTGGCGTGAAGATAACCACGTGGGCGACGATGATAACGACGATAATGACAGAGTAGGACAAACCGTGGTGTAAGCACAGAGGCAGAAACCTCAGCAAATCCAACATTTGCTTTTCCCAGCAGATTTCCCAGCACCTCGTAATTGCTCTGTGCTGAAAGATCCCGTCAAGGATGGGATTAGCTGCAAGATCTGTCCATAAACAAAGGGTTTTTATTTCCACTACGGCTAAATTTGGGGTTTCTCCTATGTAGAATCGTGGAAGGGTTTAAAGTTGGGAGGGACCCCAAAGACCATCTTGTTTCACCCCCTGCCATGGACAGGGACACCTTCCACTATCCCAGGTTGATCCAAACTGGCCTTGAACACTTCCAGAGGTGGAGCCAGCTCAATAAAACATAAATTCAATTATGAATTCAACGTACACTCTGATTATTTCAAGCTTTCCATTCTAGTCCTTAAAATCATAAATATTTAGAACTAAAAATAAAATAACCCTTTAGAACTAAACTCGGGTTTAAGCTGTGGCTTAAGGGTCAGAAAAAAACATAAGACCTTTATGGATATTTGTGTCCGAAAACCATTCTATGATTTTTATAATTTCTGTAGGCGTCTGAGCACAATTGTCCCATGAGACAGGACATGAATATTTGTGTATCAAAAGCTCAGGACGCGGTGTCACCCCAGAAAAACTGATACCAATTCATGAATCACGAATTTCAGGACGAAAGATGGACTAATTTCACCCATCAGCGTCTCAGATCAAAGGGCCTGGCGTGACGTAACGCCGTAATTGGGATCAAGAATAAACACAAACAGAAAGAGCAACAATTTCATCACTTTGAGCAGCAACCAATGCCAAAAAAAAAAAAAAAAAAAGTTCTGTGTCAACTAATTGAGCCGCTCTGAGCCCTCAGGCAATTCTGAACTGTATAAAAGCTGTCTCCACTCTGGGTTGTCCCAAACATCTTCCCTTCACTCATTCTTCTCGACGACTTGGTAAGTCTGGAGCTGCTCTTTGCTGCTTTTGGGACCCTTTTTTTCTTTTTTTTTGGCTGCTTTTTGGAATCTCTCTTTGCTGTACAATCCATCTGGGGTGCTCCCTTCCACAGGGGTCTCGTGGGCAAAATTTTAGGCGAAGAGATAAACCTTGCCACAGCCTTGTGGAAGGCTGCTCTCTGCTTTTGCTGCTCCAAACCAAACTGAAAGTTTCTCATCAGAAAATTCTGTTGGGTGTTGGGTTGCCTTCACCAGTTGTATCCATGATGTGGCAGGTTCACTGTTTATTCCTATCCTCTCTGCTTGGTTAAATGGGTGACTGGAAATTATTTGGAAAGTTTAAATCTTCCTAGTTTGCAGGGAAATGTTGAGTTTAGAGGCAAACTCAACATTAGATCCAGTTTGTTCTACTACAAATCGCCCAAAGTACTTTTAATTCAAGATAAATGGGCATGAAGACCCCAAGAGACCAGGCACTAGGAGTCGGAAACAGAGAAGAACTGAGAACTGTTTGAAAAGCTCTGACAGAGATTTAAGATTAAAAGGGATCCTGGAGGGAATTTAAGGAGTTGAAATGCGAAGCACAGGGTTTTTCCGAGTTCATGAAGGCAAGTGGTTCGGTGTGAGACTTTTCCAAAAGAGCTCATAGGCCAAAATCAAAACACTGGGGTGTAAAGGTCACTGTCGGCATCTCAAAGCCCTGATCCAAATTTGGAAATTTGGGACAATCACCTTTGCAATTCCCTTGTAATGGTCTCATCCAAGAAGCTACGAGCGAATCTGAACAGACAATGAGCTATAATCCCTGTTCTGACAAGGATCAGCACAAAGGGGATCAGTGGCAACGAGGAGCCAGAGTCATGAAATCCTGAGTAACAACACGCTCCACTCCTGGAGCAGAGCCCCATCCTCGCTGATCCCCTGACTCACCAAAGTGCTCCAGCAAACAATTTTGGCTGTCCTTACTCAATTTTCACCTTTAAGAGACGCGGGGAAATTCCAGTGATCAAAGGGCTCCTGTCTGGGGAAAGGCAGCCAACTCCAGAGCCTTTTTCTGGAGGTAAATAACGCCTTGGACTCGCTGAAATCAACTCTTGCAGATCAGCCTCAAGACCTGATCCGGAAATTCAAAGATAGAGCTGAAGAGTGCGGCTGTGGTGGGTTGAGTGTTGGACTGAGGGCAAGAGTAGCCCAGAGATCAGAGGGATAGGAAAGAACAGGAATAGGAATTCCATTTAGTTCCCAGATTTATTACTGACACCCTTGGGCTGCTCCAACACAGCCTAAAGTTTCTTAATCCTTTAAAATTAACATAACTCAACATCTTTTATAGATCAACCACCAACCCCTCTGCAAGATGTCCTGCTATGACCTGTGCTCCACCTCCTCTGCCTGCGGCGTGCTGCGTCCCCAGCCCCTGGCCGACAGCGGGAACGAGCCGTGCGTGCGGCAGTGCCCCGACTCCACCACCGTGATCCAGCCTCCCGCCGTGGTGGTCACCTTCCCCGGGCCCATCCTCAGCTCCTTCCCGCAGGATTCCGTGGTGGGATCTGCTGGAGCGCCCGTCCTGGCGGCCTCCGGCGCCTCCCTGGGCTATGGGGGCTCCGGCTCCCTGGGCTATGGGGGATTTGGCTCCACGGGATTTGGGGGTTACGGATACGGGGGCTCCTCCCTTGGTTATGGAGGATTTGGCTCCAGGGGATACGGGGGATTTAGTTCTGGGGGCTATGGGGGTCTCTATGGATATGGATCCCTGGGCTATGGGGGTCTGGGGTCCTGTGGGGGCTCCTCCCTGGGCTATGGGGGTCTCTATGGATATGGGGGCTCCTCCCTGGGCTATGGGGGTCTGGGGTCATGTGGGGGGTACCGGGGTCTGTATGGCTCTGGCAGATCCTTTGGCTTCTCCGGCTTCGGCCGCGGCCGCCGCGGCAGCTGCGGCTTCTTCTAAAGGCGAGGGGAAAATCCCAGGATCCGTCAAACGACACCGGTGGATCCTCTCCTGAGCTCCTGAGCGAGGGGCAGAGCACCAGACTTCAGACCGTGGAGTCGGAACCCCTCTAGAAATTCTCCTTTTTGTTTCCCTCCTCCCTTTGTTCGGTCTCCCCTTCCCCGCCGAGTGTGCGGCTCCACCATCCGCTGGCTTCTCCCTGGAACTGCTGCCTCCTGCCACGAGGCTGAGGGAGCAGCTTCCCTGAGGGACAACCTGCCTGTCTTTGCCTCACCTGTTCTTGCAATAAAAAAAAATCTTTCATCCAACACCTGCCTCTGTTTTTCCTGTTAAGCCCTGGAGTGGGATTTGGGGCTCCCTCTCGTCCTCATCAGAACCAGGCTGAGATGCTTTGGGTCAGAGCTGCAGCTGAGAGTCCTCCCTGCCTCACAGGAATTATTCCAGGTGTCAGACTTCCAGTAGTTATTCCAATTATTTCCATCCAGTTTGGCATTGGAACAGGGAGGAGTCACACCCCCAAGGCTGCCAGAGCACAGGGACAACGCTCTCAGGCACAGGGTGGGATGGTTCTTTTTTTTAAGTGGTTAATTTAGTGCTGGAACTCCTTCTAATTTTGCATCTCCCAGGCGATGTTTTAGGAATCATCCACCCGCCTTCAAAGACAAAGCTAAAAAATACTGCCTGAAGTTCTGCCAAAGCACGCTCCGAAAAGGAAGGATAGGAGGAAGGTGAACAAAGGGAAGCAATTTTTGAGATAGGTATCTGATGAGCAAAGATGAGGCACTGCCTTCCCTTTTTTCGTTAATCGCTGCCTTGATAAAGTTGCCTCGGGGAAGGTTTGGCTGAACCTGTCAGCCGGTGAGGTAAAAAGAACATGAACTGGTGCATTAGAAAGGATTTAGCTCTTCCTTCACCGGGACTCTTTCAAAGAAAATGTCTTGAGCAGTGTCAAGGAACAGGAAATCTTATTTTTCACAGGTAATTTCAATATTCTTCCTCGTATGGGACTGGAATCAATTATGAAGTTATCAATTTATTACTTACAGTCACATGGCTGTAAGTAATAAATTGAAAGGGAAATCAGTCCATGGTACCCGTGAATGCTGCTCTTATTTTCAGAGAACAAGGTTTCGTTTTTATGGGTAAACAAACCCATACATTTGAGAATTGTTTGAGAATACTTTGACCCTTATTTGAGAATATTTTGACCAAAAAAAAGAAAAAAATCATAGAATTGTTCAGGTTGGAAAACACCTTTGGGATCATCCACTGTGCCTGATCCCCACCTGGTCACCCAGCCCAACAGCCAGGAATTCTTTGGACATCCCGAGGGATGGGAGTTCCAAACCCTCCTGAGCCCCTTCCAAGGTCTGGCCGCCCTTTCCAGGAGGAAATTCCAACGTCCAACCTGAGCGTCCCCTGCTCCATCTCCAAAAACTCTCCCCTGAAATGTTCTCATCTCTCTGCCTGCTTCATCCTCCCTGTCCCCTTTCCTCTCATCCAGGGCAGCTCCCGGGACAAATTTTACAAAACTCGCGTGCTTTTCCCTCCCGATCTTTGCTTCCACCCGCAGCCTCCAAGAGGTGCCGGGTGTAAACCACGAGCCCAGCCGAACACCCGAGCTGCGCCTGTCAAATTTCCCCTGATTAAGCCGGGCAGGCACCGGCTTAATTAGTTGTTGTGTCAGACAAGTGCTCAGCCCGAGATAACGCCCCTGGAGAGTGCCATTAACACCTAGAGAACAGCGATTACACAGCTTTAATTCGGGCTGGGTGCCTGCTCGGGGTGAGCTCACGTCTGATTGCAAAATCCGACAAAGGGCTGACCTTTCTCTCAGTGTCTACTACGGGGTGGAGGGAGTTTACTCCATTCTTTACTCAAGGATCCAGTCCGGAAAAACCTCTAATTATTCATTTGCGTCCTCGGCATTGGCACATCTTTTCGGGAGCCCTGATAAGAGAAAGCTGAGTGGCGCTGAGCAGGAGGGAATCAGAGCTTCGGACTGGAAAAACGAGGTGGCTGAACTGCTGGGAGCAGCAGGAACGGAGTGACCATCGTGGGACGGGGCAGAGCCGCGTGCCTGCTGATTACAGGGAAAGGAGATGGTGCAATAGCCAGGAAACTTTCCTGTCCCACCTTCCAGGAGCCACCTCAGAATCCTGGGAATGAGGAAAACACCTTCAGCATCATCAAGTCCAACCCAGGACAAATCCCCAAGTTGTCAGCCAGCCCAGAGCACTGAGGGTCACATCCACTTTGAGCCAAGACAACTGATTCCAGTCCCCTCTGCTGTGACCCCACACCTCTCACAAGGGATTCCTCACTGCCTCGACCCCAGGTGTCCCAAGCAGTCTCAGAGACCTGGATCCTTAAAATAATTTAATCGTGGTGCAAAAACAGAAAAACAGATGGAGGTGGGGCCTCCAAGGAGGGACAAACAACGGGCACCTTGGGATTTTACACCGGCAAAGCCTGGGGACATCAGCTACTGCTGTGACCGTGAGTGTCCAGTCACCTGGCTGGGCCAGAGGTTCCTGTGCCCTTTACAAGCTGGGGAGAAAATACACTAGAAACATAAAATATCAGAGAGTCATGATAATATAATCAGAACCTGTGAGATGAAAGGAAAGAGCACGCCCAATTTCCCACTCACTGCAAACACGTTGCTGCTTGTCTGACAGACAGGGTGAATCCAGGAAAAACTAATGGAATTAATCCGGAGTAAACTAAAATGTAGAACATGAAGCGATAAAAACACAGCAGAAATGACCTGACCGCTCAAAGAGGTAAAAACTGCACAATACATGCTGCTGAAAAATGGAGGGATCAGAATCTACCCTCCAGCTGCGAAGGGGAGAGAAGACCAGAAAAAAAACCACAGAGACAGGAATTGGATGCAGGAAAGCTTTATTGTATTAAGAAAGGGAGGAAAGGCAGAGAGAGGGAGGGCGGGCAGGCCCCAGGCAGGCCGGGTGTCACGGGCTGCAGGAGGCCAGGGCAGCTTGTGGTGACCTCAGCTTGTGCCTGCAGGGCTGTGGCGGCTCTAGCAGGGCCCGCAGGTGTCCCAGAGCTTCTTGCTGTAGCGGGGCAAGGCGCAAGGGCTGCAGGCGGGAGCAGCGTAGGCTCTGCCAAAGGTGCAGAGGCCCCCCGAGGCCTGGGTGGCGCCGGCGCCGTAGAGGCCGCCCAGCCCCAGGGAGCCGCCAAAGGCCGGTGCTCCGGAGGAGCCCACCACGGCTTGCTGGGGGAAGGAGCTGAGGATGGGCCCGGGGAAGGTGACCACCACGGGCGGCGGCTGGATCAAGGCCGTCGAGTCGGGGCACTGGCGGGCGCACAGCTCGTTGCAGCTCTCAGCGATGGGCTGGGGCACGGCCACGCTGGTCCTGGGGGGGCACAGGTCCAGGCTGCTCCTGGGGGGGCACAGGTCGTAGCAGGACATCTTGGAGTGACAGAGATGAGGCTGAAAAAGAATTCAGATAAATAGGATTAGAAGAGACATGGGGATCTCCTCATTCCACAGTGCCCTGTTCCCAGACCTGCCACAGACCCGGAGCGGCCAAAGCCACACAGCCTTGCCCACCGTGCCCAGCCCCGGCCCTGTGCCCTGCAGCCCCCTGAGAGCCCCGATGCCCACAGGCAGAGCCCTGCCAAGCCCTGCCCCAGTCCCTGTGCCCAGCCTGCCGGCGTCTGTCCCGGCCCAGGGGCTCCGTCCTCGCTGGTGGGCAGGAGGCTGAGCCGGGGCTGGCCGTGCCAGGCCGGTGCCAGCACAGGCGCTGCGGCGGCAGCTCTGGTGGCCAGGGAGGGCCCTGGGCAGCCCCTGGGCCAGGAGGCAGAGCCCCGCAGGCACCCACCTGGCCCTGGGCTGAGCAGAGGCAGGCGGCGGCAGTGGATGCAGCCCTGGCCCAGGACAGCGCTTTTATGGGTGGCCGCAGAGGCGGGGCAGGAGCTGCCCGTGCTGGGGACACGTGTGCGGGGCCGAGGCCCGGCCTCATCCCTGCTGCCACGGGGCTCTGCTGCTGCTGCTGCTGCTGCTGCTGACTCCTGCCTTTCCTGGCCAGCCCCAAGCTGCACCATCAGCCCCTGCAATTATCCCGCTGGCACGCTGCCACTGCCACCTCCTGGGCCACAGCAGCCGCCCCCAGGCAGCGCCTGCCCTGTGCCACCGCCTGTCCCTGATGGGCACAGGCCACAGCTGAGCCAAGGCCCAAGGAAAGGCGGCTGCTGGGGGGCCCTGCCTGCTCAGCACCGTGCAGCACGGCACAGTCCAGCAGAGCAGGACTCCAGCTGCCCCTGGGCACTGCCAGGGAGCTCTGGGACACAGGGGACAAGGAGCCCCTTTCCTTCCGGCCACGTGAGGAACTGGGTAGCAGGCATGTCACTCAGTAAAGGGGTTCATGGAAAACCTATCCGGGTCTGGATGGTCAGGACCAGAGTAGCAGGAGCCTGGCCAGTACAGTGGATCTGTTCATGACTGAACAGCCCAGGGCAGCCGGAGCCCATCCACTGGCTGTCAGTGCCCAGGGGGTTGTGCCAGATTCGGAACAAAACCCCCTCATGTTGTTCCCCATCTACACAGGGCAAGGAGCAGAGATGTCCACCTGGCCCAGGCTGATTCCAGCCCTGCCCCACCCCTTTGGACCATCAAAGCTTTTCCTGGAGCCAAATTCCTGGGTGCCATCACTGCTATCAAGGATGTGACGTGGCAGGAAGGACAAGGTGGCTTGGGCAGCGGGAGGTGCTGGGCTGGCACCTGGGGGATGCTGACTCAGGGAGGGGCAGGGGCCGCACAGCCCTGGTGTCAGCAGCAGCAGCAGCAGCAGCAGCAGGGAGTGTCCCCTGAGCAGATTGGCCCGGCTGGAGCTGAGCAATGCCGGGGCTGCTATAAAAGCCCTGGCCGGGCCAGCCTGGGCCAAGCACTGCCCTGGCCACCTTCTCCTCCTCCTCCTCGCGGACAAGGGTAAGTGTGCGAGCGCTTGTGCTGGCGGCTCCCTGCTGCAGCCGCGGCCCCTGTGGCTGGGGCACTGCTGCCCTGTGCTGCTCTCCTGCCACGGCTGCCCTCTCTTGCAGAGCACCCTCGCATCCCACGCCAAGATGTCCTGCTACGACCTGTGCCCCCCCAGGAGCAGCCTGGACCTGTGCCCCCCCAGGACCAGCGTGGCCGTGCCCCAGCCCATCGCTGAGAGCTGCAACGAGCTGTGCGCCCGCCAGTGCCCCGACTCGACGGCCTTGATCCAGCCGCCGCCCGTGGTGGTCACCTTCCCCGGGCCCATCCTCAGCTCCTTCCCCCAGCAAGCCGTGGTGGGCTCCTCCGGAGCACCGGCCTTTGGCGGCTCCCTGGGGCTGGGCGGCCTCTACGGCGCCGGCGCCACCCAGGCCTCGGGGGGCCTCTGCACCTTTGGCAGAGCCTACGCTGCTCCCGCCTGCAGCCCTTGCGCCTTGCCCCGCTACAGCAAGAAGCTCTGGGACACCTGCGGGCCCTGCTAGAGCCGCCTCAGCCCGGCAGGGACAAGCTGAGCTCCCCACAAGCTGCCCTGGCCTCCTGCAGCCCGTGACACCCGGCCTGCCTGGGGCCTGCCCACCCTCCCTCTCACTGCCTCTCCTGCCCTTCTTAATGTAATAAAGTTTTCCTGCATCCTATTCCTGTCTCTTTGCCTGATTTTGCCAAGTTGTGCATATCCCAGGGCTGGGGGCGTTCCAACATTGGGAACGGGAATGGTGTCTCTTGGTTGACCAGGGCAATGGTAAATGAAGGGGAAGGGGAGGTTTTAAACGAAGAGTGAAATGTACAGTCGAGGTTTAAGTGGAGAAGAATATAAAATCAAAATGGAGACTGCATCATACGATAAGGAATGTGAGGAAGGGGTTGGTTTGTAGGAGAAGGAGAAGGAGACGAAGGGGAAGGAGAATTATCATGATAAGGAGGAGAAGGACAGTGGCAAGGAGTAGAAAGAGGATTAGAGGAAGGAGAGGAAGAGGAATCAGAAAATGCGAACCAAGGAGAGGGAGAAATATAATGAAGAAGAAATGTATAGAAGGAAACATAGAAAGGAAAAGAAGATTTGATGACTAGGAAATGTAATGGACAGGGGGTACTGGGGGGAAATGTCTCTCTGATTCTAGTCCCTCTCTGTTCCTTTAGCAGAGCCATGGTGGCACAGAGGGGCTGGGCTCTGACTGCCGTTGCCCCTGGATGGCTCCTTTATATTTCTCCCTCTCCTTCTTTCTCATCTTCTCTTTTCTCTTCTCCTTCTCCCTCCTCTCATCCTTCTTCTTCTTCTGCTTCCCCATATCGTCCTTCCCTTTCTCATTCTACTTGCCTTTTCAGGTTCCCCGTCTCCTTGATCTGCTTCTACTTTGTCTTCTTCCCCCCCTTCCCCTTCCCCTTCTTCTCATTCTCATCTCATTCTCATTCTCATTCTCATTCTCATTCTCATTCTCATTCTCATTCTCATTCTCATTCTCATTCTCGTTCTCCTCCTTCTATTCGTTCTCCCCCACCTAAACCCCTCAGATTTCATTTTTTTTCTCCACATGAACGCCTGCTGTTCCATTCCCTCATCACTTTAACCATCCAATGCCCCTTCCATTTCCCATTCCCCCATGGGTATCTCAACGTCGTATTTCCACTCCCACTCCTGGAACACCCCCATCCCCATGGGATTCATGACTTGGGAGAATCAGGCGAAGAGACAGAAGTTGGATGCAGAAAAACTTTATTGCATTAAGAAAGGCAGGAGAGGCAGTGAGAGGGAGGGTGGGCAGGCCCCAGGCAGGCCGGGTGTCACGGGCTGCAGGAGGCCAGGGCAGCTTGTGGTGAGCTCAGCTTGTGCCTGCAGGGCTGAGGAGACTCTAGCAGGGCCCGCAGGTGTCCCAGAGCTTCTTGCTGTAGCGGGGCAAGGCGCAAGGGCTGCAGGCGGGAGCAGCGTAGGCTCTGCCAAAGGTGCAGAGGCCCCCCGAGGCCTGGGTGGCGCCGGCGCCGTAGAGGCCGCCCAGCCCCAGGGAGCCGCCAAAGGCCGGTGCTCCGGAGGAGCCCACCACGGCTTGCTGGGGGAAGGAGCTGAGGATGGGCCCGGGGAAGGTGACCACCACGGGCGGCGGCTGGATCAAGGCCGACGAGTCGGGGCACTGGCGGGCGCACAGCTCGTTGCAGCTCTCAGCGATGGGCTGGGGCACGGCCACGCTGGTCCTGGGGGGGGCACAGGTCCAGGCTGCTCCTGGGGGGGCACAGGTCGTAGCAGGACATCTTGGAGTGACAGAGATGAGGCTGAAAGAGAACCCAGATAAATAGGATTAGAAGAGACCTGGGGATCTCCTCATTCCACAGTGCACTGTTCCCAGACCTGCCACAGACCCTGAGCGGCCAAAGCCACACAGCCTTGCCCACCGTGCCCAGCCCCGGCCCTGTGCCCTGCAGCCCCCTGAGAGCCCCGATGCCCACAGGCAGAGCCCTGCCAAGCCCTGCCCCAGTCCCTGTGCCCAGCCTGCCGGCGTCTGTCCCAGCCCAGGGGCTCCGTCCTCGCTGGTGGGCAGGAGGCTGAGCCGGGGCTGGCCGTGCCAGGCCGGTGCCAGCACAGGCGCTGCGGCGGCAGCTCTGGTGGCCAGGGAGGGCCCTGGGCAGCCCCTGGGCCAGGAGGCAGAGCCCCGCAGGCACCCACCTGGCCTTGGGCTGAGCAGAGGCAGGCGGCGGCAGTGGATGCAGCCCTGGCCCAGGACAGCGCTTTTATGGGTGGCCGCAGAGGCGGGGCAGGAGCTGCCCATGCTGGGGACACGTGTGCGGGGCCGAGGCCCGGCCTCATCCCTGCTGCCACGGGGCTCTGCTGCTGCTGCTGCTGCTGCTGCTGCTGACTCCTGCCTTTCCTGGCCAGCCCCAAGCTGCACCATCAGCCCCTGCAATTATCCCGCTGGCACGCTGCCACTGCCACCTCCTGGGCCACAGCAGCCGCCCCCAGGCAGCGCCTGCCCTGTGCCACCGCCTGTCCCTGATGGGCACAGGCCACAGCTGAGCCAAGGCCCAAGGAAAGGCGGCTGCTGGGGGTCCTGCCTGCTCAGCACCGTGCAGCACGGCACAGTCCAGCAGAGCAGGACTCCAGCTGCCCCTGGGCACTGCCAGGGAGCTCTGGGACACAGGGGACAAAGAGCCCACATCCATCGTGCCATGTGCGGCACTTGATCGCAGGCGTGTCATTCAGCAAAGGGGTTCATGGGAAACCTATCAGGGTCTGGATGGTCAGGACCTGAGTAGCAGGAGCCTTGCCAGTGGAGTGGATCTGTGCAGGAGACAGGAACAGCCCAGGGCAGCCGGAGCCCATCCACCGGCTGTCAGTGCCCAGGGGGTTGTGCCAGATTCGGAACAAAACCCCCCCATGTTGCTCCCCATCTACACAGGGCAAGGAGCAGAGATGTCCACCTGGCCCAGGCTGATTCCAGCCCTGCCCCACCCCTTTGGACCATCAAAGCTGTTCCTGGAGCCAAATTCCTGGGTGCCATGGCTGCTATCAAGGATGTGACGTGGCAGGAAGGACAAGGTGGCTTGGGCAGCGGGAGGTGCTGGGCTGGCACCTGGGGGATGCTGACTCAGGGAGGGGCAGGGGCCGCACAGCCCTGGTGTCAGCAGCAGCAGCAGCAGCAGCAGCAGCAGCAGCAGGGAGTGTCCCCTGAGCAGATTGGCCCGGCTGGGGCTGAGCAATGCCGGGGCTGCTATAAAAGCCCTGGCCGGGCCAGCCTGGGCCAAGCACTGCCCTGGCCACCTTCTCCTCCTCCTCCTCGCGGACAAGGGTAAGTGTGCAAGCGCTTGTGCTGGCGGCTCCCTGCTGCAGCCGCGGCCCCTGTGGCTGGGGCACTGCTGCCCTGTGCTGCTCTCCTGCCACGGCTGCCCTCTCTTGCAGAGCACCCTCGCATCCCACGCCAAGATGTCCTGCTACGACCTGTGCCCCCCCAGGAGCAGCCTGGACCTGTGCCCCCCCAGGACCAGCGTGGCCGTGCCCCAGCCCATCGCTGAGAGCTGCAACGAGCTGTGCGCCCGCCAGTGCCCCGACTCGACGGCCTTGATCCAGCCGCCGCCCGTGGTGGTCACCTTCCCCGGGCCCATCCTCAGCTCCTTCCCCCAGCAAGCCGTGGTGGGCTCCTCCGGAGCACCGGCCTTTGGCGGCTCCCTGGGGCTGGGCGGCCTCTACGGCGCCGGCGCCACCCAGGCCTCGGGGGGCCTCTGCACCTTTGGCAGAGCCTACGCTGCTCCCGCCTGCAGCCCTTGCGCCTTGCCCCGCTACAGCAAGAAGCTCTGGGACACCTGCGGGCCCTGCTAGAGCCGCCTCAGCCCGGCAGGGACAAGCTGAGGTCACCACAAGCTGCCCTGGGCTCCTGCAGCCCGTGACACCCGACCTGTCTGGGGCCTGCCCACCCTCCCTCTCACTGCCTCTCCTGCCCTTCTTAATGTAATAAAGTTTTCCTGCATCCTATTCCTGTCTCTTTGCCTGATTTTGCCATGTTGTGCATACCCCGGGGCTGGGGGCGTTCCAACATTGGGAAGGGGAATGGTGTCTCTTGGTTGACCAGGGGAAAGGTAAATGAAGGGCAAGGGGAGGTTTTAACAGAAGAGTGAAATGTACGGTAGAGGCTTAAGTGGAGAAGAATATAAAATCAAAATGGAAACTGTATCATGCGATAAGGAATGTGAGGAAGGGGTTGGTTTGTAGGAGAGGGAGAAGGAGACAAAGGGGAAGGAGAATTATCATGATAAGCAGGAGAAGGACATTGGCAAGGAGTAGAGAGAGGATAAGAAGAAGGAGAAGAGGAATCAGAAAATGCGAACCAAGGAGAGGGAGAAATATAATGAAGAAAAATGTATAGAAGGAAACATAGAAAGGAAAAGAAGATTTGATGACAAGGAAATGTAATGGACAGGGGGTACTGGGGGGAAATGTCTCTCTGATTCTGGTCCCTCTCTGTTCCTTTAGCAGAGCCATGGTGGCACAGAGGGGCTGGGGCTCTGACTGCCTTTGCCCCTGGATGGCTCCTTCTTTATATTTCTCCCTCTCCTTCTTTCTCATCTTCTCTTTTCTCTTCTCCTTCTCCCTCCTCTCATCCTTTTTCTTGTTGTCCATCTTCATAATGTCCTTCCCTTTCTCATTCTTCTTGCCCTTCCGGTTCCCCGTCTCCTTGATCTGCTTCTACTTTGTCTTCTTCCCCCCCTTCCCCTTCCCCTTCTTCTCATTCTCGTTCTCATTCTCATTCTCATTCTCATTCTCATTCTCATTCTCATTCTCATTCTCATTTTTTTCCTTCTCCTCCTCCTATTCCTTCTCCCCCACCTAAATCCCTTTGATTTCATTTTTTTTCTCCACATGAACACCTGCTGTTCCATTCCCTCATCTCTTTTACCATCCAATGCCCCTTCCATTTCCCATTCCCCCATGGGTATCTCAACGTCAGATTTCCCCTCCTACTCCTGGAGCACCCCAATCCTCATGGGATTCATCACCTGGGAGAAACAGGCGAAGAGACAGAAGTTGAATGCAGGAAAACTTTATTGCATTAAGAAGGGCATGAAAGGCAGAAAGAGGGAGGGTGGGCAGGCCCCAGGCAGGCCGGGTGTCACGGGCTGCAGGAGGCCAGGGCAGCTTGTGGTGAGCTCAGCTTGTCCCTGCCGGGCTGAGGCGGCGGCGGGTGTTTGGGCCGGGCTGTGGCGGCTCTAGCAGGGCCCGCAGGTGTCCCAGAGCTTCTTGCTGTAGCGGGGCAAGGCGCAAGGGCTGCAGGCGGGAGCAGCGTAGGCTCTGCCAAAGGTGCAGAGGCCCCCCGAGGCCTGGGTGGCGCCGGCGCCGTAGAGGCCGCCCAGCCCCAGGGAGCCGCCAAAGGCCGGTGCTCCGGAGGAGCCCACCACGGCTTGCTGGGGGAAGGAGCTGAGGATGGGCCCGGGGAAGGTGACCACCACGGGCGGCGGCTGGATCAAGGCCGTCGAGTCGGGGCACTGGCGGGCGCACAGCTCGTTGCAGCTCTCAGCGATGGGCTGGGGCACGGCCACGCTGGTCCTGGGGGGGCACAGGTCCAGGCTGCTCCTGGGGGGGCACAGGTCGTAGCAGGACATCTTGGCGTGGGATGCGAGGGTGCTCTGCAAGAGAGGGCAGCCGTGGCAGGAGAGCAGCACAGGGCAGCAGTGCCCCAGCCACAGGGGCCGCGGCTGCAGCAGGGAGCCGCCAGCACAAGCGCTCGCACACTTACCCTTGTCCGCGAGGAGGAGGAGGAGAAGGTGGCCAGGGCAGTGCTTGGCCCAGGCTGGCCCGGCCAGGGCTTTTATAGCAGCCCCGGCATTGCTCAGCTCCAGCCGGGCCAATCTGCTCAGGGGACACTCCCTGCTGCTGCTGCTGCTGCTGCTGCTGACACCAGGGCTGTGCGGCCCCTGCCCCTCCCTGAGTCAGCATCCCCCAGGTGCCAGCCCAGCACCTCCCGCTGCCCAAGCCACCTTGTCCTTCCTGCCACGTCACATCCTTGATAGCAGCCATGGCACCCAGGAATTTGGCTCCAGGAACAGCTTTGATGGTCCAAAGGAGTGGGGCAGGGCTGGAATCAGCCTGGGCCAGGTGGACATCTCTGCTCCTTGCCCTGTGTAGATGGGGAGCAACATGGGGGGGTTTTGTTCCGAATCTGGCACAGCCCCCTGGGCACTGACAGCCGCTGGATGGGCTCCGGCTGCCCTGGGCTGTTCAGTCATGAACAGATCCACTCCACTGGCCAGGCTTCTGCTACTCAGGTCCTGACCATCCAGACCCTGATAGGTTTCCCATGAACCCTTTGCTGAATGACACACCTGCGATCAAGTGCCGCACATGGCACGATGGATGTGGGCTCTTTGTCCCCTGTGTCCCAGAGCTCCCTGGCAGTGCCCAGGGGCAGCTGGAGTCCTGCTCTGCTGGACTGTGCCGTGCTGCACGGTGCTGAGCAGGCAGGGCCCCCCAGCAGCCGCCTTTCCTTAGGCCTCGGCTCAGCTGTGGCCTGTGCCCACCAGGGACAGGCGGTGGCACAGGGCAGGCGCTGCCTGGGGGCGGCTGCTGTGGCCCAGGAGGTGGCAGTGGCAGCGTGCCAGCGGGATAATTGCAGGGGCTGATGGTGCAGCTTGGGGCTGGCCAGGAAAGGCAGGAGTCAGCAGCAGCAGCAGCAGCAGCAGCAGAGCCCCGTGGCAGCAGGGATGAGGCCGGGCCTCGGCCCCGCACACGTGTCCCCAGCACGGGCAGCTCCTGCCCCGCCTCTGCGGCCACCCACAAAAGCGCTGTCCTGGGCCAGGGCTGCATCCACTGCCGCCGCCTGCCTCTGCTCAGCCAAAGGCCAGGTGGGTGCCTGCGGGGCTCTGCCTCCTGGCCCAGGGGCTGCCCAGGGCCCTCCCTGGCCACCAGAGCTGCCGCCGCAGCGCCTGTGCTGGCACCGGCCTGGCACGGCCAGCCCCGGCTCAGCCTCCTGCCCACCAGCGAGGAGGGAGCCCCTGGGCCGGGACAGACGCCGGCAGGCTGGGCACAGGGACTGGGGCCGGGCTTGGCAGGGCTCTGCCTGTGGGGATCGGGGCTCTCAGGGGGCTGCAGGGCACAGGGCCGGGGCTGGGCACGGTGGGCAAGGCTGTGTGGCTTTGGCCGCTCAGGGTCTGTGGCAGGTCTGGGAACAGGGCACTGTGGAATGAGGAGATCCCCGTGTCTCTTCTAATCCTATTTATCTGGGTTCTCTTTCAGCCTCATCTCTGTCACTCCAAGATGTCCTGCTACGACCTGTGCCCCCCCAGGAGCAGCCTGGACCTGTGCCCCCCCAGGACCAGCGTGGCCGTGCCCCAGCCCATCGCTGCGAGCTGCAACGAGCTGTGCGCCCGCCAGTGCCCCGACTCGACGGCCTTGATCCAGCCGCCGCCCGTGGTGGTCACCTTCCCCGGGCCCATCCTCAGCTCCTTCCCCCAGCAAGCCGTGGTGGGCTCCTCCGGAGCACCGGCCTTTGGCGGCTCCCTGGGGCTGGGCGGCCTCTACGGCGCCGGCGCCACCCAGGCCTCGGGGGGCCTCTGCACCTTTGGCAGAGCCTACGCTGCTCCCGCCTGCAGCCCTTGCGCCTTGCCCCGCTACAGCAAGAAGCTCTGGGACACCTGCGGGCCCTGCTAGAGCCAACTCAGCCCGGCAGGGACAAGCTGAGTTCGCCACAAGCTGCCCTGGCCTCCTGCAGCCCATGACACCCGGCCTGCCTGCGGCCCGCCCACCCTCCCTCTCACTTCTTGTCCTCCCCATCTTAATACAATAAAATTTTTTCTGCATCCAATTCCTGTCTCTTTGCCTCCTTTTCCCAAGTCACGAATCCCCTGCGATGGGGGATTTCCAGCAGTGGGAGAGGAAATGGTGGTTCTGGGATGTGCATGTTGGACTGGAAAATGTAAGTGGAAGGGGAAGGTAAATCAGAAGAGGGAAGGGCACACTGAATGTTTAGGTGGAGAAGAAGATGGAATCTAAATGGACATTGAATCAATAGATAGAGAATATTGGAAAGTGATTTGGTAGGAGAAGAAGACAGAGGAATAGGATGAAGAGAAGGAGAAGGTGAAGAGAAGGGGAAGAAGGAGCCAGAGAATAAGAGGAAGGAGAACAAGGAGAAGAGGAAAGATGAGAAACATGGAGAGGGAGAAATATAAGGAAACAGTGAGATATAGAAAGGGAAAGAGAAGGAGTTGATGACATGGAAATTTAATGAACAGGGAAATTTGAGGGGGGTAGTTTCTCTCGGATTTCTGCCCCTGCTCCTTTAGCAGAGCCATGGTGGCACAGAGGGGCTGGAGGTCTCACAGCCTTTGCTCCTGGATGGCTCCCAACCCTGAGGCCAATACCACTCTTTGCCAGCAGGACTGCCGGTTTGTAAAGCCTCTGGTCTCATGGCGTGCAAGCAGGGGATGTGTCTGTCTTCAGGCAGAGTGCTTGGAACTCCATTTCCCTTTTGCTCTCGTTCTCGTTCTCCTTCTCCTTCTCCTAACCCAACCCTGTCCTTACATTCTCGATTGTAAGATTCAATTCCCATTTTGATTTCCTTTTATTCTCGACTTATACCTCCAGAGTCTCCTTCTATCTTCTGTTCAACTTTCCCCTCCCCCTTCATTTACCATTCCCCTGGTCAACCAAGAAACAACATTTCCATTTCCAGTCTAGGAACTGCCCCATCCCCAAGGTCTTCCTGATTTAGGAAAATGACACAAAGAGACAGGAATCAGATGCATGAAAACTTTATTACATTAAGAAGGGCAGGAGAGAGAGAGGGAGGGCAGGCAGGCCCTGGCAGGCCGGGTGTCACGGGCTGCAGGAGGCCAGGGCAGCTTGTGGTGACCTCAGCTTGTCCCTGCCGGGCTGAGGCGGCGGCGGGTGTTTGGGCCGGGCTGTGGCGGCTCTAGCAGGGCCCGCAGGTGTCCCAGAGCTTCTTGCTGTAGCGGGGCAAGGCGCAAGGGCTGCAGGCGGGAGCAGCGTAGGCTCTGCCAAAGGTGCAGAGGCCCCCCGAGGCCTGGGTGGCGCCGGCGCCGTAGAGGCCGCCCAGCCCCAGGGAGCCGCCAAAGGCCGGTGCTCCGGAGGAGCCCACCACGGCTTGCTGGGGGAAGGAGCTGAGGATGGGCCCGGGGAAGGTGACCACCACGGGCGGCGGCTGGATCAAGGCCGTCGAGTCGGGGCACTGGCGGGCGCACAGCTCGTTGCAGCTCTCAGCGATGGGCTGGGGCACGGCCACGCTGGTCCTGGGGGGGCACAGGTCCAGGCTGCTCCTGGGGGGGCACAGGTCGTAGCAGGACATCTTGGCGTGGGATGCGAGGGTGCTCTGCAAGAGAGGGCAACCGTGGCAGGAGAGCAGCACAGGGCAGCAGTGCCCCAGCCACAGGGGCCGCGGCTGCAGCAGGGAGCCGCCAGCACAAGCGCTCGCACACTTACCCTTGTCCGCGAGGAGGAGGAGGAGAAGGTGGCCAGGGCAGTGCTTGGCCCAGGCTGGCCCGGCCAGGGCTTTTATAGCAGCCCCGGCATTGCTCAGCTCCAGCCGGGCCAATCTGCTCAGGGGACACTCCCTGCTGCTGCTGCTGCTGCTGCTGCTGCTGCTGCTGCTGACACCAGGGCTGTGCGGCCCCTGCCCCTCCCTGAGTCAGCATCCCCCAGGTGCCAGCCCAGCACCTCCCGCTGCCCAAGCCACCTTGTCCTTCCTGCCACGTCACATCCTTGATAGCAGTGATGGCACCCAGGAATTTGGCTCCAGGAACAGCTTTGATGGTCCAGAGGGGTGGGGCAGGGCTGGAATCAGCCTGGGCCAGGTGGACATCTCTGCTCCTTGCCCTGTGTAGATGGGGAACAACATGAGGGGGTTTTGTTCCGAATCTGGCACAACCCCCTGGGCACTGACAGCCGCTGGATGGGCTCCGGCTGCCCTGGGCTGTTCCTGTCTCCTGCACAGATCCACTCCACTGGCCAGGCCCCTGCTACTCTTGTCCTGACCATCCAGACCCGGATAGGTTTTCCATGAACCCCTTTACTGAGTGACATGCCTGCTACCCAGCTCCTCACGTGGCCGGAAGGAAAGGGGCTCCTTGTCCCCTGTGTCCCAGAGCTCCCGGGCAGTGCCCAGGGGCAGCTGGAGTCCTGCTCTGCTGGACTGTGCCGTGCTGCACGGTGCTGAGCAGGCAGGGCCCCCCAGCAGCCGCCTTTCCTTGGGCCTTGGCTCAGCTGTGGCCTGTGCCCATCAGGGACAGGCGGTGGCCCAGGGCAGGCGCTGCCTGGGGGCGGCTGCTGTGGCCCAGGAGGTGGCAGTGGCAGCGTGCCAGCGGGATAATTGCAGGGGCTGATGGTGCAGCTTGGGGCTGGCCAGGAAAGGCAGGAGTCAGCAGCAGCAGCAGCAGCAGCAGCAGAGCCCCGTGGCAGCAGGGATGAGGCCGGGCCTCGGCCCCGCACACGTGTCCCCAGCACGGGCAGCTCCTGCCCCGCCTCTGCGGCCACCCATAAAAGCGCTGTCCTGGGCCAGGGCTGCATCCACTGCCGCCGCCTGCCTCTGCTCAGCCCAGGGCCAGGTGGGTGCCTGCGGGGCTCTGCCTCCTGGCCCAGGGGCTGCCCAGGGCCCTCCCTGGCCACCAGAGCTGCCGCCGCAGCGCCTGTGCTGGCACCGGCCTGGCACGGCCAGCCCCGGCTCAGCCTCCTGCCCACCAGCGAGGACGGAGCCCCTGGGCCGGGACAGACGCCGGCAGGCTGGGCACAGGGACTGGGGCAGGGCTTGGCAGGGCTCTGCCTGTGGGGATCGGGGCTCTCAGGGGGCTGCAGGGCACAGGGCCGGGGCTGGGCACGGTGGGCAAGGCTGTGTGGCTTTGGCCGCTCCGGGTCTGTGGCAGGTCTGGGAACAGGGCACTGTGGAATGAGGAGATCCCCGTGTCTCTTCTAATCCTATTTATCTGGGTTCTCTTTCAGCCTCATCTCTGTCACTCCAAGATGTCCTGCTACGACCTGTGCCCCCCCAGGAGCAGCCTGGACCTGTGCCCCCCCAGGACCAGCGTGGCCGTGCCCCAGCCCATCGCTGAGAGCTGCAACGAGCTGTGCGCCCGCCAGTGCCCCGACTCGTCGGCCTTGATCCAGCCGCCGCCCGTGGTGGTCACCTTCCCCGGGCCCATCCTCAGCTCCTTCCCCCAGCAAGCCGTGGTGGGCTCCTCCGGAGCACCGGCCTTTGGCGGCTCCCTGGGGCTGGGCGGCCTCTACGGCGCCGGCGCCACCCAGGCCTCGGGGGGCCTCTGCACCTTTGGCAGAGCCTACGCTGCTCCCGCCTGCAGCCCTTGCGCCTTGCCCCGCTACAGCAAGAAGCTCTGGGACACCTGCGGGCCCTGCTAGAGCCGCCACAGCCCGGCCCAAACACCCGCCGCCGCCTCAGCCCGGCAGGGACAAGCTGAGGTCACCACAAGCTGCCCTGGCCTCCTGCAGCCCGTGACACCCGACCTCTCTGGAGCCTGCCCACCCTCCCTCTCACTGCGTCTCCTGCCCTTCTTAATGCAATAAAGTTTTCCTGCATCCTATTCCTGTCTCTTTGCCTGATTTTGCCAAGTTGTGCATGCCCTGGGGCTGTGGGAGTTCCAACATTGGGAAGGGGAATGGTGTCTCTTGGTTGACCAGGGGAAAGGTAAATGAAGGGGAAGGGGAGGTTTTAACAGAAGAGTGAAATGTACAGTAGAGGTTTAAGTGGAGAAGAATATAAAATCAAAATGGAAACTGTATCATACGACAGGTAATCTGCGGAAGGGCTTGGTTTGTAGGAGAAGGAGAAGGAGACGAAGGGGAAGGAGAATTATCATGATAAGGAGGAGAAGGACAGTGGCAAGGAGTAGAAAGAGGATAAGAAGAAGGAGAAGAGGAATCAGAAAATGCCAACCAAGGAGAGGGAGAAATATAATGAAGAAGAAATATATGGAAGGAAACAAAGGAAGGAAAAGAAGATTTGATGACAAGGAAATGTAATGGACAGGGGGTACTGGGGGGAAATGTCTCTCTGATTCTGGTCCCTCTCTGTTCCTTTAGCAGAGCCATGGTGGCACAGAGGGGCTGGGCTCTGACTGCCGTTGCCCCTGGATGGCTCCTTTATATTTCTCCCTCTCCTTCTTTCTCATCTTCTCTTTTCTCTTCTCCTTCTCCCTCCTCTCATCCTTCTTCTTCTTCTGCTTCCCCCTATCGTCCTTCCCTTTCTCATTCTTCTTGCCCTTCCGGTTTCCCGTCTCCTTGATCTGCTTCTACTTTGTCTTCTTCCCCCCCTTCCCCTTCCCCTTCTTCTCATTCTCATTCTCATTCTCATTCTCATTCTCATTCTCATTCTCATTCTCATTCTCATTCTTTTTCTCCTTCTCCTCCTCCTATTCCTTCTCCCCCACCTAAACCCCTTTGATTTCATTTTTTTTCTCCACATGAACGCCTGCTGTTCCATTCCCTCATCTCTTTTACCATCCAATGCCCCTTCCATTTCCCATTTCCCCATGGGTATCTCAACGTCATATTTCCACTCCCACTCCTGGAACACCCCCATCCCCATGGGATTCATGATTTGGGAGAATCAGGCGAAGAGACAGAAGTTGAATGCAGAAAAACTTTATTGCATTAAGAAAGGCAGGAGAGGCAGTGAGAGGGAGGGTGGGCAGGCCCCAGGCAGGTCGGGTGTCACGGGCTGCAGGAGGCCAGGGCAGCTTGTGGTGACCTCAGCTTGTCCCTGCCGGGCTGAGGCGGCGGCGGGTGTTTGGGCCGGGTTGTGGCGGCTCTAGCAGGACCCGCAGGTGTCCCAGAGCTTCTTGCTGTAGCGGGGCAAGGCGCAAGGGCTGCAGGCGGGAGCAGCGTAGGCTCTGCCAAAGGTGCAGAGGCCCCCCGAGGCCTGGGTGGCGCCGGCGCCGTAGAGGCCGCCCAGCCCCAGGGAGCCGCCAAAGGCCGGTGCTCCGGAGGAGCCCACCACGGCTTGCTGGGGGAAGGAGCTGAGGATGGGCCCGGGGAAGGTGACCACCACGGGCGGCGGCTGGATCAAGGCCGTCGAGTCAGGGCACTGGCGGGCGCACAGCTCGTTGCAGCTCTCAGCGATGGGCTGGGGCACGGCCACGCTGGTCCTGGGGGGGCACAGGTCCAGGCTGCTCCTGGGGGGGCACAGGTCGTAGCAGGACATCTTGGTGTGGGATGCGAGGGTGCTCTGCAAGAGAGGGCAGCCGTGGCAGGAGAGCAGCACAGGGCAGCAGTGCCCCAGCCACAGGGGCCGCGGCTGCAGCAGGGAGCCGCCAGCACAAGCGCTCGCACACTTACCCTTGTCCGCGAGGAGGAGGAGGAGAAGGTGGCCAGGGCAGTGCTTGGCCCAGGCTGGCCCGGCCAGGGCTTTTATAGCAGCCCCGGCATTGCTCAGCTCCAGCCGGGCCAATCTGCTCAGGGGACACTCCCTGCTGCTGCTGCTGCTGCTGCTGCTGCTGCTGCTGACACCAGGGCTGTGCGGCCCCTGCCCCTCCCTGAGTCAGCATCCCCCAGGTGCCAGCCCAGCACCTCCCGCTGCCCAAGCCACCTTGTCCTTCCTGCCACGTCACATCCTTGATAGCAGTGATGGCACCCAGGAATTTGGCTCCAGGAACAGCTTTGATGGTCCAAAGGGGTGGGGCAGGGCTGGAATCAGCCTGGGCCAGGTGGACATCTCTGCTCCTTGCCCTGTGTACATGGGGAACAACATGAGGGGGTTTTGTTCCGAATCTGGCACAGCCCCCTGGGCACTGACAGCCAGTGGATGGGCTCCGGCTGCCCAGGGCTGTTCCTGTCTCCTGCACAGATCCACTCCACTGGCCAAGCTCCTGCTACTCAGGTCCTGACCATCCAGACCCTGATAGGTTTCCCATGAACCCCTTTGCTGAATGACACACCTGCGATCAAGTGCCGCACATGGCACGATGGATGTGGGCTCTTTGTCCCCTGTGTCCCAGAGCTCCCTGGCAGTGCCCAGGGGCAGCTGGAGTCCTGCTCTGCTGGACTGCGCCGTGCTGCACGGTGCTGAGCAGGCAGGGCCCCCCAGCAGCCGCCTTTCCTTGGGCCTTGGCTCAGCTGTGGCCTGTGCCCATCAGGGACAGGCGGTGGCACAGGGCAGGCGCTGCCTGGGGGCGGCTGCTGTGGCCCAGGAGGTGGCAGTGGCAGCGTGCCAGCGGGATAATTGCAGGGGCTGATGGTGCAGCTTGGGGCTGGCCAGGAAAGGCAGGAGTCAGCAGCAGCAGCAGCAGCAGCAGCAGAGCCCCGTGGCAGCAGGGATGAGGCCGGGCCTCGGCCCCGCACACGTGTCCCCAGCACGGGCAGCTCCTGCCCCGCCTCTGCGGCCACCCATAAAAGCGCTGTCCTGGGCCAGGGCTGCATCCACTGCCGCCGCCTGCCTCTGCTCAGCCCAAGGCCAGGTGGGTGCCTGCGGGGCTCTGCCTCCTGGCCCAGGGGCTGCCCAGGGCCCTCCCTGGCCACCAGAGCTGCCGCCGCAGAGCCTGTGCTGGCACCGGCCTGGCACGGCCAGCCCCGGCTCAGCCTCCTGCCCACCAGCGAGGACGGAGCCCCTGGGCCGGGACAGACGCCGGCAGGCTGGGCACAGGGACTGGGGCCGGGCTTGGCAGGGCTCTGCCTGTGGGGATCGGGGCTCTCAGGGGGCTGCAGGGCACAGGGCCGGGGCTGGGCACGGTGGGCAAGGCTGTGTGGCTTTGGCCGCTCCGGGTCTGTGGCAGGTCTGGGAACAGGGCACTGTGGAATGAGGAGATCCCCGTGTCTCTTCTAATCCAATTTATCTGGGTTCTCTTTCAGCCTCATCTCTGTCACTCCAAGATGTCCTGCTACGACCTGTGCCCCCCCAGGAGCAGCCTGGACCTGTGCCCCCCCAGGACCAGCGTGGCCGTGCCCCAGCCCATCGCTGAGAGCTGCAACGAGCTGTGCGCCCGCCAGTGCCCCGACTCGACGGCCTTGATCCAGCCGCCGCCCGTGGTGGTCACCTTCCCCGGGCCCATCCTCAGCTCCTTCCCCCAGCAAGCCGTGGTGGGCTCCTCCGGAGCACCGGCCTTTGGCGGCTCCCTGGGGCTGGGCGGCCTCTACGGCGCCGGCGCCACCCAGGCCTCGGGGGGCCTCTGCACCTTTGGCAGAGCCTACGCTGCTCCCGCCTGCAGCCCTTGCGCCTTGCCCCGCTACAGCAAGAAGCTCTGGGACACCTGTGGGCCCTGCTAGAGTCTCCTCAGCCCGGCAGGGACAAGCTGAGCTCACCACAAGCTGCCCTGGCCTCCTGCAGCCCGTGACACCCGGCCTGCCTGGGGCCTGCCTGCCCTCCCTCCCACTGCCTCTCCTGCCTTTCTTAATGCAATAAAGTTTTTCTGCATCCAACTTCTGTCTCTTCGACTGATTCTCCCAAGTCATGAATCCCATGGGGATGGGGGTGTTCCAGGAGTAGGAGGGGATATCTGACGTTGAGACACCCATGGGGGAATGGGAAATGCAAGGGGCATTGGATGGTAAAAGAGATGAGGGAATGGAACAGCAGGTGTTCATGTGGAGAAAAAAAATGAAATCAAAGGGGTTTAGGTGGGGGAGAAGGAATAGGAGGAGGAGAATGAGAATGAGAATGAGAATGAGAATGCGAATGAGAATGAGAATGAGAATGAGAATGAGAATGAGAATGAGAATGAGAATGAGAATGAGAATGAGAAGAAGGGGAAGGGGAAGGGGAAGGGGGGGAAGAAGACAAAGTAGAAGCAGATCAAGGAGATGGGGAAGTGGAAGGCCAAGAAAAATGAGAAAGGGAAGGACGATATGGGGAAGGAGAAGAAGAAGAAGGATGAGAGGAAGGAGAAGAGAAAAGAGAAGATGAGAAAGAAGGAGAGGGAGAAATATAAAGGAGCCATCCAGGGGCAAAGGCAGTCAGAGCCCCAACCGCTCTGTGCCGCCATGGCTCTGCTAAAGGAACAGAGAGGGACTAGAATCAGAGAGACATTTCCCCCCAGTACCCCCTGTCCATTACATTTCCTTGTCATCAAATCTTCTTTTCCTTTCTATGTTTCCTTCTATACATTTCTTCTTCATTATATTTCTCCCTCTCCTTGGTTGGCATTTTCTGATTCCTCTTCTCCTTCTTCTTATCCTCTTTCTACTCCTTGCCACTGTCCTTCTCCTGCTTATCATGATAATTCTCCTTCCCCTTTGTCTCCTTCTCCTTCTCCTACAAACCAACCCCTTCCTCACATTCCTTATCGTATGATACAGTTTCCATTTTGATTTTATATTCTTCTCCACTTAAGCCTCTACCGTACATTTCACTCTTCTGTTAAAACCTCTCCTTCCCCTTCATTTACCATTGCCCTAGTCAACCAAGAGACACCATTCCCCTTCCCAATGTTGGAACGCCCCCAGCCCCGGGGTATGCACAACATGGCAAAATCAGGCAAAGAGACAGGAATAGGATGCAGGAAAACTTTATTACATTAAGAAGGGCAGGAGAGGCAGTGAGAGGGAGGGTGGGCGGGCCCCAGGCAGGCCGGGTGTCACGGGCTGCAGGAGGCCAGGGCAGCTTGTGGTGAGCTCAGCTTGTCCCTGCAGGGCTGAGGCGGCTCTAGCAGGGCCCGCAGGTGTCCCAGAGCTTCTTGCTGTAGCGGGGCAAGGCGCAAGGGCTGCAGGCGGGAGCAGCGTAGGCTCTGCCAAAGGTGCAGAGGCCCCCCGAGGCCTGGGTGGCGCCGGCGCCGTAGAGGCCGCCCAGCCCCAGGGAGCCGCCAAAGGCCGGTGCTCCGGAGGAGCCCACCACGGCTTGCTGGGGGAAGGAGCTGAGGATGGGCCCGGGGAAGGTGACCACCACGGGCGGCGGCTGGATCAAGGCCGTCGAGTCGGGGCACTGGCGGGCGCACAGCTCGTTGCAGCTCTCAGCGATGGGCTGGGGCACGGCCACGCTGGTCCTGGGGGGGCACAGGTCCAGGCTGCTCCTGGGGGGGCACAGGTCGTAGCAGGACATCTTGGCGTGGGATGCGAGGGTGCTCTGCAAGAGAGGGCAGCCGTGGCAGGAGAGCAGCACAGGGCAGCAGTGCCCCAGCCACAGGGGCCGCGGCTGCAGCAGGGAGCCGCCAGCACAAGCGCTCGCACACTTACCCTTGTCCGCGAGGAGGAGGAGGAGAAGGTGGCCAGGGCAGTGCTTGGCCCAGGCTGGCCCGGCCAGGGCTTTTATAGCAGCCCCGGCATTGCTCAGCCCCAGCCGGGCCAATCTGCTCAGGGGACACTCCCTGCTGCTGCTGCTGCTGCTGCTGCTGCTGCTGCTGCTGCTGCTGACACCAGGGCTGTGCAGCCCCTGCCCCTCCCTGAGTCAGCATCCCCCAGGTGCCAGCCCAGCACCTCCCGCTGCCCAAGCCACCTTGTCCTTCCTGCCACGTCACATCCTTGATAGCAGTGATGGCACCCAGGAATTTGGCTCCAGGAACAGCTGATGGTCCAAAGGAGTGGGGCAGGGCTGGAATCAGCCTGGGCCAGGTGGACATCTCTGCTCCTTGCCCTGTGTAGATGGGGAGCAACATGAGGGGGTTTTGTTCCGAATCTGGCACAGCTCCCTGGGCACTGACAGCCGCTGGATGGGCTCCGGCTGCCCTGGGCTGTTCCTGTCTCCTGCACAGATCCACTGTACTGGCCAAGCTCCTGCTACTCAGGTCCTGACCATCCAGACCCGGATAGGTTTCCCATGAACCCTTTGCTGAATGACACACCTGCGATCAAGTGTCGCACATGGCACGATGGATGTGGGCTCTTTGTCCCCTGTGTCCCAGAGCTCCCTGGCAGTGCCCAGGGGCAGCTGGAGTCCTGCTCTGCTGGACTGTGCCGTGCTGCACGGTGCTGAGCAGGCAGGGCCCCCCAGCAGCCGCCTTTCCTTGGGCCTCGGCTCAGCTGTGGCCTGTGCCCATCAGGGACAGGCGGTGGCACAGGGCAGGCGCTGCCTGGGGGCGGCTGCTGTGGCCCAGGAGGTGGCAGTGGCAGCGTGCCAGCGGGATAATTGCAGGGGCTGATGGTGCAGCTTGGGGCTGGCCAGGAAAGGCAGGAGTCAGCAGCAGCAGCAGCAGCAGCAGCAGCAGAGCCCCGTGGCAGCAGGGATGAGGCCGGGCCTCGGCCCCGCACACGTGTCCCCAGCACGGGCAGCTCCTGCCCCGCCTCTGCGGCCACCCATAAAAGCGCTGTCCTGGGCCAGGGCTGCATCCACTGCCGCCGCCTGCCTCTGCTCAGCCCAAGGCCAGGTGGGTGCCTGCGGGGCTCTGCCTCCTGGCCCAGGGGCTGCCCAGGGCCCTCCCTGGCCACCAGAGCTGCCGCCGCAGCGCCTGTGCTGGCACCGGCCTGGCACGGCCAGCCCCGGCTCAGCCTCCTGCCCACCAGCGAGGACGGAGCCCCTGGGCCGGGACAGACGCCAGCAGGCTGGGCACAGGGACTGGGGCAGGGCTTGGCAGGGCTCTGCCTGTGGGCATCGGGGCTCTCAGGGGGCTGCAGGGCACAGGGCCGGGGCTGGGCACGGTGGGCAAGGCTGTGTGGCTTTGGCCGCTCCGGGTCTGTGGCAGGTCTGGGAACAGGGCACTGTGGAATGAGGAGATCCCCGTGTCTCTTCTAATCCAATTTATCTGGGTTCTCTTTCAGCCTCATCTCTGTCACTCCAAGATGTCCTGCTACGACCTGTGCCCCCCCAGGAGCAGCCTGGACCTGTGCCCCCCCAGGACCAGCGTGGCCGTGCCCCAGCCCATCGCTGAGAGCTGCAACGAGCTGTGCGCCCGCCAGTGCCCCGACTCGACGGCCTTGATCCAGCCGCCGCCCGTGGTGGTCACCTTCCCCGGGCCCATCCTCAGCTCCTTCCCCCAGCAAGCCGTGGTGGGCTCCTCCGGAGCACCGGCCTTTGGCGGCTCCCTGGGGCTGGGTGGCCTCTACGGCGCCGGCGCCACCCAGGCCTCGGGGGGCCTCTGCACCTTTGGCAGAGCCTACGCTGCTCCCGCCTGCAGCCCTTGCGCCTTGCCCCGCTACAGCAAGAAGCTCTGGGACACCTGCGGGCCCTGCTAGAGCCAACTCAGCCCGGCAGGGACAAGCTGAGCTCGCCACAAGCTGCCCTGGCCTCCTGCAGCCCGTGACACCCGGCCTGCCTGCGGCCCGCCCACCCTCCCTCTCACTTCCTGTCCTCCCCCTCTTAATACAATAAAATTTTTTCTGCATCCAATTCCTGTCTCTTTGCCTGATTCTCCCAAGTCACGAATCCCCTGGGATGGGGGATTTCCAGCAGTGGGAGAGGAAATGGTGGTTCTGGGATGTGCATGTTGGACTGGAAAATGTAAGTGGAAGGGGAAGGTAAATCAGAAGAGGGAAGGGCACAATGAATGTTTAGGTGGAGAAGAAGATGGAATCTAAATGGACATTGAATCAATAGATAGAGAATATTGGAAAGTGATTTGGTAGGAGAAGAAGACAGAGGAATAGGATGAAGAGAAGGAGAAGGTGAAGAGAAGGGGAAGAAGGAGCCAGAGAATAAGAGGAAGGAGAACAAGAAGGAGAAGAGGAAAGATGAGAAACATGGAGAGGGAGAAATATAAGGAAACAGTGAGATATAGAAAGGGAAAGAGAAGGAGTTGATGACATGGAAATTTAATGAACAGGGAAATTTGAGGGGGGTAGTTTCTCTCGGATTTCAGCCCCTGCTCCTTTAGCAGAGCCATGGTGGCACAGAGGGGCTGGAGGTCTCACAGCCTTTGCTTCTGGATGGCTCCCAACCCTGAGGCCAATACCACTCTTTGCCAGCAGGACTGCCGGTTTGTAAAGCCTCTGGTCTCATGGCGTGCAAGCAGGGGATGTGTCTGTCTTCAGGCAGAGTGCTTGGAACTCCATTTCCCTTTTGCTCTCGTTCTTGTTCTCCTTCTCCTTCTCCTAACCCAACCCTGTCCTTACATTCTCGATTGTAAGATTCAATTCCCATTTTGATTTCCTTTTATTCTCGACTTATACCTCCAGAGTCTCCTTCTATCTTCTGTTCAACTTTCCCCTCCCCCTTCATTTACCATTCCCCTGGTCAACCAAGAAACAACATTTCCATTTCCAGTCTAGGAACTGCCCCATCCCCAAGGTCTTCCTGATTTAAGAAAATGACACAAAGAGACAGGAATCAGATGCATGAAAACTTTATTACATTAAGAAGGGCAGGAGAGAGGGAGGGCAGGCAGGCCCTGGCAGGCCGGGTGTCACGGGCTGCAGGAGGCCAGGGCAGCTTGTGGTGAGCTCAGCTTGTCCCTGCCGGGCTGAGGCGGCGGCGGGTGTTTGGGCCGGGCTGCGGCGGCTCTAGCAGGGCCCGCAGGTGTCCCAGAGCTTCTTGCTGTAGCGGGGCAAGGCGCAAGGGCTGCAGGCGGGAGCAGCGTAGGCTCTGCCAAAGGTGCAGAGGCCCCCCGAGGCCTGGGTGGCGCCGGCGCCGTAGAGGCCGCCCAGCCCCAGGGAGCCGCCAAAGGCCGGTGCTCCGGAGGAGCCCACCACGGCTTGCTGGGGGAAGGAGCTGAGGATGGGCCCGGGGAAGGTGACCACCACGGGCGGCGGCTGGATCAAGGCCGTCGAGTCAGGGCACTGGCGGGCGCACAGCTCGTTGCAGCTCTCAGCGATGGGCTGGGGCACGGCCACGCTGGTCCTGGGGGGGCACAGGTCCAGGCTGCTCCTGGGGGGGCACAGGTCGTAGCAGGACATCTTGGCGTGGGATGCGAGGGTGCTCTGCAAGAGAGGGCAGCCGTGGCAGGAGAGCAGCACAGGGCAGCAGTGCCCCAGCCACAGGGGCCGCGGCTGCAGCAGGGAGCCGCCAGCACAAGCGCTCGCACACTTACCCTTGTCCGCGAGGAGGAGGAGGAGAAGGTGGCCAGGGCAGTGCTTGGCCCAGGCTGGCCCGGCCAGGGCTTTTATAGCAGCCCCGGCATTGCTCAGCTCCAGCCGGGCCAATCTGCTCAGGGGACACTCCCTGCTGCTGCTGCTGCTGCTGCTGCTGCTGACACCAGGGCTGTGCGGCCCCTGCCCCTCCCTGAGTCAGCATCCCCCAGGTGCCAGCCCAGCACCTCCCGCTGCCCAAGCCACCTTGTCCTTCCTGCCACGTCACATCCTTGATAGCAGCCATGGCACCCAGGAATTTGGCTCCAGGAACAGCTTTGATGGTCCAAAGGGGTGGGGCAGGGCTGGAATCAGCCTGGGCCAGGTGGACATCTCTGCTCCTTGCCCTGTGTAGATGGGGAACAACATGAGGGGGTTTTGTTCCGAATCTGGCACAGCCCCCTGGGCACTGACAGCAGGTGGATGGGCTCCGGCTGCCCTGGGCTGTTCAGTCATGAACAGATCCACTCCACTGGCCAGGCTCCTGCTACTCAGGTCCTGACCATCCAGACCCGGATAGGTTTCCCATGAAGCCCTTTACTGAGTGACATGCCTGCTACCCAGCTCCTCACGTGGCCGGAAGGAAAGGGGCTCCTTGTCCCCTGTGTCCCAGAGCTCCCGGGCAGTGCCCAGGGGCAGCTGGAGTCCTGCTCTGCTGGACTGTGCCGTGCTGCACGGTGCTGAGCAGGCAGGGCCCCCCAGCAGCCGCCTTTCCTTGGGCCTCGGCTCAGCTGTGGCCTGTGCCCATCAGGGACAGGTGGTGGCCCAGGGCAGGCGCTGCCTGGGGGCGGCTGCTGTGGCCCAGGAGGTGGCAGTGGCAGCGTGCCAGCGGGATAATTGCAGGGGCTGATGGTGCAGCTTGGGGCTGGCCAGGAAAGGCAGGAGTCAGCAGCAGCAGCAGCAGCAGCAGCAGAGCCCCGTGGCAGCAGGGATGAGGCCGGGCCTCGGCCCCGCACACGTGTCCCCAGCACGGGCAGCTCCTGCCCCGCCTCTGCGGCCACCCATAAAAGCGCTGTCCTGGGCCAGGGCTGCATCCGCTGCCGCCGCCTGCCTCTGCTCAGCCCAGGGCCAGGTGGGTGCCTGCGGGGCTCTGCCTCCTGGCCCAGGGGCTGCCCAGGGCCCTCCCTGGCCACCAGAGCTGCCGCCGCAGCGCCTGTGCTGGCACCGGCCTGGCACGGCCAGCCCCGGCTCAGCCTCCTGCCCACCAGCGAGGACGGAGCCCCTGGGCCGGGACAGACGCCGGCAGGCTGGGCACAGGGACTGGGGCAGGGCTTGGCAGGGCTCTGCCTGTGGGGATCGGGGCTCTCAGGGGGCTGCAGGGCACAGGGCCGGGGCTGGGCACGGTGGGCAAGGCTGTGTGGCTTTGGCCGCTCCGGGTCTGTGGCAGGTCTGGGAACAGTGCGGTACACAATGGGGAAATCCCTGTGTCTCTTCTAACCCGTTTGTCTGAATTCTTTTTCAGCCTCATCTCTGTCACTCCAAGATGTCCTGCTACGACCTGTGCCCCCCCAGGAGCAGCCTGGACCTGTGCCCCCCCAGGACCAGCGTGGCCGTGCCCCAGCCCATCACTGAGAGCTGCAACGAGCTGTGCGCCCGCCAGTGCCCCGACTCGTCGGCCTTGATCCAGCCGCCGCCCGTGGTGGTCACCTTCCCCGGGCCCATCCTCAGCTCCTTCCCCCAGCAAGCCGTGGTGGGCTCCTCCGGAGCACCGGCCTTTGGCGGCTCCCTGGGGCTGGGCGGCCTCTACGGCGCCGGCGCCACCCAGGCCTCGGGGGGCCTCTGCACCTTTGGCAGAGCCTACGCTGCTCCCGCCTGCAGCCCTGGCGCCTTGCCCCGCTACAGCAAGAAGCTCTGGGACACCTGCGGGCCCTGCTAGAGTCAACCCCTGTGTCTTCTCCCTCTGATTGCAATGGAGAGGTGTAGAAGTTGTTCATTCTGAGTGTTGCCGTCATTACTCTTTTCTTTAAACCTTTTCTTTTCCTATTCTTAGTGTTTTTCCTAATGTCCAGTTTCAAGATGTAGTTCCTAATGTTCACATTTATAAATTTAAAATGTACAGTAATTTCATTGTTTTCTCCTTTGAGTTTTATTGTTTATATTGTTTATATCAACCTTATGTCTCATTTACATTTATTTAGTTCTGCTTGTCTAGAACTGCATGAGTTCAAAATCTTTGCTTCACTTTTTAAATTCTGTTTGTACCTCTCATTTTCTTTTTGCGCTCTTTGCGATTTACTGATGTTCTTCCTGCAATAAATCTTTCCTGCATCGAATTTTTGTGTTGTTTCCATCTCTCTCTGTTTCAAATGGTGCTGAGTGTTCATTTGAGGTTTTACCTGCTTACAGCAGACCTGTTCAGTTTCACCATTTCTGGCTGCTTAAATCTCTGGAGAGGAAAGGGCCTGGAGTGCTGGAGCCACTCTGAGAGAAGCAGCGTGTCCCGGATGACACAAAAGAGAAAGTAAGAGCAGGGCAGGGCTGGGTCTGGCCAAACCCAGCGGCTATAAACGATCTGATCAGGGCTGAGGTGCCTGGCAGCTCCTCCCTGCTTGGCCGGTGCTGTTACTCAGCCCTGGGACATGCACGGCCCATTAAAACAACAAAAACAGTGAGCAGAAGTCATCACTCTGTGCTTCCCAAGTGCTCTCACAGCCCGTGTTCCTCAGAGGCTCCAGAAAATCTGCGAATAGTGGAATTTCCCACCCAAGTAAACTTCGTGCCTCAGAGAACGCTGAAATCGAGGCGGTTTTAACACAAAAGTGGGGAGAGGCAATCACAGAATCATGGAATGGTTTGGGTGGGAGGGGATCTTAAAATCATCTCGTTCCACACCCTGCCTTGGGCAGGGACATCTTCCACCGCCCCAGGTTGCTCCAAGCCCCGTCCAGCCTGGCCTTGGACACTTCCAAGAATGGGCAATATATGGAATATCCCCTGCCAGGGCCTCCCCACACTCACAGGGAAGAATTTATCCCCAAAATCCCACCTAAACCCCCTCCCTGTCAGTCTGAACCCCTTCCCCCTTGTCCTGTTCCTCCATCCCTCAGGAATTGTCTCTCCCCGTGTTCCTCGTGGCCCCTTCAGGTCCTGCCAGGCCACACTGAGATCACCCCAAAGCTTCTCCAGCCTTTCCTCCCAGCAGAGCTGCTCCATCCCTGGGATCCCATCCTGGAGCCTCCTCTGGGCTCTCTCCAGTGGCTCCAGGTGCTCCCTGAGCTGGGAATTCCAAAGCTGGGGCAGCGCTGCATATGGGGTCTCACCTGAGCGGGGCAGAATCCCCCCTCCCCTGCTGCCCACAGGATTTTGATGCAGCCCAGGAGAAACTGAGGGATTGGATTTGAAGGGAGTTTGTGCCCTGAGCCAGGGATGAGGCACAACTTGCACTGATTTATGTAAAATATAAATCAAGGCAAGGAAAGTCCCCCCCAGGCTGGGAGGTGTGTGAACCACTCAAACCCTTTCTGTGCTTGGAGAATCTTTTTTTTTTTCCCCCTTCCCCTGCAGCAAATACAGGGAGATTTGTTGGGACAGCAAGCAAAACACAAACCTAAACCCAAATCCTTCGTCACCTGCAGAGGAAATGAAAACATTGGGGTGAACCTGGACCACAACAGCTGATCTCCATCGTAGGAAGTAAAAGCAGATATTTCATCTCTGGGCGGGGGGATTTCTCAGGAATGACAAGAAGGGTCTGTAAAATGCACTGGATACAGGTGGAAACCTAAAAGTTGTGCTCTGAGAAATCACAGAAGAAGGGTAAATAATCACAAATATTTATTCTTTACGGAAAATATAGCTGGAAATCGGACAAACAGAGCAAAGGTGCAATCTTAAATTCGCAGAGGGTTCAACCAGAAACATGGAAAGATGTTTTCATTTTTTTTTTTTTAAAGAGAGAAAATAAGAGCTGCATTAATTATTAACCCTTGACTTCCAGTGACACAAATCATGATTTAATTAAAGGAATGGCAAGGCACCACCTTGTTTCCTGCACATTAAAGCAGCTGGGGTTGTGTAAGAGTGAAATGTCTAAATCACTCATGTCATACAACACGGAACATTAGTTGGGTTGAACAGCAGATAATGACTGTTTGTGAAATCATTACAAAGTATTTTTCTCAAGAAGGGCCAGAGCACTCTTTGATAAGAGATACACCCATGACATTAAAGAAAACCCTTGATCTGCCTCTTCGATATTTCCCCAGAATTGGAATTGCAGGACTTATTATGGGAGCATTCAGCACCACCGACCCTTTTAAAACTGAATTTTATTTCACAGTAAACTTCTTTAGTTAAACAAAGTGATTTTTATGTGGGACTGATTCCAAACCTTCTTCTCAATGGAAAACTATAGGGGAACTGCTGAGTGTCCTGGATGATCTCAGCAGATGTCCATGACCCCTTAAATCCAGCTCAGACCAACAAGGTCTCTTTAATTAGGGCTGGCAATGACATTTATTTCTTGGGCAGCCCTGGAATAAGCTGGTTTCTGCTTCTAATTAATTTATCAGATAATTTTAAAGGGCTGTTAAGGGAAAAATGCCCATGTCAGCCAAAGATGAGTCTTACAAAATCTCGGAGCAGACAAGCTCATGACAAGGTTGTAAAGGAAGAAGTAACATGTGGAGTCAGCTTAATGAACATGGTAATTCCAGTGAGGTCACTCTAATGATGCCAGGAGTTGCCAGTGCCAATTAAGACCAAAGATTAAAGAAATCAGGATGGTGAAACTGCGACATCACACGATAGGAGAATGTGAATGAAATCAGAACTGCCACAAACTCCAAACTTTCGTGACTCAAAGCTGGTAAACAATTTCTTCTAGGCAGAACTCCCACCCTAAGCAAGATTCCAAGCCCTCAGGAATGTTGGGATCCTCTATATAAGCTCCAGTGCCTGGGTCCATCCAGACACTTCTTGCAGCTCATTCGCCTTGCGGAGCTTAGTGAGTATGAATTTTTAATTTCTTTCTATTTATTTTATCAGACCCTGCACCAGAGCAGTTGTTGAAGATTCCTTTAGGAATGTTGAGGTTTAGAACAGCTTTACATCGTTTCTGTCTGGAATTACTCTTAATGAAACCAGTGGGAAATGTGGGATTTGGGAGTCTGGGTTATGAGCACAGAAACTCTGAGAAATTTGAGTGTTCCAAGCCAATGAGCAGCTTTAAAAAGGAACAGATTAAAACACTTATTTCAGGTGATTATTTTAGTATTTTATAAAATTCAAGACAAGAATTGAGACGCTTTTCAGGTCCATTCATTGACATTCTGAGAACCATAATAAACTCTCCTATTTCAAGGAAAGTTACATCTAATTCAGGGCTCTGCCTCCACTTGGGGTAAGTTTATGGGAGATGGGAGTGAGGTTTTTAAATTGTTCTTCAGGGTAGGCATTTCCAAAAGCTGAAAGGCACAGCCATGTGCGGCCAGAACAAAGACCAGCCTGTGGGGTCTGGTCATTCTGGGGATGGTTTTACACAGGCAGGAATTTTTTGACCAAGGCGCTCAGTGGGTTTTCACCATGTCGATCAAGGCTGAACAAAAACCAAAACAGAGCCATCTCTCATTTTGAAAGTTTTCCCCATCAACGCCCTGTTTTTGCAGCTTTTTGCCTCCATCTGTTGAAAACCAACCTTCAAACCCCGCCAAGATGTCCTGCTATGACATTTGCCCCCCAAGAACCAGCGTGGCCGTGCCCCAGCCCATCGCTGAGAGCTGCAACGAGCTGTGCGCCCGCCAGTGCCCCGACTCGACGGCCTTGATCCAGCCGCCGCCCGTGGTGGTCACCTTCCCCGGGCCCATCCTCAGCTCCTTCCCCCAGCAAGCCGTGGTGGGCTCCTCCGGAGCACCGGCCTTTGGCGGCTCCCTGGGGCTGGGCGGCCTCTACGGCGCCGGCGCCACCCAGGCCTCGGGGGGCCTCTGCACCTTTGGCAGAGCCTACGCTGCTCCCGCCTGCAGCCCTTGCGCCTTGCCCCGCTACAGCAAGAAGCTCTGGGACACCTGCGGGCCCTGCTAGAGCCGCCACAGCCCGGCCCAAACACCCGCCGCCGCCTCAGCCCGGCAGGGACAAGCTGAGCTCACCACAAGCTGCCCTGGCCTCCTGCAGCCCGTGACACCCGGCCTGCCTGGGGCCTGCCCACCCTCCCTCTCACTGCCTCTCCTCCCCTTCTTAGTACAATAAAGTTTTCCTGCATCCAATTCCTGTCTCTTTGCCTCCTTTTCCCAAGTCATGAAGACTCAAGGGCCTTGGCTAAGTGCGGAATTCCAGGCACCACCTTCCTGCACAACACTGAATATTCCACCCAGAGGAAAAATAAAGGACAAATGAAAACCAGAGACACTTTTATGCAGCACAAACAGGGTTTATTGTCAAAGAGAAGAGAAACAGGCAAATGCGGGGAATCCAGGTGGTTCCAGGGGCAGCAGGGGATGCAGGACTCGTGCTCTGGGAGCAGGGCCTGACTGGGGACCAGGATACAGGCAGGGCATGGAGGGACCAGGATACAGGCAGGGCATGGAGGGCTCAGGGCATTCCCCAGGGCATGGAGGGCTCAGGGCATTCCCCAGGGCATGGAGGGCTCAGGGCATTCCCCAGGGCATGGAGGGCTCAGGGCACACCCGGCGCTGCTGGGCACACTCAGCTCACACTGCCTGTGCCTTCTGCCCGGTGTCCCCACGGCCCGGCCCGGGCTCCAGGGCTGCCACTGCCTCAGGGGGGGCTTTAGAAAACCCCACAGCTCCCACGGCGGGACCTGCCCCATCTCTGGAAGCCGGGCAGGGAATAGCCCAGGCCCTGTGAGAAGCCGGAGCCATAGGACCTCCCGAAATTGCCAAAGGAGCCCCCATAGCTCCCCTGGGAGGCCCCATAGCCACTGTCACCTCCATAACCCAGGGAACGGCCGTAGCCAAGGGAGCCCACATAGCCCTGCGAGCCCCCAAATCCAAGGGAACTCCCATAGCCCCGGGAGCCCCCATAGCCGGAGAAACCCCCATAGCCCTGGGAGCCCCCATAATTCCCATAGCCCCCATAGCCGGAGGAGCCCCCATTGCCAAAGGAGCCCCCATAACCTCCAGACCCAAAGGAGCCCCCGTAGTTCTGGGAACCCCCATAACCTCCAGACCCAAAGGAGCCCCCATAGCCCTGGGAACCTCCATAAGGTCCCCACCCAAAGGAGCCCCCATTGCCAAAGGAGCCCCCAGAACCTCCAGATCCAAAGGAGCCCCCAGAGCCAGAGGAGCCCCTCAAATAACCCTGGGAGCCCCCATAACCTCCCAGCCCAAAGGAGCCCGGGGAGCTGCGGGAACTGAAGGAACGCTCAGGCCACGCTGGGCCCGACGACCCCACGATGCTCTCCTGAGGGCAGGTGCTGAGCACGGGGCCCGGGATGGTCACCACCACCGGCGGGGGCAGGATCAGCGCTCGGGACTCGGGGCACTGCTGCACACACGGCTCGTTGTAGCTCTGGGCGATGGGCTGAGGGCAGCTCGCGTCCCACGACTCGCTGGGGCAGGACATCCTTCTGTGCTGGGAGGCTGCAACGCACACCAGAAAGGGCTTTTAGGTTAAATTGCCTGATGAGAATCAAAATTAAACTCTGTGCCTGAAATATCCGATAAATTCAAAGATTGTATCAAAGAAATCTCATTCTTGTGTCCACTCCACCTTTAACCTTCCTCTCACCACCATCACCCTTGCAAGAGAGATTCCATGCTAAATTAAACCCTGGATGAATTAAATGTTTCAGATCCAGAAATTTCCACCTGACTCTGCCTGCACTTTCCCATGGAAAATGGGAGAGCCCTGAGTTCATTGCTTCCCTCATCTGACCACAAAAATCACATTCTAGACTCTGTCTGCTGTGAAGATCCTCGAGATGTCGCACACAGATGAAAACATCTGGTGTCATCTCTGGAGGATCCCACATTTTCACACTGTGACAAATCTGCTTTTATCTCTTTAGAAATCTAGCAACGTATCTATAGGAAGTTAAGAAGTGTCAGAGACAAAGCAGCAATTTTTGCAGTTTCATGTCCTTTGCCAAGTAGCCCTCAGTTTCCAAACCAGAAAATTTACCCCTATGAAACAAATATTCCCACTCAGATATTTTTAAATTTTACAGTCACGCCTAGGGCCTAAAATGCCTGGGAAATGGTTATTTCAAGTGGCATGGTGAAAATTCACATTTTATTCTATAGCAGCCTCCCGAGACCCACAGTTTTTTAAATCTGCCAATCAAAAATTGGAATTGGATGGGGAAAAAAAGAAGGAGAGGGAAGGACGGAGGAGCTCAAATCGGACTTACCCTGTGCTCACGGAGGCGAATAACTCAGGAGAGGCAGATGGAGAGGCTCGGAGCAGTGGCAGCTTTTATACATTTCCCAAAGTGCTTACAAAGGGCAAAACACCCTCCGTGCCGCCTGTCCCACACAGAAAACAACCCTCGCACGGAGGGATTTAATTCTGCTGGCTTTGCACTGCCACTCCCCACGCCCGGGAACGGGCGTGAGGCGATGTCAGGTCAGACTTCAGGGCATCGAGCTGGTGAATGATGAGGTGATAATCCCCACCATGAGCACTGTCTTTAGAGGTTCGATGAGGTCGCATTCATTAACTTCACCTTCTTCAAAACTGGCGGGTTTTTAAGTGAATCCTGTGAAAATCCACAGAAAGAGGGAGGCGGGCATCAAAAAATGGAGAGAATAATCAATTATCTCCAAAGGGTTTAGAAAGGTGAGGAGGGTTTTGGGATCTGTGTCAGCAGCTCAAACATCATGAATTGCTCAACAATTCCAAGGTGGGTTCCACTGTTCCGTTCCCTGCTGGCTTTGGAAGGTCACAGAGGCAGGTGACGCTTCAGGGATGTTCCACATCCTTCCAGAACCGTGAGAGGCTTTGTGAACACTCACTGGAAATTCGTATTTGGTGTGTGAGACACGAAATGACAGAAATGTCAGCACCCAAAGCTGGGCCAGGAGCGTCAGTTCAGAGCCGTGTGAGCTGAGGGCTCTGCGTCATGAGGCGCAATTTCATGGACAAAATATTTACAGCTGAGAGTCCAAGAGTCCTGGAGATTTTAGAACATCCATTTGAGACCCTTTTTTTTTGCAGAACATTGGTAGCTAAGCCTGAAAATTCAGATAATTTGCAACCAGGCTTTCATTTCACCCCTTAAATTTAAGATATTTCAGACAAATGCAGCCTCATAAATTAAGGAGAAGCTGCACCCGACGTGCCAGACGATGTACTTGTCATAATCATCCCAAACACATAGGTAATAGTTAATAAACTAAAGAATTTTATACCATGAATGAAAATTAAGTCATTGCCAGCACTGAAATTATTAATCAGAGGCTGGTTAGGGAGTCAAGAGGAGTGACATTGATTGATATTTTTAAATTATGATGTTTCATAACAAGGGAGCTCCTAACTCAGAATAAATCCTCATAACTCCCGGCCTTCATTTAATAGGATAATAGCAGAAATTGCAAGCACTGACTATTAATGAGTATTTGTGAAGCAGCTTAAAGTCATTATCCTCCAGGTACCTCTCATTATCAGCAAATCCTGATGACACTTCACAAGCAGAGCTATTTTACAATTTAGAGGTAATTTATTGCCTCTCTTTTGCAATGTCATAAAATTAGGGAAGAATTGCCAGAGGAAAGAAAAGAAATAACTGGAGGATGCCCCAGACTCATCCTAATAAAAAATATGTTTTATTTGATTACTATTTTATTAAATTGCCTCTGTTTCTATAGTGGTCAGTACTTCAGGGGTGGGGGGGGAAAGAAAATTAAGGTTTTTAATGTGTTTCTATCTGACCTTCTGGAAGTCGAGGTTACAAATGAAATCGTGGAATGTTTGGGATTAGCTTCAGGCCGAGGACTCTTCTGGCTGTACCAATTTCTGCTTCCTTGGGGACAGATTTATAGATGCCTACTCATCCACGGGGAGAATTTGTGTCCTCTCAGAGCCACAATTTCAGGTCCAGTCGGGTGACCTGCTCCTGGCAAAGGCGGCACCACGAAAGGGCTCCACACCGTGGGAGAACTGGCCCTTAAAACGTCCCAAACAAAACGTGACAACGTTAAAATTGGACAGAAGCAGGACCGGCTTTGATCGACGATGACACCATGAGCAGCCCCAAAGTTCCCCAAAACCCCCCGAAACTGGCCTCAGAGGGAGCTGATTGCCATCAGCGGTTGTGTCACAGCCACGCGAGTTTGGGAGGGACAGTGCTGAGGCGACAGAATCGAAGCACCCACTGCCGCGTTGGGTTTTGTAACAAACGAGGACGGGAGGCGCAGGGGGTGGGTTGGAGGAGGGTATAAAAGCTCAGATCACCCACAGCCCGCCATCCACTGCTCCTGTTCCCATCCCTGCAGCCAGCAAGGTAAGTGGTGTCGCTCATAAAATCTGAATTACTGCATAAACGAGCCTTTTTTTGCCTCTTCCTCTTGGCTTCTTCCTTGCTGGCCTTACCTTTGAGTGAATGTCTTCACCACTGAGTGAATCTTTACCACAGGTTGCTACAGATTTCTTTAATATATCCAGCACAGAATCTCTCTTGCAAGGGTGATGGTGGTGAGAGGGAGGTTAAAGGTGGAGTGGACACAAGAATGAGATTTCTTTGATACAATCTTTGAATTTACCGGATATTTCAGGCACAGAGTTTAATTTTGATTCTCATCAGGCAATTTAACCTAAAAGCCCTTTCTGGTGTGCGTTGCAGCCTCCCAGCACAGAAGGATGTCCTGCCCCAGCGAGTCGTGCGACGCGAGCTGCCCTCAGCCCATCGCCCAGAGCTACAACGAGCCGTGTGTGCAGCAGTGCCCCGAGTCCCGAGCGCTGATCCTGCCCCCGCCGGTGGTGGTGACCATCCCGGGCCCCGTGCTCAGCACCTGCCCTCAGGAGAGCATCGTGGGGTCGTCGGGCCCAGCGTGGCCTGAGCGTTCCTTCAGTTCCCGCAGCTCCCCGGGCTCCTTTGGGCTGGGAGGTTATGGGGGCTCCCAGGGTTATTTGAGGGGTTCCTCTGGCTATGGGGGCTCCTTTGGATCTGGAGGTTCTGGGGGCTCCTTTGGCAATGGGGGCTCCTTTGGGTGGGGACCTTATGGAGGTTCCCAGGGCTATGGGGGCTCCTTTGGGTCTGGAGGTTATGGGGGTTCCCAGAGCTACGGGGGCTCCTTTGGGTCTGGAAGTTATGGGGGTTCCCAGGGTTATGGGGGCTCCTTTGGGTCTGGGGGTTATGGGGGTTCCCAGAGCTACGGGGGCTCCTTTGGGTTGAGGGGCTCCCGTGGTTATAGCGGCTCCTTTGGGTCTGGAGGTTATGGGGGCTCCTTTGGCAATGGGGGCTCCTCCGGCTATGGGGGCTATGGGAATTATGGGGGCTCCCAGGGCTATGGGGGTTTCTCCGGCTATGGGGGCTCCCGGGGCTATGGGAGTTCCCTTGGATTTGGGGGCTCGCAGGGCTATGGGGGCTCCCTTGGCTACGGCCGTTCCCTGGGTTATGGAGGTGACAGTGGCTATGGGGCCTCCCAGGGGGGCTATGGGGGCTCCTTCGGGGGCTATGGGGGCTCCTGTGACAATTGTGGGAGATCCTACGGCTCCGGCTTCTCACAGGGCCTGGGCTATTCCCTGCCCGGCTTCCAGAGATGGGGCAGGTCCCGCCGTGGGAGCTGTGGGGTTTTCTAAAGCCCCCCCTGAGGCAGTGGCAGCCCTGGAGCCCGGGCCGGGCCGTGGGGACACCGGGCAGAAGGCACAGGCAGTGTGAGCTGAGTGTGCCCAGCAGCGCCGGGTGTGCCCTGAGCCCTCCATGCCCTGGGGAATGCCCTGAGCCCTCCATGCCCTGGGGAATGCCCTGAGCCCTCCATGCCCTGCCTGTATCCTGGTCCCTCCATGCCCTGCCTGTATCCTGGTCCCTCCATGCCCTGGCTGCATCCTGGTCCCTCCATGCCCTGGCTGCATCCTGGTCCCTCCATCCCCTGGCTGTATCCTGGTCCCCAGCCAGGCCCTGCTCCCAGAGCACGAGTCCTGCATCCCCTGCTGCCCCTGGAACCACCTGGATTCCCCGCACTCGCCTGTTGCTCTCCTCTCTGACAATAAACCCTGTTTGTGCTGCATAAAAGTGTCTCTGGTTTTCATTTGTCCTTATTCCTTTTTTCCTCCGGGAGCAAAGCTCTCCCAGGGCGCTGGGGGTTCCTTTTCACAGGGTCTGCCCCCCTCCATGCCTTTAAAACACGGAATGGGAGTTTAATTGGGGCACTTAGCACGATGTCCAGGAATGTTTGTTTAGCAATTTGCCCGTCATTATCTTCCCCGAGGTTCTGAGTAATCGCTCTTGCTCTGAGGATTCCTGGTGACACCCGAAAGGCCCCTCAGTCACCACTCAGTTTAGCGAGTAATTAAGACATAATTGCGGCGCTTTAAAGCCAGGAGGACAACAGAGGAAGAACGAGACCGAAGTTTTCATTCTGTTTGTCGGGTTTTAAATGTTCTGGCTGGGTTTGTTCAGCCTGAGGAAGGGAAGCTTGGAGGTGATCTGATCTCACCTTGCAGTGTGTGAATGAGCCGACCAAGAAATACGGGAAGAAATTATTTCCAAAGGCCTGGAGGGACAGGACAAGGGGGAATGGGTTGGAATTTATGAAGAGGTTTAGATGGGATACTGGGAATAAATTAATCAAAGTTTTGTTCGTAAAGCAGCTTTAGCTTTCCCACCCATTTGTTGTCAGCCAGGAGTGATTATTTCAAATTGTTCTTACCGAAATGACACAAAGGGGAAATATTCCCTACCAAAAAGAAAAAATAAAAAAGGATATTACTCATTGCTTATATTTATCTATGATTACCTGCTCAGTAATTAGAGTGGTAAAACTTAAATGCAGCTCTGCTTGGTACTCACAATTCATGCACAGGCAAATTTCCCCCAGAGAAGGCTCCAAAGAGGAAGAGAGAGAAAAGAAACACTGCAAACCACAAATTATGATGCACCATCTATTTAATGAGCAAGAAGTGGAATTAAAAAAAAAAAAATTACACAGCACAAGAAAGCAGAAGGGTTGAACACAGATTAAAATCAACCATCCGTTTCCAGGTTCACAGCTGGACACCCAGCAACAAATGGAGTGACATTTTTCACCTCCCTGAGAGCACAGGAAGGCATGGAATGGCAAAGGCCGAGCTCCTGCAGCCCCGTGAGCTCAGGGCAAAGCTGCGAGGGGTCAGTGGTGCTTTCCACCTCCTGCTCATTCCCTTCCCGAGCCCGTCCCCGAGCCTCCCTCAGGGCCCGCAGCGGTTGGAGCGCCGGGTGGACCTGCCATAAAACCCCCCCAAACCGGAGTACCCCAAACCAGAGAGCCCCGAGGAGCTGCCCGAGTTGATGGGGACCCCCCCGGCGCTCAGAACATCCCCGACGGCCGCCGAGGCCGAGGAGCCCACGGCGGTGTTCTGCGGGAAGGAGCTGAGGATGGGTCCTGGCAGGGTGACCACCACAGGAGAAGGTTGGATCACGTAGGTGGAGTCCTGGCACTGCCGGACACAGGGCTCGTTGCAGCTGTTGGCCAGCGGGGTGGGGCCGCAGGATGTCGGGGCACACAGGTCGTAGCAGGACATTGCTGTGGCCGCAGGGAATTCTGCAATACAGGAGTTGTGTTACACCCTACGTGACGCTGTTTTACACCCCAACAAGTCCGAGATTCAGAAGGCTGAAAAGGACTCTTATTTTCGGGATGTGTCTCCCTTTTATACTCTTCTACACAGACCAATTTGGTTGGTGAAACAAAAACAAACCTCTTCAACCACCCTGGTCAATCACATTGAAGAATGTGATTTGTTTCCCCGGTGGAATTGCTCTGTGTAGAATAGTATAAAAGGGAGACACATCCCAGAAATAAAAGAGTCATTTTCAGCCTTCTGAAGTTCAGAGTCGGTGTCGTGGTGGTGTAAAACAGCGTCAAAGTTTCTCTTGGGAAGAGCTCCAGCTCAGAAAATACCAGGCCCACATTTACTGACGCTGTTTCTCTGAGCCAGGAATTTCAGGGAATTTCCCTCTGGAGATGTTCAGAGCCTCGTGCTGAGGAGTTTCCCTCTCCAGAGTCGATCCAAACCTCCTTGGAGGCTTCCCTGTGTCATCTGCTCCAGGGATCCCTTCCAACCCCAAATATTTTGTGATCCTGTTTCCGAGGGCCAAAAGCTCTGCACGGATTCCCCACATCCACCCCCAGCCACCGAGCAACGCTCAGGCAGAGCTTGGAAATGAAAGATTTGGGTGACAGAAACGAAAAAAATTCCGGTAGTCAGCTCAGGAACAACCTCCGTCCTTCACAGAATGTCCCTCCCTGGAGGAAAAAGCCACCCCGAGGTTTTTCCAGCAATTTTAGGGAGCACAACCCTCGGACTGCTACAGACAAACGGCAGAAAAATAAAACACAGAAAGACGGCAACAAGGCAGGAAAAGTGGGAAGAAGATCAAGACTTACCCTTTCCTCCAAGGAGAATAAAAGCAGGAGTGGTTTTAGCTCCTCTGACCGGGCTGGTTTTATACCCTGGCCCAGAGAGCCCGAGGACCTGGGACACAAATTGTGCTTGTAGCTCATTAGTAGCCGATTGCTGACGATTCCTCATATGCAAAATTCCCCCGGCTGGGGAATTTACTTTTCCTCTCTCGTTTGTCTTTCTTGCCCGGATTTCATTTCCTCCCTGTAAATGTATGCATTCCTCCGGAGAGGAATTTCTTTTATCCTCAAATCTTAACGAGCCCGGTTAATTCCTGGTCAGAGGCTGATTCATCCGGGTTGCTCAGGAAATTGTTTTGCATCCTAAGGAACCATGGCACAGATGAATGAAACCATCAGGAAAAGGTGCAGTGAAATTTCCCTGTGAAATCCCTTTCCCTCCGCATGGGAGAGCACAAGTTTTTGGCACACCTCGCTCTGAAAAGGGCAGAAATTCCTATTTCTGCCTCAGAATTTCACCAAAATCCCCTCAAAGAGGAGGAGAGACACAAAACTAAGGGAAATAAAATCGTTAGAAAGCATCAAGAGCTGATTAAACTCCACCACTCTCGAAGGTACTGGGAAATGGATTATCTGAGGGAACAGATTTTATTTTCTTGACTCAGCAGAGGATCAGCATCTGACCTATTCCTTTATTATTAAACCACCACTCTTCCCCGACGGAATCTGAGACACAATTTGACAACTGAGTGTCCAGGTCCTTCACCTCAGGAGTCTCCAGGCTGGGTTTTCTCCCTGCATCAAACTCCAGGACAGAGATTGAGGTCATGCCTGGGAATTTGGGGCTGCTCAGAGACACTCAAAGCCTTGCCCGAGCTCATCTTCGGGGTCATCAAAGACGCCAAACCCTTTTACATCTGCCACTAAATTATTACTTTTCCCCTGCTGGGCCCTGCACTATTATGTAAAATTGTTCCCCGAATTAATGGAAGTTATTTAGAGTAGTTTATAATGTTCCTGTTCCTTTTTTTTTTTTTTCCTCTTTGAAAGCCAATTCTGCCTTCCACTTTGCACGTCTCTCTCCAAGAGCACCACGGCGTGCAGCAATTCCAGTTTCCTTTTCAAAGGCAATTCCCAGATTAAAAAGTAATTGCAGACAATGCGGGAGCAGACTGGAGGGCAGGGCTGAGCGTTCCAACCTCTCCTGGTGTTTCATCTCCGAGGCAGAGACAGGCAAATCAGGACTGGGAGTATCTTCCCCAACATCTCCTGGGAAATAAAAGGCTGGTTGGAGACTTCTGAAGGGCGAGAAGTTCTTCAAAGTTCTCCCCAAACGTTTCCCTCGACCACTCAGACATGCAAATGGGGCAGGATCAGCAAATGGGACCCTTTGAAGGTGACCAGGGGTTCAAAGGGGGTGGCCGAGGTTCCTGATGGATTCCTCAGACTTCCCCACCAGCTCCAATCCTTTGTCCTTGAAGCACAAACCAGGATTTGCACAATTCCAGACCGGATCTCCCCGGTTTGGGGTGAGCCCCAGCAGTGACACCAGGGATGGAAACTCTCCCGTCCCTCAAGATTGAACCAGACTTTCCCCAAGTTGCACGCACAGAAATGTTAAAAAAATCAGTTGTCCAGAGAAGCTGTGGCTGCCCCTGGGTCCTTGGAAGTGTCCAAGGCCGGGCTGGACGGGGCTTGGAGCAGCCTGGGGTAGTGGAAGGTGTCCCTGCCCATGGTTTAGATGATTTTTAAGATCCCTTTCCCACCTAAACCATTCCACGATTCCCTGACCTTCCTTTGTAACAATAATTACCAACCGACTCTAAGAGCAGCTCGTGGTTTGAAAGCCAACTCATCAAAAGCTACAGAGGCCATAAAAAGAGCCCCAAATTCCACTTCAAAAGGTGACCCCGAGTCCAAGTTGTCTGTCTGGCTCCCTCTTCCCCTCCCAGGAGCCGGAAGTTTTGGGATGAGCAGCGAAATCTGAAATCTCCTGGGTGCTTATCGAGGCTGGAATTACCCAGGACTCCAATTAAAACTCTATCGCTGCCTCGGCCAGGGGCTGCTCCCAGGTGTGTGCCCCAAAACTGCCACAAGTCCTAAACAAATCGGGATTTTTGACTCATCCCCACTTTGGGAAGGTGGAGTCGGCGCGGTGGAGCCGGGAAGATTTAATGGGTGTTTAATATTTAATTGGATGCAAACCCGAGGAGATGAAAGAGCGGCCCCCGTGGGGTTGTGGGTTTTCCATCCTTGCCCAGGACAAACCCGTAATAAACACAAACAGTAAACAAACCAATCTCCCTGCTGGGAACGGGGCCAGATGCAAAGCAAAGCCAACAATTCCTGCAGGGACAGGGTAACAAAAGGTGCAGGGACGTCTGGGATCCTCCAGAAAACCATAAAATCTCTCCAGAGCCTTCCTGCCTCTTCCCTTCTCCCCATAAACCCAGGAGATGCTGCAGCAGCTCTGGCTTCACCTTTGCCGAATATTTGTTTCGATGACAAACAAATATTTCTGCAAAAAGAACCTCGTGGTATTTTTTTTAATTTTTATTTCTGCGGGAGCGAGTTGTTGCAGGTCTTCAGGAGAAATCCTTCCCTGTGAAAAACATTCTGCCTAACTCATTCCCACTCATTTTCCGCATAATTTTCTGAATAAATCACTTTCTGACTGACTGCAAACCCACCCAGATTTCCCTTTTTTTTTCTCCTCAGAATTGTGTTTTACTTGTTGCCACGCCGAGTTTTAACCCGAAAAGGCCATTTGGGACAGGAACGAAGAGGGGGGGAAGTGATGATTAGGGTTGTCTTGTATTTAATTTTGAAGAGTTTGACCCTTCTGATGCGATTTCTGAATGCTTGGAGATTCCTGAATGCTCCCAACTTTGAGGGGAGTTTTTGTGCAATCCGGGAAGGGGTTTGGTTCAGTTCGTGAGAAGGGAATGGCAAGAATAAGGAAATTAATTTTATCCTGAGCAATATCCACCTGAACCTGTCCAAGGCACCTTCTCAGCAGTTCCTCAGCCACAACCCTTTGGACTTTTTGGAATTCATCACCTTTGATCAGGGAATAGCTTCAGTTGAGATGGCAAAAAAACATTTAAATTAAACATTTAGTCCAGACCAAGCTCCTCCTGTAATAGAACATCAAACTGCCAGCTTTCCACTGTCTTCTGGTGTTTATTAAGAAACGCCCCCTCCTTAAAATTAATAATTCTTTCATTTGCCTCCTTTAATTTCATTCCACTAATGACTGCAGTCGGCCCAACCTCATCAGCATCTTTAATTACAGTTCAGCCTCATTCCGGCCAGGCAGGCAAAGACTCCGAGGGAGATTTTTCAGAGGCATCAGGAGTTTTTACGGGCTGACAGGAGGCTGAGTCACCCGGAGCCTTCAGGGGAAGCTTTCCAAACCTTCTTCCTTCAGGGAAGCAAAGCACCAGTGTCTAAACAGCTCCTTCATCCCAGGAGGAGCAAAGCCTCACCTGACAAAGCTCGGCTCTGCCGGACACAACGGCTTCGAACACCCCAAGAAAGGGTTGGGACTAAAAATCCTTTAAATTTTACTCCTCTAATCTCTTCGTCCTGGACTTGTTTCCCAGCCCAGCAAATTCCAGAGGGAGAAACATTTCCCATCCTCCTGGACTCACCCGGGGCTGAGCTCAGCTGCCAGGAGGTGCTGCAGCCCCAAAAGAGCTCCAGGCTGAACACCCAAAACCTGTCCCAGCTGCTGCTGCTGCTTTCCCTCCACATTTTCCTGAGGAATCTCCCTTCTTTTGAAAGGCTTTTTCCCAAGTATCACATCTTTAAAAATTCCCCCATCCATGGTCCAGTAAGAGGAACCTACTGCAGGGTCCCTTTGATAAGAGACCTGGGGCTTGATTTTAAAAGTTTTCCACCACTGGAACCTAACCCATTCTCCTTTGGAATCATTTCTGGGAGTGGGGAACTTCCAAAAGGAGCTGGAAAAGGGGTTGGGAGAGCAAAGAAGGCCAGGCAGACTCGGAAGGGTGATGCAGCACGAGTTTAATGGGTTGGGGAAGGGAAGGAAGCAGCAGTAAAAGTCAGGAGTACATTTCCGTGGTCCGGTAAGGACAGAACCCACTCATCCCCCTCGCAGCGACACACTCAGCAAGTGGAAATCTTCACTGAGGAACGACTTGTGCTAATCCAGCCATGCAGGACAACTGCTAACAATTATTATTTTGCCTATTATCAAATACAAAAAAAACGAACGAACAAACAAACGAAAGGCAGGAGGAGACATTCGATCAGAAATACGGAGTTAAAGCACAAAAAACGAAAGACAAGCGAAGGTTTTTGGGGAGATGCCAAACTCCCACAACTCCGGGCTGGGGGATGTCTCCTTGTGGCATCCAAGAACCGTGAGCTCAGTCCTGCTGCAGGGAACGGGGTCGGGGCTCAGCATTCCTGCTCCGCTTTTCCCCTCCCTGCCCTCAGTAGAAGCCGCTGCGGGACGGGTTGTAGCGCCGGTTGTAGGGCCGGCTGTAGCCACTGCCCAGCCCGGGGTAGCCAAAACCCCCAAAACCCCCAAAGGAGCCCCCTGAGCTGATGGGGACCCCCCCGGCGCTCAGAGCGCTGCCCACGGCCGCCGAGGCCGAGGATCCCACGGTGGTGTTCTGGGGGAAGGAGCTGAGGATGGGTCCGGGCAGAGTGACCACCACGGGGGACGGCTGGATGACCACGGTGGAGTCCTGGCACTGCCGGACACAGGGCTCGTTGCAGCTGTTGGCCAGCGGCGTGGGGCCGCAGGATGTCGGGGCACACAGGTCGTAGCAGGACATGGCTGCGGCCGCAGGGAATTCTGCAATACAGGAGTTGTGTTACACCCCACGGTTATCAGGACAAGAGCAGCTCCCCAGGGATGCGTTCAGGATGGAGAGTTGAGGGGGAAATCAGGTTTTCAGTGCTCTCGGTGTTGTGAGCTTAGGTGAATTCTCTGCTTGGGCTGCGGAGGGAATCCGCTCTGAACAGGCCCAAGAATTCACTGCTGATATTTAAGTGCAGCTGCACAACCTTAAAACTTTCTTGGGCCTCAAAACTGGATAAATAACCCATTTAATAAAGAACCCATTTAACAAAGAACCCATTTAACAAAGAACCCATTAAAAAAAACCAAACATTTGATAAAGAACCCATTTTTAAAAACCCCATTTAATAAGGAACCCATTTAATAAAGAATCCATTAAAAAATCCCATTGAATAAAGAACCCACTTTAAAAAAACCCGTTTAATAAAGAACCCATATAATAAATAACCCATTTAATAAAAAAACCCCATAGCCATTTAGCTAACGTGGCTAACTAATGATTTTTATAACTCCCCAGCCAGACAAAACTCCCTTTTTGGTGTAAAAACCCGTGAGGGGAAAAAAACCCTGCAAAATCAAGGCAAAAGTTCGTTGAATAAAGAGAATGAATAGGTTCCAACTCACCTTGTTCACGATGGCGAAGGAGGGAAGAGGAATGGCTGGGAGACGCTGGAGCTGCTCCGGTTTTTATACCGAGTTTTGAGTTGTGATTTATGGGCCACGACTGATTACAGGCTTTTTTTTTTTTTTTTTTTTTTTTTTTTTAACCTCAGTTATTTGTGTTTTTTTACTGCTTCGCTTCCTTATCTTGTGGTTTGTCTATCTGACCACAAGGCGCTTTCATCTTAAAATATTCCGGGCCGGGTTCGTTCCTGGGATTAATTCAGATTAATTAAGGGTTTATCCAGCCTTCAAACTCCTTTGGGATCTGCTGGGTGTCATTAAAAGGAGATGAGGCCTCATTTGCATAACGCCGTGCCCTCCTCTGCAAGGTAAATCCTCTGGGGGAATTCGGGAGAATTGCAGGTTTTGGGAGTCAAGGAGTATTTCGAGATGCTTTTCAGAGAATTCCAGGATCCCCTGAGGTTGGAAAAGAGCTCCAGGATCATCGAGTCCAAGCTGCTTCCAATCCCAGCCTGATGTCCTTTCATTCCTTGGACACCTCCAGGTTCTCTAGGAGAGGAAAAAGGAGTTTTTTTCCATGGAAAGGGGCTGCCCAGGGAAGTTTGGAGACCCCATCCCTGGGCACATCAAGGGGTGACGGGGTGGGGGATCAATCACAGGTTGGTATTGATGATCCCGGAGCTCTTTTCCAACCCCAAATCCAGCCGTGGATAAAGGGATTAACCCCCGAGGTTCTGGCTCTCCCTACACATCCACTCCCGAGACATGAAAATCACATTTAAATTAAACGTTTAAATTAAATTAGGGCTGTCTCCGTGGGGATCCCCTGGGAACAGAGACTGGCTTGGCTCGGGCAGAGCTCCCTGAGGACTTCAAAGTTTTATCAGTGGCTTTAATCAGGTGCCACCATGCAAATGTCCCATCCCGGGCACATTTCAGATCCCTGACCTAGATCTGAATTCTTGTATTTTATTTGATGACACGTTACGAAAGATTTGGGGGGTGCAGGGCGGTAATTGGGCTGTGAGGTTGGTGTCATTGCTTCTGCCTGCGCGAATTACAGATGCTTTATTTTAAATATCAAAATGAAAAGTTCAAGGTTTGGTTTGAGCCATCTCATATTTCAGGAGGATTCTCAAAAAAACAAAACAATTTCCTTGGCTCTTTTTGGCTGTGCGTTCCTCACTATTTCTCTGTTTTTTAAGGAATTAGCAGCTATTAAAAAAAAAAAATCCTCTCTAGGACTTAGTTGAGGAATTAATTTGCATGACACCATCCACAGTTTATTTTCGTCTCTTTTTAAATTTTCCTCATTCTTTTTTTTTCCTCCTTCGTCCGAGCTTTGCTTGGAAAAAAACCGAAACACGTTCAAAACCCAGCAGTGAATTTAAAAACTGCTCTGCCAACATTTTCAGAGCTCTCTGGAGCCTTCCTCGCAAATAATTACGATAAATATTGTTTTAACTCCAGCCTTTATTTTATTTGTACGCTCAGAATGACTTCATGGCCTGATTTTGAGATGAATTAAAGTGAGCAAATGAAGAGTTCCCACATTTTTGTCGTCAAGGCCAGACCTAAATATCCAGATTATAATTCAGACTTCTTGCATAATGTGAGAACATCCTCCTGAGGCACCACCTGTGAGTGACTGAATGTCTGAAAAAAAAAGAGATTTTTAATCAAAATGGAGCTGGGAGGTTACTCACAGTCATCCCTGGGTAAAGTCTCCAGGCACAGAAGCGACCCCAAAATCCACGGAGAAGCAGAGGGAATTTCCCTGGCCAGGGTGGCATCTGCAATTCGTTTTGAATTGTAATTAATTAGCTCGTTATGAAGAATTAGTTCCTCAAAGGCTTTGGAGCCTCTGCAAAACTCTTGCAGCTCCTGATTTTGATTTTCTCTCAGTAATTTCGGACTGAGCTTGTGTAACTTTTATGGAGCTATTTGAGATTCCCACCACAATCCAGGGCAGTTCCAGAAATGGACACAATTCCAGAGCTGGACACGATTCTAGAGCTGGAGACAATTCCAGAACTAGACAAAGTCCAGAGCTGGACACAATTCCAGAACTGGACACAATCACATTCGAAGTCACTGAGTCCAGAGCGCTCAAAGGGTTTCACCTAATTCAAGGTAAACACCTTCAGAAATTTTAATTATTTTACTAAACCTTTCTATAATTGATCTTAAATAAAATTAAGCCAAATCTTCATCTCCTTAAAATCCTATTTTCTCCACAAGAAAATTCTCTTCTTTTTTTCGGTTTTTCTATAAAAGGAGGGTCTTTCTCCTCCCTCTCCTCAGAATCTCTACAACCTAAAAATCCGTAATTTTTTAGATACGTTACAAAATTCATTCCTTTTACTCGGAATCACTCCCGCGAAAAAAAAATCGCTTCTCTTTCATCCGAAAAACCTGAGATAACCCAGGAACGCTTTCTCCTCCTCATCCTCCTCCTCCTCCTCCTCATCCTCCCCTCCAGGCACGGAAACTGCCGCTCTTGGAGGGGACATCCCATTTTGGGAAAAGCCTCATTAACGGCCTGGCAGGGTTTTCGGTTCCCTAATTAACACCCGGAGTTCATCCAAGAGGTCGGGAGCCCTCGGATGGGAAAACCAGGACTCAGCAACATCCCGTTCTCTGGAGTTTCACGCTCTCCACACTCAGTTAACACCTTCGCAGCTCCCGGGACAGGTGAGGCACCAAAGGGTTGACAAATTACTGCGTGAATTGAAATTTGTAGCAGTTGTGTTGGAGCCCTGTGTGCGATGGAACAAAGGGTTCAGAGGAACCCCAGGTCCCCAGGAGATGAAAGAAGCTTTGAGGGAGGTTTTTCATCCCACGCCAGGCTGGTTCATCAACCATGAGCAATTTTAACTCCTGGGGACAACCCGGCCTGCTGCAGACATCATCTGTGTAACTGAGTTATTGAAATGCCCCAAACCTTCCCAATAAGAGAATTTCTTCCTTTTTTTTTTTTCCCTCCCCCCTCAAAATTGACTGGTTTGGTGCCTTCAGCGGCTGTTGTAAATCTAAATCAGATCCTGCTCTGAGTTCTCCACACCCCAGGCTGAACATTCCCAACATTCCCAGCTCCCACTGAGTATTGATGATCTCCTCAGTGATCAATTTCACCACGAAAAATAAGAACAGGAGGGGAGGGGGAAAAAAATAAACAGCAGAGGAGACTCAGGAAATTCCGATAAAAGCATCATTTTATTAATCCCGATTTAATCCTTAAAAGGATCAAAGCCCTGCAAAGCACCGGGGGTCGGTGTGGGGGGAAAAGGCTCAGCTCAGGGGGGACGTGATTCCACGGGCAGAGCTCTTCTTCCAGCCCACCCCGAGAGCCACGTCCCACCCGCTCCCTGAACGGGAAATTTTACACCGGGTAATACCGAATACACCGAGCAGCAGAGCTACAAACGTGCAGGAGTGAAACAGGAGTGGAACAGGAGTGAAACAGGAGTAAAACAAGAGTAAAACAGGAGCGGTGGTCTCGCTCCACGGGCAGCTCCGTCCAGGTGGAGTTTTGGGGGATCTGACATGGATTTTGACGCCGTGAGCTCAGTCCTGCTGCAGGGAACGGGGCTCAGCATTCCTGCTCCGCTTTTCCCCTCCCTGCCCTCAGTAGAAGCCGCTGCGGGACGGGTTGTAGCGCCGGTTGTAGGGCCGGCTGTAGCCACTGCCCAGCCCGGGGTAGCCAAAACCCCCAAAACCCCCAAAGGAGCCCCCTGAGCTGATGGGGACGCCCCCGGCGCTCAGAGCGCTGCCCACGGCCGCCGAGGCCGAGGATCCCACGGTGGTGTTCTGGGGGAAGGAGCTGAGGATGGGTCCGGGCAGAGTGACCACCACGGGGGACGGCTGGATGACCACGGTGGAGTCCTGGCACTGCCGGACACAGGGCTCGTTGCAGCTGTTGGCCAGCGGCGTGGGGCAGCAGGACGTGGGGGGACATCGCTCGTAGCAGGACATGGCTCAGGACGAGGTCTGGATGAGGTCGGGGTGAGGCCTGGAAGAGACAGGAGCACACCTGAGTGCAAGGTAAGGGGTTGGTGTCACACCCACATTTCCCCCGCTCAGTTATCGTGACAGCGACTTCCCAACGAACCTTTTTGGCAGCTGAGGAGGAACCCAAACTCTTAAAGAAAGACAAGAGGCTGAAATGTCCTCCGGGCTGTCCACGATCCAGGGGGAAGAACTGGCAGCGGAACAAAAGGAACAAACCCGCGTTATTCATTTAATCACGGGATTTTGATCTGGAGGGGCCCAGCAGGAGCAGGATTTGGGAGGGAAACCCTAATTGGAGCTGCGGAGAGAAGTTCCACGGGCAGCTGGAAAAAGGAAAGGGAGGATTCGTTTCCAGGCCCCAGCTTTGCCTACGGAGAGGTACAAATTTCAATGTGGTTAGGCAGCCTTGGAGAGGAGGTCTTGGTACAAATTTCCGTGCCTTGGAGAGGTCTTTGAAATCCTTCCCAGACATGGATGTGAGGAGAGGCAGGAATTCCCTGCACGCTCCCTGGGTCTGGTCCCACCACGGCAGTAAAACCAAAATTCTCTGATTTCTAAGGGGTGCTCAGCTCTGCTCCAGTTTTCCCCTTCTTTCCCTTTATCCCCACAATCCCTGATCCCACTTCCAAACATTCCAGGAGATGTCATTGCGCTCTGGAACAAAATTTCCACATTCCAGGATGGAAAAGACCCTCCAAGATATAAAATGCTGCCCAAACAAAACTGAGCTCCTGGATTTTCTGTTTTTAAAAAGAGCTGGAGTTCAAAAGGACCTTTAAAGATCCCAGAGTTGCAACTCCTTGCACAGATATTCCACCCATTCAATTCATTAACCTTTTATTGGTTCTAATATTTTCTATGTCATTTAACGTGTCCGAAATCCCACGTTTGAATAAATTTCTGTCACCAGTTCAAGGATCTCTGTAACCAAGTCAGGACTCCAGAAATTCAACAGCAAACCCCAACTTTTTAAACAGAAAAATTCTGTCCCCCACCCCAAAGAAAGAATCCAGCAACCAGCAGAACGCTGTGGGGGGAAAAAAAAACAACCCAGATTATTAAAAGGCAAGAACTCAGCAAACAGAGAAAGAGAAGAGGGTTTGAACTAACCTTGCTCACAAAAGAGGAAAGAGGGAAGAGAAGTGGCAGGAAGGAGTTGGGTTGAGTTGGTTTTTATACCTCGGCCCTGATGGCCTGGGGACCACAGACAGCCTTTGTACCTGGAATTAATTCCCAACGAGTACGTCCTGAATGTCAAACGTTCCACCTGATTAAATGCCTTTTCCCCAGTGCTCATTTACTTTGTTTTGATTTCCTTATCTTCTGGCAGGCGGATTCCGTCCGGCAGGTTCCCGTCTCATCTCGGGAATTAGGGACCAAATTTATTCCAGGGCCACCTCTCAGTCACAACAAAATCCAGACTCCGGCGTAATGCTTGACTTTAGTCACAAAGAAAAATACTAAGAATGTCTACAATGCATAATTCATCATTCCAAGGCGTTCTTTTATTAAGGGCATGAGTGCAAATCCTTAATAAATTCCTGTCTCCACCGATGCTCTGCCTCCAGCCGGGCGTCGGGACATTCTCAGCTCCGGGTTTTGGGGAATTTCCTGCCTGAAGAGCACATCCAGGCCTGGAATCCCACAGAACCCGGGCAGGAAGTGCCAGGACTGTGGAAATCAGAGACAAATCGCCAATCAGGATGGTTTTGTGGTATTAAATTCAGAGACAAATCACCACTTTATCGCGCCCAATCCAGGATGGATTTGTGGTATTAAATTTGGGTGACAAGGTCTGAGGCACAGCCGGGAGAACAAGGGGACATTTAATCCTGATTTGTCAGTTCTTTTTACACAGGGAACCCCTAAACCCCCTCTGGACCATCTCAGCTCAAAAGTACCAGTCAAAATTGTGGAATCATGGAATGGTTTGGGTGGGAAGGGACCATAAAGCTCATCCTGCCCCAATCCACCTCCCGTGGTCCCAGGTTGCTCCAAGCCTCGTCCAACCTGACCTGGGACAATTCCAGGGATGCGGAATCCATGGAATCACCCAGGCCAGGGGCTCAACACCCCCACAGGGTAGAATTCCTTCCCAAATCCAACCTAAATTTCTCCTCTGTCATTGTTACCCCCTTTTCCCCCTTGTCCTGTCACTCCAGGCCCTTGGAAATTCTCTCCCCATGTTTCTTGGTTCCTTCAGGTCCTGGAAGGCCACAACTGAGTCACCCCAAAGCTTCTCCAAGCTTGGAAAGTTCCTCAGAGATTTCACTTTTGGAGATGCGAACATTTTAATTGACAGTTGTCTGCAACTGGGTCAGACTGGGAACGGCACACAAAAGAGTTTTGGCTCCTCTTGGATTTGATCTTGGATCCCAAGGCAGCCACAAGTGAGCAAATTGCTGAGGAGCTGGAAAAAAAAAAAATGTCTTTATTAGACTGTGCCTGAAGTAATTTCACCTCGACATTATTAGAGTCGGTCTAAAAGTGCCAGAAATTAAATGTAGCCATAAATCGGGAAGATGAAAGAATTTTTAATGGGTGGATGATGCTTCTCACGCAATGCCAGCGTCAACCTAGGCTGGAAAAAAAAAAGCAGGATGAATCCTTTATCAGGAGAAGGTTCCAATTACAAAAAGATGTGTGGGAACTAATTAATGCAAAAAAAAAAAAAAAAGATGCTTTAATAACCCCACAAAGGCAAAAATATCTACAGAGTTATCACAGATTTTTCTGCCAGAACACCCAAATAACATTGACATTCTTCAGAAATTGTCTCTCCAAAGATTTCAGGAATTACAGGTGATGGATCAGACCCTTAAAGGTAGAAAATTCTGCTCGAAATAGGACTGAGCACCTCCATTTAATAAAAGCTTCAACAGGTGGTCTGGGAATGTTTCAGAACATGGAAATTTTTTTTCCTTTTGTTTCTTTTTTCCCTTTTTTTCCCTTTTTTCCCCTTTTTCCCCTTTTTTTTCCCTTTTTTCCCCTTTAGATCAACAAGGGTAAATTTTCGGGTTTGTTTCCCCTCACCCAGACTCTTCAGTCTCCCAATTTCCCCTTCTCCACCCCTCGTGCTCTGTGTCCATTTGCATGGCGGGATTAATAGATAAAATGGATAAAAATTGATAAAATTGATGAAATAGATAAAACAGATAAAATGGATAAAATTGATGAAATAGATAAAACAGATAAAATGGATAAAATGGATAAAATGAATAAAACGGATTAAATAGATAAAATAAAGAACTGGATTAAATAGATTAAATAGATTAAATGGTCTGTTCGTGGTAGATACAAAACACGTTTCCAAACCTCATACATATGTTTTAATAAAAATAGATTTAAACTGACTTTTAATTGGCACTGCATCAATTCAACACCGTCAAAAAATCCTCACAGCACCGAAACCTCGGGTGCAACATTTTTTATCAGTCTGGGGCATCGCTTCAGCTATTTATTTGTAAAAATAAATGGAAAAAGCAGTCTCATCATAAATATCCGGGACATTCTGGGGTCTTGAGGTGACTCTGCAGGACCAGGAGCTGGGTTAGGTGACCCTTGAGGGTCTCTCCCAGTCAGGATATTCTTGGATTCTATCCCACCTTCTGCTGAATTTTTCTCCCCACCACAGATTTGTGAATTTGAGAGTAAATAATTTTTAATAAACTTTAAACATAAGCATAAAGTGTTTGAATAGAGAACCCCTTTTGTCTGTTCTGTGGACTTTTGGATCACCTGAACGCCAGGAACCTTCCCTCAGCCTCCTAAAATATTTATATCTCAGCTATAGGATGATTTAATTGTGAAATGGATTTTATTTCATGGCTTTCTTATTCTCACATCGCTTGTGGTTGCCACAATGCCAAGTGTTGCTTCTGCCATATTAATATTCACATATTATTCTGAATATTAATCTATATTAATTCAGATTCCACAAGGGTTTCAAAGGTGCCAAACAGGGGACAAGATCTAAAATCCTCCAAGCTCAAAAGCCACAATTGTGCTTTTAACTATGTAGGTGGGATAGAAAAGTTGGGGGAAAAAATCCTAGAAAGGGAAATATGTTTGGGAACCTGTTTGGTGCTTCTCAGGAGTGTAAAAACCAACAAAGTTATTTTTATTGAGTGCATTGTGGTGACTTTTGGGTGCACATTTCTCCTCTGCGAAACCCTTGCACAGATTTTCCCCACAATTCCGCCCCAAGGGGGGAGAAGAACCACAATGAAACTCCGGATCAGATGCAACATCAGTTTAATGATAAAAAGTCAAAGTAGCATTCAGCAAAAAAACAAACAAAAGGGAAAACATATATTTATGAAAGGGAAAAGAAGCCACTGAAAACAATTCCAACTGAGAGACAGCAAGCAAGACTCCACCTCCCCTAAATTCCTGAGTCAAACCCTTCCGCTGACCGCCGGCCACCGCAGCGTTAAAACCAACGTCAGCGTGAAATGCAAAAATCGCAGAGACAAGGAAACTCTTGGAGAGAAGGACTTGGGAGGCTGCAGCAGGCTGGCCGCGGGTCCAGACACAACCAGGAGGGTTTGAGGGGCTGTGGAAACGCCGGGCAGCAGCTCCAGCCTCAGCCCGGCCCCTGGCTTGGGCCGTCCTGGGAGAGGCTCCGGCCGCACGTCCGGCCCGGCTCTAGCAGGGCAGGCACCTCCGGCCGCAGTAGCGGCCACCAAGGCCAGAGAGCCCCGAGAGCCCAAAGCCCCCCGAGTTGATGGGCACTCCCTCCTCGCTCAGGATGCTGCCCACGGCCGCCGAGGTGGAGGAGCCCACGGCGGTGTTCTGCGGGAAGGAGCTGAGGATGGGCCCGGGCAGGGTGACCACCACGGGCGAGGGCTGGATGACCACGCGGGAGTCCTGGCACTGCCGGACACAGGGCTCGTTGCAGCTGTTGGCCAGCGGGGTGGGGCCGCAGGGCCGGCACAGGTCGTAGCAGGACATGGCTGTGGCTGCAGGAGCACCTGGGGAGAGGGCGGGGAAAACACCGAGGGAGGTGAGGTATTGATGGAGATGCTGCTGGGCAGAAGGAAAACACAGCCCTGTGGAGAAGGGACAGCCCGGACAGGGAGGAAGGGAAGAATTCAACAGCCCGGACCCCAAAGTCTTCCCTGAAAAGAAATCCCAACATCCCCCACCTGTCACCATTAAAAAACAACCCAGTCCCCAGGAAAAAAAAAACAGCCACAAAAACTTGGTGAGAGCGGGATCGAGCAGAAAGACTCTCAGAGAGCACAACAAAGAAGCAAAGATTACATTTTCCCTCTAAAACCCAGTAAAACAAACCCCAGTTCCCAGGAAAAAAAAAGAGCCACAAAAAGCCGGTGAGAGCAGGATCGAGAAGAAAGACTCGGAGTGCAACGACAGAGAAGCAAAGATCCCATTGAGGAAAAAGAGAAGGGGAAGAGAAGAGCGAGGCAGAGGGCCTCGCAGCTCACCTGTGTCACCGAGGAGGAGAAGGCAGGAGAGCTGGATGAGGACTCCTGCTCCTGCTCTGCCTTTTATCCTGTCCCACACAGCCCCGGGGCCCACGGGCGCCCTCGGCACAGTGGAACGCCTTTTCCCAAGCTCATCCTGCATGCAAAACATCCCCATTAGAGAAATGGGGACACACTGCAACGCTGCTTTTTTCATTTCCCTGCGCAGGACATGCCCAGTCAGCCTCCCAGGCTCCTTTCAAGTGCCAGAATTAGAGGCCAAAATGTGCCCTGAGGGCGCAAAGCCACGTCAGCAGGGCCAGGTGATGCAGTCGTGTCCGACATCCCAAATAATTCCAGCCCTTTGCCCTTCAGGGCAGGACTTTAAAGTGTTTCCTGATGATGGAGACAGGCTCCTCAGGACCCTGAGGCTCCAGGCTGAGCATTGCCCTGCGAGGGTCAGCGCTGTCCCTCGGCCTGAGGCTGAGGGGTCAGAGACCATTCCAGGGAATGGAAGGAAGAGAATGGAGGGGTCAGGGACAATTCCAGGGAATGGAGGGGATCAGAGATCATTCCAGGGATGGAAACTACTGCTCTGGGCCTGCCCATGCAGGTTTGGAGTCACCACCCCTGGAGGTGTCCAAGGAGAACCTGGAAATAGCACTCAGTGCTCTGGACAAAGCGAGGATCAGGCAGAGGTTGGACTCGACGTTCTGGGAGAACTTTTCCAACCTCAGGGATCCCTTGGGATGAGGGAGCATCCCCAGAGCAGTCCCGTGGTGCCAAAGTCCAGCAGGATCTGCCTCTGCACTTGAAAGCTCTGCCCTGGAGGGGCAGGGACAGGCACCAGGTGGACAGTGGGACACTCCTCAGCCCCGGCTGCATCACCCGGCCCTGCTGACGAATCATTTTCCCCTGGAAATGTTTTGGCCTCTATTCCCGGCACTTGAAAGGATCGCGGGAGGTTGACTGGGCACGTCCCGCACAGGGAAATGAAAAGGCAGAGTTGCAGGGCAAAAATAAAAACACTAATTTTTGGTAATTGGGATGTTTTGCATGCGAGATGAGCTTGGTAAACACGTTCCATGCGCAAAGACCGTCCCTGGGCCCGGGGCTGTGTGGGACAGAATAAAAGGCAGAGCAGGAGCAGGAGCCCTCATCCAGCTCTCCTGCCTTCTCCTCTGCGGTGAAACAGGTGAGTGCCTTCCTCTCCTTCTCTCTCTTTTCCTCCGTCTCTCCTGGCTCCCGTTGGGGCTTTGCCTCTGTTCTGTTCTGCTGGGACAGCTGGGGATCGTCTCCATTTTCTGCCACACTGGAGGAGGGTGGGAGAAGCTCTTCTCTGTGTTTTTAGAGCCTTCTTGGGGACTGCAATTCCTTCTCTTTTCTACCTCGCTGTCGGGCTGTCCCTTCTCCACAGGCTCTGCTCTTCCTCCTGAGCACAGCATCTCCATGGGTTCCTCACCTCCCTCGGTGTTTTCCCCGCCCTCTCCCCAGGTGCTCCTGCAGCCACAGCCATGTCCTGCTACGACCTGTGCCGGCCCTGCGGCCCCACCCCGCTGGCCAACAGCTGCAACGAGCCCTGTGTCCGGCAGTGCCAGGACTCCCGCGTGGTCATCCAGCCCTCGCCCGTGGTGGTCACCCTGCCCGGGCCCATCCTCAGCTCCTTCCCGCAGAACACCGCCGTGGGCTCCTCCACCTCGGCGGCCGTGGGCAGCATCCTGAGCGAGTCCGGGGTCCCCATCAACTCGGGGGGCTTTGGGCTCTCGGGGCTCTCTGGCCTTGGTGGCCGCTACTGCGGCCGGAGGTGCCTGCCCTGCTAGAGCCGGGCCGGACGTGCGGCCGGAGCCTCTCCCAGGACGGCCCAAGCCAGGGGCCGGGCTGAGGCTGGAGCTGCTGCCCGGCGTTTCCACAGCCCCTCAAACCCTCCCGGCCAGGAGGGAGGGAGCAAACGTGGCCAGCTCAGGCCTCCTGCTTGTCCTGCTTTCTTCTGCGCCCGCCCGGGCCCTGCTCTGCTCGGCTCTGCCGGCCCAGGGGCTCAGCCCCAGCCCGGCGCAGCGGGCTCCTGCTGCTCCCGCTGTCCCCGTGCCTGGGCCGGGCACACCCGGGCTGTGCCGCTGCTGCCCAGGGCTGGCCCAGCCTGGCCCGGCGCCCCGCCCGCCCCCTGCTCCTCTTTCTCTCCTCACTGAACGCAATAAAGTTCACTCTGCATTGGAACTGGAGTCTCCTGGAGTTCCTGCCCCCTGGGATGGGCAGCCCAGCTGCTCCATGGTGGGGGGCCTGCGGTGTCCTGGGGGGGTTTGGGTGGGTAAAGGACAGGGATGGACCTTTCCCACACCTGGGCGAGGTGAGGAACCTCCAAGGGCCACAGTCCCTGCAGGTGCCACGGGGCAGGGGAGGGAGTGTGGCCTCGTGTGCGTGTGACCGGGGTGACCAGGAGGTGGCCCGGGGGACACCTGAGCCAGGACAGAGGTTGGACAACTTCCAGAGGATGGGTCAAGGCCCTGACCCGATGGTTTCTGTGCCAGCGTCACCCACCTGCCCAAGGCCAGGCTTGTGTTTCACCACCTCCAACTGCACCTTTCCCTGCCTTGCTCCGAGCTCTTCCCCCAAGCTCTGGGTGCAGAGGGAGTCCCAGGGGAGCTGAAGGGACGTGTGCCCGACAGTGCCACTGCCAAAGTCAGCCTGATGTCCCATTTTCTTCTCCGGATTTCCTGCGGGGAGTTTCTCCCCGGGGAACGGGGAGTCCTGGCCCTGCAGCCATCCTGTGGCGCTCCAAGGCTGCTCCTCTGACCCACTTTGGGCTCCAATGTCTGAAATAAAGTGATGCCATCAAGTTCCTCTGTCTCTTTACCTGCTGGGGAAACGCCCTCCCATCCCTGTGTGAGCCAGGTGGGGACAGTGGCAACAACGGGGTCAAAATGGAACCAGGGAAGGGATGGAGACCCCCCCCAGGACACCGCTGGGAGAACAGGGCCACCCCGAGGCTTCCTGGAGACCCTCAGTGGGGAGGGCTGGGCCAGGGAGAAGCAGAGAGGGCTGGAAATGCCTTTTTGTAGCATTCAGTGTTTTGCCTGTGGAAGGCCAGCGTCAAAAAAAAAAATGTTAAGGGAGTGGTCTTATGGGAAACCATCGTGGTAATTACCCACCCAGAGAACTGCCTCATAAAATTCCTTGTGCATTTCAATACACGTTCTTTTGGACAGCCAGAAAACCCGGGAGCTTTGGGAGGGTTCAAAAATATCCCATAAATATTAAAAAAAAAAACAACCAAACAAACATGAATAGCAATCTTGGTTGCTGAAAGTTCTTAATCCCAGAGCAGCAATATATAGAGAGGAGGGCGAGGGATGAAAAAATGTCACTGACATAAAGGATTAAATCAATTCCTTGTGTCATCTCAGTGAATTTTTCCTCGATTATTCCTTCAGCAGAACGGCAGACAGGATGAGCTGCCCTCGTTTTTTTTTATTTCCAAGCAGTGTAAGGAAATAAAATTAAGCACAAAAGGCAAAGAGCTCAAACACTGTTTAAGTGGAAATGCCGCGGATGGAAACGTGGCGTGTGTGTTTTGTAGGAAATCCCTCTGTCAGATGTACCCTGCCACACCTGGGGTTTTCTTCCGAACGTGTTTGTGCAGGGAAACTTCTCCTGTCAACCTGAGAGCTCCCTTCATCCCCCTGGATGAGGAATCTGCCTTGGACCTCTGGGATTGAAGATTTCTGGCTTGGACCTCTGGGACTGAAGGTTTTTCTGTCTCTGGTGGCACAGAAGTTTTGCTGGCACAGAAGTTTTGCCCCCTTTGCCACGGGGAGTGTCAGGGTGGCGCCCAAGCGGAGTTGTCACCACTCCAGGGGACACCAGCTCATGTCTTGCCCCAGGAAAGGCAACTCAGAGCTTGGAATCCTTCCCTTGCCGGACACCTCTGGGGACATCCTGGCCCCTGCTGCTCCCCAGGCTGGGTTTGCCAGCCCTGAAGTGCTCCCTGTGTCCTGCTTGGAAACGTTCCCGAGCATTTGGGGACCTGTGTAGGGTCTGGTCAGAGGCAGGGGGGGGAAAAAGGAGTGGAGGGATGGCCGTGAGGAATGGAAGAAGGAAGAGTTTCTGAAGTCAGATGTTCTCATTAGGGGAGTATTTTCGGCAAGATAATGACCCTGAGTAATATTTGCTGTTGGGAAAGCAGCGTCCTTCCTTCTGGAGCTGCCCTGTTCTGTAGATTGGAGAGCTCCAGGCGATGGCTGAAAGAGGTGAAGGGCAGAAGAAAACGAGATCATTTCTTCTGAAGGCAATGTGAGATCCCAAGGAAAGTTCAAAACCAACCCATGTAGTCTCTCTGATGAATAAATGACGTCTAAGAGGGCTTGAAAGGCCTTGGAGTCACAGACAGCCACGTCTACGGCCAGTCCCCAAAACCAAAACCAGCCCTTTAATCCGGGGTTTATAATAAAAAAACTGCATTTATTACTCCAAAGAGCTGCCTCAGGAGGGGAAGGTGCTGACATCACCTGGAAACACGGCACCACTCCACCCCAGCAGGCTGAAACACCAACCTGGTCCTGGCTGAAAAACACCCTAAAAACCTTCTGGCCTCTAATGCTGGCACTTGAAAGGAGCCAGTTTGGCTGAATGGGCATGTCCTGCACAGGGAAATGAAAAGGCAGAGTTGCAGGGAACATAAACAAGCTCCAGTTGTTAATTGGGGATGCTTTGCATAAAATATGAGCTTGTTGGTAAACACGTTCCCAGTGCGAAGGCGCGTCTGGGCCCGGGGCTGTGTGGGACAGGATAAAAGGCAGAGCAGGAGCAGGAGTCCTCATCCAGCTCTCCTGCCTTCTCCTCCTCGGTGACACAGGTGAGCTGCGAGGCCCTCTGCCTCGCTCTTCTCTTCCCCTTCTCTTTTTCCTCAATGGGATCTTTGCTTCTCTGTCGTTGCTCTCTGAGTCTTCCTCCTCAATCCCGCTCTCACTGGGTTTTTGGGGTTGTGTTTTACTGGGGACTGGGTTGTTTTTTACTGGGGACAGGTGGGGGATGTTGGGATTTCTTTACAGGGAAGACTTTGGGGTCCGGGCTGTTGAATTCTTCCCTTCCTCCCTGTCCGGGCTGTCCCTTCTCCACAGGGCTGTGTTTTCCTTCTGCCCAGCAGCATCTCCATCAATACCTCACCTCCCTCGGTGTTTTCCCCGCCCTCTCCCCAGGTGCTCCTGCAGCCACAGCCATGTCCTGCTACGACCTGTGCCGGCCCTGCGGCCCCACCCCGCTGGCCAACAGCTGCAACGAGCCCTGTGTCCGGCAGTGCCAGGACTCCCGCGTGGTCATCCAGCCCTCGCCCGTGGTGGTCACCCTGCCCGGGCCCATCCTCAGCTCCTTCCCGCAGAACACCGCCGTGGGCTCCTCCACCTCGGCGGCCGTGGGCAGCATCCTGAGCGAGGAGGGAGTGCCCATCAACTCGGGGGGCTTTGGGCTCTCGGGGCTCTCTGGCCTTGGTGGCCGCTACTGCGGCCGGAGGTGCCTGCCCTGCTAGAGCCGGGCCGGACTTGCGGCCGGAGCCTCTCCCAGGACGGCCCAAGCCAGGGGCCGGGCTGAGGCTGGAGCTGCTGCCCGGCGTTTCCACAGCCCCTCAAACCCTCCTGGTTGTGTCTGGACCCGCGGCCAGCCTGCTGCAGCCTCCCAAGTCCTTCTCTCCAAGAGTTTCCTTGTCTCTGCGATTTTTGCATTTCACGCTGACGTTGGTTTTAACGCTGCGGTGGCCGGCGGTCAGCGGAAGGGTTTGACTCAGGAATTTAGGGGAGGTGGAGTCTTGCTTGCTGTCTCTCAGTTGGAATTGTTTTCAGTGGCTTCTTTTCCCTTTCATAAATATATGTTTTCCCTTTTGTTTGTTTTTTTGCTGAATGCTACTTTGACTTTTTATCATTAAACTGATGTTGCATCTGATCCGGAGTTTCATTGTGGTTCTTCTCCCCCCTTGGGGCGGAATTGTGGGGAAAATCTGTGCAAGGGTTTCGCAGAGGAGAAATGTGCACCCAAAAGTCACCACAACACACGCGTTTCACACTCAGTAAAGTTCACTCTGCATTGGATCTGGAGTCTCCTGGAGTTCCTCCCAATTTTGGGATCCCCAGCTGAAGCTGCTCCAGGGCTTGGATGTTCTGGGGTGTTTGGGTGGGATTGGAGGGAGTGTGGCCTTGTGTGAGTGTGCGCAGGGTGACCAGGAGGTGCTCCAGGGGACATTTGAGTCAGGAGGTGTGACCCACATTGGGTTCCAGTCGATGAGGCAAAACATGGACCATTGAGATCTCTGTGCAGATTTACAGGCACCTTCCCAAAGCCTCTATTGTGCATTTCCAGCCACAAGTGGTTGTTTTCCTTGCCTGCATCCAAACCCTGGAGCACAGGGACAGCCCAAGGTCCTGAGGTGACACCTGGCACCCAGGGCAGGCGTGCAAAGAGAAATGCGAGTCCTGTGCCACATGTTGGCACACTGGAAATGGACTGAGGACGGGTCGCTCTTCCTGGAGGGATCCCAGAATCCTCAAGGTTTGGAAAAAAGCTCCAAGATCAAGGGGACGGTGTGCACGGCAGATTTCTGCAGGTCTGCTCCACACCCCTGTTCCTTCAGGACACACGGAATGACTCCACAGCAATTAATGCTTCTGACCACAGGACAATTTTGGTGGGGTGAGAAGATGCTTCCACCGCCCCCCTCTAGGCCTGGGTACAGTCCCAGGCCATGACAATTTCAATTTCAATTTCAATTTCAATTTCAATTTCAATTTCAATTTCAATGTCACTGTCAGTGCTGCTCTCTCTCAGGTGAGGGATCATGGCCCCTGTGTATCCATCCCTGTCCCATATCCACGTTACACACCCTCAAGCATCTCCCCAACCTCTGTCCTGGCTCAGATGTCCCCTGGGGCACCTCCTGGTCACCCTGGTCACGCACCTGAGATGAGAAGGCGTTTTCCCATCAAGTAAAGAGACAGAGGAACTCGGTGGCATCACTTTATTTCAGACATTGGAGCCCAAAGTGGGTCAGAGGAGCAGCCTTGGAGCGCCACAGGATGGCTGCAGGGCCAGGACTCCCCGTTCCCCGGGGAGAAACTCCCTGCAGGAAATCCGGAGAAGAAAATGGGACATCAGGCTGACTTTGGCAGTGGCACTGTCAGGCACACGTCCCTTCAGCTCCCCTGGGACTCCCTCTGCACCCAGAGCTTGGGGGAAGAGCTCGGAGCAAGGCAGGGAAAGGTGCAGTTGGAGGTGGTGAAACACAAGCCTGGCCTTGGGCAGGTGGGTGACGCTGGCACAGAAACCATCGGGTCAGGGCCTTGACCCATCAGCTGGAAGTTGTCCAACCTCTGTCCTGGCTCAGGTGTCCCCCGGGCCACCTCCTGGTCACCCCGGTCACACTCACACGAGGCCACACTCCCTCCCCTGCCCCGTGGCACCTGCAGGGACTGTGGCCCTTGGAGGTTCCTCACCTCGCCCAGGTGTGGGAAAGGTCCATCCCTGCCCTTTACCCACCCAAACCCCCCAGGACACCGCAGGCCCCCCACCATGGAGCAGCTGGGCTGCCCATCCCAGGGGGCAGGAACTCCAGGAGACTCCAGTTCCAATGCAGAGTGAACTTTATTGCGTTCAGTGAGGAGAGAAAGAGGAGCAGGGGGCGGGCAGGGCGCCGGGCCAGGCTGGGCCAGCCCTGGGCAGCAGCGGCACAGCCCGGGTGTGCCCGGCCCAGGCACGGGGACAGCGGGAGCAGCAGGAGCCCGCTGCGCCGGGCTGGGGCTGAGCCCCTGGGCCGGCAGAGCCGGGCAGAGCAGGGCCCGGGCGGGCGCAGAAGAAAGCAGGACAAGCAGGAGGCCTGAGCTGGCCACGTTTGCTCCCTCCCTCCTGGCCAGGAGGGTTTGAGGGGCTGTGGAAACGCCGGGCAGCAGCTCCAGCCTCAGCCCGGCCCCTGGCTTGGGCCGTCCTGGGAGAGGCTCCGGCCGCACGTCCGGCCCGGCTCTAGCAGGGCAGGCACCTCCGGCCGCAGTAGCGGCCACCAAGGCCAGAGAGCCCCGAGAGCCCAAAGCCCCCCGAGTTGATGGGGACCCCGGACTCGCTCAGGATGCTGCCCACGGCCGCCGAGGTGGAGGAGCCCACGGCGGTGTTCTGCGGGAAGGAGCTGAGGATGGGCCCGGGCAGGGTGACCACCACGGGCGAGGGCTCGATGATGACCCGCGAGTCCTGGCACTGCCGGACACAGGGCTCGTTGCAGCTGTTGGCCAGCGGGGTGGGGCCGCAGGGCCGGCACAGGTCGTAGCAGGACATGGCTGTGGTTGCAGGAGCACCTGGGGAAGGCCGAGGCACAGGGTGAGGCACGGCCTCGGCAGGCGGAAGAGCAGAGCCCAGGGGAGAAGGAGGAAGGAAGGATCAGGAATCCCATGCCCGCAGGGTCCCTGCACTGAGCCCAAGAGCTTCTCCCACCTCCTCCCAGTGAGCAGAGGCTGGGAGCAGCATCTGGGAGCCAAGGTCTCAGCAGAAGCTGCAGAGCAGCAAGGCCAGAGCTGAAGGCAAAGACAAAGAGAAGGAGGAGAAGGACAAGAGGAAGGCAAAGACAAAGAGAAGGAGGAGAAGGACAAGAGGGAGGCAAAGTCAAGGAAAAGGAGGAGGCCAAGAGGAAGGCAAAGGTGGTTCCAACTCACCTGTGTCACCGAGGAGGAGAAGGCAGGAGAGGTGGATGAGGGCTCCTGCACTCGGAGTGGCTTTTATACCGTCCTGGCCAGCCCCAGGGCCAGCCTTTGCTCATGGGATTTGTTTCCCAAGCTCATCCCGCATGGAAAAACAATCCCTTCCTCCAGCACCAACCTTTGATTTGGTGCTGCAACGCTCCCTTCCCCGTTTCCTTGCTGGTGGCATCCCCATTCCACCCTGGAACCTCGTTTTGTGTGACTTAATTAGAGATCAAACGCTTCTCATGGCCGGCATTGTTGATTCAGGTAATTCACGGCCAGCCCCTTGGAAAGCGACGTGTTTTTCCTCCTCTGTCTGGTCTGGCAGTTTAGTCACTGCCTCGTCTGTCTCGTGGCCATTTCCAAATTAAAACGATGCCGGGCTCATCCCACATCGCTCCAGATCCACGCAGCAATTTGCATGTTTTGCATAAATGTAATTGCAGCTATTTTCCCCTGCGTTTTCAGATCGTGCCACATGTCTGGTTTGGATCTCTCGTTGGGAATGGAACTCTGGTTTAAATGAGAGCCTAATTAGGTCACAAACCCTGCGTGGCACCGATTTTTTTTTTTTTTTTCGTTTTTCAGTCAACATTCAGCATTTTATTCCAGAAACCACGGTTTATAGCTTATTGTGTCGCTACCTTCAACTTGTGCGGAATCTCCAAGTGCATTTAATAAGCAAAAATCTGAATGTTTTTAAAAATGTGGGGTTTTTTTTCCAAGCCAGCTTTTCGGGGAATAATTCCCCCTTGACCCTCAGAGCAACTTCTGTAAAGTCTCCAGGAGTGGGTTTTTCCTTCTCTTTTTTTTTCCAACAGGGAGCTGAACTCTGTTTCTCAGAGGAAATTAAAAGTTCAGCAGCTGGCATTGAACACGGGCTACTGGGCAGGTTGCTTCCCCGGCCTAATTAGGGCTGGAATGTGCTCAGGTTTTATGTCCTGGCACCACAATTTGGAGGCCAGGGTGACCACTGGTAATATCCCTGACAGCCCTGCTGCAGGAAAGGAAAGGAGGCAATTGGGAACACAGGGGTTGGTGGTGTCCCTGCAATTGCTGGGACACCTAATTTCAGTTTATTTATGGCCGTACCCAAAGCCAGAACCCCGATTGCTTCATTCAGCTGGCGCAGCCAACAATAATTTCTGCTCAGCTCGGATCTTTTGAGCCAGGTAATTTTGGCTGACCAAGGGGAGGAAGTCTCCAGCTTCAACTTTTTCAGCCCCAAAACATCTCTGAGTAGAGAAATGTTTCGTTTTATTCATTAAAGCAGAGCTTAGCCCCGTCGTGACCGCAGCGAAACAAGAATTCAACTGACTGTGAAGGGGTGAAATGATTCCAGCAATAATTCAATCCCCGGACTGGGGGTTTTATTTTTAGGATTTTTTTCAGATTTCAGTTCAGAGAAGGAACAAATTAACTGGGAATGCATCCTGTGATGATTGAGGCTGAAGAAACGATCAAATTTGGGATGTAATCCATTCCAGGCCAGGTCGGATGGGATGTTGAGCAACCTGATCCAGCAGGACGTGGCCCTGCCCAGGGAAGGGGGGATTGGAACGAGGTGATCTTTAAGGTCCCTTCCTCCCCCAAACCATCCTGTGATTCCACAGCTGATGGGAACTTTTTAGGAAGTATTCTTATAAATTAAAACAAAAAGGGACATTTCACTGGAAGCTGCCTCCCAGCAAGATCAGAGCCTCCATCTCTCATTTAGCTTCATCCCGCATTCCGAAGCCTCCGAGGTTGTCTGTCTGCAGCTCCCCGGGGCTGCAGGACAATTGAAGCTCTGGCTCCTTGAAAAGGAGAGGAACTTCAAAGCCAATCCCAAATATTCATTAAGCGGTTGAGACACACACAAAGTGCCTCAGCCATGGAAATATTGCAGCCACGATGCGAAATCGGGATGGTTTTTGTCACTCGGGCGACGACGTCACCCGAAATTTGGTTCCTCCCTGGGCAGACGGCAGTTTGACAGCGTCAGAAACCCAGGGTTATTCATTTTTTTTCCATTAAAAAGTCATTTTTTGGCGCATGGTAATAACCTCCCACGGAGCCTCTGGAACAGATCCAAGGGATTCCTGTGACGATTTAGTGCAGCAGCAATGGGAGCAGAACCAGGTGGGGATGGGGGGGATCCCAACAGGGCCCCGCTCAGGTGAGACCCCACCTGCTCTGCTGGGTCCAGCTCTGGAATTCCCAGCTCAGGGAGCACCTGGAGCTGCTGGAAAAAGCTCCAGGATGGGATCGCAGGGATGGAGCAGCTCTGCTGGGAGGAAAGGCCGGCACAGCTGGGGTTGTTCAGCCCTGCAGAAGCTTTGGGGTGACCTCAGTGTGGCCTGGCAGGACCTGAAGGAGCCACGAGGAACACGGGGAGAGACAATTCCCGAGGGATGGAGGGACAAGACAAGGGGGATGAGTTCAGACTGACAGGGAGGGGGTTTAGGTGGGATTTGGGGGATAAATTCTTCCCTGTGAGCGTAGGGAGGCCCTGGCAGGGGATATTCCATGGATTTCCCAACCCTGGAAGTGTCCAAGGCCAGGCTGGAGCACCTTGGGATGGTGGGAATGTCCCTGCCCATGGACAGGGAGGATGAGATGAATTTTTAGGCCCCTTCCATCCCAAACCATTCCGTGATTTCCTGGGAGACTGACAGGAAATCTCCATGATAACACAAACTCAGGGAATGGACTTGTGACGCCCAGGGAAAGGAGTTTATTTGCTTCCACCCCGATCCAGGATATTCCATCAATTTTAATGGAATTTATTCCATCAAATTTATTCCATTATTGGGATTTAATTTATTCCACTGTTGGGATTTAATTCATTACACTGTTGGGATTAAGTTTATTACAGTGTTGGGATTTAATTTATTCCGTTATCGGGGATTTAATTCATTCCATTATCGGGATTTAATTCATTCCACACTGTTGGGATTCCCTTCATTCCATTACCTGGATTTGACACGGACGCAGCGTAGGAAATCACGAAATAAATGAAAAAAGCCTCGTGAGGCCAAGAATCCTGACCTGATTAGGAGCTGATTGCTGGAATGACAGCTGAGCTCTGATCTGTTTATCTTTGAGGGCTTTTATTGCTCAATCCGCGGGTGCACGAAGCCAATTCCACGCTCGGGATAATGACACGGGGGACGTGCAGAGGCATTAATGAGCACCTGGGACGGGACGTTTCGTGATCTGAGCCGCTGCCTCGGGGCTCTCCCCGTCACGCCTCGTCATTGAGAGGGATTTAAAGAGGAAAGGGGGAAAAAAAATAAAAAAGAAAAAAGAAAAAAAAAAGAAAAAATAGAAAAGAAATGTACTGCTCTATTAAAGGAGCAAACAGGTAAAACAAAGGCGGGCAAAGGAAATCTGGCTGTAGGCAAGGGCAGAGCTCGGGGCACTTTCCCTGCCCCGTCCCCTGGGCTGAAAGTTGCAGATTTCGGTGAAACGGCCCCAAAAATGAGCGTGGGGATGAGGTTTTGGTCAGCTTTGAATCGGGGGTGATGCTCCAAGAAGCGTTTCAGAGCTCGAGTGCACAATGAGGGCGGCCAGAAATGTCCCTTTTTTGCCCTATTTTGAAGGAAAATAATATCCAAAATGTCCTATTTTGAAGAAAAAAAATAATAAAATCCCAATTTCTGTGCGGGCAGGACAATTCTCTCGGCCTTTCCTGCATCCTCTCGGGGGGTTCCAGGAGCTCCAGGTCCTGCCCCAGGACTGGAATTGGGGGTTTTCTGCTCCTTAATTTTAGTTCTCTGCCTGCAAATCTGTTCAGGAGGTGCCACATCTCAGCAGGGCCTCGTCGTTCCTCCTTGGAAAAGGTTTTGGAGCAGGGAAAATTCCCTCCCTCCTTCCCTACTGCTGGGGCACCCCGAAATAATCAGAACATTGGGAGATTTCAGTAGGAAAAGGGCTTGTGCTCCGTCACCTTTCCCCGAAAATCATTCAATTTCCCATTTTTATTCCTATTTCCCCTCCTTTGACAACTCATCCCCTTCCTGGGGCTCCTCTCTGGAATTATTCCCGCAAAAAAATGGGTGACTCTGCAAGTCCCCGGGAGCAGCCCCGGGAAGTCTCAGATGAAAGGATTTCAAAGCGCTTCGCAAAATTAATGATTTATTCATGTCAAACACTCATTGGCAGCAGGATCACAAAGGGAGTCACAAAGTCACCTTGAAGGACGTGGCAAAGTCGGTAATCGACATTCTCTGGTCATGAATAGATGTTTTAAATATAATAATATCTATAATAAAGGATATAATTAAAAAATAAATCTAGTAAACCTATAAATAGATAAATCTATATTTATATAGAATAGATAAATCTATATCTATATATTTATATATGCATGTATTAAATATAAATATAAATATAAATATAAATATAAATATAAATATACAAATATACAAATAAATATACAAATATACAAATATATAAATACAAATATACAAATATATAAATATATAAATGTGCTATATATAAGTATATAAATATATAAATATATATAAGCTTAAATTCGATTGTATATTTATATTAATGTGGTGTGAATAAAATTTAAATAATGATTATATTTATCACAAATAACACAATATCAGCAATACACTAAATAATAAATAACAATCCCATTTGCTATTACAAATATAATATTAGTAATTCTATGTATTTTCTCCGTTTCCCTGATTTTGATCTGAAAACTGATTTTTTACCTCTGCCAGGTTTCCCAGAACAGGCAAATGCTGGAATTTGTTGCAGAGGAAAACTGGACATTGGACAACACTGATTTCTTAGGAATTACACAAGCATGGAGTAATTATTTAATCAAAATGCAGACATCATTCGTGGCTAGGTTTGGATTTAGGGGAAGGGAGCTCAGAGCTGAATATTTCATATTGATAAAGAAATAGCAAATAAACACATTTGATTAACATTTAATAAAAATCTGGGGCTCGTTAGGGGAAGGATTTGAGAAAAAAAAAATTTGATTTTTTTCAGTTTAATTCAGAGCCTCACAGTCCAAAAAAAACCCAGAATTCTTCTGGAATTCTGGGATAGAAAATATCCCTGAGGAAGGAACACGAGCGGAGTGGGAAGGTCAGAAAATGCAAATGGGGCCAAGTGTGACCCACAAGGAGAGAATGCAGAACTCAGTCCTGAAAAATCACCCCGGAATTAACTAGGACCTCACACACACACAAAAATTAATTAAAATTAATATTAATTCTTCAATATTACAGTTAACTGAAGAAAATTCCCACAGCTTCACCCTCCTGTTTTTATTACCATTTATTTGCTTGGGTTTCCCCCCTCTTTTACTGTTAAAATCCAGATAAATCCACGCTGATAAAATGATTGGTCGGGAGCCGAGCGTTTCCTAAGGGATGGTTTTTGAGGCAGGATTTTTCATTAAGAAGGAATTATTTTTCTAGACTGGGGGAATCATTACCCCATCGTGAGCAATTTGCAGGTCCCCAGTAATTGCAGATTTCTTAAGTGGCGGCTTTAAGGTTTCGAAAGACATAAACAAAGCCCTGGGTTTTAATTAGGGATTGGGCCTTGAAGGCCTCAAGCAGCTTTTGGCTCTTTTTTTTTTTTTTTTTTTTTTTTTTTTGCTTGGGGATGAGGGGAAAATTGAAAAAAATCAAAGTTTGCTGTTCGTTCTGAGGGAGAAATTAGGAAAAAAACCTGTTTTGTGTGAGGGTGGGGAGGTTTCCCAGGGAACTGTGGATTTCCAATCCCTGGAAGTGTCCGAGGATTGGCTGGACATCATGGGGTTGGAATTAAACGATTTTTTTTAAACCTCCTTCCCGCCCAAACCATTCCACGGCTCCATAAAACAACACACTGGGAGAACGTGGCTATAAAGGCCATTTTAAAAACTGAGTAATTTATTTTAAAAAACCAGGCCTTGTGTTTACTGGTGGAGATTTTCCAACCGGAGAAGCCATTTCAGGACACGTCCCCAAAAAAAAACGCTTCCACCAGCTCCTCCCTTAATCCCTGCCAGAGCTTGGAACTCCCACTCCTTCATTTCCCAGCTGATCCTTGGCTCGTGGGGACTTCTCCTTCCCCTCCCGGATCCCGGGGAACGGCAGCCAAGGCCTCCGGGAGCCGCCGGGATTCAAATCCGCGGGAAGGGGGAATAAATGTCAACCGCGGTTCGTTCGCTCGCGGGGTGACCTCTGAGAATTCATTCGCCTCCTGTGCTTCACCTGCTTTAAACCCCAGATAATAACTGGAATTAAAATCTGCCAAAGGCGACGGAAAATCTGGCAGCCAGGGAAGGGCGAAGGAGGTTTTTGTTTTGAGAGCTTTTTTTTTTTTTTATTTCTCTAAAAAAAAAAAAATGCAGAGAGAATAAAAATAATCCCTGGGAATCCCCAAATGTTCCGCCAGAACAAGGGGGTGGGAAAAGGGAATGGGAGGGACACAGAGAACTGAGCAGTGTTCGGGGAGGGTTCACGGAATTCCGGGATCAGCAAAGCTGGAAATGAGCTCCGAGATCATCAAATCCAACCTCTGGTGGATAAACCTTCAGGTTGAAGGTTTAACTTCACCTGGCAGCACATTTTATACAGATGCAATGAATTATTGTCTTTAAAAAATAGTGTTAGGAGGCAAACCTTAATGTGTGGATTGAGAAAGAAAGTAAGATATAAAAATATAAAAATACAAAAAAAACCCCCCTAAAAATATAGAAATACAGAAATAAAAATATAGGTAAAAATATAGAAAATTTATATATATATATAATATATATATATTTGTGTGTGTGTATATATATATATATATATATATATATATAAAATACTATATATAAGAAATACCAAGAAAAATAGGAACATAAAAAATAAAATATAAAAATAAATGTGAAAATATTTTTTTAAATTGCATCAATGTCCCTTTGTATCTTCATAGATCACATTTCAGCAGAATTAATCCTGGGGAGCAGCTTCCACATAACCTCAGGCAGGTTAACTAGAGTTAAATCTCGGGACATTCCCACCCGCCTCGGACACTTCCAGGGATGCGATACCCACAATTCTCGTCCCTCTTTCCCAGGTTTCATACTCCAAGCGCCAGGTGCCAGGAAATTGAGCTGCCTCCCTTTGTTCCTAATTATTATTTACTCCCCATTTCCCCTCCCAGCAGAAATTATCTGCAGCCTGAGAGGGGTCCTAAGGCAAAAAAAAAAAAAAGCGTTTGTGGGCAGCCGGGAACAAAAAGGTTCGGGCCGATCCCAAGCGATTTATGCAGATTTGGGCAATCAGGGACGCAGCACAAGAGGTGGAATTGTGCTTTTAAGGGTTGTCCCCAAGTATTTAAGTGAGGCGCATCCCGGTATTCCAATAGGATTTAAATTAAGGGCGCCTTTTATGTAGCAAATAAATAAAATTGTCGGGGGACTGTTATCCCAAAACGCCGCCCAAGCGGTGGCTCCCTCAGGAAACTCTTTCTGTGGGAATAGAATAAAAATTCTCTTTTTATTGTGATGATTTTTTTTTTCCCTGGCATTGATGTTCTCTTTAAAATCTTAATAAAAACATTTTAAGTCCGTGCCTGGCTCACTCAAAAATGTTGAGAAACTACCCACCCCCATTTTCTCCAATGGTTTTATATTAAATTCATATTTTAATGGTTTTATATTAAATTTACATCTCTAATTTGTGTTAACTTAAGTTTCCATCAGGACAGAAGAATTTATTTTCTACTCTTTTTTTCTCCTTAATGTTGTCCCAGAAACACGGAATGCTTCCAATCTTCCCTTTCCCACAATTTCATGCTTTCCAACCCAAAAACTGGAGGGGAAAAAGGGAGAGGGGGGAAAAAAAAAACCCAACAAAGCAAACCAAGCCCGTGACTTCGCCTTGAGTCAGGAGCCACAAGTCGTGGGTGGGATTTGGGTGCCTTTAATTGCAACTGGGGTCAAACCCTGGCAGAGCCCGGGAGCAAATCCAGCCGCTCCACTTCCACCCCCATCCCAGGATTTAAATCCACGGCCCCGTCCAGAGGGCTTTGAAGAAACCCAAAGATAATAATAATAATAAAAAAAAATTGAAACGATTCAAAGAATCATTGAGAATTCGTGGAATTTTTTGAGAATTATGGAACTGTGAATTTAATTTTTTTTTTTTTTTTTTTTTTGCTCCTCATCCGTGGATGTCCGGCTGTGTAGGGGTACAGCTGATGCCCCTGGGAGTGTTTTTGGAATAAAATAAAAGAAAAATCCCGCCCTCACTGGGAAATGATGAAAATAATTCTGTCCCCTGATAGGAAACGCTGCAGCTCCCTTTCACAGAACCTGAGAGGGAAAACCCACTGCAAATTTAAAAAAAAAAAAAAACCGAAATAACTGAAATGTGGTTAATTAGCAGCAGATCGAGCCCTTTTTTTTTTTATTTTTTGGCCCTTGAAAGGGCAAAGTGAATCCTGCCCGGAGGGCGTAGCACGCTCTTGGGAAGCTCCGCGAGGGAACAAACACAAACAGGCAGCAAAACAGTTTCATTACTCGCAGGAGTTATGCAGGCAGCAAAGTTTGTTTTGCAACTAATTAAGACTTCATGCAAAGAGGGTGTCACATCCTCCAGGCGCTCCGGGGACGTGTATAAAAGCATTTGCTACGTCGAAGCCTCCCTAATCACTTTTCTTTTACTCTCCTCCTTGGGTGATCCGGGTAAGTCAATTTTGAATCAATTATTGAATTTTAAATCAATTATTATTACTAATCATTGCTATCTGAATATGAAATGACAGGGCCAGCTCGTGAAAGGACAAGGGGGGGGAGGGATGTGTTTTTCCGGAAGGAGCCTTTCTATTATCCTTTAGTTTGGAGTTAATTGAGGTTTTTACACTTCAGAGGGGAGAGCTCACAGAAAACTCCCTCTGAATCCTAAAGAGTCTCAACAGTTCCCTGGTGCCCTAAAGACTCGGTGCCATGAAACAAACGATCATTTAAAATTTAATTTTCCACGACGTTCTCACCCTCAGCTGTCTTTCCAGGAGGCTCCGGTGTCTCTTAAGTTGGAGAAGTCACCTTAAATATTCTCCCAGTCCTACAGAGAGCAGAACACAGATTTTTTTTTTTTTTCCCTTACTCAAAATCCGCTTGGCTGCTGGCTTGGGTTGAAATAGATTTGTAGTTTTGAATTCCAGAGGTAGGAGGGACACCCAAGTTCTCCTTTTCCACCTCCTTTCAGGAGTCCTGGGGTGAGCTTTTACAAGAGGTGTGGAATCACTCGACGATCCCTCAGACCAATCTTCTTCTCCCAAAGCCAAAATCAGCCGTTCCAGATCCAGCTTTTCAGCTGGAAAAAAAAAAAAACAAAACTCCATGGTCGCCTTTTCCTCACCCTCAAGTCTAAGGAGATTGGACTTGAAAACCCTCAGAATTCTCTGAGGACTGGGTTAAAATTAGTTAAAATGGGATGTTCAGGGGGAGACGTGAGAAATCCCCCGCGGGTTTTGTCTCCCCCACAGATTCCTGGGGTGAAGTGGGGACTTATTTAGGAAATCACTTCAAGCTCGCCCTCTGCCAGCCCTTAATTTCATCCCCCAGCAGCTTCACAGGGGCAAAACGAGGAAAATGATCCCTTCTCCATCCTTGTTTTCCTTGCCCAATCCGTGTGGGCACAATCCAGGGCAAGCACGGCCTTCAATCTGTAATTAAACAATGCCCAGGGAAAAAAAAAAAAAATAAATAAAAAAAATCTGGCCTCGATACCAGGCTGGGCTTGAAGCTCTCTGGGATTTCAAATATCCAGCTGGTCCCTAATGAGACCCATAAAAGATGGGTGGATCTCCAGCCCGGATCTCACTGCTCCACTTGGAACTTGGGTGGGAGGAGGCCACGAGCTCCAGCCTCCACATTTGGGATTTAAATGAGGATTAAAAACCCGAGCTGGAAATCTGGGATTGAGTTGGGAGTTGTTGTGGTTTGCAGCAGGGTTCCCACTGGCAGCAGGAGCGGGACGGGCACAGCAAAAATCCTGGGAAGAGAAGCAATTGGATAAAAACCTTTTTTTGGAGGGGTTAAAAATGGTGACGGCGTGAAAAATGTCGTTTTGTTGACAGCCAGGGAGTTCGGTCGGGAAGGAAAAGAATTCCTGGTTGGAAAATTCGACTGGACAAATTCAACTCCCACCTGAGCTCTTTGGAATTCCCGATTTGCCATTAAGCCCCATAACCGCGTTACCAAAACCTCGCTGTTTAACACAGATATTTCCTGTTGAACCAAGGATGGGTTTTATCTCCTCTTTCCCCTCTTTTCCCACTCATTTCCAGGTCTGCCCTGCCAAATTCAACTCCCACCTGATGGGAATTCCCACCTCCAAGCTGTCATTCCCAACTCCAAGCTGTCATTCCCAATTTGCCATAAACCCCCATAACTGCGTTACCAAAACCTCGCTGTTTAACCCAAATGTTATGGGGTTTTTTTTTTCCTTTTTCCCTTTTTCCCCCTCATTTCCAGGTCTGCCCTGCCAAATTCAACTCCCACCTGATGGGAATTCCCACCTCCAAGCTGTCATTCCCAACTCCAAGCTGTCATTCCCAATTTGCCATAAACCCCCATAACCGCGTTACCAAAGCCTCGCTGTTTAACCCAAATGTTATGGGGTTTTTTTTTTCCTTTTTCCCTTTTTCCCACTCATTTCCAGGTCTGCCCTGCCAAATTCAACTCCCACCTGATGGGAATTCCCACCTCCAAGCCGTCATTCCCAACTCCAAGCCGTCATTCCCAATTTGCCATAAACCCCCATAACCGCGTTACCAAAACCTGGCGGTCTAACACAGATATTACGTTTTTTTCCCCTCGCTTTCCCCTTTTTTCCAGGCCTGCCCATGTCTCCCTTCCACGAGTGCTGCCTGCCCCCGGGGCTGGCGTGCCCCGAGCCCTTCGCCGTGACCCGCAACGAGACCTGCGTCATCAAATACCCCGACACCGTGGTGGACATCGTGGAGCCGGACATGCCGCCCTACTCGGTCATCTACCCCGGCCCCACGCTGACCACCTTCCCCCAGCAGACCGTGGTGGGCTCCACGGCCCTGCTGGACATCAGCAACCTCCTGGGCTCCCGGGGATTCCATGGGTTCGGGGGTAGGTGCGGGCCGGGCGGGGGTTTTAACGCCGCGTTCTCTTTTTTTGACGCTTTTTTCCCTCCTCCTCCTCCTCCTCCTCCTCACTCATCGCAGCTGTTTTGTTGTGGAACTTGCAGGCCAACCTAAACCTTGCCTGGATATCTGTGGATAGACCCGAGAAAGCACAACCCCCCCCCCCGAGCAGTCAGACAGAGCCCGACCTAAATGTTTGCGGATAACGGATTGTAGAAGTGCCGAGCGCCCGAGGTTCCCGTGGAGTCCGTAAATCCAGGGATTCCTGGCACTAGACCTGCCCGAGGACTAGGATTTCCAAACCGCGAGAAAACTGAAATCTCTCTATTGACCTCATGCCAAATTAGGACGAACCAAAGCCCAGAATTTTCCAAGAAACCAGATTTTAAAATATATATATATATCTCCTTTTTTTTTTCTTTTTTTTTTTTTTGGTTTGGTTTTGCTAAAAGCTGTGTGTCAATAAATTCGTTTTTATGCCAACGCGGACGTTTTATTATCAATTTCTCTCAAAATAAAAAAAAAAAAAAATTTATAAAATCCATCCAAACGATATAAATGAAAAATCTTGGGTTCCAAAATGAAATTTTACCCAAACTCCTCTTCATTTGTGAGTTTTGCTGGACCACCAGCATTTAAAAAGAAACAAATGAATCAGCTCTACTTGGCATTTCTGAGAATTATGAATATTTGTAGCTCCTTGCTGTGCTTTATTCCTGCTTAGCGCCCACCGTGTAACGCTCTCCCAGCTTCCTTTCCTGTCTTTATCTCGTTTATTGCAAATCAGGGGGGAAAAAAAAAACCCAAATCAAAATATTCCCAGCAATTGTAAGAGCAAATCTCTTCGCAAAATCCTTCTGCTGAAATCTACGAAAATCGTGGGAGTGGGGATTTGTTGTGGACCCTCCTGGAATTCTTTGATTTTTATCCTTTCCAGCCAGTTTTGCACTTGTAAATCGAGTTTCTCGTTCCCATTAAATGCTGTCATGCAGATGCACTTTTTGGGTTTTGCTTTTTTAGGATGGTTCGGGGCGGAAGGGACCCCAAAAAAATCATCCAGTGCAGTGGGCAGGGACATTCCCAGGTGGCTCCAGCCGGGCCTCGGACACTCCCGGGAACAGGGAATCCATGGAATCAGTTGGGTCAGGCCCTCACAGGGAACAATTCCTGCCCAAATCCGACCCAAATTTCCCCATTTTCAGTCTGAACCCACTCCCCCGTCCTGTCAGCCCAGTTCTGATGGAAAACTTCTTCCTCCACGGTTTCTTTGGAGCTTTGGTGGGTCCCAGAAGTGACTTTGGGGAATTTCCCTGAGCCTCAATGCCCCCCACTTGGGTCAATCAGGATTTGGTTAATCAGCATTAACCAAAACTCAAAATTGATGATTTTTTTTTGAGTTTTAACTCTCAAAATCGATGAGATTTTGCCTTTTCCCAGAGTTCATCCCGCCTGGATTTCAGGGTGAGATGCTGCTGCCTCCAAGTGCTGGGCCCAGCGGAAAAACGCGGATTTCATTTTTGTTTTGTTTTTTTGTTTTTTTTTTTTTAATTAATTGAAGGCCTGGAATGAATTTTCCAGCCGACTCACGAGGCTGTTCCCCAAAAATAGGACAAAAAATCCTGGGCCAAGCGTGTCCAGGCAGGAGCTGGGCACTGTCACCTCCCCGGGGCACGAGGCTGGGACAAGCTGGGCGAGGACAATCTGCAACGTGTGAAAGAAATAAATACAAACATAAATGTGAATATAAAATATATAACATAAAATATATAACATAAAATATGTAATATAAAATACATAATATAAAATAGATAATTAAATATACACATAAATATATACATATACATAAAATCTACATATAGATATACATAGAAATACTCTGTATTATGTATACATTGGCCAATATTTGGTAAGTAATGAGTGATTAAGCTGAGAATTAACGAGCTCACGTGTCCCCGCACCGGAATTTCCAGGGAATCGCGTTCCCATCCTCCTCCCTCACCCTCCCTCCGGCGTTTTCTGCCCACACCGATCCACTGAAAATCTTGTTCAATCCGCAAAACGAAATCTGCAAATCTGCTTTTTCCGCAGCTCGGCCCCCGGATGATCCTTCCCACAGTAATGACAGAGGCTTGGGGAACAAACATTAATTGCCTCCACAAACATTAATTATCTTTGTACACAAGCCTTGCGACACTTGGGTTTGGACATCCAGATGTTGGGCAACAGCTGCACTTTAGAAACACGAGGATGGGGAGTAGAATCTTCCAGGATATTTTTATTTTTACTTTTTTTTTTTTTAATTGATTTACAGCTATTTTACTTTTTTGGAGTTGTTTTTCGGTTTTTATTTCGGCCAGGAGCTGTTGGGAATTTTCAGTGGAGCACGTCCCCGGTGCTTGGATGATGGAATTGGCAGAAATTCCGAGGCGATGAGAAGGGCAAAAACTATTCCCTGAGAGGGGGGCTCTCCGAGTGTCTTTAAGGAAAGATTTTCAGGATTTTCCCCGGTTGTTTAACCCGGATTTCCATAGGAAAAGTGCGCCTGGTGTGGAGTTCACAGCATAAAATATATTAATTTCGGAATCAGCGCTTTCCTCCCCAGCAAAGATAAAATCCTGGGAACGTTCATCCCCCTTTTTCCCGGGGGAGAAGAATTCCCGATCCCGTCCTGACACTCCTGATTTTCCCTCTCCTTTTTTTCCCCCAGTGTGGGACCAGCACTGACCCTTCCAATCCATCCCATCCTGATTTTTCCCTCATTCCCCAAATTTCCTGCTTTTTTTTTTTGTTGTTGTTGTTCCCTTCACAGCGAGCTTTTGGCTTTGCCCTCTCAAGGAACTTCCTGGCAAGGAGCATTTAGAGCTATTGAGAATTAAAAAATTCCAAATCCTCATTTTTTACCCCGGTTTTTTGGGGTTTTTTGGGGGTGTTTTGGGGGTTTTTTTGTTTGGGGTTTTGTTTTGTTTTTGTGGGGTTTATTTTTTTGGTTGGTTCTTTGGTTGGGGTTTTTTGTGGGTATTTTTTGTTGTTTTTTTTTTTTTTTCTTTTCCTACACTTAAACACCGGAACAACAAAAGAAAAAAAAACCGTGATGAATCAAACCACGCCTTATCAAACCCCAAATATTCAAACATCAAGCGATAACATCACTCAATTGAGCACAAAAAAAATTCCATTAATGACTCTTGGTTAATAGTCCAGCCGCGGAATTCCATGAAATTCGTCCCCCCGGGGCAGGTTGGTGGCAGCAGAGGCCGGGATTTGTCACCCTGGAGCCACCCCGGGAGGACCGAGGTGACATCGAGCCACACCCTGAGGTTCCTAAAAATTCCCGGTTCCTCCTCCCGCGTCCTTTATTTACATTCCTGTGGTTTTTTTACATTCCCGCTCCCATTAAACAACTCCGGCTTTCCCTGCCCGAAAACCCTTCCCAAAAAAACAAACAAACAAAAAAGTGGGATTTCCCCTGGAGGGGTGGGGAGGGATTCGCCGGGTGAATCCACCCTGCAGGGTGGGAATGATTCCAAAGTCCAGTGGGAATAATTCCAAAACTCGAGTGGGAATAATTCCAAATTGCTTTGGGAGTAATAATTCCAAAGCCCAGGGGGGAATAATTCCAAAGGTGAGTGGGAACAATTCCAGGGAACTTTGGGAATAATTCCAAGGGAACTTAGGGAATAATTCCAGGGAACTTTGGGAATAATTCCAGGGAACTTTTGGGCATTTTCAGGCCCCACATCACAACTCAGGGCCCTGACAGCTCAGCCTTTTCTTTTTCCCCATCCATTCCTGCCCTGACGGTGCCAACAGCTCCTCCAGCCCCTTCCCCCGGGTCAGGTTATCCCGGGAATTGTCAGGGATCATCCCTGGGATTGTTTCCAACCCAGACCGGCCTGGGATTCACCCCTGCCTGACTCCAGGGAAATGAGCAGCACCTCCAGCATCCGCATTTATAAATATATTGAAATTCCTGGAATCGTGGGAAAGGGATTTTGGAATGGTTTGGACTGGACTGGAACTCCGAAACCTTCTCATTCCATGGGCAGGGACATTCCAGGTGGGTCCAGCCTGGCCTGGGACACTTCCAGGGATGGGAAAATCCAAGGAAAAACCTGAACCAGGGAAGGATTTATCCCTAAAATCCCAAATAAACCAGCCCAGGGAGTCCTGGAATGGTTTGGGATGGAAAAGGAACCTCATATCCCAAAAAAATCCCACCCCAGTTCCATGGGCAGGGACATTCCCACCATCCCAGGTGGATCCAGCCTGGCCTGGGGCACTTCCAGGGATGGGGAATCCATGGAATTCCTTGGATTGCCTCCCAGGGAACAATTCCTGCCCCAAAACCCCACCCAAATCCCCCCTGTGACCTCATTCCCTGTGTCCCGGCCCTGCAGTTCCTGAGGGAAAATCCTTTTTCAGCTTCCCCTGGAGCCCCTCCCGGTGCCTTTTCCTGACTCGGGGCTTTTCCTGGGATGGAATTAAAACAGGGAAAAAAAAAATTTGTGCTGAAAAACAAAAAGTTTGGGGGGGCGGGAGAAGGAAAATCTTCGTGGGAAACTGAGGCACGTTGTGCAATGCCAGCAGAGGGAGACGCAAATTCACCCGAGGAACTCGGATCCGCGCCTCTGCCTGGCCCCGGGCTCCACCCGAACACCAAAAACACAGGATTAATTAAAAAAAAAAAAAACAAACAAATGCAGCCGAGCAGATTTTGTATTATTTATATGATTGAATTTGCTTTGGTGCACTGGCCGAGCAGGTATTTTAATTTTCTTGTAATTATATATTAGTATGTATACTAATATATAACTTTTTTATATATATATATATATATATATATATATATATATATATATATACACACATATATATATATATATACAAATATATAACATTTTTATATATACACTAATATATAGCATTTTATATATACACACTAATATATAACATTTTTGTGTATATATATACTAATATATAATATTTTGTATATACAAACATATAACATTTATGTATATATACTAATATATAACATTTATATATACAAACATATAAAATTTATAATGTTTATAATATTAATAACATTTATTATATTAATATTAATATTAATATTAATATTAATATTAATTAATAATAGAACAGGACTGCTTTCCCTGGGCGAATTTGGGGTTTTATGCCCACCCTGGTGCTCTTGGGAATAATGCTAATGTTAATGTTAATGTTAATGTTAATGTTAATGTTAATGTTAATGTTAATGTTAATGTTAATGTTAATAATAATAATAATAATAGTAATAATAATAATAATAATAATAATAATAATAATAATATTCCGCAGCTATCCCCGCCGAGATCAACCCGGGTCACTCCCTGCCCTCACTGGGGGGGGTCACCGCCGGGGATTTGGGGGATTTTGGGGATTTGGGGGATTTCGATTTTGGGATTATCCGACTTTCCCCCGTGCGAAATCGCAACCCCTGATGGCGCAGAAGCGCGGCGGGGTTGCGTTAATTGCGTTAATTACCCGCTGATGGGCGGGATTCTGCTGACGCCGCGTTTGTCAGCGGGCGCAAACCCTTTGAAGCGAGGACACGGAGCGCTGAAAAAACTCCGGCATCAGCTCCCACCCCAAAAATCCTCCGCTTTGATTTTTCCTCCTGACTCAGCCGCGCCTCGGGGCTCCCCGAACCGGTTCCCCCACCAAAAAAAAAAAAAAAAAAAAAATCAAATTATTCCTCATTAAAAGCTGCCCCAGCCCTGCGCAGGGATGCAATTTTGGATTGAAGGTTTATTAAGCGATATTAAGGTTTTGTGTTGTGGGGTTTGTGCAGTCTGCGCTCGTTGTTTTTTTTTTTTAATTCCCTTTGTTACTCACGGGATGGTTCGGGGGCCCGAAAATTCACTTTAAAATTCACCTTAAAGCTCAGCCAGGTCCGCCCCTGCCGCGCTCGCGGCTCCTTCCAGCCCGGCCTCGGATATTTTCTTTATTTTGGAGGATTTCTCCTTAAAATCGGGGTTGAACTTTGCCTAAGTGTTCTGGCTCTCGGGGATTTAGGAGCGATTTTCCTGCTTTCTTTGCCGAGTAAAAAGGTGTAAAAAAATCAAAGCAGGAGATTTTCCAAAGGGGGTTTTGAATTTATGGGAGAAGAAGGGATTTCAGTCTTCTAATTCTGAAAAAAAAAAAAAAAAAAGAAAAAAGAAAAAGAAAAAAAGAAAAAGAAAAAAGGAAAAAAAAAGTTTCGAGAGTGGATTTTCCCAAAATTCCCTGGCAAAAAAAAAAAAGGCTGTGCCACCCCCACAGGGACAAGAATTTCCAAATGGCCATAAGGGAGACGTGGAAAATTCAGGGAGGAGAAGAAAATTGACGAGTTTTTGGGGCTCCTCCTCATAGACAACGTCCGTCCAACCACGTTAGGATTAAATCCTGGGGGGGGGGAAATAATAATATAAAATAAAATACAAAGTAAAAACAAAAAATAAAATAAAATAAAATAAAATAAAATAAAATAAAATAAAATAAAATAAAATAAAATAAAATAAAATAAAATAAAATAAAATAAAATGATGCCTGTGCCATGTTTGGATCCTAAAAAGCTGAACAGGACCCACAGGGCTCCAGCTCTTCCAGAGCCCAAAATCCGGGTGCTGTGCGCTCCTTTTTTTTTCCTTTTTCCCTCCGGAGGGAACCTTTGAGCCTGCAACGAGCTTAAACCCACCCCGGGGGATTGTGACATCCCAGGAAATTTATTCTGATTTTATGAGGCGCCTCCAGAAACCCCGCAGGGCTTTTGGAGCTTATCGGGAATATTCCGGAGACATCAAAAAAAATGATATAAATATATATATAAAAAGAGATTTTCAAAGGGGATTTCAAATCCTGCGAGTTTTGTCATGCAGGGGAAATCATCTCATGGTAATCACGGTAATTACAGCCCGGAGGATCCGCGCTGCCGTGACCTCACAAAGAATAAATTATGGAAAGTGCTTCGTCCAAACTCCACAATTGGCATAATTCACGGACGGCTTCGTTTTTTTATTCCAGAGATAACCCCGAGCTTCGCTCTGTCGGTTCGCACCCTGATTTAGGAGCGCACGGGTAAATCCCGCCAAGATTAGGGAAAAGAATCCCTGATTTAAATTTCAATTTAAATTTCAGCGAGGCGCGGACACAATTCCCAGTGTCGGGTTTTGCTTCCGTCAGGAAAATCATCTTGAATCCCGACTCACTTCATTTTTTAGCCACGATAAGCCAAAAAAATTAATTAATTCTCGGTGCGTTTTGGCACTCCAAGATCCCCCTGTGCACTCCAGTTTTTAGCCACGATAAGCTAAAAAAACCTCATTAATTCTCATTAATTTTTTTTTTCACCTCTTAATGAAACCAGGAAGGGGAAAAGCAGGAAATTCGGAGATGAAAAGACCTGGCGGGTTTCCCCGATCTGCATTTTTTTGGGGGGGAGCTGTTATTATTGCCCAACGCTGCTTTAGATAATCATCAACAGCCAGGAAAAAAAAATATATATATATATATATAAAAAAAAAATTCCCGCGACTCCAGCAGCGATCCCGGCACCGAGTAATTAAAAAAAATTACACAAAGGGTGTCTCAGCCGCCCCCGGGCGTCCAGGGGAGGATTTAAAAACCAGGGGAGGATATAAAAACCCTCAGCACGCCGGGTTTTTCCTCACTGCCTCTCCTGACTTCTCTCCGCCTCTCTGAGTAAGTTTTCTCCTCCAAAAACATCTCTCTTTTTTATTTGGATTTCTCCTTAAAAATCGGGGCTGAACCCTGCCTAAATATTCTTTATTGAGGATATCTATATTCTTGATTATATATTTATATATTTTTACATTTATAATTTATAAACGTTTTAGGATTTAGGAGCGGGGTAGCTTTTTTTTTTTTTTTTTTTTTTTTTTTTTTTTTTCTGCTGGTGGTTCTTCCCTGCAGGAAAAAAAAAAAAAAAAGGTGCAAAAATCAAAGCGATTTTTTTTTCCAGGGGGTTTGAATTTATGGGGGAAGGAAGGAATTTCAACCTCTTAATTCTGAAAAAAAAAAAGGAAAAAAAATTATTTGGGGAAGGGATTTAATGGATTTAACTTCGTGTTCGATTTTGCGGCACGATCAGGGAAGGGTTTAGGGTGGAAAAACTGTGGAAAATCCCGCTTGGAAAGTGAGCTCGGTTCGGATTAAAATGAAATCCTTCATTTAACTGGAGCCGCGTCGAGCTGCAGCGAGCGATGATTATGGATGATTAACTTAACTGCGCCAAGAACTTTCATTTCTCACTCTTAAAACTGATTTAAAACTCTGCTGCAGAGATTAAATTCGGCATTCCTGTAGGTCAGTGCTGCGTTTTAACTCGAGGAAATTTGGAGGGAAATACCCTGCATGGGTTGTTTTTAATTTTTTTTTAATTATCAGAAGGATAAATTTGATTTACGAGCTTAAAAAAAGAATATTCTGACGCTCCACCGGGCTTTTATGTGAGGATTTAACCTGAAGAAATAAACATTTATGAATAAATTTCCCCCTAGGTGAAAATGTCATTTTTCTTATTTGGGTTGACTAGATCGCTGTAGAAACATTTCAACACATGTATTATATTATATAAATATTTTAATTATGCGTTTCTCTTATTAAACGAGCCCTTAACGCTCCCACCTATTCTCAGCTTTTTTGCGGTTTTGGGAGTTTTTTGGGGTTTGGGGTTTTTGTTTGTTTTTTTTTTGTTGTTTCTTTGTTTGTTTTGTGTTTTGGGGTTTTGTTTATTTCTTTTGTTGATTTTTGCGGCTTTTTTTTTTCCCTTGTGTTTTAAAAGAATATTTTCCTGCTTCTAAACAACAGGAACCTACAAGGAAAATACCAAAAATAAAATGTTTAAAAAAAAATTAAGCAGGGTGCTAAGCTGATTATTCCACGCTGAAAAATGTGGAAAATCCGGATTTTTTTGTTTTTTATTTCCCTTGTGGGAGGAACAGAGACGCGCTGTGGGAACGAGTTCCAGCTCGCCCTCGGGAATTCTTCCAAAGGGCAGGGCTGGGATTTGGGGGTGGATTTTTGGGGGAAGGTAAAAAGGAGGAGTCTGGCTCCCGGGGGAGGAGGAGGAAAAAAAAGGGAAAAGTTTCAGGCGAGAATTCAGAACAAACAGGAGCCGGGCGACAAAACTTGCTCCTAAATTATCCCAGAGGATCCCCTAGAGCCAAATGTCATTAAAGGAGAGATCAATTATCTGAATTTATGTCGATTATCCCGCCCGGGATCTGTAAAAGAAAATGTCAAATAGCCTAGAGAGCAATTCTGCTTTTTATTTTAATTACCTGTTATGAGCCAAATGTCAACAAACAAGCGAGCAACTCTTATTCGAAATTATCTCATGGAAAGTGAAGTTTCCTGGTTTTTCCCGAGTTATTTCTAACGAGATCTCGGAGCGAAATGTCAATAAACCAGCGCTCGAGTCGCGTTGTTGTTGTTGTTGTTTGGGGTCTTTTTGTTTTATTTCTGTGTGTGGTTTTTGGGGAGTGTTTTGTTTGGGGTTTTTTGGATTTTTGGGGGGGGGTTGTTTTGGTTTGAGGTTTTTTTTTGTGGGTGTGTTTTGTTTGTTTGTTTGGGTTGGGTTTTGGGGGTTTTTTGGTGGTTTTTTTTTGGGAGGGGGTGATTTGGTTGGTTGGTTTGGTTTTTTGGTGGGGTTTTTTGGGGGGGGTTGTTGTTTTTTGTTGTCTTTTTTTTAGGAGGGGTTGGGGTTTTCTTTTTGTTGTTGTTTTTTTTTGGTTTTTTGGGGTTTTTTTTGTGGGGGGTGTTTGGTGTGACTTTTTTATTTTAACCCCTCAAATGCCTTCCAGCCTCTCCCCTCCGCTCCAACCATGGCTTCCACCCAGCTCTCCTGCGCCACCCCCTGCGAGCCCAAATGTCCCCAACCTGTGGCCAGCAGCACCAACGAGCCCTGCGTGGTGGCCTGCGGCGACTCTCGGGTCATCATCTACCCCCCGCCCGTGGTGGTCACCTTCCCGGGGCCCATCCTCACCACCTACCCCCAGCAAACCGTCGTGGGATCCTCGGAACCCTCGGAGGTGACCCTGGCTGAGCCCCCGGCCCCTCTGCCCGCCGATGTCACCTCCAGGCTGGAAGGCGACAAAGTGGCAGCTCCGGTGCTGGCCCGTCCCGAGCCTCGCTGCGCCCCCAAATATTCCTACACCTATTCATCCCAATGGACTCATCCCTGCAATTCCTACCGCTCCGGGAAGCGCTGGTAGAGCGGGGGGGGGAAGATGACGAACAGCAAGGGAAAATCCAGATTAAATTCCGATTTTGATTTGGGGTGAGGCTGCGGGGCTGCTCCGGCTCTTCCCGGGAGATCAGCCTCCCCCCCGAGGAGGAGCAGACTCGTGTTTGTAATTAATTTCTCCTCGTTTTTCCAAAATTTAGAGCTCCGGGAGCTCAGCCCCCGGGACGGGCAGGCTCATTTTTCCAATTCCTCCTTATTTTCCCTTAATTTAGAGCTGTTCTCCCACAGCTTTTTCCAGAGCGCTCATCCGCTTTCCGCCGTGCTTTTGGCTTATCCCGGAATTTTTTTTTTTTTTTCTGGCTCTGAGCTTAGAGAGGTGACTTTGAAACGCTCGGAATTGCACAGGGTGACGCTGCCGAAAAGGGAAATGAAATTCCCATTTTTCACGGGCGGCATCGCTCGGATGCTGCTGGTTTGCCAGAGCCTCGCTGACCCCCTGGGACGACACTCTTTGTGTCCTGTGCAGTTTTGTTCCACGGCTGGAGGAAAGCTTTCTCTATCCGAATAAATTTTTCTGTACTGGAAGATGTTTTCTGTTTTCCTTAACGAGGTTAAAAAAGAAAGGAAAAAAAATCCCCAAAAAAACCCCCAAAAAACCAACAAAAAAAAACCACAAAGAAACAAAACAAAACAAAACAAAGGGAAGTTTGGACGGGATATCACCCTCAGGGATATTTTGGGATGTCTCTGCAGGGCCAGGGATTGGATTTAGATGGTTCCTGTGGGTCCCCTCCAGCTCAGGATATTTTATAATTCCATCACAATAAATGCCCTCATTCTATGATAAAAACTTCCCTGATGTTCCATTTTTTATTAAACCTACACCGTTGTTTACCCTCATTTATAGGGATCCCACGTTTCTTCTTAGAGTTCAAACGTCACAAAACCCCAGGAACATTTTTTTTTCCACATTTAACATGTGCTGAACATTCGACACTCCCCAGGACCCTCCTGAAGGAGTCCCGAGAGGGCTCAGGCGAGGCTCAGCCCTTGTTTTCCCACGTCCATCTCAGGGCAGAGCAAATTCCCAAATTCCCATCCCTTTTTTTCCCCAGCCCAAAGCGAAATGTGGATGTGTGGGCGCAGGAAGGTGCAGCCCACGCCCCGGATCTCGCCTGCCCCAGCTCAAAAAAAACTTCTCTGGCAGAAATTCGGAGCGGCCACGAGTGGGTGTAGGGAAAGGATTCTCACCTCAGGAGGGTGAACGTGGTCAAACGGATCAGGGAGATGCCCAGGATGGATCCAGGAGCAGCTGGAGCAGCCCCACGAGAAGGATTTGGGGGTGTCCTGAGCCGAGCCCCCAGCGCGGGCAGCAGGGGAGGGGGGATTCTGCCCCGCTCAGGTGAGACCCCATATGCAGCGCTGCCCCAGCTCTGGAATTCCCAGCTCAGGGAGCACCTGGAGCCACTGGAGAGAGCCCAGAGGAGGCTCCAGGATGGGATCCCAGGGATGGAGCAGCTCTGCTGGGAGGAAAGGCTGGAGAAGCTTTGGGGTGATCTCAGTGTGGCCTGGCAGGACCTGAAGGGGCCACGAGGAACACAGGGAGAGACAATTCCCAAGGGATGGAGGGACAGGACAAGGGGGAATGGGTTCAAAGTGACAGGGAGGGGGTTTAGGTGGGATTTTGGGGATAAATTCTTCCCTGTGAGCGTGGGGAGTCCCTGGCAGGGGATATTCCATGGCTGCCCCATCCCTGGAAGTGTCCAAGGCCAGGCTGGACGGGGCTTGGAGCAACGTGGGGCGGTGGAAGGTGTCCCTGTCCATGGCAGAGGATGGAACAGGATGAAATTTAAGGTCCTTTACAACCCAAACCATCCTGTGGTTCCACAATGGGACATTTCACATCATTACTCAGTTAAGAGACTGATTTCTGTCCAGGATAAAGAAATCCATCACGACAGAAATGGTTCATGCAATGCAGATTCTTTATTGGGGATGGAAAAGGCCACGGGCAGCGTCAGCGAGAGACAAACCAGCGCAGCAACAACGCGCTGGCGACACAGAAATCCTAAAGCAGCAGCAAGGCCCAGCCCAGGGCTCCAGCCCAGACATTCCCCCTGCCCAGGCCGGGCTGGGGGGCTCGGGGCTGCCCAGGGCAGGGCACAGCCTCAGCCGAGGCTCAGCACGGCTGCCCGGGACGACGGCACAGAGGGGGCAGCTCTGGAGGCAGCGCTGGCAGCGGCCCCAAAGGCACCGCGGGCTCCGCAGGGTCACCCCGAGCAGGTGACGACGAGCCCGCGGCTCCCGGGGCTGCCGGGCCAGCCCTGAGCAGGGGCTGCAGCTTCAGCCCGGCTCGGGGGGCACAAGGCAGCCTCAGGGGCTGGGGCTGCACAGGCAGCGCCCAGCTCCAGAGGGGGATCTGGGCTTTAGCAGGGCCCACAGAAACCCCCCAGGGACCTGGAACCGCGGCCGCAGCTGCCCCCAGAACCCCCAAAGCCCCCGTAGCCCCCAAAGCCCCCATAACCCCCGGAGCCCCCACGGCCTCCAAAGGAGCCCCCGGAGCCGCTGGAGACGTAGGGAGCTCCTGCCGAGCCCACGGAGCTCTGCTGGGAGGACGAGCTGAGGATGGGCCCGGGGAAGGTGACCACCGTGGCCGGCGGCTGGATGACCACCGTGGAGTCGGGGCACTGATGCACGCAGGCCTGGTTGCAGGTGTCAGCCAGGGGGGCCGGGGTGGCCACGCTGCCACCGCAGCTGGGGACACACAGGCTGGAGCAGGACATCCTTGGACAAGGCAGGGAAAGCTGCAAGACAAGGCACAGCCACGGCTCAGGCCAAGCGCTCGGCCCAAATCCCTCCCTGGGCTCTGTCCCGCACGGACCCCGTGTGCCGGGATGGGCTCTGGAAGATCTCAGGCATTCCCAGCAAATCCCTGGCACGGCTGAAATGGTTCCCGCAATCCCTCGCTGCCCTCACCATGCCCGGGTCTCGCCTGCCCATGGCAATGGGGAAAAACTCCCACATCCAAATCGCCCAGAGGACTTGAGTCCGGGGAATAACCCCAACCAGCCCAGCCCGGCCCGGGGAGAGCTGGGGGAGCACGGGGACAAAGATTCCTGGGGAAATCCACAGCCAGAGACTCCCTGGGAAAGCAGCAGGTGAGGAAGGCAGGAGGGAGGGAAGGCTCGCACTCACCACAACGATCAATGAGCAGAGTCGAGTGGAAGGAGCTGGATGCTGCCCTGTGGATCCCCGGGACCTTTTATACACCCCACAGTGCCCCGGGCAGCGGCCAGGGGGTGGGGGCAACCCCCCGGTAATTAGCCATTGGAGCTGACAAGTTCAATGACACAGCTAATGACGGGGGACAGCTCTTGGTCATTCCCTCACTGGAGATTTTGGTGTGGAAACGTGCCCGGCGCCCACGGGAGGCGATGGCAGGGACGGCCCTGGCTCATCATTACATGACAGACACGGCGCTGCTGCAGCTCAGCTCACAGCCCCAAGAAACCCGGATCTGGCCCTAATCCCTCACTCTGCTCACAGAGAACCCCGAGCATCCTTTGGGATCCGGCTGTGCCCAGCTGGGGCTGTCCTGGGGCCGCGGCCGGGGCCGGCCTGGCTCTGGGGGGCTCAGCCAACACCCCCCGGGCAATCCAGGCCCTCCAGGAGGGCTCGGCCACCTCCCAGCCGAGCAGGGACCCGGCCCCGCTGCTGCCCTGCTGCTCCTCCCGTGCTGTCCCCTCTGTCACAGCTGTCCCAGCCCCTGGCCCACCACTCTCCCCTTTCCCACCGGGTTTGGGGCTCATCCACCCCTGGGATCTGCCCCCTCGGCTCTTGGCGTGGCCCTCAGGGCAAACTGGGACATGGAAATCCCAAAGTTCTCCAGAACCTCAGATGGGGGCAATTCGCAGACGTGTCAGGGCACCCCAAAACCTTGGCATGAACATCTTTTGCTGGCACTGGGAGTCGGGAGACACGCCGAGAGTGGCTTCTCCTTGTGCCCAAAGCTGCCTCTGTTTACCAGCCCGTAAAACGGCAGCTAATGACAGGGGTGATGGCTGGGGCAGCGTTTCAAAGAGCTGCTGCAAGATGCCTGGGATTGTTCAGGGTAAGCAAAGTCAGGGATTAGGGCCAGATCAGCCTTTATTGGGGCTCTGAGTGCAGCTCCGGCAGCGCCGTGTCTGTCACGTAATGATGGCCCACGGCTCTCCCTGCCAGCGCCTCTCTCCTGTCCACTCATCTCCACACCAATGGCCACAATGGGGGGATGACAGAATTTTCCTGCGTCCCTTCGCTTCATGACGCTTTGCCAGCGTGCTGAATTGCCCGTCACTGGGGGGTCTGTCCCATGCCCCGGACCATGCCCCAGGCTCTCGGGGCTGTATAAAAGGGCCCAGCTCCCTGCAGAACTCCATCCACACTCCTGCACTTGACTCCTCTCATCACCCGGGTAAGCGCAGCTCTCCAAGGCCTCTTGGGGAATCTCCCTCTGCCTCTCTCTCTCTCAGCACACATCTCCCTCTTCACACCTTTGCCTCTTCTTCCCCGCCGCGTTTTTTTCCAGAAGCCTTTCCCAGTCTCAAGGATGTCTTGCTGTGTCCCTTCCTGCGGCAGCGTGGCCACCCCGTGCCCTCTGGCTGACACCTGCAACCAGGGCTGCGTGCGGCAGTGCCCCGACTCCACGGTGGTCATCCAGCCGCCGGCCACGGTGGTCACCTTCCCCGGGCCCATCCTCAGCTCGTCCTCCCAGCAGAGCTCCGTGGGCTCGGCAGGAGCTCCCTACGTCTCCGGCGGCTTCGGCGGCTCGGCTGGAGGCCGTGGCGGCTCCGGCGGTTACGGAGGTTTCGGAGGTTACGGAGGCTTCGGCGGCAGCTGCGGCGGCGGCTACTCCAGAGGCTGCGGACCCTGCTAAGGTCCGACCCGGCGGAGCTCCGGCCACGGCCCCGGCACATCCCCGCTCGCCGTGCCCTGAAGGAAGGACATCGCCGCCCGCTCTGCCGCCTTCCTGCCCCGCCCGGAGCCCCAAGGGAGCCGCTGCCCGCTCCCGGCACGGCCCCGGCTCGGCTCCTGCTGCCGCGGCTCTGCCCAGGGCCGGCACCCGCGGGGAGCCCCCGCTCTCCCGCCCGCCGCCTCCCGTCCCCCCCGCACGCCAATAAAAGCTGCCTCGCATTGCAATGTTCACCCGCCTCTCGTTTGCTCTTTGCTCCGCACCCGCTGCCCCGAGTCCCGGGCTGGGGCTTTCCCGGGACGGTGCCGGGCCAGCCCCGCGGGCACAGGGCGCAGGAGAAGCTGCCGGGACTCGTCGTGCCCGTGCCGGGCCAGCCCGCGCCGGCAGCGGAGCCCCCCGAGCCGGGCCCTGCTCCGCTGCTCGGCCCGGGGCTCTCCCTCTGTCCGTGCCCGGCTCCTGCCCGCTCCGGGCTGCTGCTCTGCGGCCTCCCCGGAGCGCCGGGACTCATTTCCAGCTCCCTTCCCATCCCGGACATTCCTTCCCCAGTCTCTGCCCGGAACCCCGGGCCCTTTTCCATCTCCCTTCCCATCCCGGACATTCATTCCCCTGTGTTTTCCCGGGGCCCGGCTCACACTGAATTCCATCCCCTAAACTGAAATATTGTTTATTATATGCCGAATTTTGGATACATTGGAGCTACTGCGATGATATGAATAGAGTATGAAATAGTATTGTCTAAAACTTGATCTAGATGAACTTAAAAAACAAACACGAAATCCCAGACCCGGGGAGGTTTTGCTGACAGTTTGATCAGGGGAAGAAATTTCCATAGATATCCACAGACAAGGGAAGGGATCTCAGGGGGCTGGGAACTCCAGGCTCCCGCTCCAAGAGCTTTGTGCTCCATGGCCCTGAACCCTGTGCTCACTCCATGGCCTGGAGAGGAGCCTGGGCAGTATCTGCTGGGCTCTGTCCCCTCCCTTCCCAGCTGCCACCACCTCAGGCTGGACAGCCCGGACAGCCTGGGACAGGCAGTGCCATCCCTGCTTCTCCCTGCACCTTTCCCTGCACCAACCGCAGCCCAAGAGGTGACGCCAGCTTTGCTGCTTTGGCTGAGCATTTGGAAGAGTTTCTGCAAGGCCCTCGCGGCACTTTCCCCTCCACAGCCTGGGCTTGGGGAATGTCCTGCGTCTCCTGCAGCTGGGAGAACACGGGCAGCTGCCGGGGATGTGCTCCCCAGAGGCAGCGGGCTGTGACAGCCTCGGCTGGAACACTCGCAGCCAAGCGTCCCCAGGCTCCAAGGGCACTGCCAGGCCCCTTCCAACAGCCCAGCACACACCCAGGAGGTCAGGGGCAGCGGGAGGAAGAAGGGAGGAGGGTGAAGGAAAACCAGGAGTCGACATTGCGATGCAAGACAGCTTTTATTGCAGGGGGAGGGCAGGAGGGGCTTGGCAGAGGAGCAGGGCCATGGCCAAGGGCTTCCCGTGGGCCGGCCCTGGGCAGAGCCGGGTCAGCAGGAGCAGCAGCCCCGGCCGAGTCTCTGGGCTCGGGGCACAAGGAGCCCCGTGGGGCTGCTCAGGCGGGGCAGGGACAGGGCAGAGGTGCTTCCCAAGCTGGCACGAGGCTCCCAAGGTGCGGAGCCCGGCGGTGCCGAAGGCGTTTCCTTGCACGGAGCGTTGGGTCGGGGTGTGCCGGGGATTCTCCTGGAGCTCTCCTTGGGCTGAGGCCGCGCTCGCCGTGGGGCTTAGCAGGGCCCGCAGTTGCCGTTGACGTACCGGTGGCCGCTGCTCCAGCCTCCGTAGCCGCAGCCCCCAAGGCCCCCATAGCCCCCGTAGCCCCCAAAGCCACCATAGCCCCCGTAACCTCCACAACCCCAACCCCCGTAGCCTCCACGGCTTCCGTAGCCCCAGCCGCCGTAACCACCACGGCTTCCATAGCCCCAGCCTCCATAACCTCCATAACCCCCGTAGCCACCATAGCCCCCATAACCCCCGTAGCCTCCACGGCTTCCAAAGGCGCCACCGGAGCCGGATCCGACGTAGGGAGCTCCTGCCGAGCCCACGGCGCTCTGCTGGGGGAAGGAGCTGAGGATGGGCCCGGGGAAGGTGACCACTGAGGCCGGGGGCTGGATGACCACCGTGGAGTCGGGGCACTGCCGCACGCAGGGCTCGTTGCAGGTGTCAGCCAGAGGGGCCGGGGTGGCCACCCCGCAGCTGGGGACACACAGGCTGGAGCAGGACATCCTTGGACGAGGCAGGGAAAGGCTGCAAGACAAGGCACAGCCACGGCTCAGGCCAAGGGCTCATCCCAAATCCTTCCTGCCTCTGTCCCACTGTGTCCCAGGACAGGCTCTGGATCATCTCAGGCATTCTGAACACAGCCCCATCTCACTGAAATCCCTGCTCAGATCCCTTGCTGCCTTCACCAAGTCTTCCTTGCCCAAAGAAGTTCAGAATACTTTGACATCCGAAGCGGACAGACAATCCTCAACCTTCCAAAAGCCCTCAGCCCACGGATATAACCCCAACCAGCCTAACTCTGCTCTGGGAAAGCAGGAGCACACAGCCAAAGGTTCCTCGAGAAAGTCCCAAAGATTCCTTGAGAAAGCCGAGGATGAAGGAGGGAAGAGAAGGCTTGTACTTACCAAGTTGATAAGGCGAGTCAAGCGGTGGAAGACGGATGGAGCTCTGTGAAACCCTGGGACCTTTTATACATCTCCTGAAGGGCCTGGGGCGTCAGGAAAGGGAGCGGTGGCAAAAAAAACACGTAATTAGGAATTCAAGCTGACAAGCTTCATCAAAGAGATAATGTTGCAATACAATTATGCACCTAAAACATCAGGGAGATATTGGTGTGGAAACGTGCCCTGGACTGATGGGAGGGGACGGCCCTGGCCCATCATTACATGACAGACACGGCGCTGCTGCAGCCCAGCTCACAGCCCCAATAAACCCCAATCTGCCCCTAATCCCTCACTCTGCTCACAGGGAATCCCAAACATCCTTTGGGATCCGGCTGTGCCAAGCTGGGCCACCCTGAGCCCAACCCCTGTGCCCGTGAGCCAGCAGTGCCCAGCTGGGGCTGTCCTGGGGCCGCGGCCGGGGCTGGCCTGGCTCTGGGGGGCTCAGCCAACACCCCCCGGGCAATCCAGGCCCTCCAGGAGGGCTCGGCCACCTCCCAGCCGAGCAGGGACCCGGCCCCGCTGCTGCCCTGCTGCTCCTCCCATGCTGTCCCCTCTGTCACAGCTGTCCCAGCCCCTGGCCCACCGCTCTCCCCTTTCCCACCAGGTTTGGGGCTCATCAACCCCTGGGATCTGCCCCCTCGGCTCTTGGCGTGGCCATCAGGGCAAACTGGGACATGGAAATCCCAAAGTCCATCAGAACCTTACAGGGGGGTCAATTCACAGACGTGTCAGGGCACCCCAAAACCTCGGCACGTGCGGGAAATGGATTTGTAGAGAATTTTTGGAGCCTGGCAGAAGGCTCGCATAATGTTCATTTGTAAGCAAACCTTGGGATAAGAAATGCTGACTTAGAAATGCCCTGGAAGAGGATGGACATTGCTGAGAGTCTTTTGCTGGCACTGGGAGTTGGTGGGATTTGGGAGACACGCCGAGAGTGGCTTCTCCTTGTGCCCAAAGCTGCCTCTGTTTACCAGCCCGTAAAACGGCAGCTAATGACAGGGGTGATGGCTGGGGCAGCGTTTCAAAGAGCTGCTGCAAGATGCCTGGGATTGTTCAGGGTAAGCAAAGTCAGGGATTAGGGCCAGATCAGCCTTTATTGGGGCTCTGAGTGCAGCTCCAACCCCGTGTCTGTCATGTAATGATTGGCCACGGCTGATCCTCCCATCACTTCCCTCACATCCAGGACACGTTTTCACACCTGTGTCCCCAATGAGGGGATGCCATGGAATTATCTTGCAACATTATCACTCTGATGAAGCTTGTCAGCGTGAATTCCTAATTACTCAGGTGTTTTTTTGGTTTTGCCACCACCCCCTTTTCCTGCAGCCCCAGGCGCTCTGGGGTGTATAAAAGAGCCCAGCTCCTTCCAGATCTCCATCCGCACTCCTCCACTTCACTCCTCTCATCAACCGGGGTAAGTGCAGCTCTCCAAAGCCTCTTGGGGATCTCTTTCTCTCTCCTTCCTTTCAACTCCTTCTTCACACCTTTGCTTCTTCCAGAAGCAATTCCTTCCTCACACCTTTGCTTCTTCCAGGAGGGATTCCTTCCTCACAACTTTGCTTCTACCAGAAGAAGCTCCTTCTTCACACCTTTACTTCCACCTGAAGCAGCTCCTTCTTCACACCTTTGCTTCTTCCAGAAGCAGTTCCTTCCTCACACCTGTGCTTCTTCCAGGAGGGATTCCTTCCTCACAACTTTGCTTCTACCAGAAGAAGCTCCTTCTTCACACCTTTACTTCCACCAGAAACAGCTCCTTCCTCACACCTTTGCTCCTTCCAGAAGAAGCTCCTTCTTCACACCTTTGCTTCTTCCAGAAGCGATTCTTTCCTCACAGCTTCGCCTCTTCCTGGGGGTGTTTTCCAGAACTCTCTGCCTCGTCCAAGGATGTCCTGCTCCAGCCTGTGTGTCCCCAGCTGCGGGGTGGCCACCCCGGCCCCTCTGGCTGACACCTGCAACGAGCCCTGCGTGCGGCAGTGCCCCGACTCCACGGTGGTCATCCAGCCCCCGGCCTCAGTGGTCACCTTCCCCGGGCCCATCCTCAGCTCCTTCCCCCAGCAGAGCGCCGTGGGCTCGGCAGGAGCTCCCTACGTCGGATCCGGCTCCGGTGGCGCCTTTGGAAGCCGTGGAGGCTACGGGGGTTATGGGGGCTATGGTGGCTACGGAGGCTATGGTGGTTATGGTGGCTATGGGAGCTACGGCGGCTGGGGCTATGGAAGCCGTGGAGGCTACGGGGGTTGGGGTTGTGGAGGTTATGGGGGCTACGGGGGCTACGGGGGCTATGGGGGCTACGGGGGCTGGAGCAGCGGCCACCGGTACGTCAACGGCAACTGCGGGCCCTGCTAAGCCCCATGGTGAGCACGGCCTCAGCCCAAGGAGAGCTCCAGGAGAATTCCCGGCACACCCCGACCCGACGCTCCGTGCAAGGAAACGCCTTCGGCACCGCCGGGCTCCGCACCTTGGGAGCCTCGTGCCAGCTTGGGAAGCACCTCTGCCCTGTCCCTGCCCCGCCTGAGCAGCCCCACGGGGCTCCTTGTGCCCCGAGCCCAGAGACTCGGCCGGGGCTGCTGCTCCTGCTGACCCGGCTCTGCCCAGGGCCGGCCCACGGGAAGCCCTTGGCCATGGCCCTGCTCCTCTGCCAAGCCCCTCCTGCCCTCCCCCTGCAATAAAAGCTGTCTTGCATCGCAATGTCGACTCCTGGTTTTCCTTCACCCTCCTCCCTTCTTCCTCCCGCTGCCCCTGACCTCCTGGCTGTGTGCTGGGCTGTTGGAAGGGGCCTGGCAGTGCCCTTGGAGCCTGGGGACGCTTAGCTGCGAGTGTTCCAGCCGAGGCTGTCACAGCCCGCTGCCTCTGGGGAGCACATCCCCGGCAGCTGCCCGTGTTCTCCCAGCTGCAGGAGACGCAGGACATTCCCCAAGCCCAGGCTGTGGAGGGGAAAGTGCCACGAGGGTCTTGCAGAAACTCTTCCAAATGCTCAGCCAAAGCAGCAAAGCTGGCGTCACCTCTTGGGCTGCGGTTGGTGCAGGGAAAGGTGCAGGGAGATGCAGGGATGGCACTGCCTGTCCCAGGCTGTCCGGGCTGTCCAGCCTGAGGTGGTGGCAGCTGGGAAGGGAGGGGACAGAGCCCAGCAGATACTGCCCAGGCTCCTCTCCAGGCCATGGAGTGAGCACAGGGTTCAGGGCCATGGAGCACAAAGCTCTTGGAGCAGGAGCCTGGAGTTCCCAGCCCCCTGAGGTCCCTTCCCTTGTCTGTGGATATCTATGGAAATTTCTTCCCCTGATCAAACTGTCAGCAAAACCTCCCCGGGTCTGGGATTTCGTGTTTGTTTTTTTAAGTTCATCTAGATCAAGTTTTAGACAATACTATTTCATACTCTATTCATATCATCGCAGTAGCTCCAATGTATCCAAAATTCGGCATATAGTAAACAATATTTCAGTTTAGGGGATGGAATTCAGTGTGAGCCGGGCCCCGGGAAAACACAGGGGAATGAATGTCCGGGATGGGAAGGGAGATGGAAAAGGGCCCGGGGCTCCGGGCAGAGACTGGGGAATGAATGTCCGGGATGGGAAGGGAGCTGGAAATGAGTCCCGGCGCTCCGGGGAGGCCGCAGAGCAGCAGCCCGGAGCGGGCAGGAGCCGGGCACGGACAGAGGGAGAGCCCCGGGCCGAGCAGCGGAGCAGGGCCCGGCTCGGGGGGCTCCGCTGCCGGCGCGGGCTGGCCCGGCACGGGCACGACGAGTCCCGGCAGCTTCTCCTGCGCCCTGTGCCCGCGGGGCTGGCCCGGCACCGTCCCGGGAAAGCCCCAGCCCGGGGCTCGGGGCAGCGGGTGCGGAGCAAAGAGCAAACGAGAGGCGGGTGAACATTGCAATGCGAGGCAGCTTTTATTGGCGTGCGGGGGGGACGGGAGGCGGCGGGCGGGAGAGCGGGGGCTCCCCGCGGGTGCCGGCCCTGGGCAGAGCCGCGGCAGCAGGAGCCGAGCCGGGGCCGTGCCGGGAGCGGGCAGCGGCTCCCTCGGGGCTCCGGGCGGGGCAGGAAGGCGGCAGAGCGGGCGGCGATGTCCTTCCTTCAGGGCACGGCGAGCGGGGATGTGCCGGGGCCGTGGCCGGAGCTCCGCCGGGTCGGACCTTAGCAGGGTCCGCAGCCTCTGGAGTAGCCGCCGCCGCAGCTGCCGCCGAAGCCTCCGTAACCTCCGAAACCTCCGTAACCGCCGGAGCCGCCACGGCCTCCAGCCGAGCCGCCGAAGCCGCCGGAGACGTAGGGAGCTCCTGCCGAGCCCACGGAGCTCTGCTGGGAGGACGAGCTGAGGATGGGCCCGGGGAAGGTGACCACCGTGGCCGGCGGCTGGATGACCACCGTGGAGTCGGGGCACTGCCGCACGCAGCCCTGGTTGCAGGTGTCAGCCAGAGGGCACGGGGTGGCCACGCTGCCGCAGGAAGGGACACAGCAAGACATCCTTGAGACTGGGAAAGGCTTCTGGAAAAAAACGCGGCGGGGAAGAAGAGGCAAAGGTGTGAGGAGGGAGTTGAGTGGTGAGAGAGAGAGAGGCAGAGGGAGATTCCCCAAGAGGCCTTGGAGAGCTGCGCTTACCCGGGTGATGAGAGGAGTCAAGTGCAGGAGTGTGGATGGAGTTCTGCAGGGAGCTGGGCCCTTTTATACAGCCCCGAGAGCCTGGGGCATGGTCCGGGGCATGGGACAGACCCCCCAGTGACGGGCAATTCAGCACGCTGGCAAAGCGTCATGAAGCGAAGGGACGCAGGAAAATTCTGTCATCCCCCCATTGTGGCCATTGGTGTGGAGATGAGTGGACAGGAGAGAGGCGCTGGCAGGGAGAGCCGTGGGCCATCATTACGTGACAGACACGGCGCTGCCGGAGCTGCACTCAGAGCCCCAATAAAGGCTGATCTGGCCCTAATCCCTGACTTTGCTTACCCTGAACAATCCCAGGCATCTTGCAGCAGCTCTTTGAAACGCTGCCCCAGCCATCACCCCTGTCATTAGCTGCCGTTTTACGGGCTGGTAAACAGAGGCAGCTTTGGGCACAAGGAGAAGCCACTCTCGGCGTGTCTCCCGACTCCCAGTGCCAGCAAAAGATGTTCATGCCAAGGTTTTGGGGTGCCCCGACACGTCTGCGAATCGCCCCCATCTGAGGTTCTGGAGAACTTTGGGATTTCCATGTCCCAGTTTGCCCTGACGGCCACACCAAGAGCCGAGGGGGCAGATCCCAGGGGTGGATGAGCCCCAAACCCGGTGGGAAAGGGGAGAGCGGTGGGCCAGGGGCTGGGACAGCTGTGACAGAGGGGACAGCACGGGAGGAGCAGCAGGGCAGCAGCGGGGCTGGGTCCCTGCTCGGCTGGGAGGTGGCCAAGCCCTCCTGGAGGGCCTGGATTGCCCGGGGGGTGTTGGCCGAGCCCCCCAGAGCCAGGACAGCCCTGGCCGCGGCCCCAGGACAGCCCCAGCTGGGCACAGCCGGATCCCAAAGGATGCTCGGGGTTCTCTGTGAGCAGAGTGAGGGATTAGGGCCAGATCCGGGTTTCTTGGGGCTGTGAGCTGAGCTGCAGCAGCGCCGTGTCTGTCATGTAATGATGAGCCAGGGCCGTCCCTGCCATCGCCTCCCGTGGGCGCCGGGCACGTTTCCACACCAAAATCTCCAGTGAGGGAATGACCAAGAGCTGTCCCCCGTCATTAGCTGTGTCATGGAACTTGTCAGCTCCAATGGCTAATTACCGGGGGGTTGCCCCCACCCCCTGGCCGCTGCCCGGGGCACTGTGGGGTGTATAAAAGGTCCCGGGGATCCACAGGGCAGCATCCAGCTCCTTCCACTCGACTCTGCTCATTGATCGTTGTGGTGAGTGCGAGCCTTCCCTCCCTCCTGCCTTCCTCACCTGCTGCTTTCCCAGGGAGTCTCTGGCTGTGGATTTCCCCAGGAATCTTTGTCCCCGTGCTCCCCCAGCTCTCCCCGGGCAGGGCTGGGCTGGTTGGGGTTATTCCCCGGACTCAAGTCCTCTGGGCGATTTGGATGTGGGAGTTTTTCCCCATTGCCATGGGCAGGCGAGACCCGGGCATGGTGAGGGCAGCGAGGGATTGCGGGAACCATTTCAGCCGTGCCAGGGATTTGCTGGGAATGCCTGAGATCTTCCAGAGCCCGTCCCGGCACACGGGGTCCGTGCGGGACAGAGCCCAGGGAGGGATTTGGGCCGAGCGCTTGGCCTGAGCCGTGGCTGTGCCTTGTCTTGCAGCTTTCCCTGCCTTGTCCAAGGATGTCCTGCTCCAGCCTGTGTGTCCCCAGCTGCGGTGGCAGCGTGGCCACCCCGGCCCCCCTGGCTGACACCTGCAACCAGGCCTGCGTGCATCAGTGCCCCGACTCCACGGTGGTCATCCAGCCGCCGGCCACGGTGGTCACCTTCCCCGGGCCCATCCTCAGCTCGTCCTCCCAGCAGAGCTCCGTGGGCTCGGCAGGAGCTCCCTACGTCTCCAGCGGCTCCGGGGGCTCCTTTGGAGGCCGTGGGGGCTCCGGGGGTTATGGGGGCTTTGGGGGCTACGGGGGCTTTGGGGGTTCTGGGGGCAGCTGCGGCCGCGGTTCCAGGTCCCTGGGGGGTTTCTGTGGGCCCTGCTAAAGCCCAGATCCCCCTCTGGAGCTGGGCGCTGCCTGTGCAGCCCCAGCCCCTGAGGCTGCCTTGTGCCCCCCGAGCCGGGCTGAAGCTGCAGCCCCTGCTCAGGGCTGGCCCGGCAGCCCCGGGAGCCGCGGGCTCGTCGTCACCTGCTCGGGGTGACCCTGCGGAGCCCGCGGTGCCTTTGGGGCCGCTGCCAGCGCTGCCTCCAGAGCTGCCCCCTCTGTGCCGTCGTCCCGGGCAGCCGTGCTGAGCCTCGGCTGAGGCTGTGCCCTGCCCTGGGCAGCCCCGAGCCCCCCAGCCCGGCCTGGGCAGGGGGAATGTCTGGGCTGGAGCCCTGGGCTGGGCCTTGCTGCTGCTTTAGGATTTCTGTGTCGCCAGCGCGTTGTTGCTGCGCTGGTTTGTCTCTCGCTGACGCTGCCCGTGGCCTTTTCCATCCCCAATAAAGAATCTGCATTGCATGAACCATCCCTTGGATTTCGGTTCGTTTTTATGGGTTTTTCTCCTTTTTTATGGGTGTTGGGCTGGGCAGAACCTTCTGTTCAGTGATTCTGTTCACGGAATCCCAGGGTAATTCAAGTTGCAAAGACCTCCAAGATCCTCCTCCAATTTTTGTCCCATCCCCACGGTGTCACCCAACCCTGAGCTCTGAGTGCCATTTCCCATTTTTCCCTGGACAATTCCAGGGGTGGAGACTCCAAACCTCCCTGGGCAGCCCCTTGCAGGGAAGAAATTCTGCCCAAGGTGAAACTCCAGACCCAACATTTATCATCCAGTGGCCCAGGAGTGAACAGGACCTGCGGGAGATTCAGCAGCTCCGACTTCTGAGTGTCTGAGGATGGAAATAAGTCCTTATCCCTATTCCAAGGGACAGGCTTGGAGGGAAAAATATCAATTAATTCATTTATTCCTTTGTGCTCCTTTAACAAAAAGTTACAATGTCTTCATTTTTTTTTCCCCAGTCAATAATTTCAGCAGTTCAAAGCTCCTCTCAGACGCCTGTAACTATTTTTATATATTTATAGGCTGTTATTAGTCTATTTAAAGCTTCATCCTCTTCTCAGCTGCTTCTTTATTGAAAAAGAGTCACTTCAAGGGTGCTGTAGTCAGAATTCATTTTACACCTTTCAGGCTTTTCATTCAAATGTGGCTCTGCACGAGCAGCCACGAGAGGCAGAAATTCCCATTCCGGCGAAAATTCCAGTGAACTGCTTTGTCTCCTCATCCTCCAAACCTGGGTTTATTTCCAGTTTTATCTTTAGACTCCTCGGAGTGAACAAAATACGTGTTACAATTCCATTAATTTTAATAATTAAAATAGATAAACCAGTCTGTAGGGCTGAGACAGCAGAATTTATTTTATTCTCATGTGTGGTTTTACTTGTGCATCCTGAGGCCCTTGAAGCTTTCCACTTTTCGATTGGGAATTTGTCTACAACTCCCCAGATTTTATTGATTTGAGTTAGTTAGAGAAAAGATTTAAATTGCGACCAGTTGCAGTTAAATGTAGAGACCAGGATACAGGCTGAACAGCAACTTGAGCCGTGCTTCTGAATGAATAAATTCATAAAAAAATTCATAAAAAGGCTTAGGAAAGCTCCAGACTGAAGTTTTTTGGAAATACAACTCCCGGTTTTACTGGGAAAGGTTTTTGATTAATTTTTTTGCTCATTTTGCGCTGAGGTCAATCCAGTTCTGTTCCCTTGGCGGGATCGTGCCTTGGGAGGTCTCCAGAGGTCCCTTCCCACCCAAAATTCTGGGATTTTGGGATTAATTCCCGGTGAAATCCTTGTGTAATAATATTAAAAAGAACGTTAAAACACAACCAAAGGCAGCGCTGTGATGCAAGACCTTTTAATGAGAGCAAGAAGAAGTTACAGCTTGGAGTAGCACAGGAGTAACCAGGGGTTCACACCGAGGAGTAACTACACCTCGCAGTGGAGTAAAGCCGGAGTTGGAAGAGGAGAGGAGCCGCCAGCACGGCCAGACCAGGCTCCTGCTCCTCCTGCTCCAGAACACACAAAAATCTCATCCCCAAAGACTGAGAAAGAACAGCAAAAAACAAACAAACAAACAAAAAAAAAAGCGAATTAATCAGAGTCACAGCGAAAACATCCCGGAGCCAAATCCAGCCGGGAGCCTCCAGCGAGGATTTGGGAGGCGTTTTCCCGGTTTTTTGGGGTGTTTTTCCTGCCCGGGGCCGAGCTCAGCACTGGTAGCAGGGGTAGCAGCTGCCGTAGGAGTATCTCTGGAAGTAGCGGGAGGAGGAGGAGTAGGGCGAGCAGTAGCGGGGGCTGAAGGAGGGGCAGCAGTCGCGGTAGCCCCAGAGCCGCCCGGAGTAGCCCAGCGAGCCGCAGGGGCTGCCGCAGTCGTAGCCGCGGGAGCTGAACACGGTCCCGTAGGCGCACGGGGAGTAGCAGGAATCCTCACACTGCCGCTGGTAGCAGAAAGTCATCGCGGGGGCTGCGGGGGAAGCGAGGCTGCCCGCCGGGATTGGCGAGAGAAAAGAAAATAATAATAATAATTTAAAAAAAAGAAAAGCCCGTGAGGTGTTTGTAGGGACGGCGAGTAAACCCCGAGGAAACCCCGCGGGGAAGGGAGGGAGGGCCAAGACCGCTGCCCAATGCCCTCAGCCATCTCTCCATCCCCGATTTAAAGCCAGATCCTCCCCCTGATCCTCCGTCCTGAGCTTTCCTGAGCTGGAAAATGGGGTTGTGAACCTCGACCCTGAGTCAAGGCAGGGCCGGGAAATCCTCACAGCTCGAAGGCTTGAAGGGGAAAAGGGGATCCGTGCAGGGCTGAGGCTGTTTCAAATATGGAAAAGCCGGGGAGGAAAGGTTGGTTTTTGCACGGGGATAACTCCTAAGGCACCACCTCGGCTCCCTTTGGCTGCAGCGTTTGTGGATTAGTAGGGGAAAAAAAATAAAAAAGGAAAATATGGACAAAAAAAAAAGGAAAAAAAAAAGGAAAAAAATGAGGGCGAAGAAGAAGAAAAAAGAAAAGAGAATAAAAGAAAAGAGAGAAAAAAGAAAAAAGGAAAGATAAAAAAGAGTAAAAACGGAGGAAAAATGAAAAAAAAAATAAAAGAAAAAAGAGGGGAAAAAAGAGAAGAAAGAGGAAAAAATAGGAGGAAAAAAAAGAGAGGAGGAACAGCCTCAAATCCATCCCCTCATCACTCACGGGAATCTCCCCGATCTGTCCCCACTTACCCTGGCGTGCAGGGAGGAGAAGGCAGGAGAAGGGAATGGTCGCTCCTCGGGGGTTTGGGGTTTTTATGGAGCTCCCGGTCCCGCCCCGCGCACGTGTCCGGCTCAACCCCAATTTCCAGCCCCTTTTCCATCCCCTCATCGATATCCCGATGCTTCCCCGGGTTCCTGATGATGTGTCCGGCTCCGCCCGCCGGGTCCCTTTCATCCCCAAAACCACTCAGGGGCAATTAAAACCTCTCTAATCATCGCGCTGAATTCGCGCTTTGGGATCAGCAAAGTCCTGCGGAATTCCCAACGCGGCGGCTTTGGCCCTGAACGTGCTTCGCTGTGATTTTTATTTTTATTTTTATTTTTATTTTTATTTTTATTTTTATTTTTATTTTTATTTTTATTTTTATTTTTATTTTTATTTTTATTTTTATTTTTATTTTTATTTTCTCCCCCTGGAATAGTCGCACAATCTCTGCTTTTTTGCTTTTTTTTTTTTTTTTTTGGTGAATTTCGTAATTCTTAATGACACGTGGAACATCCCAGCATTTTCTGCGACTTCCGAAAGGGGCAAGGAGCAGCTCTTTGATTTGGAACAAGGGGATGTCATTGATGCAGCCAGAAAATTGGCTGAACACCAGAAATGGCATGCCCAGGATGTATTTTTAGAGCGGAATAATAACAATAGTAATAATAATAATAATAAAAGTTTCCCGGAGACCCAATTCCGAAGTTCTAATTCATAACTTCACTGAAGGCAGGAAACAGGACACCCCAATGCACGTTTTTGGACATTACATAAGAGAGGGGTGGCGCAACCTCGGCGTTAATATTGAAATAATAAATCTCTTTGTGCCCGAAAATATTTAATAAAGCCTTAATGAAGGCTTTGATATTCCAAATGTGTAGAGAAAGGCCCAAGAAGTGCCTGTCATTATCCTCCCTTGGGATGGGAGTAAACAGCAAAACAGGGTTTGGGAGGTGAAGGTCACCGGGGAGGCCTCAGCATTATTCACCTTCATTAGGACAAATTAAACACCTCAGCAACACGAAAAAACAATTTATATTAAATTATAGTCAGGATTCGGGGGGTTTCTTGGGAAAACTGCAGTTTTTACAGGAATAAATCCCTGTTTTGTTGTTGCTGCTATTATTATTATTATTATTATTATTATTACTATTATTACTATTCTCTTCGTCAAGAACCCCTGAGCGAAATAATTTTCTGATCGAAGTGGAAACAAAACACCCAGCGGGACTTGTTGGAGCCAACGAAATTTGCCTGGCTGGGGCTGGCCCTGCAGGAAATCGAGTTTGTGTGAGTGGGTTTCGTAAAAGACGCCCGGAGATTTCAAATGTCATAAAATCAACCGGGAGATTTCAAATATCGCCATTTCTGCTTGAAAGAATTCGGATTTGTTGGGGATTTCTACCCGCTCTGAGGTTCATTTAAATCACTGATATCTGGTTTTATTCAAATGTATTTCCAGTCTTGCACGGGAAAGGATCCCCAGTTCTTTCTACAGCTTAGGAGCTTGTCCGAGTTTGGTCGAATTACTTAATGACAATTTTTAAAAAATTACTAATAAATTAAAAATTTAAAAAAAATGTATGTATATGTGTGTGTGTACATATATATATATATAAAGAATATGAATATTCTGGCCTAAAAACGTGATTTGAAATAAACAATGGGGATTTTTAATTTTGAAAGATAATTGAGATTCGTCCTCCCTCAGACGAACCCGGAGTCATCGCAGGCTTCGCACCTTGACATTTGCCCATTCATCCCAAATTGGGACTGCCAGCATCCATTAATTCTGCTCTCAATATCCTTCCTTCCTTCTCCTGCTGCCGCTCGGATTTCGCCACCCCTAATTCCCCAGATGTTAATTGACCCAGGAAGTCTGGACATGAAAGGGGAGAACTCACCTTTTTGGCAGCCGGGAGCTGAGTAAGGATCCCAAAGCCGGGAAAACAACCCCATCAGCTGCCGGGGATGACGTGAGCGGGGTGAGCTCAGAAATGAAAAAGGAGTTTACCAAAAAAAGCACCACGGGGCCGGGGCTGATAAATGTATAAAAAGGCGGCGAAATCCGCGACTCTGCACTCGCTCCTCCAGCCTCGGTTCTTGCTCAGCGCGGTAAGTCGGGCTTAACAGGGGTTTTACTGCCGGGTTTGGCCCTGGCGGGGTAAGGGGTGGGAGTTAAACTTTAAAATTTTGTTTTAGGGGCGATTTCGTGCCTGTGCAATTCGGGGGTTTTGTTAAAAACGGGTTGCTAAATGTAGAAATTCGGCTTTACCTGGATTGCGCTACGAGAAATACTTTATTTGAGGATATTTTGGGGGTTTATTATTAATTCGGTGTGTCGGGGAGGTTTAGGTGGGACGTCAGGGAATGAGGGCGGCTTGGGATGGAGAGTTGGGTTCAGTTCGGTTCTCTCCTCTCCCTCTTTTCCATCCTCACACGGGGGTTTTCCAAAAAAAAAAAAAAAAAAAACACAAAAAACCCGCAAAAAACCCACGAGGGTTTCCCCAAAAGCAGCGAATTCAAACGCTGCAGCCAAAGGGAGCCGAGGTGGTGCCTTAGGAGTTATCCCCGTGCAAAAACCAACCTTTCCTCCCCGGCTTTTCCATATTTGAAACAGCCTCAGCCCTGCACGGATCCCCTTTTCCCCTTCAAGCCTTCGAGCTGTGAGGATTTCCCGGCCCTGCCTTGACTCAGGGTCGAGGTTCACAACCCCATTTTCCAGCTCAGGAAAGCTCAGGACGGAGGATCAGGGGGAGGATCTGGCTTTAAATCGGGGATGGAGAGATGGCTGAGGGCATTGGGCAGCGGTCTTGGCCCTCCCTCCCTTCCCCGCGGGGTTTCCTCGGGGTTTACTCGCCGTCCCTACAAACACCTCACGGGCTTTTCTTTTTTAAAATTATTATTATTATTTTCTTTTCTCTCGCCAATCCCGGCGGGCAGCCTCGCCTCCCCCGCAGCCCCCGCGATGACTTTCTGCTACCAGCGGCAGTGTGAGGATTCCTGCTACTCCCCGTGCGCCTACGGGACCGTGTTCAGCTCCCGCGGCTACGACTGCGGCAGCCCCTGCGGCTCGCTGGGCTACTCCGGGCGGCTCTGGGGCTACCGCGACTGCTGCCCCTCCTTCAGCCCCCGCTACTGCTCGCCCTACTCCTCCTCCTCCTCCCGCTACTTCCAGAGATACTCCTACGGCAGCTGCTACCCCTGCTACCAGTGCTGAGCTCGGCCCCGGGCAGGAAAAACACCCCAAAAAACCGGGAAAACGCCCCCCAAATCCTCGCTGGAGGCTCCCGGCTGGATTTGGCTCCGGGATGTTTTCGCTGTGACTCTGATTAATTCGCTTTTTTTTGTTTGTTTGTTTGTTTGTTTTTTGCTGTTCTTTCTCAGTCTTTGGGGATGAGATTTTTGTGTGTTCTGGAGCAGGAGGAGCAGGAGCCTGGTCTGGCCGTGCTGGCGGCTCCTCTCCTCTTCCAACTCCGGCTTTACTCCGCTGCGAGGTGTAGCTACTCCTCGGTGTGAACCCCTGGTTACTCCAGTGCTACTCCAAGCTGTAACTTCTTCTTGCTCTCATTAAAAGGTCTTGCATCACAGCGCTGCCTTCGGTTGTGTTTTAACGTTCTTTTTTTAAAATATTGTGTTTGACTTTGCTGGGTTATTTCCTTCACACACACACACACACTCACAAAATTAAAAAAAATTTTCTAAATTAAAATGAGGCACCAGGTTCTCAGATCTGCAGTTTTTGGCAGTCTGAGGGGACACACTGAACACCGGGAAGCGAGGAAGCATGGCCACCCCAGGGGACACCAGTGACCAGTGGCCACCCCAGGGAACGTAAAAATAAAATAAAATAAAATAAAATAAAATAAAATAAAATAAAATAAAATAAAATAAAATAAAATAATAAAATAAAAGGCGCTGAAATTTCCTGGGTGTGGACGGGTTTTAATCCCTCCCATGGATCACAGCCCTTCATTAAATGCCTCAATTTATTATTCCCGAGGAATTTTCACTCCATCTTTCTCTAATTAACGAGAGGTCCTATAAATTAGATTTTTCCACCTAATGATCGAACTCGTTTCTTGAGTTGCTCCCTGTGTTTTCGGGCACAGAAGTGACTCCCCATTTCTTCAGCTCCGTTTAGGATTTCCAGGGTTCGGGACCCCCAAAATTTTGCATTGATTTGGATGGTTGAAGGGATTTTGGAAAATATTCTGCATTCCCCGAATTTCCCAGGACAATATCCGGCCTTTCAGCGCCCCCCGGTCCCTTTTTGATCACTCAGAACTGAACTGACCGATGTAAACAGCAACGAAATTAAATTTATTTGCCCCGTGTCGCCGCTTCAATTAAAACAATTGGTTTCCTCTCCATCGGGGATCATTAATCTGTTCTCAGCTCTACCTGACAACAGCAGAAAAAACAACCCACAATTATTTTGTCTCTAAAAAAAAAAAAAACCTTTTTGGCTCCTCCTCAGCTTCGGTGACGAAACCCAGATTTCAGAGCTGATTAAAAGAATTCGTGGGAGTTAAAATTACGAAACTATTCCCTCATTAATGCCGATTTTTCAGCCTTCCCAGCACAAAACCGAGAAGCTTTTTTCTTTTTTTTTTTTTTTCAAAATTCAGCAAATACCTCCCCGTGTGACCTTCCCCTCCGCCGTGAGCTAAGCCTCATTTGCATATTAAATGAGGATAATGACAGGCACCGAGGAAATGCTGAGCCTCGCCGGGGATTTGTGGTATCAGCGCCCTCCCAAACACTAATTAGAAGTTCATTTGGGGATGTCTGGGTTATTTAAACCCTCCCAAATCTTTGCTGGAAGGTTCCTGAGCCCCCGGGGCCAAAGGAGGGTTTTTCTCTTTATTTAAATGATTTTTTTTTATTTAAATGAAATTTTTTTTCTTTATTTAAATGAATTTTTTTTCTTTATTTAAGTGACAGAAATCCGGGGCTGGAAAATGCCACCGCAGCAGCTCGGGGAGAGATTCCTGCTTCCCTGCCTGGGGAAAAATCCCTCCCCAGGGGAATGTCCAGCCCTCTTGGGGTTCTCCAGCCCGACCGAGGGGCTGCAAAATTATGAAATTATGGAATTATTATGAAATTATTATAGAAAATTATAGAATTATTGTAGAGTTATTTTTAAAAACTATGGAATTATTAGGAAATTATTTCCGTAATTTGAACTCCTGTGTATGAATTTAGGAGACCTGGGTTTCATTGCTAAAGCTGAGGAGGATCCCAAAAGTTGCTTTGGTTTTTGTTTTTTGGGTTTTTTTTAAGACAAAAAGAGAAGATCCTTGGCCGGTTTTTATGGATTGGGTTGGGTTGGAAGGACCTTAAAGATCTCCTGATTCCACCCTTGCCGCGGGCAGGGACATTCCCACCATCCCAGGTGGCTCCAGCCTGGCCCTGGACACTTCCAGGGATGGGAAATCCATGGAAAAACCTGAGCCAGGGAAGGATTTATCCCAAATATCCCAAATAAACCAGCCCAGGGAGTCCTGGGATGGTTTGGGATGGAAAAGGAACCTGAAATCCTGAAAAAAAATCCCACCCCAGTTCCATGGGCAGGGACATTCCCACCATCCCAGGTGGATCCAACTTGGCCTGGGACACTTCCAGGGATGGGGAATCCATGGAATTCCTTGGATTGCCTCCCAGGGAACAATTCCTGCCCAAAACCCCACCCAAATCCCCCCTCTGACCTCATTCCCTGTGTCCTGTCCCCACAGTTCCTGATGGAAAATCCTTTTCCAGCTTCCCTGCAGCCCCTGCAGGTCCTGGGAGGGGCTCTGGGCCTCTCCACAGGCTCAACATTCCCAAAATTCCCAACCTGGATCCACAGGGGATGAGCTCCAGCCCCTTTATCCAATTCCTCTGGACTTGCTCCAACAATTCCAGGTCCCTTTTTCCGTTGGGGACGCCAGGGCTGGGCTCAGCATTCCCGGTGGGATCTCAGAGAGGGGAAGAATCCCTTCCCTCACCCCCCTGCCCGGCACAGGGATGGGTTCTGGGATGAGCTCGTGCCCACGAATCCCATTTATAAACCCCACAAACGTCAGCCACGTCAGGGATATCACAAGACGCCGCCTCAAACGAGTTTTTTCCCCGATAATTTCATCCGGAAAAAAAAAAAAAAAAAAAAAAAGGGCAAAAATTAAAAAAAAAACAACCCCCAGACCACAAGAATTAACCACATTTCTCAGATGCTGCATTAATTGATCCTTCTGCCTCTCCTGGGACAAAATTATAGGCGAGGGGAAGGACCCGGAGGAATCGATGGAACGCCCGTCATTAATTGTGACGGAAATCCCGCAGCGCTCGGGGTGATCCTGCTCCGCTCCCCGGGTGTGTTTTACGTCACCCCCGAAATGTGCAGCGTCCACCTCCCCTGGGGGCCGGCCAGGAGGCAAAAAAAGAACCAATCCAGGTTCTCCCAGCTGTCCAGGAATTGTGGCTGGAGCTGTTGTGCGTAGCCTCCAGCCCCCGCCATTCCCAGAAATCCTCTTTTGTCCTGGAAAAGTCCCGGGAGATGAAAAGGAATCTGCCGGGCTGTAGTCATCACGCCAACCCCAGGAATTCCAAAATTGTGAGAACGATTACAGCAATTGGGGCTGCTGATGTACTTCCCCCCGAATTCCTGCCGTGGCTGACGAAGGGGAAGCTCAGGGCAAGGGGGAACCGCTCCGAGTTCCACGAGGGGAATATAAAAATGCTCCAGGCCCCGGCGCTCCTCACACGGCTCCTCTCGCCTCGCTCTTCCCGCTGACCTCGGTGAGTCCAGATCCCATTTTCATGGAAAAATCTTTGCATTTGGGAGGGGAATCCTTTGCTCACAGGTGTTTTCTCCTGGATGCTTTTTAATCTGAGGGACCTCAACTCATGGACGTCTTTGGAAAAGAAGTTCTGAGTTACAATTCCTGGGTTTCTTTATTTGTTTTTTTTTTTTGTTCCGTGTGGTGACACCTGGAATTTTCAGAGCGGTTGCCCAAGGAGGAAATGGTTTGTTTTTTTTTTTTTTTTTTTTTTTTTTTTTTTGTTGTTGTTTTTTTTTTTTTTTTTTTTTTTTTTTTTTTTTTTTTGTGGCAGGCTGTTGCAACGGGGGAATCTGGAAAAACCCCAGGAATTGTTTTGGGGTTTTTTGTCCCTCTGAGCTGCAGGGTTTAAACCTCTAGCCGTCCTCGCTGGAACTGGCACTAAAAAAAAGCCGGTGTTACCCGGGAGGAGGAAATCATTCGTGTTTAAAATATTATAAACCAGACGGGGAGGCTGGAGATTTTAATGAACTCCTTGAGTTGTGCCTGAGCACTTCTAAGAACTCCAGAGAATGCTCTGAGGGATCCCAGTCAGACTTTGGGACGTCCCCGCCCCGTGCTGGGACACCAAACACCCACAAATTCCTTCTTTGGGAAGGTTTTTGTTGGGTTTTTATTTTCTTGGGAAGGGGTTTTTGGGGTTTGGAAGGGAGGTTTGGAGCCGCAAAGGAAGGACTGGACGTGGCACTCAGTGCTCCGGGCTGGGTGACAGTTGGGGGCAGGTGTTGGAGGTCATTTCCAACCTTAGTGGTCTTGGGATCCTGGAGTTCTGGAATCCTGGGATTCTGGGGTTCTGGGGCTTTGGAATCCTGGGATTCTAGGGTTTGGGGATTCTAGAATTCTGGAATTTTGGGGTCCTGCGGTTCTGGAATCCTGGGATTCTAGGGTTTGGGGATTCTGGGGTTTTGGGGTTCTAGGATTCTGGAATTTTGGGGTCCTGCGGTTCTGGAATCCTGGGATTCTAGGGTTTTGGGATTCTGGAGTTTTTGAATCGTGGGGTTCTGGAACCCTGGGGTTCTGGGGTTCTGGGGTTCAGGCATTCTGGTGTTTGGGGATCCTGGGGTTCTGGGATTCTGGGGTTCAGGCATTCTGGTGTTTGGGCATCCTGGGATTCTGGGGTTCTGCAATTCTGAGATCCTGGGGTCCTGGGATTCTCAGAATCAGGGAATCTCCGACATTAAAACCCCCTTCAAACCTGAGGGGAATTCACCCAACATTTCCACCCAACCCCACACCACTCCACTGCTCCCACAAACTCCTTTTTTTTTTTTTTTTTTTCCCTCCCCCTTTCCCCACCTCCCCCTCAGCCCTATTCCAGGTTCACCTCCACCCCCCGCAAGCCCCCCGAGATGTCCTGCTGCTACTCCCCGTGCTGCTACTCCCCGTGCTGCTACTCCCCGTGCTGCTACACCCTGTGCTGCTCCTCCCCGTGCTACAGCACCCGCACCTACAGCTGCAGCCCCGTCGTGTCCCGCACGCTGAGCTGCTGCCGCCGCTCCTACGGCGCCTGCCTCACCTCCAGGAGCTGCACCACGCGGTACTGCTACCCCTCGTGCTGCTCCTACTCCTCCTGCTGCTCCTACCCCTGCTGCTACTCCTGCTGCTGATCCCGCCCGGGAGAATCCATCCCCACGGAATCCCCACGGAAGACGAATGGCCGAGCCCGCTGTCGACGTTGGCGGAGCCCCCCCACGGGCTCCGAAACCTCTTGGAATTTCTCTTTTTTCTCCCTCTTCTCTCCGTCTCCTCCTTCCTGCCTGTCTCAGCTCTCCTGATATCGTGGATTTGAACCATCCCAGAGCTCCCTCAGGGACCCGAGGGACGGATTTGCAATTCGTGTGAAACTTCTAGAAGGTTGCTGGGCAAGCGAAGCTTCTTCCCCCAGGGTGAAGTTCCCGTGGACGGAGGGGGCTTTGCCGTGCTCCTAAACCTCTTGAAATTTCCATTTTTTTGCGTCCTTCTCTCCATCTCCTTCTTCCTGCCTGTCTCAGCTCTCCGGATATCCCAGATTTGAACCCTCCCTCAGCCACGGGAGGGACGGATCTGCAACAATGCGTGTGAAACTTCTCGAAGGTTGCTGCAATGGGGCCGGAGGAGCTCCGTGAAATGAGATTTGGTGTCTCATCTGCATTTCCAACGAGCCCTCCCTGGCTGAGGGAGCGTTAAGGGCTGTCTGGCCCTTTGATCTGGATTTTTTTTTACGAGGGCCCGGAGGATGAACAAGGAAAAGGAATGTTCTGGAGTGCCGTGACTCACCCTCCCGGAGCTGCTCCCAGCATCCCCAAAACTATAATCTTTCTGTGTCTGTGCCAGCTCTTCTTATTATTCTTCTTATTCTTATTAAACACTGTCTGCATTTGAAAAAAAAAACAAACTAACTCTGGAGATCCGGTTGTTTTGTTTTCTCTGTCCTTGGTTTGTTGGATATTCCGGGAGCTCTGGGATTCTGGAGGGAAGGGTTTTTTTTGTCCTCGAATCCGTGTGCAGCTCATGGGAAAAGGGATATTGAGGGGCTGGAGAATGTTCCAGGGATGGGAAAGGGACTGGAAAAGAATCCTGAGGGAGTTGGGGGGTTCAGGCTGGAGAAAAGGGGGATCCAGGGGGGATTTTGGGATCCTCCAGGTGGGACTTGGAATCTGATCCCAGGGAACAGGGCCAGGACAAGAGGGAATGGCCCTGAGCTGGGCCGGGGGAGGCTCAGGGGGGGAAAAACCTCCTGGAAAAGGGAAAAGACCTCAGAAGGGGCTCGGGGAGGGTTGGATCCCCATCTCTGGAGGTGTCCAAGGAATTCCTGGATGTTGTTCTGAGTTTCCAGGTGGGGACTGGGCACAGGTGGGGATTGATGACCTGGGGGGGGGGGGGGTGGTTTCCAACCTGGAATTCTGTGATTCAAACTCTTCCTTCCCTTCCACATTCTGAGCAGCTGCTCCCTGTGAATTTACCCTTTTCTGCCCTTCCACCCCTCAGAAGTTCAAGAAACACCGAAACTTCTCCCTTTTCCTTTTCTTAATTGAAGCTGTTGTCGGATTTAAATTTAAATTTAATGGTTTGGGCTGGGGTAGAGCTAAAACTTCATCACAACAGGGCTGGAATAATCTTGATAATGATGTTTCAAAATAGGAAGCATTTAGTCCCAGACCCTTACAGAGGATATAGAAAATAGATATATTATAATAGATATATTATAATTTATAGAGGATATAGATATATTCTGTTCCGCTGAGCAGAATATTGTCCAGTTCCTGGAAACTGAATTCAACTGCTCTTGTTCCAGAGTCTCGATTTTCTGTCACTCTCCAATTTATCAGACACATTTCATGCCCAGCCAATAAAACATTAAAAAAAAAAAAAAAAATTGCATTGAAATCAATGGGAAAGGTGTCAAGCAGGAAATGGGGGCTTTGCTTGTGTGGGCCTGGAAAACTCAAACCACCCCCTTGATCTTCCACACAGAACAGAAGAAAATCCATTTCAGGTGAATAAAATCCACTTCCAAGTGCAGTTGCAATAACCCACTAAATCCAGGGACTAAAAGCCAGAAGATGGGGGGGAAAAGGCAAATAGTCCTAAAGACAAAAAAAAAAAAACAAAAAAACAATTGAAATGTCCTCATTCTCCCTGGGCAGCCTCTTCCAAGACCTGAGCAGGAGGAAATTCCATCCTTTTGTCTCCCAATCCTTTTGCTGCAAAAAGAATTCTTATTTGTGTGAGCTCCACCTAATTTCTGGAGTTCATTTTAATTTTAATTTAGTGGAAAAAAGAGCAAACGGGACACTGAGGCTTCCCCAGGCTTTTGGACACCAAAGAATTCCAGCCTGTCTGAGAAACTCAAATGGCAACTTGTTGCTCTGATTTTTCAGCCTTTTGATGTTTTTTACATTTTTGTGCTGGAGTTTTTACGCTTGTAACACAAACAGAGATTGGTGGTTTTTGTAAATCTGCATTCTTATTTAGAGAGGAGAACAAGTTGATGGATTTTTAGGTTGACTAGTGAGGTCAGAGAAGTGTTAACCTTGTCTTCCACTCCTTGATCAAATTTCAAAGACTGTGTCAGCTAGAATCTCAAAATAAACCTTTTTCTTTTTGCTAGCTCAGTTAGTGTCCTTCGTTTTCGAGTCCATCTGGCGACAACAACCAAACCCAGAAACGCTGAATTGATGCAGAAAAAAAGGAAAATCTTTAATAGGAACCAAAAGAGACAACTTTGAAGGGAATTACAGAAGGCAAAGACCACACTCCCAAAGTCACACTACACCCACATCATCCAGTCAGAGAGGGGGGAAGAAGGAAGGTTTTGTACAGCCAGGAGCCCGGGGTTGGGTTTGTTGGAGCCTTGAGGAGAAGACCTGGGCGGAGAGGAGATCCGGGGTGGAGGCTGAACACCGCCAACCCTTCAGCAGCACCTCAGAGCCCTCGGAGCACCCTGGGGCTGCCTCGTGTCCCCAAAACTCCGCCTGCCCCGTGTCTCCACTCCCAGACTCCCCATCAACCAGGGCAGCTGATGGGTTTTGGGGTCTCTCCCTCCATCTTCAACAGCTGTAACAACCGCCGTAGCCCAACCTCTGGCCGTAGCGGGAGCCGTACCCGTAGCGGCCGTAGGAGAACGCGGGGTACCCGTAACAATCCCCGTACAATCCCCTATAACCGCCGTAGTACCCCCCGGAGCCGTAGCAGTCCCCGGAGCCCCAGAGGCCCCGGTAGCCGTACAAGCTGCCGTAACCGTAGCCGGAGAGGCCCCGGGAACCGTAGAGGCCACCGTAGAGGCTCCCGTAGCCCCGGTAGCCGCAGGGGCTGCCGCAGTCGGAGCCCCGGTAGCCGTAGAGGCTCCCGTAGCCGCAGGGGGAGTAGCAGTCGTCGTCGCACAGGCTCTGGATGAAAGTCATCTCGGATGAGGTGGAGGTTAAAAAACCTGCGAGGGGGAGGGAAGGATGAGTGGTGAGGACTTCGAGGTGTAGCGGCGAAATGTTCCTCACAAGGCCGAGGGCAGAGGGGGAATTAGGACCTCAGCTCCTCGCCACGCCCCATTCGGATAATAAATCTGCCAGTTCACCCGCTGCCTTTAGATTATTTTGTATTCTGTATTTGCCTTTAAGTTATTCTGTAGTCTGTATTCATGTAGATCTGATCTAGTCGTGTTGAAGTATTTCTGCATTTATATAAATTATATATTTTTTCTATATATATAAAATATATTGTTATTTTTATAATATATTTTATATATGATATATTCTATATATAGTATTATATTCTATAATAGAATTATATTATATATCTTATATTATATATTTTAATATTACATAATATATTTTATAATATAATATAATATAATATAATATAATATAATATAATATAATATAATAGTTAAAATCTATTTTTACATATATTTAATTAATCATACTTTTAAATACAAATACTACGTATGTATAATATAAATTTCTGTATTCCTTGGATTGGTGGAGCCCCTGCGGAAGGAATCAGCGGCCACAGATCAAAACCAGATCAAAACCTTGCTGCTGCTTCGGGGCTTTTTCTGCTGGCTAGGAGTTAGCAACCCCGAATTTCCTGTAGGATGTCTCTACATGGAGATGTCGTGCATTCGTGGCATCTCCATGTAGGGATGTCCTACAGGCTCTGCATTCCCGACTCCATCAGGAAAAGCTTCCCAAAAATTTTCCTGCGGTGACACCCTTCAGGTTTTGGGTCCATCGCTCCAAGGTTTGTTCCGGTGCTTCCCACCCGGTTTAATTTGCACCTGGAAATGCTGAGAGCCCCCAGAAGAAACCACGAACGAACCAAACAGACCTAAAATCCCACTTTAAAATTGGAGACTTAAGGAAAAACCGCACCAAAAGCCACGGTGGGGGAAACCCTTTCCTACCTCTGCTGTCCCAAAAATCCCTTGTCAGGGAACTCCAGGTACCAAGAGGACCAGGAAAGTTCCACCTGCAGCTTTCAAAACTTGAACCCAGGTGAAAAAAACAAAAAAAAAAAAAAAAAAAAAAAAAAAAGAGATAAACCTGACAAGTTCAGAGGAGCCACGACCCCGACAGAAATTCCAAAAGAATTCTCAATCCAGGGGGAGGAGAGGAAGGAAAAGCTTACCGAGTTCACCGTGAGGAGGATGAGGATGAGGAGGAGGCAGGAGAGCTGATGAAGAACCTGGAGCTCCGAGCCCTTTTTATACTCCAGCTTTGCCCTCCCGGCTTATCTGAGACGCTCCGTGGGTTCAAAAGGTCCGGAGTCCCATTGGTTGGAAAAAAAACAAATTTGCCTGCGCAAGTCATATCTTACAATTAACGTTAATTTTCCTCATTGTTTGGGATTATTAGCGTGTTCCCAGCCTTCCCGTACGTCCCGTGTATTACAGGTTTCTTTCATCTTTAACGTTTTCTGGGCCAGCAACATTCCTGATACCATTTTATTGCCTCCGTTGTCAAATCCGAGGTTTATTTTTTTTTGTGTCGTAGGAAAGCCGCTTCGAGTTTCTCAAGGTCATTGGGGAGAGAGGAGTTTTCGGTTAAAAAAAGAAGGAAGGTTTTTCAGATGTGTTTGGAAGTATTTGTGTTCAGTGGGAAGATGCACCACGGGGTTTTGAAGGAAGTGTAAATGTAGGGATTTTGCATTAAAAAACCTCGTGGACATCAGGAAAAAAGGACAAGAACCATAAATAATAATTAAAAAATTATATATCCATATATATATATAAATATATATATATAACTAAAATATAAAATCTCATCAACCTCAGGAAAAACGGACCAGAACTATAAAAATAAATAAAGAAAGAAATAAATATAAAAACAAATTCAAAGTGCCCCTGAATCAAAGCCACGCTGCTGCAGGAGCAGGAAAAACGTTTTCAACCAAAAACCCAACTGCGTTTTTTTGCAGTGTCGCTCACTGGAGGGTTCAGCAGAGCGAAGTGGAGAATTCAAGTCTCAACTTGATCAGGAGATAAAGAAATGATCAGCACTGAAAGAGCATTAAATAAATTAAATTAACACTAAAAAAACCCTGCTGGTATTTCTTTTTTTTTTTTTTTTTCCCCACAGGGAATCACCACGTGTTATAGCGAGGAAAGAGCTCAGGGCAGAACTCCTTGGGTGACCTTCACCTAATTTCTGGCCTTAATTTGAATATAAAAGGAGCGCAATAATGAGCAAACAGGATGTTGAGGCTTCCTCCGAATTTCGAATGCCACGGCACTTCATAAACACCCATTTAATGTTTTCAATTTGCAAAGTGCTGCCGGATTTAAATATTAATAGTTTGCCACCGAAAAGACATCTCTGGATTTAATAACACGGTCGCTCCTCGAGGTTCCTGAGCTCCATGGAAACCAAAAAATATCCCAAAAATTCACTTTAAACTGGAAGGAATATTTGGGGAAGCTCGCAAGGTGGATGGAAAACATCTTTGGGTTGTTTTTAGGGAATTTGGGACATAAATCTGGTGGGAGATTCCCCCGCCAGGACATTGGGAAGGTCACAGAGTGGAGGCTCCTCAACCCTCAAAGCCAAACCTCCTCAATTTGTCCCGAGGCGCCAAAGCCAAGCCAAGGGACCACCCTTAATAATCGGAATACTTCCCCAAAGAAAGAAACATTTCCCCCAAGAAATAAATGTGTCCTCCAATGTCTCCCCGTCTGACCTCAAGGAGTTCCGGGCAATTTTTTCCCCCCCCCTGGAATTTTGCGTGTCCTTGCTTTAAGATTAAAGAAATTCTGGAGGGTTTGACGTCGGCGCGGCGACGCCGGACGTGGAAAATATGAAAATGGGAATTGTTGGGTCCAGCGACGTAAGTTGGAGGAAGAGAGTCGGGTGAGACACTTTGGAGGGGAAAAATGGACCCCCGAGTTCCAAAAGTCATTGTCTCGACTTCTCTTGGTGAAACGGAGGTTAGTGCTGACTCTACTCTCCTGTGCGTATGTTTCTTCAAGTATTTATTTATAATACAATAGAAATATAAAGATTTCTATATAAATATAAATATATCTATATAAATATTAATATTTACATTAGCATTAATATTAATATTTACATACCTATACACATACACATACATATGTATATAAATATTTCTTTATAATACAAATATTTCTTTATAATATAAATATAATTATTTTTATAATATATATAAATATAAGCATAAGTATAGATACAAATATAATATAAATAAAAATAAAATATAACTGTAACTGTAACTAGAAATGTATCCAAATATAAATATAAATGCAAATGCATGTATGGATACAAACATGAATATATATTAAATATGTACACTTATTTATTTATTTACTTCTTTAATAGGTACTGCTGTGCCCATATATATATTTATGTAACATATAACCTGTGTCTGTGTGCAGGTACAGACATTCTGTAAGGAATTTCTTGTCGTTTCTGAGCCAGCAGCAAACACAAAATTCTCAAGGAATTACTCCACTCAAAGCTTTTTTGCTCTTCTTTCCTGTGTTTTGTTAATATTGGGCTTTAGAGTGCTGAAAACTGCAATTTTGCTACCACGATTTTGTAGTAATAAAGTAATTTTCAGTTCTGGGTCATATTTATTAGATTTTTTCTTTCATTTATTACATTTCTCTGATTTCTGGGGGTGGGGAAATCTTAGCTCCCAGCTGGCAAAGCCCTCATACATTTAGTCAGCACTTTCCAGAAGTTGACGGAGGGAGGGGGAAAAAAAAAAAAAAGCAGCAGCAAGGTTGTTTTGGGATTGAGGAGATTACAAAAATAAATAACTTAATTAAGAGGCTGAAACCGATGCGCAGGAGGGGCCGAGTCGGAGCCTTTGCTCTGCCCATAAATTTCGTTTCTGGGCGTGTGTTCCGGGCTCCACGAGTCAACAAGGGATGAATTCTTGCAAGGGGTTTTGTGACGGGCAATGACAGATTTTGGGACAACCTGGGGAGCCCCAATTTCTGCTCCAGGTCCAATTTTCACCAGGAGCAGGGCCAGGATGTGCCCACATCCTTTAGGAACATCAGGAATTTCTTCCAGCCCTGTGGGGACATCGTGGGGTCACCCATGCCAACCCCAGTGGGGACATTTTTTGGGACCACAACGACATAAAGACTCCGACCCTCGGAAGGCTGAAAATTCTTTATTTTTGGGACGTGTCTCCCTTTTATATTATTTTATACAGACCAATTCAATTGGTGAAATGAAGGCAAAACCTCTTCAATCACATTGGTCAGACCAGAGCGACATCAAGACGAAAGTCCCTCCTAGGGAAAAGGAATGAAAACAAAGGTACGGTTTACAAAAACATGTATTTTCTTACAGAAAATCCCCTGGAAAAAGGATTTCAGGAAACCAAAAACATCTCAGGCACGGAACCAGGGCTATGGGAACATCGAGGGGCTCCCCGGGCTCCTGGGCTGTGTGGGTAAATTTGGAAACCTGGGGTTAAATCTCCTTTTCTTTGGGATTTTTGGGGATTTCTCTCCCAATAATTTTGGGATTTTTGGGGGTTTCTCTCCCAAGAATTTTGGGATTTTTTGGGGGGGTTTCTCTCCCAAGAATTTTGGGATTTTTGGGGGGGTTTCTCTCCCAAGAATTTTGGGATTTTTTGGGGATTTCTCTCCCAAGGATTTTGGGGGTTTGGGGGATTTCTTCCCCGAGAATTTTGGGATTTCTACCCCGAGAAATTTGGGGTTTGCCTCACCTGACAGCGAACACGACGAGGAAACACATTTGGGCCGGAAAACTCCCCCATTTCCACCAGGGGAAAAACGTCACCCACCATCAAGAACTCTTCGCTTGCCCTTTTGTATCCCGGCCAGATTGTTCCTCGCCCGTGTCTCATTTCCATTAGAATGACTCCGCTCAGACGTTTCCTTTCGTCTGGGCTCACCCTGCACCCCAAAGAGACCCCCGGGGAGCCCTGCAAGGCCAGGGCAGCCCAGACTCGGGATATCAGGGACTGTCACCACGTCTCCATCTCAACTCCTCCCGCCCTGACTCACTTCCCCTCCCAGAAGGAAAGACCTGAGCTCACCCCTGACCTTGGGTTTTACCCAGATATTTCTCCAGGAGGAGGATTTTTTGCAAAGCTGGGGTTTGTGCTTGGGGTGCGGGTGGGCCTGAGGGATTTTTCAGCCTGCTTGCTGAGCAGCTGCTGACGTTTTCCCAAGGAAAAAAATTTCTCAGGAAAGCTTTTTTTTTTTTTTTCCTTGAAACGATCTTGGCGAACAACTCTCCTTTCCCAAAACAATCTTCGTCCAGCTGGTGTTTTTGTAGTTTAATCAATGATATTATAGAGGCGTCGTTCCTCTTCACCAATCCTGTTCAGTCTGTATGGGAACACCTTATAAAAGGCAGTAAAAATTAGACAATAAAGCACTTTCTTTTCCTATGAAATATGTGATGCTGCTGTACACTACAATGACACGAAGACTTTGACTTCAGGAGGCTGAAAATGACTCTTTTATCTTTGGGATGTGTCTCCCTATTTTACACAGACCAATGGGATTGGTGGAACAAAGACAAAACCTCTTCAACCGCATCGGTCAGAGCAGAGGGACGTCAAGAAGAAAATCCCTCCTAGGGAAAAGGAATGAAAAACAAAGTTACAATTTACAAAAACACTCCTCTCGTCCACAGAAAATTCCCCGGGAAAAGAATTTCAGAAAAACCGAAACCTCTCAGGCAGGAAACCAGGGCTACAACCTGAATTATTTGCCTTCTGAATTATTTGGAGTTTTTTGTGTCCTCGGGCCATAAATCACAAAATCCAGGGGTTGGAGGCAGGGTCTGGTGGTGTCCAGGGCGGGAGGTTGGTGACACTTGAGGTTAAAGACACCTGAGAGAGAAAAAAAACCCCAAAGCTGCGCCCGGGGATCCAGGGGCACTTCCAGGATCTCCTCCCCTGCTGCAGGTGAACCTTCTGGAAACGCCGGAGTGCCAAATTCCTCACCCGGGATGCTCCCAGGAGTCACCAAACAGGACTGGGATACCTCACCTGTTCATCCCAGCTCCTCAGGAGAATCCAGGAAGAGCCAGATCACGGTGGAATTGCAGCCCAGATCCCTCCCAGGGCTTCCCAAGCATCAAATCTCTTTTTTTTTTTTCCATGGGTCTGTCCTGATATCTCAGGAATATTTTGAGTTTTTCCTACACCTCTTCTGGATGGGTGAAGAGACCCGAAAGATGGCCCCATTCCAGGCCCCAAACACCTTCCAGGTGCCTCCAGCCCGGCCTGGGACGCTTCCAGGGATGGAGAATCCATGGAATATCCTGTGCCATGGAAGAATTCCTCCCCGAAATCCAACCTGAATTTCCCCTCCTGCAACCTGAACCCATTTCCCCCTTTCCTGTCGCTCCAGTTCCTGACCTTTGGCTCCTCCACACCTTCCTTGGAGGCCCCACGCAGATCCCAAAGCCAGGAATTCTTCCCTGCCCCACAGCTCAGGAAATTTGGATTGTGGGAGGAATTCTCTGCGATATCATCGTAACAGGCGACAGCCAGCCAGCCTGTTAAATCAATTTAAATAACCTGAATTTAAATAACTGAAAAGCAACCCCTGTAATTCCATTCCAGCTCTGGGGCTGCCAGGATGGCTTCACTTTTAAATTATCCATTCATTTAAATTATCCATTCATTTAAATTACCCATTTAAATGTTCCCGCAGGGAGCCAACCATGGGGCTGATGGTGCCTCCAGCACCAGAGATTCCCTGCCGGGCTCAGGATCCTCCCTAAAGACCAAACCCATCCCAAAATGAGAATTATCACCCAAATTATCACCCAGACTGGATTTAATTTCCAAATTATTTGTTAAAGAGTGCAGCATTTTAGGAGAAGGGAAGGTGGGACATGATACAGGGTGAGGGGGAAGAAAAAAGCCGCGTTGGAAAAAACAAGAGAAACAAGAATTTCAAAATTCACCGTATTTAGGTGGGTATTGTTAATTATAATTGTCATTAAGCCAAATAATCAGGCTCAATAATGAACCTAAGGCATATCAGCAAATGTTTCTCTCTTAAATCTTCTTAGTGAGACGCCCGAGATCTTTAGTTCCTCTGAAAGGACATTTCACACTCGGGGCTTTAATATTAAAATGGATAAAAAAACCACATCAGAAATATCCTATCGAAACCCACTGGCAGAATTCCATCACTTCAGCGAGTTTTCCGGTTTGTGGTAAATGCAGGGCCCGACTCAGGCCACGAAAGAGCATCTTGAGAGGCCTCAACAAACTGCAGCTCGTTCCCAAACAATCCCAGCAATAAAGGGGTTTGAGGTTCGGGGGATTTCTCTTTCATGAGGATTGTGTGGTCGAGGAGAATCTGGTTTAATCACCCGCTCCAGAGCTGGCCAACGTTAATTACACGTTAATTACAGCGCCTGGGCGACTTTGTTTTCCTTCCACACCAGGATAATAATTCCCCCAAAAGAGTGGCTAGCCTGGAATAATCCCGACATTCCCACGTCTCCCCGTTCCCAACACGCCACAGGACATTTCAAACACAGCCAGGAGAGCTTGGGAAAAGGTTTATTATCAGTTTATTCCCAAAGAAATCCCCAATTCCATGAGGTGGTCAGGGATAGAAACAGGGCTGGGAAAGGGACTGGAGAATCCTGAGGGAGCTGGGGGGGCTCAGCCTGGAGAAAAGGGGAATCCAGGGGGATTTTGGGATCCTCCAGGGGGGATTTGGGATCTGATCCCAGGGAATGGGGCCAGGACAAGAGGGAACGGCCTCAAGCTGGGCCAGGGGAGGCTCAGGCTGGGAAATCTGGGGAAAAAATTCCTCCTGGAAAGGGAAAAATCCTTGGAAGGGGCTCGGGGAGGTTTAGATTCCCACCCCTGGAGGTGTCCAAGGAATTTGTGGATGTTGTCCTGAGTTTCCAGGCGGGGATCGGGTACAGCCTGGACATCCTGGAGAGCTTTTCCAACCCCGTGCCATCCCTGAGGACATGAGGAAACCCAGGAAACCCAATGCTGAGCAAAAATCTCCACGGGGACTGGAACTGTGGGGGAAGGAACATACAGAGGTGATGCACCCACAGAGCTCGGCCAGAAAATTCGGGAATTTCGCCCTCCTGGCCACAGGACCAGGCTGGCGCAGCAGGACAAGGACGGGGAGCACACGGAGACACGCCAATAACCTGCTGCAAGGTCTGGTTTAATGAGGAAGGAACAGGTGAGACACGGCACGGGGGTGACAAATTGCCCACGGGCGGCCGTGGTTGGGCCCGGGGTGACTCAGGGAACGTCTGGGGTTGCTCCTCCTGTGGTGACGCCCAGCCCTGGTCACTCAGCAGGGCAGCAGAGCAGGGGCCGGGGCGCTGCAGAACCACTTTTGTCCATCAGGAGCCGTGGAAGGAGCTTAAAAATGGATCTGGGGTGGATCTCGGAGCAGATCCTCGGCGCTGCCACAGTCACAGGAGCACAGGACGGTTTGGGTGGGGTTTTGAGGATGATCCAGTTCCACCCCTGCCATGGGCAGGGACGACTTCCACGTTCCAGAGTGCTCCAAACCCATCCAACCTGGCTTTGGAAACTTGATCCAGGGGCAGCCACAGCTTCTCTGGGCGCCCTGTGCCAGGGCCTCACAGGAAAGAATCCTCTCCGAATCTCTTCCCTAAAAATCTAAATCTAAACCCACAAAGATCCCGACGAGCTCCCAGGGAATCAGGAGCAGCTCTGAGAGCAGAGTGCTCAGGAAAGAGAGGAAAGCTTTAGAGAAAAGGAAATCACAGAAGGACGGAAATGGATTTCTGTGGCATTCAAACATCCAGAGATGTTTTTATTGTGGCCCTAAACGCCGGAGCTCAGGCGCGGAGCCGCTTTAGCAGCAGGGTCTGCAGCTCCCCACGGGGTAACCCCGCGCCCACCTGGCCCCACCACAAACTTGGGAAGCTCCAGGGGTTCTGGCAGCGCCGAAACTGCCTCCGAAAGTGCCTCCAACACCGGCTCCAGCCCCGGCTCCAGCGCTGCCTCCGACCCCGGCTCCGACTGCGGGGACCCCGGCGGAGCCCACCACGCTCTGCTGGGGGAAGGTGCTGAGGATGGGCCCGGGGATGGTCACCACCACCGGGGGAGGATAAATGACCACGGTGGAGTCCGGGCACTGGCGGACGCAGGGCTCGTTGCAGGAGTCGGCCACGGGCTGGGGCACGGCCACGCCGCAGGGCGAGGCGCTGCCGTCGGTGCAGGGGCTCAGGGACTGGACCATGGTGGCTCCTGGAGGGGCTCTGCGGGGCGAGGGAAGAGCAGGAAAAGAAAATAAAACGAAATAAAACTAAACTAAAACAAAATAAACCCAAATTCGCGTCGGTTTCACGGTTAAAGGTGAGAGGAAAAGGCTGCGAAGAGGCTCAAGGGACAGGGAGAATTGTCGTGGCTCAGCACGGGAAATAGATCCCTGAATTGTGTGCTGAGCACGAGTGGGAAGAGTTTTCATGGGATATTGCTGAGATCTCACCCATATCTGCATTTCCCGGTGGCTGGACAGTCACAAATGGATTCATTTAGACAATCCCAGAGCCGTTGAGGTTGGAAAAAACCCCAGGATCGCAGAGTCCAACCCAGCATCAATCCCCACCCTCTGAACCAGAGCGGAGCCACATCCAGCGGTTTCCAGCGGGAGAAATGTCAGAGTGATCCCAAAAACGCCCTCGGAGACTTGGTTAGAGGAGGAATCGAGGAGTTCGGGAGTTATCCAGGAATTATACAGGAGTTATTCAGGAATTATTCAGGAGTTATTCAGGAATTCACTTACCTACAGCACCAGGGGAGCGAGACAAGAGAAACAACGTGCAAGATGTGAGGCCGAGCCGCTTTTATACCCGGCCCCAAAAATGCCCAGCGGGTGAATCACCCACGCCCAGAACTTCCTAATCAATTACTAACCGCGATTCTTTTTCCAGATCCAGCTCTGTTAACGGGTGTCAATTGTTTCAGATAAATCACCCCTGCTAATTGCTGGTTTGTCCCTTGTGCCTCCCGCATGACCTGTCCTTTTACTGCCTTCCCCACTCTGCAATTTCAGCTTTACGGGGAGGGGATTCTTTGTCTCTGCATCTCAAAGGCAAAATTGTTTATGGGGTTTGGGCTGGAGCTTCTCCTTGGCAGGGGGGTGAACCAGACATTTTTTTCTGGGAAAAAAATATCCTCGACTCAGCCCAGGAAGAGCTGGAAAAGTGAGGGATAAACCGGAGTTCTTGAATGAAATATTTTATTAAAGGTGAACAATCTGCGTTCTGTGGTCTTTAGACTGATAAAAAAAGCCTGGTCAATGCTCTGCCACACTGCAAAAATCTGAATTTTATAGTTATAGACCCAAAAAAGTCGGGACACCTCTTCCAACCCCACAGTGAGCACCCAGATAATTCCAGTACACATTTTAACAATAAAACAGAAAGGAAGGCAAGACATTTAAACAAACAAACAAACAAACAAATCCCACATATTTTCAAAACCCCAAATCATGACTGGGTTCGGGGAAGGGCACGAAGGGCCATAAACGGGGTGTGACCCAGGCAAGGCCCCGTCAGGCATTTTTTTTCCAAGGGAGTCACTTCTCCAACCAGGAGCTCACGTTGGGAGCAGCGAGTGGGAGACGCCTCTGGAATTCTGTCTGCTGATGAATTCCTGCAGGTTGGGGTTATCATCCTGCCAAACCTGAGGAGGAGGAGGTTCTGGGGTGGCCAGGAGTGGAGTCAGGGGCAGATGCCGAGGATGGCACCGGGGTGAGCTGGAGGGACACTCCCACCACCAGCAGCCGCTCCGTTCTGGTTCCCGTTCGCTTCAAAAAACCAAAAATTTCTCCCACTTCTGCTCCGTTTTGTTAAACCTCGCCTCAAAGCCTTCTCCCTTGGGTTGGAAGGGACTTCCAAGGGTCCAGTTCCACCTTGTGCTGTCCCTGTCCATCCTGGCCTTGGACACTTCCAAGGGTGGGACAATAATGGAAGATAACCACAGGGATTGCAACATCCGCCATCACCTCAGCTTAAACCGGCCAGCAGTCCACCCCCAAAGTCGAAAAACATCGGAATTATTGCCTAATTACTGGTTTTAACCAGCTGAAGATGAAATGTTGAGTCTTATCTCGGAGATTTATTGATAATTAAAAGCCCGGATCTTCGCTGCGGCGTGGGAGGAACAAGCGCCGGGATTTGTTTCCCCTCTGCTCGGGGTTCCTGTGGCTGCAGGGAGGATTTCTGCGAGCGCCAGCATTAACCCCATGACAAGAATCATGTCAAGGCTTTCTTCAAGTGTTTCCCAACGCCTCGCAGGGGCTCATTAGCGCCCTGATGTTGTCACCGTGTCGTTGTTAACAGGGAAATAAAAAGTGATGAGTCAACAAGGTGACACGTGGCCAAAACTCAGCGCCCGGGTTTTGTCGGACACAGCGGTGTCAGCTGGATTTGCCAGCTCAGAAAAGGCTGGAGGATCCCATTCCAGCTCCTCTGAAACACAAAAAACCCCACCGGTTTTGTAAAGATAAGTACAAAAGGATCGAGTGGGAGTCGAGCCCAGGAGGAGGGAGAGCCCTGAGGACGCCGATGTGGGTGAAGTGTTCAAAAAACGAGGGATCCAATCCATCCCTGAGGGAAATGAAACACCAAAATCAGAACCTCCCGGATCCCTGAGGGTGGAAAAGAGCTCCAAGCTGTGCCCAGGTCACCCAGACCCACATCCAGGGATTCCTCGGGGGCTCCAAACCTCCTGCCAGGACTTTGCAGAGACAATTCCAGCTCCCACCTTGGGTGGAACGAGATGTTCTTGAGGGTCCTTCCCACCCGAACCCCTCCAACATCAAAATCATCAAATTATTCCCTGATAACTCTGCTCCCCTTTCCAACACAAAAACACGAGGTGTATTTACTAATCACACAAAACCACAGCGTCCAGCCGGGCTTATTATTTTTAAAGGGACGCTCTGAGCTGGAGAAAAAGGGGGAAAAAAAAAAGAAACTTTTATCAGAGCGTGTTCTCACCCCGAAACTCAGCTTTGCTCTGCTGACACATGAAGACATTTCTGTGATAAACGAAGACACTCTGGTGATTAATGAAGACACTCCTGATTAATGAAGACACTCCTGATTAATGAAGACACTCCGGAGGCGCTGAGCTGGCCCGTCCCGGTGTTTACCCGCACACGGAGCAGGAGCAGGACGTTAAACAACACCTCGCTGCCAGGACCTCATAAACCCCTCAGAAACGCTCATTAATGCCTGACACGAGCCGGGCTGGCTCAGCTCTGCCCCGTGACGAGCCAACGCCAGCGCGGAGCCAATTTCGGGGCCGCGTCCCGGCACATCAAAGGCTGCTAATTACCCTCATGACATCACGCGTCGGCAGCAGCAGCAGCAGCAGCAGCATCATCCCTTCCCAGGGCCCGGCACAAGGCACGGGGACAGAGCCGAGCTCTGGGTGCAAGGCTGAGATTTTGGGATGGTTCCAGAGCTTTAGGGATGTTTCCAGGGCTGTTGGGATGATCCCAGAGATGTTGGCGTGGTCCCAGAGCATTTGGAATGGTCCCAGAGCATTTGGAATGGTCCCAGAGATTTTGAGATGGTCCCAGGGCTATTGGGGTGGTCCCAGAGATTTTGGGATGGTCCCAGAGCATTTGGAATGGTCACAGAGATTTTGAGATGGTCCCAGGGCTATTGGGGTGGTCCCAGAGATTTTGGGATGGTCCCAGAGCATTTGGGATGGTCCCAGAGCATTTGAGATGGTCCCAGGGTTATTGGGATGGTCCCAGAGATTTTGGGATGGTCCCAGAACTGTTGGAATTGTCCCCAATCTGTTGGGATGATCCCAGAGGTGTTGGGATGATCCCAGAGCTGTTGGGATGATCCCAGAGCCATTGGGATGATCCCAGAACTGCTGGGATTATCCCAGGGCTGTTGGGATGGTCCCAGGGCTTGTTGGGATTATCCCAGAAAATCTGTTTACCTTAAGATGGAACCTGGTTTTGCCTCATTTCTCCAAAATCCCATCTCCCAAAGGTACAAAAAGAGCAGACACTAAATTAAACCACTACAGAACCATCAGCTCCCGCTCCCCCGTTCTCACCCCGGCAAAAAGGAGCTTTTTTGGGGGAGGGTTGGATTTCTTTGGGCGCCTAACGAGGTCATCGGGATAAAAGGGCGGCTTTTCCTTCTCCCCATAAAGCTCCGAAATGGAAAGAACCCGCAGGGTGTGAGGTGATTTTATTTTTTTTTTTAAGGGATTTGGGGATAACAACGCGTTAACGAGCCCGAGTGAGTGAAATAATTACAGCCACTGGAAAAGGTCGCATGTGAAGAAATTCCCTGCTGCTGTTTATTGGGATTTGGCACTCGGGCGGCTCAGGTTTTCCGTGAAGCCTGAAGGACTATAAAAACTCCATATAAAACCCCCCGTTTCCAAGCTTTCCGTCCAGTCCTCGCTCTCCGCCGTCAGCTCGGTAAGTTATTTCCCCTGTTTGCACTCAGGGAAATGCCATTTTCCTGGGATTTGGAGCTGGAATCTGGATCCTGCAGGAATACCCCGACGCCGGGAATTCAGAGGGGTTGTTGCTGTTAAAGGTTCTCTCTTGAGTTTGTTGCTATTTATTTTTTTTTTTTTAAGGCAAGAACAGATAAATGTATTTAAAGTGGAGCCTGAGATGTAGAGAACCTGGCCCAGTTTGGGATGTGAGCCTTTCCTCACCTTCCTCTTGGATCCGTGTCTTTCGTTGGCTTTAAAATTGAATTCTGGATTTCTCCTTGGTTCCAGGCCGCTCGTTTTAGTGGTTCGGGTGATAATTATCCAGGTTTGGGTCAGTCTTTGGATCCAGGCCGGGAATTTTGGGAATGTTGAGCCTGTGGAGACCCTCCCAGGATCTTCGGGGGCTCCAGGGGAAGCTGGAGAGGGATTTTCCCTCAGGGACTGCAGGGACAGGACACAGGGAATGGGGTCAGGGGGACAGAGGTGGGAATTGGGGTGGGATTTTGGGTGGGAATCGTTCCCTGGGAGGGCCTGACCCAGGGAATTCCATGGATTCCCCATCCCTGGAAGTGTCCAGGGCCAAGTTGGGCAGGGTTGGAGCAAGGGGAGGGATCCTGGACATCTTCAGCTTTACTTTTCCTTCTGGAAAGAAATCCCAGTGCCAGGTGAGGCACCCGGAAAGGAAATAAATGCGAGTCCCTTGTCCTAAAGAACTGAGAAGCTCAGCGCTAACCCCAGACAGGAGCACAGGTCCCAAAATCCCCCTTTTCCCAGGGATTACAGCTCCCTGCTCCCCTCAACAGCTGGAGCTGCGGGAGAGATTTTTTGGGGAAAAGTGAGGCTGTGCAGTTTGGATGGAGAACTGGAGTTTTTTAGGGAAAAGCCAGGCTGGAGAGGTGGGGATTTTAGGGAAAAGTGAGGCTGTGCAGTCCGGATGGAGAACTGGGGTTTTTTTAGGGAAAAGCCAGGCTGGAGAGGTGGGGTTTTTTTTAGGGAAAAGCAAGACTGTGCAGTTTGGATGGAGAGCTGGGGATTTTTTTGGGAAAAGCGAGGCTGGAGAGCTGTTCTTTTTTTGTTTTATGGGGTTTTGGTTGGTTGGTTGGTTTGGGGTTTCTTGTGGGTTTTGCGGGTGTTTTTTTTGTTGTTTTTTTTGGTTGTGTTTGGTTTGGGTTTTTTTGGTTTTTGGGTTGGTTTTTTTTTTATGGAAAAGCCAGGCTGCGCAGTGTGGATGGAGAGCTGGGAGGGTTTTTTTCTGGGAAAAGCCAGTCTGCGTAATTTGGATGGAGAGCCGGGGGAGATGGTTTTTTTTTTAGGGAAAACCCAGTCTGCCCGCTATGAACGGAGATCTGGGGGCTGAAATCCCCAATCCCTTCGCCAGATCCCGTCCGGGAAATCCTCTCACCCCCTTCCCCTGTTGTGTCCCCCTCAGCACCATGTCCTACTACGGCTACCAGTACAAGCAGCAGTGCTACATCCCCGGCGGCGGGATGAAGAGCCCCGCGCCCGCCTTCCCTCAGCCCTGCCCCGGCCCCGGGATGCTGCCCTGCTCCTCCTGCTCGCCCTGCTCGCCCTGCTCGCCCTCGGGGGCCAAGCTCTGCACCGTCAGGAAAACCTTGGCCAGCCCGAGCTGCGTGGAGACGCGCGTGGTGGAAGGGCACCGCTGCTCCTCCTCGTCCTGCAGCAGCTCCCGGTGCCTGGGGACGTGCTCCGCGCCCTTCCCGCAGCCCCTGGCGCAGGGAGGCGAGGTGGCCGTGCTCAGGAGGTGTCCCCAGGCGTGCCAGGACACCTCCTGCCCCTACTCCTACCAGTGGTCCAACAGTTACCAGTACAACTGCGGGCAGTGAGGCCTCGCCCCGGGTGGGGCGGGAGCGGCGGGAGGGGATCCGGCACTGAGGGGCAGCCCCCGGGAAAAAAAAAAAAACAACCCAGCGATTCTCCTGCTGACAGCGCTCCTGGGCACCTCTGGGAACCTTCTGGAACCTCTGGGAACCTTCTGGAACCTCTAGGAACCTTCTGGAACCTCTGGGAACCTTCTGGAACCTTTGGGAACCTTTAGGAATCTTTGGGAACCTTTAGGAACCTTTGGGAACCCACTGGCACCACTGGGAACCATCTGCCTCCATTAGGAACCTTCAGGAATCTTTAGGAACCTTCTGGCACCTTTGGGAACCCTCTGGCACCATTGGGAACCTTCTGGCTCCATTAGGAACCTTTAGGAACCTTCTGGAATCTTCTGGCATCATTGGGAACCTTCTGGCTCCACTGGGAACTCTCTGACACCTTTGAGAACCCTCTGGAATCTTTAGGGACCTTCTCGATCCTTTAGGAACCCTCTGGAACCTTTAGGAACCTTCCGGAACCTTTGGGAACCCTCTGGCACCTTTGGGGACCCAGCCCTTGTTTAACCCTCTCCAAGAATTCTCTGTATCAGGTTTTGGGGTCTCTTTGGGATTCTTTTCTTCTTCTCTCCCCTCCTCTCTCCGTGTTGCGGGGAGTTCCCGTGGGAAGGAGATGTGACCTCGGCCACGCCACTAAAAAATAAACTTTATTGTTTTTTCTGCTTCCGACTTTGTTCCAGAGGGAAATTTGTAAAGAATTTTGGGGGTTTGTTTTTGGAGGGGTGGTGGGGGTCACATCCCTGGAGGAGTCCCAGGACTCAGGGCCGGGAGTTGAGGGTCTGGGAGGGATTTTCCCACCTCAGGGATCTGGGGATTTTAATTCTGTACAAAACAAACAGAAATAAGATTGGGGGGGGGGGAAGAAAATGGCAACTGGTGAAAACCAGAACTTGACTTTCAAGTCTCTTGTGTCAAGCAATTCACTCTCAAAGCATTTACTCCTTAAATGTAATAATAAAAACTCCTCAGATACAATAAATATATTAACTATCCACCTGCAAGTCAGACAGTTTGCTCAAATAAAATAAAATAAAATAAAATAAAATAAATGGATGTGAACCACCCTGTTCACCACAGAATCCCAACCAAATTCCTCTCAAATCATTCCATGTGCACCCAGAGAGCGCAGGCCGGGAATTCCCGGTGCTCCATCGTGTGGCCGAAGGGGAGACGCAGGATCCAGGTGTGACCTCACCTGTGCCCGAATATTACATTTGTTATGTTAAAAAGTCGTGCTGTATTAATATCATCTCTTTCAGTCGTGTGACAAATCGAATTTTTAGGCTTTAGCATTTGCTTTTGGTAACTAGTCCAGAGAGAAGCAGGAGAGGCAATTCGGAAATTCCTCACACCGTCCTATCTGGATGGAGATGACAGCAAAGACACCCAAAAAACTCTAGAAGGAAAAAATTTATTCCCTCCGTTATCAAAGGACTTGCGACTTTGTGGAGCCGCTGGAAAGATTTATTTGCAAGAGAGAACGGCGGGAGAGAAAAGTTAAAATTAAACAGAAAGCACTTAAAATGTTTATATCACGTCCGAAATTTCTGAACTTGCAATAAGCCGTGATATTAAAAGGAAAGATCCTTTGTCAGCCGGGGTGTGGAATTCCGGGCACACAGAGGTCTGTAACTTTTTGCTTTATATGGCTCTTATTGTATTTAATTTTAATTATTATAAAACTTTTGATTTTTTTAACCAAAGTGAGGCGTTCCGCGGTCCTCGAGCGCCCTCGTGTGGCCGTGCGGGCTCACAGCTTCTGGAATGTTTCCTCCCGACTCGGCCGGAGGCGTCGGGAATAATTAACAGCTGCTGCGTTAATGAGCTCTTGATGATTGCCAAGCCCAGCCCCTGCAGCGTGGCCGGGGAGGAGCCGCACAGACGGACAGACGGACAGAGGGAGGGACAGAGAGACAGGCAGAGGGACAGACAGACAGAGGGGACAAACGGAGGGACAGAGGGATAGATAGAGGGACAGACGGAGGGACAGACAGAGGGACAGAGGGACAGACAGACGGGTACAGACAGAGGGACAGACACGGGGATAGACAGACGGGGGGAGAGAGAGGGACAGACAGAGGAGCAGAGTGACAGAGGGACAGACAGACAGAGGGACAGTGTGGTGCTTTAGCATGGATGCGAGGCTTTTTTTTCTTTCTTTCTTTTCTTTTCTTTTCTTTTTTTTTTTCTTTCTTTCTTTTTTTTTTTTTTCTTTCCCCTAAAAAAGTTATAACACGAAATTACCCCCACGTTTCCCCCGGGTTTCCTCCCTCCCTCGCAGGCTCCGAGGTTTTGGGTTTTCTCCCCCGGGGGAATTCGGGGAGCTCCGAGCGGCCGTGGGCGGGGAAGGCGCAGCAGGACCCGGTGTCGAAATCCCAAATTCCTGCAGGGATAAAGGGATGGGGCAGAGGTGGAAAAGCCGGTCCCTGGTGCGCCCGGGGTGGTTCATTCACCCGGGACTCGGTGACGTGCTGGAAAAATGAGGCAGAACTCAAAGGAAAAGAGGGATGAACCTGTTAAAGGTGACCACTGAGCCCCTGGGAGTTTTCCCAAGGTTTTCCATCGGTTTATTCCTGTGTTTACCTTGCTCCAACCCTGTGGGAACACCCCCAGCAGGTGAGGGCTTGGGAAGAAGAAAATCCCATCTGCCGATGTGGGACACGAAAAGAAAGACTCCAGATATTTCAGAAGTCAAGCACCCTCGGCCGAGATACTTTTTGCCTTTCTCCCCATTGTTTGTTTTTTATTTTTCATTAAAATAAAAAATATTTTTCACACATTCCTTCCTCCAACCGTGCCCCAGACCAGCGAATCCCGATTGAGGCCAAAAAAAAAAAAACCTCCTGAAGCTCCTTTGGGGAGTTCCCAGGCGGGTAAATTAACAATCGGAAATGAGTCCCGAGGATAATGAATGGAGCAATTAAGACTTTTCCATCTGATGAATAATAACGATGAGGGGAGGAAGCTGCCTCAGTGTCACAGGGGGGGGAAAAAAAAAAATAAAAATAAAATATTGGGCAGATGACCCAATAAAAAGAGCTGGGTGGATCCTCAAAAATAGGAAGCAATGCAGTTGGACTGGCCGGGGCACGAGGAGGAGTTTGTCCTGCCTTGTCCCCACGGATCCCCGGAATGGGGCTGGAGGTGGCAGTGACACCCGGGTGACAATATGACAATGACAAACGGGCGGCCCAGAGTTGTGAGGAGTGGGGGGGAAAAAAAAAAAAAAAGCAGAAAGATTTCAGATGGAGGGATGAAGTTAAAAGGCTGCAAGAGGACGTAAAACAATGAAACTTGTGGTTTTGCGCTGTGCAGAGTTAGGCCTTAAAAAATAAAAATTCAAATATACAGAACATAGAGTTAGGCCTTAGCAAATATATGTTAAAATATAGGTTAAAATATATGTTAAAATATGCATTAAAATATACAGAACATAGAGTTAGGCCTTAGCAAATATATGTTAAAATATAGGTTAAAATATATGTTAAAATATACATTACCATATACGGAATATAGAGTTAGGCCTAACTCTAAGATGTTCAGAGCTGCAGGGAGTGACCCAAGGTAAAAACCACAAGGATTTATTTCCCTCCCTTCATTGTGGGTATTTTTCCCTCTGGGGAGATCTCAAAATATTAAAATTACGGAACCTCGGGGTGGTTTGGGGTTGGGAAAAAACCTCAAAAATCACCTTTTCCCACCCCAGGACATCCCTTTTCCTAGCCCAGGGTGCTGGGAGACAACAGAATTCCCTCCTGGGAGGGGGCAAAATAAAATTCCAGGCACGCCTGGCTCTCCTCACGCTGCCCCAGCCCAGGAAGAGCGTCATTAAAACTGAAAATATCCCTTCTCCTGTCCGTGCCCAGCGGGCTGGGGCAGCGGCAGCCGCTTCCCATCCTGTCAGGTGAGCTGTCCCCAAACCCAGGCAGGTGTGGGAGGGATCGCTCATTTCCCCTGATTGCCCTTATCAGGACAGGAAGTTTTGGCTCCGAGCTGGTGCCTGGGTCACCCCCACAGGGCTGTGGGGTGGCTTTGGGATGAGGGACACTCATTCCCCATTCCTCACCCCGGGAGCAGGAAGGAAATAAATGACGTTTTCCCACCCCCGGGAGGAGGAGGAGGGTGACACCCCTGTCACCGTCAGGGTGGGAAATCCAGTCCCGGGATCGTTTGATGGCAGCTGGGATGACACAACCCCAAAATGGGGCCGAGGGTTTGGGGTGTGCAGGGAGGAAGCGGCCCCGATTTCGGTGCCGCGACCGAGCCCTTGCCGTGATGGGGCTGATAAGGGATCTGCTCTTGCTCAATTTCCACCTCTCCTCCTCCTTTCTGTTTCATCTGCCTCGGCTCCAGGTCCTGGCTTGCCCAGAAAAGCTCGGATTTAATTTGTTTTCAAAATGTTCTTCCACTTCTTCGGGAATTTCGGTTATTTAAAAGGGATTGTTTCTTTTTGATCGCATTTGGGAGAGCTCCCGCTGGCCCAGGTGGTTCCAGTCTGGCCTGGGACACTTCCAGGGATGAGAAATCCATGGAATAACCTGGGCCAGGGCCTCCCCACCCCTCACAGGGAACAATTCCTGCCCAACATCCAGCAGGAATTTAAATTGAATTGAATTGAATTGAATTTAGATTTCTCCTCTTTCAGTGTGAACTCGTTCCTGCAGTTCCTGAGGAAAAAAAATCCCTCTCCAGCTTCCCTGGGGCCCCTGAAAAACCTGGAAAGGGCTCTGAGATCTCCACGGGCTCAACATTCCCAACATTCCCAACCTGGATCCAAAAGGAACAGTCTCCAATCCCCTTCACCATCCTCCTGACCACCAAGATTTGCCAGGAATTGAACGGAGCAATCAGAAATATTTTTGATCCCCAGGCCCTTCCTGTGCTGCAGCCCCTGGGGTTTAAATCCAGGCGAGGCTTTGCTAAGCTGAGCTTTGCTTTGGGCCATCCCAAATTCCCAGTGGAGCTCCGAGGGTTTCCCAAGGAGCCCCTTGGAATGAGGAACCAGGATGGGGAAAAGAAGAGAATTGAAGCCGGGGCGTGGCCGAGGCTTAAATGTCAGCGGCGAATGAATAAATAGTGAAATTAGGGAAGCAAATTCGCAATCAAAAGTGAAATTAGGGAAGCTGGACAATCGACTGTTCCACTGCCAAAACCACCGGCAGTTAATTATTGGGGAAAGTTGCCCTGGTTGGGGGACACAAAAACCTCATCACCTGTGTCGAAACTCCTTGGTAGGGAGATCCAAATCGGAGCAGGTGTTGAAATCAGGAGAAATGCTCCCAGAAATCAGGAGAAATGGTCCCAAAAAAATCAGGATATTCTCCCAGAAGTCAGGAGAAATGTTCACAGGAATCATAAATTCTCCCAGAAATCTGGAGCTATTTCCCTGTGCTGGGGAATTCCAGGAATCTGATCCCAGGACTGGCTTTGCAGCCCCTTCCCAGCCTCGTTCCCTCCGATAAATACATATATAAATATAGATAAATTTATATACATATATATATGAAAGTATAAACAATGATACATATTATATTTATATAAAAATATATGAAAAGAAGTATCAATATAAATATAAACATTATGTATATGTATATGTGTATGTATATGTGTATGTGTATGTATATGTATATGTGTATATATATATATATATAACTACCCTAACTCTGCACATCTTCCCCTCAGGCCACTGCATCCCAAAACCCCAGAATTCTTTTTTTTTATTATTTTCCAGAAGGTGCTGGATCCCTGAGAGCTGCATCCCGAGCGCCCTCGATGCCGGCAGCAGAGATAATAAACAAAGCTGCTCTAGATATGCAAAGCATGTGCTGCAGCCCTTAATTGGCTTTTCCGACCGGCACAGGGTTGATCCCTCCACGTCCTCCCTTCCCTGCCCTACTTTGAAACATCGCCTCGGTGTTGTGGGAAATACGGCACCGAAATCTGGGGAAATACAGCACCGAAATTTGCGGAATACAGGGCCAGATTTCGGGAAATACAGCACCAAATTGCGGCAAATACGGCTTTAAATTCCGGGAAATACAGCACTAAGATTTTGGGGAATGCAGCATCAAACTGTGGGAAGTACAACACCAAAATTGTGGGAAATACAGCACCAAAATTTGGGAAATACAGCACCAAAATTTGGGAAATACAGCACCAAAATTTGGGAAACACTGCACCAAAATTGTGGGAAATACAGCACCAAAATTTGGGAAATACAGCACCAAAATTGTGGGAAATACAGCACCAAAATTTGGGAAATACAGCACCAAAATTTGGGAAACACTGCACCAAAATTTCGGGAAAAGCTGGGAGGGAAGGGGGAGGCGACTTTTAAATTTGATTTCCCTTCTTTTTTTTGCAGATAGATAAGGCTGAGATAAGGCTGAGATAAGGCTGGCCAGGTGATGGTGTCACCTCCAGCCGGGTTCTGCGGTTCTGCGGTGGGGTTTGGAGATAGATAAAGCCGAGATAAGGATGAGCCTGGTGCTCCAGGGCAGGATTTGGGCAGGAAGGTGGCACCAAGGGTGACACAGCCTCCGGCTCTGCCGCCGAGATCAGCCCTGAAATAATAAATCAAGATCAGCCCTGAAATAATAAACCAAGGTCAGCCCTGAAATAATAAATCAAGGTCCCGTTGCCTCAATCGGCTCCATCTGAGCCAAAGATCCTCCCAGCCCTGGCACTTCGGAGCTCGCCTGGAGCTGGAGGAACTTCCTGCTGCTGCCATCTGGAACAATTCCAGGTTGGCAGAAGAAAGGCAGGAAAAAGTGGGAGCAAACTCCGTCCGGAGTGGATTCCCCGGGGGTTGAGGGCCTGAGGGCCTCACTGCGCTCACGGGGAGCAATTTTATCCTCACATCCAACCAAAATTTCTCCTCTTTCAGTTTTAACCTTCTCCTGTCACTCCAAACCCTGGTAAAAAGCTCTCCCCGTGTCCCTTGTAGGCCCTTCAGGTCCTGGAAGGCCACAATGACTTCACACCAGAACTTCTCTTCCTCAGGATGAACAATCCCAGCTCAGGCTCTCTCCAAATCCCCCCAAGGACCATTTCAGTGCTCCTTTGGCCTTCCTTCTACTTCTCTGCAGGTCAAACCCTCATAAAAACCTCTCCCTGTGTCCCTTGTAGGCCCTTCAGGTCCTGGAAGGCCACAACGAGGTCACCCCAGACCTTCTGGAGACCCCACTCCTCCTTTGTCCTTCTTCCCTCCACTTCTCTCTTCTCTCCAAAGGCCACAAATCACCCGGAGCCTCCCAGGTTTGCGTCACCCCAACCTCTGGAGTTATTTGGTGTGTGTGTGTGTGTGTTTTTTTTCTGGGGGAGCTGCAGCTTCTCCTCGGAGCCCAACGTGTCCGTCCAGTCCCTCGGAAATAACGTGGGAGTCATTCAGGAACGTATAATCCCACAGCCTGGGTTGCGTCACGCCTTTAATGACACGTCTGGCAGGCCAGAAACGTCTTCCAGAATGAGCAATAAATTGCCCACAAATACAAAAATCCCCTCAAATTTCCTCTCCGGGACGCCAGAATTTCTAGAGAGGGGGCACGAAATTAAATCGATTTTAATTGCGCTGGAAGTTTTCTCTGTTTTTTTCCTGTTTCCTCACCTCGCTCCGAGTAGGCGGAGCAGCGCAATAATTAATTTTAACGCCGCCAACGACAAAAAGAGGTGGTGGAAGGAAGGGCGATAGCGATCTCCGCAATGACGAGCCCGAGATTAGGCGAGGTTAAGTGGGCAGCCGGGGCTGGGCTTGGCCGTAAATAAATCAATCATCGTTTCTTTCCAAGAGGCCGACCAGGTCCTGTATAAAAGTTGTGCCAAGCCGCGGTTCCCTCAGTCCCGTTTGACTCCTTTCCTCCGGTTCGTGCCGTGGGACACGGTAAGAGATTAATTAATGGAAATTAATTTGGCTGATTAGGCTGAGGTGGGAATGTGGGGTTAAATGTGGGGTTTTTTGGGTCTGTCTCACAGTTCAAAAAATTTCCTCTTTATTTGCAGTTGTGGTTTTGATTTTTTCCTACCGGTTCAGGGATCATGGAACCACACGGGAGAAGGAGAGAGCGGGGCCATGGAAAATCTGGGCTTTGGAGCCCTTTGGGTTCCTCTGTTTGCCACCACAAACACACACAACTCCGGAATATTCTTGGGAAACCAACCTCAGGGGAAAGGACGGGGAAAAAGAGGGTTTGAGGGGACTCGGCAAAGAGTGGGAAACAGAGGAACAGAAACACAAAGCGGGGCTCCATCCTCATTTTCCAGCCTTTTATCTGGATGGGGAAGGGTTGTTTGGGGTTTTTTGGGGTTTTTTTTTAATCACTTTTGCTTCTTGGAGGAGCCGTTCTCGCCTCAGGTGTTTGGACACCGGATCCTGCTGATCCTTTCCTTTCAGAGCAGGTCCTTTCCCTCCGCAGCAACATCAATTCCTGCTGCCGGCAGACGAGGACGTGGCCAGGGTGGGGATTAAGTGCTGAAGGAGCGCTCAAACTTCAGAGCATCCCTCGGGGGACAGACGCCCATCAAACCCTGCAAGTGCTGCCCCGGAGCTGCTGAAGTTTTGAGCTTTTAAAATTTTTTTTCCTTTTTTTTTTTTTTTTTCCCCTTCTTTTGCATCGCTGACAGCTTTTCCACAGGCTGTTCCTTCTCCTTTTGGAGGAGACATGAAACACTGAGCTCCTTTGAAAGCGGGACTGAAGAATTTCAAAGCACCATCCAGTCGTTGTTATGCAAACGACGAGCCCAGTTCTTTCCTGCGGCCAGGGAATATGAAATCCCCATCCCTGAGCAGCGCAGACCTCTCAAAATTCCCAAACCACATCTGGATGAGGACAATTCTGGGGTACCACGGCCTCTGACACACCTGCTGCGGGAGGGAGTTATTAAGGAATGATAGATTTTAAAAAAAGAGAACAGTTGTATCTGTGTAAGGAGGCTTTGTAGATGGAATAAGCTGAAAGCTTCACAGACTTTCAGTTTAATTCATTAATTCCTTAAGGTGCAGGAGGGAGTTATTATTGTTGTCCTAGATGGAAAAAAGAAAACAAAAAACCCACCCCACAGTTTTATCTTGATAAGGAGGTTCTGTAGATGGAATAAGCTGAAAACTTCACAGATTTATTTCGCTATTTCCTTAAACTGACAACCTTTCCATCAGTCAGAGGTGCGGAGGAAGGAAGAGACGACAATTCCTGCTGGATGGGGGTGGATGGGGTGTCCCGTAACACAACTTTCCCTCCCCCTGGGAGCGCTCAGGGCCGGTTTTTGTGTCTCTCCAGCAGTCCCACCACACGGACCATGGGCTCCCACCAGCAGAAAGGCGACGGCCAAGGGATGTCTGAGCAATCCGGGGGCTGCCATGGCGGCGGTGGCGGCAGCTGCGGCTGCTGCTGCCACAGCGGAGGAGGAGGAGGAGGATGCCACAGCAGTGGAGGATCCATGGGACAGCAGAGCCAGGGATCGTCCTGCCACGGAGGAGGAGGAGGATGCTGTGGCGGCGGCGGCGGCGGCGGCGGCGGTGGCAGCGGTGGCGGTGGCGGGATCATTTATCAGACTCACATGGCATCGTCCTCCTGTGGAGGAGGAGGAGGTGGAGGAGGAGGAGGAGGAGGAGGAGGCCAGCAGAGCCAAGGATCCATCTGCATTATGGGTGGAGGAGGAGGAGGAGGAGGTGGTGGTGGCCAGCAAAGCCAAGGTCCCATCATTATTAGTGGTGGTGGAGGAGGAGGAAGTTGTTCTGACCACCAGAGCCACATGCCCATCTGCATCGGAGGAGGAGGAGGAGGTGGTGGTGGTGGCCAGCAAAGCCAAGGCCCCATCATTATTAGTGGAGGAGGTGGTGGTGGTGGCAAGGGAGGAGGAGGAGGAGGTGGTGGCTCAGGCCACCAGGGCCAAGGTCCCATCTGCATTGGAGGTGGCAGTGGAGGAGGAGGAGGTGGTGGTGGTGGCCACCAAAGCCAAGGCCCCATCATTATTAGTGGTGGGAGTGGTGGTGGTGGCAAAGGAGGAGGAGGAGGAGGAGGTGGTGGATGTTGTAGCTCAGGGCAACAGGGCCAAGGTCCCATCATCATTAGTGGTGGGAGTGGTGGTGGCGGCAAAGGAGGAGGTGGCGGAGGAGGAGGTGGTGGATGTTGTAGCTCAGGGCAACAGGGCCAAGGTCCCATCATCATTAGTGGTGGTGGTGGTGGTGGTGGTGGTGGTGGCAAAGGAGGAGGAGGAGGCTCAGGGCAGCAGGGCCAGGGTCCCATCTGCATTGGAGGTGGCAGTGGAGGAGGAGGAGGAGGTGGTCACCAAAGCCAAGGTCCCATCATTATTAGTGGTGGTGGTGGTGGCGGCAAAGGAGGTGGCGGAGGAGGAGGAGGTGGATGTGGTGGTGGCTCAGGCCACCAGGGCCAAGGCCCCATCATCATTAGTGGAGGAGGAGGAGGTGGTGGAGGAGGTGGAGGAGGTTCAGGCCACCAGGGCCAAGGTCCCATCTGCATTGGAGGTGGCAGTGGAGGAGGAGGAGGTGGTGGTCACCAAAGCCAAGGCCCCATCATTATTGGTGGTGGTGGTGGTGGCTCAAGCCACCAAGGCCAAGGTTCCATCTGTGGCGGTGGCATGGGAGGAGGAGGAGGAGGAGGAGGCTCAGGCCACCAGGGCCAAGGTCCCATCATCATTAGTGGTGGAGGAGGAGGAGGAGGTGGCTCAGGCCACCAGGGTCAAGGTCCCATCTGCATTGGAGGTGGCAGTGGAGGAGGAGGAGGAGGTTCAGGCCACCAGGGCCAAGGTCCCATCATCATTAGTGGTGGTGGAGGAGGAGGAGGAGGTTCAGGGCAGCAAAGCCAAGGGCCCGTGTGCATTGGGGGAGGAGGAGGAGGAGGAGGAGGAGGTTCGGGCCACCAGGGCCAGGGTCCCGTGGTCATCATTGGGGGTGGTGGAGGAGGTGGTGGAGGTGGCTCCTCCAGCTCCGGTGGAATGTCCATGCAGCAGCAGACCCAGCCCATCTGCTGGCCACCGCAGACCAAGCACAAGTAGAGAGGCTGCCAGAAGGACTCTGACACCCAGGAAAAGCCCAGCAGATGAAGATTCCTCACATTTCCTCCCCCCGTTCCATTTAAGATTATTTAAAAATTTAAGATTATTTAAAAATTTAAGATTATTTCGCGTTGTTCCCTTCTCCCTCCCCCTGACAGGAACCTTTGATGTGTAATTCCAGCCAGGGCTGTTGCGTGCCTGTTCCTGCCTCACTTTTTCAACTGCTTGCACCAGACAATAAAAACTCGCAGTTCTAGAGAGTTCTCTGTGTGAGTGGTTGGATTTCCCGGCTCCAGTTCCTTCTTTTCCATCCCTGGTTTGATTCCAGAGCTGTTGGAGTAAAGCTCCAGAGCAAAACTGCGCTGAAACCCAACAGCAGAAGAGATTTGGGGTTCACTGAATACTCCCAGGTCATCTTTTAATGTCTCTCGATGATGATGATCCCGACTTTTGCCTGTCAGAGGAAGTTGATCGCTGGGGTTTCTCCACCTCACCAAAATTCTGGCGATGCCCAAGAAAGTTCTGGGTGGGTTCGGAGAGAGAAAATGACAAAATTCTGCTGTGAAGGAAGTTTTTCCAGGGGCAGTTACCGGGGTGGGAGAAGCTCAGACCCCTTCGTGAGGTGGTGCAGAAGCTCCTGGTGCTCCCACCAAGTTGGGGAGAAATGAAAAGGGGTTCTCCAAACACTTTTCCAGCTCTGAATTCCCAGTGGAACCAGAGGCCCAGGACTCCTGCGAGGCCTTTCGGAACACCTGGGGATTTCCTCATCCCCACAGGGCCGAAACACAGCTCCGGGTGTGAATCTCCAGAGGGAGGAGTTTCCCTGTGGGCTGGGATCTCTTTGATGTGGTCTGCTCTGGGCAATTAGCAGGGAAAGGGAATTAAACTCAGAATTGTCCTACGGGGAGGCAGGTGACGAACACCTGGAATTGTCCCAGGAGTGACCCAGGATTGTAACGGCTTCTCCTGCCCCTCCACCCTCTGCCCTCTCCCCCCCCGGGGACCTCAGTGAGGCAAAAACACCTCAAAACACATCCAGATGAGCCCCTCCAGCCAGTGCTGCCTCTTTTCCTGGGAATTTCCTGGGAATGGCCGAATTTCCTGGGATTTTATCATGGGAAGCCATCGAGGGCGCTGAAATTCCAGCGGCACGAGGACTGAGGTTGCTGGCACAGAGCCAAGCCAGAGTTTGGGGTCCCCACTCCAGGGGAGGGTGGGGACGGTGCTGTGAAAAATCCCCGAACCCAAAAATAGCCCCAGGAGGAAGAAAACCGGGATCCAAATTCCAGAAATTCCCAGGGTGGCAGCAGGAGCACGGCACAGCCTCAAATCCTGGGTTTTTTTTTTCTTTGGAAACGCCAGAATCATCCCCAAAACGAGCAGGAATTCATCCTTTTTGGTCCAAATCCATGGAGATGCTGCTGCTCTGGGGGGGATGTTGGGTCTGGCACCCTTCCATCTCCATCACTGTAGCCTGAGATGTTTTGGTTTTCTGAAATTCCTTTCCCAGGGAATTTTCTGGAAACAAGAGACGTGTTTTGGCAAATTGTTTACATTTCTTTCCCTGGGAGGGACTCTCTTCTTGATGTCCCTCTGGTCTGACCAACGTGATTGAAGAAGTTTGTCTTCTTGTCACCAACCAAATTGGTCTCTGGAATAGAATAAAAAAAGAGACACGTCCCAAAAATAAAAAGTCATTTTCAGCCTTCTGAAGTTCAGAGTCTTTGTGTCCTTGTGGTGTAAAACAGCGTCAGGGGCCTTCCTGACCTCTGCTTTGCTCCAGGGTGGTGAAATCAAACAGAAAATCCCCGATCAACCCTTCGCTGCTGTGGTGGGAAATCTCCCATGGTCACGGGGGATCCCCAAAAACACCAGGATTCCCCTGGGAATCTCCATGGGGTGGTGGAATCACGGAATATCCCGAGGTGAAAGAGACCCCCCACCAATCCCCCTCAATAAAACCAGGCTCCCCAACCCCTGGTGTGGGCCACCAGCATCATCTCCCGGCTGAAGAGGAGGTGGCAACCTCCGAAATCCGCCCGGAGCCCCGGGATCCGAGCAGAGGATCCGAGCTCACGTGTGGGAGCTGCCACGGATGCAGGGCGGCCGAGGAAGTGATGCAGGCGAGAGGCATCGTCCCCACGCAGTGAGTCAGGGCAGGTGGGATGGAGGAGGAGAGTTTGTTTGGTAAATAAGGCTGTCACCATTCCTGGGCATGCCTCACTTCCCGATAAACCGTATAAAAGGTGGTGGGTCTCAGGGGGTGCTTCATTCGCTCGGCTTCGCCCTGAGGTGTCTCCGTGCTCAGAGCTGAGGAGGGTGAGTCCAGGTCTGCCCGAGGGAGGGGTTCTCCTCTTCCTTTCCTTTCCAAAACGCAAAAGTTTTGGTGAAAAAAACATCCGGTGGGTGGCGGTGGGATGAATTTAAATCTCTCGTGGGTGCCTTGGTCCCACCAGACCAAACAGAAGCGGGATCAGCCCGTGCTGCTGGAGGTTGTCTCTCCTCAGCATTGAGATGGAACGGCTTTGGGATGAGGAGATGGGGCAACTTTGGGATAAAAGTCTCTAAAAGATGATCCTGAACACTTCAAAGTGGCGTTGGTCTGGACCAGGGTCACAGGCCTTGGGAAATTCTCGTGAATTCCCTGCCCTGAAGTAAAAAGCTTTTCCTCGCAGGGTCACTGCTCCAAGATGTGCTCCAGACAGAGCGGGTGCCACGGCTGCGGCTGCTGCTGCTGCTGCCAGGGCGGCCACCAGTCCCAGAGCTCCTCCGGCGGCGGAGGAGGATCCTGCTGCGGTGGTGGAGGATCCTCCGGAGGATCAGCCCAGAAGATCATTATCAGCTCTGGCGGCGGAGGAGGAGGAGGAGGTGGATGCTGTGGAGGGGGATCCGGTGGTGGATCTTCGAAGAGCATGATGGGAGGAGGAGGAGGAGGAGGAGGTGGATGCTGCGGTGGAGGATCTGGCGGTGGCTCCGCAAAGATCATCATGGGAGGAGGAGGAGGAGGAGGAGGAGGAGGATGCTGTGGTGGATCTGGTGGTGGATCTTCTAAGAGCATGATGGGAGGTGGTGGAGGTGGAGGTGGATGCTGCGGTGGGGGTGGCATGGGAGGAGGGTCCGGTGGTGGATCTTCAGGAACCAAGATCATCATGGGAGGCGGAGGTGGAGGTGGTGGTGGTGGTGGATGCTGTGGAGGAGGATCTGGTGGTGGCTCCTCAAAGAGTATGATGGGAGGTGGAGGTGGTGGTGGAGGTGGATGCTGTGGAGGATCCAGTGGTGGCTCCTCAAAGAGTATGATGGGAGGTGGAGGTGGAGGTGGTGGTGGATGCTGCAGTGGAGGATCTGGCGGTGGCTCTTCTGGGATGAAGATCATCATGGGAGGTGGTGGTGGTGGTGGTGGTGGTGGTGGTGGATGCTGTGGAGGAGGATCCGGTGGTGGCTCCTCAAAGAGCATGATGGGAGGTGGAGGTGGTGGTGGATGCTGTGGAGGAGGATCCGGTGGTGGATCCTCAAAGAGTATGATGGGAGGTGGAGGTGGAGGTGGCGGTGGATGCTGCGGAGGAGGTTCCAGTGGTGGCTCCTCAAAGATCATCATTGGAGGCGGAGGTGGAGGTGGTTCCTCTGGATGCTGCGGAGGAGGATCCAGCGGTGGCTCCTCAAAGAGCATGATGGGAGGTGGAGGTGGAGGTGGATGCTGCGGTGGAGGATCCGGTGGTGGCAGTGGGGGATCAGCCCAGAAAATCGTCATCAGCTCCGGAGGAGGAGGAGGAGGAGGCTCCTCTGGGTGCTGCGGAGGGGGATCCGGTGGTGGCTCTTCAGGAGGGAAGATCATCATGGGAGGAGGAGGAGGAGGAGGAGGAGGAGGAGGGTGCTGCGGTGGCGGATCCGGCGGCGGCAGCTCCTCGGGCCAGACCATCATCATCAGCTCGGGAGGTGGCGGCGGGGGCTCCAGCCAGCAGAAATGTCCCATGGTCATCCCCAGCGTGGTGTCCCACCAGACCAAGCAGAGCTCCTACTGGCCCTGCCAGCAGAAGTGACAGCCCCCGGGCAGCTCCAGTTCTCTGAGCTTGCTCCCAGCACGTCCCCGTCCCTCGTGTCCCCTTGGTGCTGCGTCCCTTGTGCTGTGAACTCCCTGGTGGCCCCATCTGTGCCATGAATGTGACGGGAAATAAAGATTTCTGTGCACGGGACGGAAACTGGTTTTGTGAGGTTTGCTTTCCCCCTTTGCCGGTTTTTCTTCCCAGAGATGAATAATCGTTTAATAATGATGATAATAATCAAAATAATCAAAACATTTCTGCTGGGAAATGTTCTCCAGCCTCTGGTGCTGGGGCAGGTGCTCATCAATCGATTTTTCCTATATCCAAACTAAATTTCCTCTCTTTCATCCTGACCCCATTCCCCGTGTCCCGTGCCCGCAGTTCCTGAGGAAAAATCCCTCTCCAGCTTCCCTGGAGCCCCTGCAGATCCTGGGAGGGGCTCTGGGCTCTCCACAGGCTCAGCATTCCCAAAATTCCTGGCCTGGATCCACAGGGGAGGGGCTCCAGCCCCTTTATCCAATTCCTCTGGACTTGCTCCAACAATTCCTCGTTCCTTTTCTGCTGGGGACACCAGAACCGGGCTCAGCATTCCTGGTGGGATCTCACCAGAGCAGAGGGAAAAAACCCTCCCTCACCATCCTGCCCAACTCTCCTTTGGATGCAGCCCAGAGCTTTCCTCTCAAACTGGGAAAATCCTCTCAAAAAGGACTCCCAAAATCATCTTTAGAACAGGTGGGATTAGTCTTGAGTCCAGTGATCTTTAAGCTCAAATGGTTTTGTTGTTTTGTTGTTTTTTTTTTTTATTTCACAAACACACCTATTAGGGAGGAGACAAAATCAGGAATTAAAGGGATCATGGGCCACGAAACCCTTGAGGGATCAGCACTGACAGGGGAGGAAATGGGGATTTCTTTTTCAGGATCACACCCCACACTGTCAGCATCACTGCGTGAGGCAATCTGCTGGGAAAAGGGATCCAGGCTGCCGTAGGGTCTGGCCAGGGATTTCTCCTCTTTTCCTATCCAACCACACACGGAGGAGTTCGCAGCGAGGAGAGGAAGAGGCACCACGACCTTCCCGAGGGTTCCACTGCAGGGAAAAGGGCCCAGCAGAGCATCACAGGGCCGAGAACGTGGCCCCGAAAGCCTTTTCCATCCCCATTTCCCTTCACCCAACATTTTCCATCCCCATTTCCCTTCACCCAACATTTTCCATCCCCATTTCCCTTCACCCAACGCAGGCAGCCAAATTTCTCCCCCAACCTGGGAGAGGTTGTTGACGTTGTTTCATACTGCAACGACACAGACCCTGAACTTCAGAAGGCTGAAAATTATTTTTTTATTATTATTATTTTTGGGGATGTGTCTTTCTTTTATACTATTCTACACAGATTAATTTGATTGGTGAAAACAAACTTTTTCAGTCACTTCGGTCAGACCAGAGGGACATTAAGAAGTCCCTCCTAGTGGAAAGGAATGAAAACAAAGTTACAGTTTACAAAAACACTTCTTTTTGTTGACAGAAAATCCTTTGGGAAAAGAATTTCAGAAAAAAAAGAAAGCAAAACACCTCAGGCACGAAACCGGGGCTGACAGGTTTTGGCAGTGCCGACCCTTCTGCCAGCTGCGCACCCAGACGCGCTTTTCCTGCACATCTGGCCAACAAATCCACCTCCTCCAGCTTCCAGAACTTCCTGGGCTATCCACACTCCATGGTTTGCAGGAGCCCTTCCGGAACTTTCCACGGCCTTTCCTCATCCCTGGGCGAGGACAAGCTCCTAATGTCCCTCTGGGCAAGTCCCAACAGGTTGAAGGCACGGAAAGGGATCAAGGTGTTGAGATCCTGAGTGTAGCCCTGTTGTCGTTGCCTGAGATGTTTTAGTTTTCTGAAATTCTTTTCCCAGAGATTTTTTTGTAAATATATCTTTTTAAAAAGTGGGGTTTGTAACTATAACTATGTTTTCATTCCTTTTCCTAGGAGGGACTTTGTGGCTCTAACTTTTTGTGCCTTTCGGTGTTTGCATTTTGTTCTCACGCGGCTTCAAGAAAACTATGTGTGTTTTTAGAATTTATCTTTTTGTTTGCATATTTCTCCTCTCTCTGGGAGGAGAAATGGGATTGATGGTGATCTTCACCAATGAGGTCAAAAAGGTGGCAACCTGTGTAGCCAATCTTTTGCCTTCTGAAGGAGCTGTAGATAAGATAGAGTCAGAAAATCAAAGATAAAACTTTCCTGCTGGCCTTCTTGCTGCCTGCCTCGTTCTTTCGCGTCCCAAAGTGTGACGTGACTTCTTCTTAATATCCCTCTAGTCCTAACCAACGTAACAAAAAAAAATTTACCTTTCTGTCACCGATCAAATTGGTCTGTATAAAAGAGTTTCATATATAAATAATAAAACTTTTATAAATAATTTTTTTAAATTTATTTAAATAAAAAAATAAAAATAATTAAAATAATTTTTAAAAAAACCCCACATCCCGAAAATTTAAAAAAGTACATTTTCAACCTTCTAAAAACTCAAAGCCTGTGTTGTTGTAGTATGCTCTGAGGAGTACAAACACCCACACACGGGAGCAGCGGTGACACCTCAGATCTGCAGATGAGAACAGAGATAAGGCCACGGGAGGCACCCCAAAGTTGAACCAAGGGAGCCCCTGTGACACGTGTGTCCCCAAACCTGGCAGCCCCGTCCCCATCCCAAGGGCGTCGTGTGCTCAGAGTCACGCTCGGGGTGACACCTGGGTCCTCCTGCTGCTGCTGTCACACGTCCCCACAGCCCAAATCCCCGATTAGTCCTTCACTCGGCGTCCCGGGAGGGCGGATGCTGCTGTCAGGCTCCAGACACGCGTGACACACAGAGCTGCTGCTGGGACAGCTTGTGCTGACAAACTGTCATCCTCCAGCGCGGAGTCCCTCGTGCCATTAAAGGAATTTCCGACTGCCCTTCCCCTGGAAAAGCGAGGATTTAAAGAGACCCCAGGTGTAAAAAAAAAAGGCTTTTCCTCCCCATGGATCCTTGCAGACATTGTGCAGTCTTCTCTCGGGGTTTCCCAAGTCCATCACCCACCCCGTGGTATACCCCTTTCCCTGTTTGCCCCGTTGGTTTTATGGGGCCTGGTGTCCTGTTCCTCTCTTCCCTGTGGTCACTTGCCCCCTGCCCTGCCCCTTGTACCACCCACGAACCTTTAGATCCTATAAAACTGAGAAAAACCACGTGTTCCCCCTCTCTGGCTCTGGATTCACCTTCAGCCCACTGGAATAAACGCTCGCTGGGAATCGATTTGGGGCTGGGAACCTTCTGCCTCTCTTCAAACGTGTGTGTCTGTGCGAGCTTGAATTGCTGCCTGAGCAGTTCTCAGGCAGTTTTCTCCACTGGAGAGGCTGGCTGGGGTCTAGAAGGGCCGTGGCTGCACCCCGAAAAAGACAAACTGTCATCTTCCATCAGGGAATGTGCCCGGGTGACTCCCCTGCTCAGGCGTGGGTGGGGAGGCCAGTGAAGACCCTCAGAGATGGGTCCTGTTGGGGCAGAGGGGGTTTTTAACGTCCTGGAGTTCAAGGGTGAGGCCTTGATGGCCTTCAAGTGACAACGGGAGGGTTTTGAGGTTTTTCCCACTCCAGCCTGGAGAATGAGAGCCCTGGAAGATGGAAGGGAGCACGGAACTCCGTGGAAATCCAGCAGCTGCTTCCACCTTGGGGTGGCAAAAGACTGAAGGGAAAAGTCCCCTTTTGTCATTGTCCCCTTTGTCACTGTCACCCTCACAGCGTCCTCCAACACAGATTTGGGTAGATCCAGAGCAGGGAACTCCATTGGGGTGGTACCTCTGGCCTTTCCCAGTGGGATGGCCGTGCTCCTGCTCCCTCATCTTGCCAGTCCTTGAGGAAATCCTCCGAAATTCTTTAGGAATTGGCTCAAGCATGTCCTTTATCCTCGTCCTTCCGTCCCTCTGTGGCTCCAACTCGCTCCATCCCCATCGCTTGGCATCTCCTCAGTCCCCACTCTGTCTGAAGAGTCACTGTAGGACACGAAAGACTCCAAATATTTCAGAAGGCGAAAAAAGAAGAAGAAAAAAAGAAGAAGAAAGGCTTATTTTCTAATTTTCTAATTCTTACTACCTTTTATAAGGTGTCCCCATACGGACTTGGCACGGTTGGTGGATAGGAACGACACCTCCCTAATCCCGTTGGTTAAACTACAAAAACACCGGCCGGACAAAGATTATTTTTGAGAAAGGAGAGTTGTTTACCAAGGTCGTTTTGAGAAAAAAAAGCTTTCTCGAGAAACTTTTCCTCGGGGAAAAGGCAGTAAAGACACCCAAGCACCTGAGAAGTTCCAGCCCAGCAGAAACACATTGGACCCCCCCAGAACAGACCCTTGAGGTGTCGTTTGACCCCAAAAATTCGGATCAAGGCTCCCGGAAGGGAATCATTAGCCGGAATGACAGATACAGAACCGGGCTGATGCGCCTCCTTCGCATCGCCCCTGCTGCAGGTGAGTCAAGGAAGGAGGGCAGCCCGGGCCCAGCTCTGCCAATAAATCTCTCAGCATTCCTTAGGGTGTCTCACTTCCCTCGGGAGCCCGGAGCATCCCGTATAAAAGCTCGGCTACCCCAGGGCTCCTCACTCAACCATCGCTCGAGAATCGTGAATTCCCACCAGCACTGAAGGTAAGCCCGTGGACACGGAAACTTCTGGAAACTCTGCGCAGGGAGATCCCTCCACTGGTTTCTTTGGGCATTCTTTGAACCGTGGTGGCTCCACCAAAAACCAACTTGGAGGTTGCCAACAGGGAGGGGAGTTGCAGCCGGAGCTCTGGAAGCCGAGCTTGGAGCTGCTGAGTCAGGGTGAGACAGATCCAGAAGGATCCACGGGATTTTTTTTTTTTTTTAGGCGTGTCAGAGCGTGTGTGAGAACCTCGGGAAATGTTCCCGACTTTTCCTGCACGCAGAGGTTTCCCGGAACTGTTGGGACCTGCAGAGAACTTCCCTGGCGTGTCAGGGCAGGTCTCATAGCAGGGAGGGAGTTTAAAGCTGCCTTCCTTGTGTGTTGGAGCTCTGGCCACACTCGTAGGGCTGAAGAAGGTGGGACAAACGGGGCAATTCCTGGGAATTCTTCTTCCTCTGTCTGCTGGGAAGGCTCAGCTGAGTCTCCAAGGTGGACACAGAATGAAGGACACTCACGCACTTAGTTGTCAGAGCAAAAAGAGAGAGCGGTTTATTTTCGACCTCGATATATATAGAGAGATTCTGGACAGTGACCAGGGGTTGGAGAATGAGGTTGCCACCTCTCCAACTCCACTGGCCGAACTAGAAGTCCATCAATCGTTTATATAGAGCTATATAAACATCACTCTGTTCACCTGAAAAACCGTGGAAGAAAATTCCACTGCAAAAAACTCAAACATCAGGAGGCTGAGAAAGATCAGAGCAACGTCCGAGGTCCTCCTTCCTGACGGCTGCGTTCCTTTTCAGGGTCACAGCTCCGAGATGTGCTCCAGACAAAGCTCCGGAGGCTGCCATGGGATGTCCTCCCAGTCGGGCGGGTGCCACGGGGGCGGCTCCTCCGGCCTCCAGTCCCAGGGCTCCTCCTGCGGAGGGGGCGGAGGGGGCTCCGGGAAAATCATCATCAGCTCCGGTGGCGGATCCTGCTGCAGCGGGGGCTCCTCCGGATACGGGATGGGAGGAGGATATGGTGGATCCTCAGGATCGAAGAGCATCATCGGAGGGGGAAGCAGCTCCTCGGGGTGCTGCGGTGGAGGATCCAGCTATGGGATGGGAGGAGGATACGGTGGTGGATCCTCAGGGTCTAAGAGCATCATCGGAGGGGGAAGCAGTGGAGGATGCTCAGGTTATGGGATGGGAGGAGGATACGGTGGATCCTCAGGGTCGAAGTCCATCATTGGAGGGGGAAGCAGTGGAGGATGCTCAGGTTATGGCATGGGTGGAGGGTACGGTGGTGGATCTTCAGGATCTAAGACCATCATCGGAGGGGGAAGCAGCTCCTCGGGGTGCTGCGGTGGAGGATCCAGCTACGGGATGGGTGGAGGATACGGCGGTGGGTCCTCGGGGTCAAAGAGCATCGTTGTAGGTGGAGGTTCCTCTGGGTATTGTGGCGGAGGATCCTCAGGTTATGAGGTGGGCGGAGCGTGTGGTGGCGTGTCCTCAGGAACCAAGATCATCCTGGGAGACGGAGGCAGCTCCTCGGGGTGCTGCAGTGGAGGATCCAGCTACGGGATGGGTGGAGGATATGGAGGATCCTCAGGATCAAAGAGCATCATCGTAGGGGGAGGTTCCTCTGGGTACTGCAGTGGAGGATCCTCGGGCTATGGGATGGGAGGAGGGTACGGTAGTGGCTCCTCAAAGGTCATCATGGGAGGTGGAGGCAGCAGTGGATCCTCGGGATGCTGTGGTGGAGGATCCAGCTACGGCATGGGAGGAGGATACGGAGGTGGATCTTCGGGCCAGACCATCATCATCAGCTCCGGCGGTGGCGGCGGGGGCTACTCCCAGCAGAAATGCCCCATTGTCGTCCCCAGCGTGATGTCCCACCAGAGCAAGCAGAGCTCCTGCTGGCCCTACGGCCAGCTGAAGTAACAGCCCGTAAATATATGTTATAAATAATATAAATTATTTATATTATTTAATAGCTGCAGCTCCAGTTCTGAGTCTCCTTCGCCCGGCTCTGCTGCCTGGTCCTTCCCAGTGTGTCCCCAACTGTCCCCTGGGCGCTCCATCCTCATGTGACAACTCCAGGGTCCACCTGCTCCTGGTGTTGGGCTGCCCTTGATAATGTCCTGCTGCTTTTCCAAAGGAAAACTTGGGAAAACTTCCCACTTTTTACATCCAATAAATGTTATAATTGCTCAAACCTGCCCTTTTTTTTTTTTCTTTCTTTTTTTGGGGGGGTAGGGGGGGTGGAGTTAATTTATTTCTTGCAATATCAACCTGCACTTGATGGTCTTGGGATGTAGAAATGTCTCTGGTGAGGTGTTTTCATTCCAAAGCCACCCGGTTTACGGCCCCGGAGGTTTTGCACCTTCGTTTTCCACCCGGGCTCTGCGAGGGAGGAACGGAACGTCCCAAAATTCAAAGGAACCACAGCACCAAAACCACGACAAAACCATAAAACCTCGACAAAACCATAAAACCACGACAACATCCACGGCTTTGCCATCCTCCCTCTTCCTGCAGCAAACCTGAGGGAACGGCCTCGAGGTGGGAAATCAGCAGGAATTTCCCCATGGAAAAGGGGGTCAGGGCTTGGCAGGGGCTGCCCGGGGAGGTTTGGAGTCCTCATCCCTGGAGGAATTCCAAGAAATTCCTGGACGTGGCCCTCCGGGCTGGCTGACAAAGCTGGGACAGGCTGGATTTCATGGTCTGGGGGGGCTTTTCCAACCTCGGGGATTCTGGAATCCCATGATTTTATAGGGAAGCCTGACCTGCGAACCAGCCAGCCCGGGCAGGAGGGAATAAAACCAGCAGCAAAAAAAACCCCAAACCCCTCGGGCAGCTCCAAATCTTCCTCCCGGCCTCAAATCCCTCCCTTGCCAGGCTCTGCACCCTGTCCCACCACCCCAGGCACGGATTTCTCCCCGGGGATGAGATTTTGGGATTCCCTTTCCCCTTCCAAAACTCCCCGGAGCTGAGCGGAGCCGGTCCAGCCTCCAGGAACTCAAATTTGCCACCCCCAGAGCACCGGTGCTCTTTCCAAAGCAGAGGAAGGAGATGGAAAAAGAAGGATGGGAGGGATTTAATTCCTCATTAAGTCCGGCCAGGCTGGGTTGAAGCACCGGGACATTCACACCTCCGCAAATTCTGTCCTGGGGCACCCTTGGCACACTTGGAAAATTCCCACTCAAGGGCATCAATCACTTGGAACAAACTTCTGGTTCGTATGCAGATGTTTTCCTCGGGGAAAAAAACAAAAAAAAACCCAAACACAAAAACCAAAACAAAAACAAAAAAAGCAAAACAAAAAGAACAAAGAAAGAAAAACACCCCCGCAAAAAAAAAAAAATTAAAAAAAAAAAAATAAAAGAACCCAAAATACCACGCACAAAAAAAAAAAAAAAAAAAATTAAAAAGACAAAAACCTCCCCCTGGAGCCACCAGGGAGCTGCGGGAAGGGAACCAGCTTGTCACCAGAGCATCAGTTTGTCACCGGAGCATCCCTGAGCATTTCTGGGTCTCGCTGCTCCTTCTCCACCCACATCCCCACCCACCCGTGCCGGGGCTGGGGGCCCCAGGGTTCCCGCGGAGCCCGGGGCAGGGGCGCAGGAATTGGCTCATTAAGCAGAAGTAACAATTAACAGCGGCGAAAATGAGCGGTGGTGAAGGCAGATACGGATCGGGAGTCAAAGCAAACACTTGGAAATCGCCGTTCGGTAAATAAATCCTTCTCATTCCCGAGGGTGTCTCACTTCCCATCCGCGTTAAACGCCGTATAAATGGTGCCGAGGCTGTTAAAGCTCCTCATTCCGTCGACTTTTACCTTCTAAATGTGTTTCCGATGGCTGAAGAGGGTAAGTCCGGGGTTGGTGGGGATTTTTTTCTGGGATTTTATCACTTTCCTGGTGATGGGATGTGATTTGAGCTCTTGGCTGGGCCACGTCCTGGGGGTCTGGGTGGGCTCCTGCTCCTTTCTGGATCCAAATCCTGGGGGAAAAGGGGAAATCAAGGCTCCAGACTGGGCTGCAGAGGGATGAGAAGGGTTAAAAACCTTAAAAAGGGTGGGTCTGTGGTGGCACAATCTTTGTGGGTTTGAATGTGCAGGGCACATTTTTATATTAATTAATAATCAGCCTAAATGAGTGTGCAGGACACTTTTTAAATAGTAATTAATTAATTATTAATTTTGATATTAAATCATTTAGATATTAATTAATTTTGATATTAATTATTCGCCAATCGAATAGTATAAAATAGAGACACATCCCATAAATAAAGGAGTCCCTTTCAACCTTCTGGAGTTCGTTGTAGTACAAACCAGCGTCAGGACATCAAGAAGTCCCTGCTAGGAAAAGGAATGAAAACAAACTTGCAGTTTACAAAAACATTTCTCCCGTTTGCAGAAACGAAAAGAAATTCTTCTGGGAAAAGAAATTCGGAAAACCCAACACGCCTCAGGCACGGAACTAACAGCGTTTTCATTTCGATATCCGCAGAAAGCCAATCCGATACCAAATACATGAAATATAACATTTTAATAAATACAATAATACAATATAAATACAACAAAAATAACATTTTTCCCTTCCCTCTTGCAGATTTACCACTTCCTCCGGCGGAAATGTTCCCGGCGGAGCCGCGGCTACAGCCGGGAGATCTCCCTGAGCCACGGCGGGTTTTGCTCCGGGAGTTTCTCCACCCGCCACGGCCGCGGCTCCTGGTCCTGCGGCCGGGAAGGATCCGTCACCTTCACCCGCAGACCCTCGCCCTGCCCGCCCCCACCACCCCCGGCCCCCTTCAGCATCTCGGGGGGCTTCTCCTGTGACGCCCACGGCTCCCTGGAGGTCTCTCACGGCAGGGATCGTGGGGTGACGTCCGGCTGGGATGTGACAGCGGGGACAATCCCGGTTTACGGCCCCAGAGCGGGGATGGGGTACGGCAGTGAGGACGTGGGGTCAGGAGGAGGAGCAATTTATCACCCGGGGGGTTTGGGATCGGCTGAGGGAGCGGGGTATGGGTACACCGCACCCCTGAGCGACCCCCTGACCACTGAGGGGTCGGGGTATTACGGGGCGGGGTTGGGATATGGGGTTGGGGCATTGCCGGGCCCCGAGCTCGGCCCTGCAGGCACGGGGTGCGCCCAGGTGGTGCAGCAGAAATGCCCCGTGGTGGTCCCACCGCCCATCCAGAGCCAGCAGTGCAAGCAGAGCCCCCAGTGGCCCCCCGTCCAGAAGAAGTGACCGGCCCAGCAGCTTTTCCCAAATCCCAGAAGTACCCCCCCCGGATGTGCCCGGCGTGGAATTTTCCCCTGGTGGTATCACAGAGCCCCGCATCCCTCATCTGGGGCTGTGCTGACAGCAGCGCCCCCAAGAACTGCTGGGAAAAAAAAAAAGGGGGGGATTTGCGATGGGAAAAGGTTCTTTTCTCACGGGGTTGGAAAATAAAACCTCACGGTCTGTGGGTAGCTCCAATACCGGGACGATTTCTTTTCATTTCGGGCTCGCTCACTCAAAATCCTCAAGGAATCTCCGCAACACAAAGGACCTTCTTCATTCGTGTTTTAAACCCAGTCATTCGTATTTCAAACCCAATTTAGGTGTAATATTTATATTGGTACAATTTAAACACAGCTTTTTCAACAGCCAGAGAGGTTCAGGTGGCAAGAGGACGGTGCCAGTGGCGCCCAGTGACAGGACAAGGAGCGTGGCCATAAACCAAACCCCGAGTTCCACCTCAGCACGAGGGAGAACCTTTTTCCCTGGAGCAGGCAGAGCCCAGGGAAGGAGCAGAGTCTCCCCCTTCCAGAGACATCCCAAACCCATGGGATGGGACAAATCCCTGTGCCCCCTGTGCTCCCAGCTGGAGACTGGGACGTCTCCAAAGGTCCCTTCCAACCCCAACCGCTCCAGAATCCTGTCCTGGAGATGCCGTTCCCACCCCACGGAGCCCCGTGAGCGTTATCACCGAGCTCAATCCCGGGGGGATTTCCCCGGATTATCGTTTATTATGATGATTATTGTTTACAGCCCGACCCTGGCAGCCAAAGGTTGTTTACGCGGCAGCAAAATTCCCGAAGTCCCGGAGATTGTTGGGGATGGCGAAACCTCCTGCGTGAGGCAACCCCGAGGAGCTCCTTGGCTCGCTCCCCAGAACCTGCTCCTGGCATTCATTGATGGGATCAAGGCCCTAAATTAGGCACGGGGAGAGGAGGGATCCACCGCTGGTTGGGACGTGGGGTTTGCCCAACGTTTAATCCTCCACGACTCTTCTCCGGGGTTGACTCATCCAAATATTTGTCAGGAAGGAAAAAAAAAAAGAAACGCCCATGGGCCTGGGTCCATTTAAAAGTGAGGCATCAAAGCAGATTTTTTTTTGTTTTTCACCGTTCTGCTTTCACCCACCTTGGGGGGATTTTGAGCCTTTCAACTCGGTAAAAATCCAGAAAACTTTGCCCTGAAAGACCCAAAATCGTCTGAGCTCTAAACCCGTGTTTGATGCCAAGGGATCCTTCACACGTAAAGTGGTGTAAGATAATCACGTGGGGACAATTACACAAGATTTTCATCACCAGCCCCATTAAATTCCATTCTAAAATTAGGCAGCGTTATCATTTATTTGCTTTTTATTTCTGTTTCTAAAACCTACCACTTCGTTATTGATATTTCTGTGCCTTGCCTTCCTTCACGAAGGGAGCAAAAAAATTCTGAAAGCTCAAATTCCCAGAGAATTCCAGAAAACCAAGGCTGGGACCCTTCAAATATTTGTGTTTATCCAGCTGACTGAAAACCACCTCAACACTTCGGTCCCTCCCAAAACCAAGAAAAGAGAAAATGCTTTAAAATTCCATTTCTTACTCCCTGGTTCTTGAGGCTCCTCTCAAAGGGCGCTGCCCAGGCTTGGATGGTTCAATATTTAATATTGAATTAAGGCAATAATTCAACGTTGAAATAATATTTACTATTTAATATCATTACATATTAATATTTAATATTACTATTTAATAATTCAATATTTAATTAAAGCAGCCAGAAGAGGGTGAGTTTGCACCCGGAGGTTGGACACGAGGAGACAAAGCTGAGCTCAGAGCCCTCCCCAGAGCTCAGCTCAAACCCGAGGCTGGGAGGAGTCCCAGGCTGGGTTTTATCCTCGGCACGGCGAGGGTTCCTCCCCTCGCCTTGTGCAACAGGGCAGGGACGAGTCATCCTGTGAGGAACTCTGATAACACGGGGCTCATCCCAAAGGCTGATAAGACAGGGCTCAATCCTGAACTCTGATAACACAGGGCTCAATCCTGAACTCTGATAACACGGGGCTCATCCCAAAGGCTGATAACCAGGACTCATCCCAACTCTCGTAACACAGGGCTCATTCTCAGCTCTGATAAGCCGGCACTCATCCAGAGCTCTGATAAGCCAGGGCTCATCCTGAACTCGGATAACACAGGCCTCATCCCCAGCTCTGATAAGCCAGGACTCATCCAGAGCTCTAATAAACCAGGCTCATTCCCGACTCTGATAAACCAGGGCTCATTCCCAGCTCTGATAAGCCAGGACTCATCCAGAGTTCTAATAAACCAGGCTCATTCCCGACTCTGATAAACCAGGGCTCATTCCCAGCTCTGATAAGCCAGGACTCATCCAGAGTTCTAATAAACCAGGCTCATTCCCGACTCTGATAAACCAGGGCTCATTCCCAGCTCTGATAAGCCAGGACTCATCCAGAGCTCTAATAAACCAGGCTCATTCCCGACTCTGATAAACCAGGGCTCATTCCCAGCTCTGATAAGCCAGGACTCATCCAGAGCTCTAATAAACCAGGCTCATTCCCGACTCTGATAAACCAGGGCTCATTCCCAGCTCTGATAAGCCAGGACTCATCCAGAGTTCTAATAAACCAGGCTCATTCCCGACTCTGATAAACCAGGGCTCATTCCCAGTTCTGATAAGCCAGGACTCATCCAGAGCTCTGATAAGCCAGGACTCATCCTGAACTCGGATAACACGGGGCTCGTTCCCAACTCTGATAAATCAGGACTCATCCCAAGCTCTGATAACACAGGGCTCAATCCCGACTCTGATAACACAGGTCTCATCCCAAGCTCTAATAAACCAGGCTCAATCCTGACTCTGATAAGACAGGGCTCGTTCCCAGCTCAGATAAGCCAGGACTCATCCCGAGCCTGTCGGTGCTTGCTAAGCCGCGCTCTCCCGCAGCCGTTGGTGGAACAGGCCGAGCAGCAAACACGGATCTGGCTCCCGGATCAAAGGCTCCGGCTGGCGCCTCTGGAGAGAAACTCCAGGAATTGTTCCAGCGATAAACGGGAACCTCCCCTCGGCTCCAGGGATCCCTGCCCAGAGAAACCTCCCGGCTCCGTGAGGGAGCTCAGGTGGAAAATGGGTGGAAAACACCTCAGGAGTCCTGCTGGAATTCCATGGTTGGGATGGGAATGGGAGGGAAAATGAGGAATGGGGAAGGGAAATGAGGAATTGGGAGGGGAAATGAGGAATCAGGAGGGGAAATGAGGAACAGGGAGGGGAAATGAGAAATGGGGAGGGAAAATGAGGGACCAGGAGGGACAATGAGGGACAGGGATGGAAAATGAGGAACGGGGAGGGGAAATGAGGAACTGGGAGGGAAAATGAGGAACAGGGAGCGGAAATGAGGAACAAGAAGGGAAAATGAGGAATGGGGATGGAAAATGAGGGACCAGGAGGGGCAATGAGGGACTGGGAGGGACAATGAGGGACCGGGGCTGTTGCAAACCTGCAGTTGCATCCCCGGTTGCACCATCCCGGTGCTCTGCACTCAGATGCTCCCATCCCGCCCCAGGGCAGAGCTGGCGGGGCTGGGGATGCGTGGGGAGCTCGGGCTGCACGGTCCCTGACCCAGCGTTTTACTCACAGCTTACTCACGGGTGTAAGGTTTGCACAAGCGACTTCCGCCGGCAGCGATCTGCCGGCAGATAAAGCGGAGTAAAACCCGAGGAAAAACGGGATTTTTCAAAGAGAAAATTCCATGTGGGGCATCTCAGGGCTGGGGAAAAATGTCAGCGATGAGAGTTGGTGGTGACTGTGTCAGGGATGGCGGAAAAGCCATAAAATGAGGTGGGAAGTGGATGGACGCAGAATCCGGGAACCGTGGAAGCACAAAAATCTCAGAATCCCTGATCCCACAATCACTGCGGGGGAGCAGGGTCACCCGGAGCAGGTGACACAGGGACACGTCCAGGAGGGTTTGGGATGACTCCAGAGGGGCCTGGACACTCCAGGCCTTCCCTGGGAAGCCGTTCCAGGGCTCTGCCACCCTCTGTGGGGAGAAATTCTCCCTCACCTTGAGGGAACCTGGTTACATTTTTTGGGGAATTCGCAGGGAGAAGCCGACGCTTCCCAAAGTTGCTTCCTGGGTCTGCCAGGTCATTTCCCAGCCAGAGCCTCCCACAGACCTCTCCACCCTGGTTCTGGGACCCTCAGCTCACTCCTGGCACCTGCAGGTGTCTCACGGGGTGAAAATCCCTTTTAAAGACATTTCCCAAAGATGCCCAACCGGGACTTTCTAAGAATTTCCCATTTTTTTCACGGCGAGGACCCGAGAGTGGCGGGGGTTTTTTCTCCACGAAGAACCCACAAGGTTTTTTTTTTTTTTATTCTGCCAAGACCAGTCGGGGAGGACTGAGCCACCGGGCACCTCTCCTTCCTTCCTGCCGGACTCGGGGTGAGAGGTTTCGGCAGGACGGGAAGCCCAAAACTCCGCCACCTTTGCCACCCGTTTTGCAACCTAAAAAATGAAAAAACTCATCGCGCCGTGAGGGTGAGACAGCCGGGCCGCCCACACGGTTTTCACTGCCGAGCCCGCCGGGGCAGGGCGCAATTAAAAGCTGTGTAAGACGAGGAAGACAATCCCGAGGCTGACAAGTCAATCAAAGAAACGGGGTGGAAGGAGCTTTGGAAGGTGGTGGTGGGGGGTAATTACGGGGGGGGTGCGGCTGTTTTGTAAATACCTTTGGTCATCTTTTTTGCCCCCGGGGGGAGTGATTGCGTTTTTCAGGAAGGGACTCGGGGACTGTATAAAAAGGTCCTCGGAGGGGAGAGCAGCTCATTCACTCCGCTTCTCCTCCTCCTCCTCTTCCTCCAGAGCCTTCGCAGCCGAGGTGAGTCCCTGCTCCGCCTTTAATTCCAGGGAAAATTCCCTGCGCTGAGCTGAGCTGAGCTTTGCTCTGGGGGAGCATTTCCTGGGGTTATTGAGAGCCAAATCCTCGGCTCCGTGGCTCTCGGGGCTGTTTTTGTGCTCCCAGAAAATCAGGACGTGGAATTTTGTTACCTGTAGTTCCATCTGGCGCTTTCCAGGATCCCAAAAAAGGACGAACTGGAAATGAATGGAAGCAAAAAATGGGATTTTGGGGGTGAATGGGAGACAGCAGGCTGATCTTTCTTGAGAAACCTTGGGGTTAAGCTGGGAATTTTAATTGCATTTATAAGCCTGACTCCTTTGCTAAGCTCCTTTGGAAAACATTCAGGAGATGAAAGCATTAAAACCTGCCTGAAGAAATTCGGGGAAGAGCGGAGAAGGCGGATTTAAACTGGATTAAAACGGAGAGAGGGAGGAGCAGCAGGATCCTCTTCCAGCTCAGCATCCCGGACGCCTTCTGCCTCCCTGAAATCCCAGGAGAGGGTCGGGAAGTGCTCAGATTTATTCCCTCAGGAAGTCGGGCCTGGAGGAAGCAGAGGGCTCCGGGAGGGAGGAAGGCGCAGGAATTTGTCTTTATTTTGGGATTTTTGTCCCCCGGGGCTCTGCCTGGCTGTGCCAGGGCCCCTCGAGGCGACGAGGTTTTGGGATTCTTGCCGAGGCGCCTCTTTGCTGGCGGCGGGATATCCCAGCGTCACACGGAGCATCCGCTCCTCCGGGAGCATCCCGGGATGCAGCCAAGGAAGAGCAGGGAAAGGGCTCAAGGAATAGCAGGGAAGTGGCTCAAAAAATAGCTGGAAAATGGCTCAAGGAGAGCAGGAATATGGCTCCAAAAATAGCAGGGACACGGCTCAAGCAGAGTAGGGAAATGGCTCAAGGAATAGCAGGGAAGTGGCTCAAGGAAAAACAGGAAAATGGCTCAAAAAATAGCAGGAAAATGGCTCAAGGAAGAAGAGGGAAATGGCTCAAGGAAGAGCAGGGAAGTGGCTCCAGGAAGAACAGGGAACCAGCTCATGCAGCCCAGCAGGAACAGAGGCCAGGGCAGCTGAGGGCACTCGAGAGGGAGCTCAGCTGGTCCAGGCTGACCCAGCACTGTGGGAATGAAACCCCAGACTGGGGAAACTGGACGGGCACCAAGGCAAATCCTGCCGGGGCCCCACGGCAGAACAGGGAGAGAGCAGGGAACGGCGCCCTCCCCTCACCTAACCCCAAAACTCCTTCTCCTCCCCAGCTCTCCTCCGAAAAAATGTGCTCCCGCGAGAACCGAGGCTGCCACAGCTCCGAGAGCTCCTCCTGCCACGGGGGCAGCTCGTCCTGCCACGACAGCGACCGCTCCTGCCACGGCTCCGAGGGCGTCGTGTGCCACGAGGTGACCGCGGTGCCCGACGTCACCCCCGTGGTGGTGCTGACCCCGCAGTGCCCGGTGCCCACGGGCCAGGTGGCCCAGGTGGCCCAGGTGCCGTGCCAGCAGCAGCAGCAGCAGATCAAGCAGCCGGTGCAGTGGCCGCCGCAGCAGCAGCAGAAGTGAAGAGCGGGGTGACCCCAAAGCTGCTCCTGTCCCCTGAGCTTGGACAGGCCCTGCCTCATCTCCTGCAGCCCCTTCCCCTGCTCCTGAGAACCCCAAAAGTGGCATTAGCGCGGTGGATTTGGGATTTTGTTTTTCCCTCCCCCCCCCCCCCCCACATCAAGAATTCCGATGTGTTCCCCGCTCCCGTCTCCGGATTAATTAAAGCCTAAAGCTCATCAAACCCGCTGGCGTCCTGGTGTTTTTCCACTGGTTTTTGCCTTTATCTTTGGCATCGTTCCCGAAGCTGGCTGGGCTCTCAGGGGAGCAGCTTTCCACGGCTCCCTCCCCTCCCCAGGGCATTCCAGCGGCTGGGATGGCTCAGCCGGGCAGTCCCTCCACACACCTTGGGCACCTGCCAGGCCGATTTCCAAAGCTCTGTGGGGCCGGAGGTGCAGATCAGCATCTCTGCAATCCCTTGGCCGGGAGCCCCAGACCCTCACGGGAATGCTGTGGAGGGTTTGGAGTTTGTTCCTGGCTGGTGAGCACAGGGAAGGCTCCCTCTGGGAATTCTGGAGATCCCCAAAAACGGGAGGATATGAGCAGAGCGAGGACCACGTCATGCTCAGGGTTCCTTCTGAGCCCTCCAAACGCAGAATTTGGGGCGTTTTGGTGTTTTCTGCAGAGGGAACTCTCCCTGCTTTGAAAATCCCATCAAGGGTCTGCGTACCCTGGAGGAAATCCCAGAGTAACTGAGGTTGGAAAAGCTGCCCAAGACCTTTGAGTCCGACTTGTCCCCACCTTGTCCCCAGGGCCACCTCCAGGTGTTCCCTGGACACCTCCAGGTTTGGGCACTCCAAACCTCCCTGGGCAGCCCCTGCCAAGCCCTGGCCGCCCTTTCCATGAGGAAATTCCTCCTGATTCCATCCTGAGCCTCCTGCCAGGGAGTTGTGCAGAGCCCAAAATTCCCCCTGAGCCTCTTTTCCTCCAGGCTGAGCCCCTTCCCAGCTCCCTCAGGATCTCTCCAGCCCCTTCCCAACCTCTGGACCCTCTCCAGCCCCTCCTGAGTGAGAAAAAAAACATTCCCAGTTCCTCCCGAGTTTTAAATTGATTTAAAACGCAAAAGTTCCGAGTGCCCCTTGTAGACGTGAAAGGAAAAAATAATAAAAAAGGGATGTGGGGTGAAGGGGTGTCCATGGAAACCTGCAGCTGGATTTCTCCAGCCAGGCTCTGGGGTCGGTGGCTCTGTGGGGTGAGGGCAGCCCTGTGTGACACGCTGCAGACATTTAATGAGCCACGGGTTAGTCCCGAGCTCCTGAAAGGAGCCAGGAAGGTGCCATTAGTGCTCCTTTAATTGGTGCTCTTAATTAAAGCAACGAGCAGCCTCAGCCCCAGGTGTGAGGTCCATGATGGCAGAGCCAGGAATGAACGGCGGGGTCGGGAACGTGCGGCTCCAGCCTGGCACGGGGACACCACGGGGACACCACGGGGACACCACGGGGACACTATGGGGACACTATGGGGACACTATGGGGACACCAGAGAGCAGTGCCAGCCTGGCACAGGGACAGCCTGGCACGGAGACACCACGGGGACACCACGGGGACACCACGGGGACACCACGGAGACACCATGGGGACACCACGGGGACACCACGGGGACACCACGGGGACACCATGGGGACACTATGGGGACACTCGAGAGCAATGCCAGCCTGGCACAGGGACAGCCTGGCATGGGGACACCATGGGGACACCAAGAGGAAATCATGGGGACATCACAGGGACATCACAGAGCGGTGCCAGGCTGGCACGGGGACACCATGGGGACACCACGGGGACACCACGGGGACACCATGGGGACACTATGGGGACACCAGAGAGCAATGCCAGCCTGGCACAGGGACAGCCTGGCATGGGGACACCATGGGGACACCAAGGGGACATCACAGAGTGGTGTCAGCGCCAGTCCCCGTCTCCCCCCGGGCAGTGCCAACCCCACCCCAAGCCCTCGGGGGCGCAACCCCCGGCAGACGGGAGGCTCCAGGCTGGGTCTGAGCCCGGCTCTGTGGGAGGGGGAGATAAAATCTCCCAATTTGATCCTTCCCGAGCAATCCAGGATTCCACCCACACTCCCGGCAGAGCCAGAGCGTTCCAGGCTGTGTCACTTCGCGGAAGGAAAGGCTCGGGAGGACGGAGACAGGGGATCTTTGCCGAGCTGGAGCTCTGTTATCTCCTCGCACATCTGCAGGGAAGGCTGCAGAATTCCAGCAGGAAATTGTCCCCTCCCGCAGCAGCAAAGGTGCCGAATCCCTTCGGAGAAACATTCCAGGGAAATTCTCTCCCCTTCGAACTGTTTGCAGCAAGCACGGGTTGGTTGGGGCAGGGGTGCAAACGCGGGGCCTGTGGGTGATTTTAAATATATATTATATATATTTATATATAATATAATATTATATATACTATATATTAAATATATTATATATTATATATTATGTTTTTGTATATTATATATAATACATATATATGTATATGTATGTGTATATATATATATATATATATTTAGTTCCAGGCCAGTGGCAGCCCTGCTGGGCTCCAGCTGCTCATCCCACTTTTCATGGAGCTGGAAAATTCCAGAGTGAGCCACTCCTGGCGAACGGGGGCTCTACCCTCGCACAACCCTCAGACATTTCTTTTTCCTGATTTTTTTTTTCTTTTTTTTTTCTTCTCTTCTTTTTTTTTTTTTTTTTTTTTTTTTTGGGTCATTTTTCTCTCCTCACTTGATAGCAAATCTCCCCCCCACACGTGGCCAAAAATCCCCAAAACGCTGCCTGGCTGCAGCCTGAACCCAAACCTGGCAGGGAAGAGTTCCCAGGTTTGTTCCGTGCCCTGGGATAACGAAGCTCAGCCGGGAAGGGACCAGCGTGAGGGATCCCGGTGAGTCAACAGAGCATCACCCCAAATCCTTCGTGCCTCACCCCTAATCCCCGGTGCCATCCCGGTGTTGACACATTCCTGCCTTTTATGGGGCCAGGAGATGTAATTGACGGGGTCAGATGGGCATGACTTGTACCCAGGCACGGGAGCCCAAAGTCTGCCCGTGATTCACGGGAAAATCTGGGTCTGCAGTGTCTCCTCCATCCCTTTGCTGCGTTTGTGTCTCTCGTGAGCTTCGTCCCTGCCTCGTCATCCCCGAAGTCATCCCAGAAGTGCTGGGAGCGGGGCAGCAACTGCAGCGCTTTGTGCCAGCTGAAATTAAAATAAATTCTGAGCGAAATCAGAAAATAAAATAACCCTGAGAGGGTGAGCAGGACTTGGGGCACCCGGGAGGTGTCCGAGGAACGCCTGGATGTGGCGCTCAGGGCTCTGGGATGGGGACAATGTGGCCAAAGGTTGGGCTCAGGGGTCTGGGAGATCTTTTCCAACATCAGTGATGCTGGAAATGTGGGGTTCTGTTCACCTCAGGCCATCCCGTCCCGGGGTTTGGATCCCCAAAACCACGTTGGAAAAGCAGAATAAAACAGGGCCTGAAGGGCCAGGTGGGTTTGCTTGGCCAGGTCTGGGTGGGTGGGGATCCACAGAGGTGGCAGAACCTGTGACCCCATGGACAGGAACCCACCCTGGAGCAGGTTTTGTGGTAGTCCATGGACAGGAACCCACCCTGGGCCAGGTTTGGTGGCACCCCATGGACAGGAACCCACTCTGGGGCAGGTTTGGTGACAGAACCCAAGGACCGTGGACAGGAACCCACCCTGGGTCAGGTTTGGTGGCGCCCCATGGACAGGAACCCACCCTGGGTCAGGTTTGGTGGTGCCCCATGGACAGGAACCCACCCTGGGGCAGGTTTGGTGGCACCCCATGGACAGGAACCCACCCTGGGGCAGGTTTGGTGGCACCCCATGGACAGGAACCCGCTCTGGGGCAGGTCTGGTGGCATCACCCGTGACCCCATGGACAGGAACCCGCTCTGGGGCAGGTCTGGTGGCATCACCCGTGACCCCATGGACAGGAACCCGCTCTGGGGCAGGTCTGGTGGCATCACCCGTGACCCCATGGCCTTGGTGGCACCTGGAGGAGAAGTCCTCGCTGGGCCACACTGAGCAGGCAGGTTGGAATTACCGATGAAGGACGGATTTGGGCTGATGTAAATCTCCCGTTGAGATATCCGGCCCCATTGGGCAATCCCCCTGGAGCATTCCTGCCCCAAACCTAAATCCCCAGGGATTAACATCAATAATTGTCGGTGGAGGTCGGTCAGGTGGAGCTCCCGGCCCACGTGACCCCGAGGAATTGGAATTCCTGGATTTACCAACACCTCCTCTGTCCCTGAGCTGATCCATCTGAGAGGCGCTGGCGTCACTTCACGTGAAATTCCTTCCAATCTCCTTCATAGGGAGGCGAAGGAATTAACGAGCTAATAATAATTACAATGCTAAAAAGCACCGAGCATCAAAGGGAGAATACGGGAAGCTGATGGAAATGGGCTGGGATCTGTAATTAGGGATGCCTCATGTCCCAGATAAACCCTGTGCAAAAGTATAAAAGGTTTTCCCATCCCAGTTTCCCTTCACTCGCTGCTCTGCTCCAAAACAGCTCCGTCCCCACTGCTCAAGGGTGAGTCCAGTTTTTCTTTTCCCCTTCGATTTTTCATTCCCCCCTCTTCGATTTTTCGTTCCCCTCTCTTCAATTTTTCATTTCCTCTCTTCAATTTTTCATTTCCCCTCTTCAGTTTTCATTCCCCCCTTCAACTGGGACTTCAAAAAGTCCCTAATTTTTCTTTAGGGAGCTGGATGTTTTCCCACGAGTTTGGGTAGAACTGGAGGGTTGGATATTCCCTCCTCGCCTCTGGATCTCGGTCCTGGCTGGAGACCAAGTTCTTGTTACCCACAGGAGGAAAATGTTAAAACAGATGAGAAGAAAGGGCCTCGAGCAGAGGCTCGAGTCAAACCAAAATAACAAAAAGGGTAGAAAATACAGAGAGAGGGGTTTGGTGGGAAAAGAACTGGGAGGTTTCCAAGCAGGAGGAACCTGAGGGTCTGGAGCTGCTCTTGGGAAACGGATGTTTGGGCCAGTTTTTCCTCTGGGAATCCAGTCCCATTGGAAATGGATGTTTGGGCCATTGAATCAAGTCCCATCCATAAAATCTCCTGGGTTCAGTGTGGGATTAAAGCATCTCCCAACAACACCGGCCCCAATTCCTCACCCCTGAATAAAATTAGGAGGAAAACGGGGAACCCCGGGGCAAATATCCACGGGCTTTAGTGAGGGATTAAAGCATCTTCCAACACCACCAGCCCCATTTCCTCACCCCTGGAGAAATTAGGAGGAAAACGGGGAACCTCAAGGCAAATGTCTGTGGGCTTTAGTGAGGGATTAAAGCACCTCCCAACACCACCGGCCCCATTTCCTCACCCCTGGAGAAATTAGGAGGAAAATGGGGAATCCCAGGGCGAATATCTCTGCCCGCTGTGACCGCTCCTCTCCTCCCTGCAGCCCTGCCACAACTCCAGCACGATGTGTTCCCGCGGGTCCTGCCACAGCCACGAGACCTCGTGCCACGAGTCCCGCTCCTCCTGCCACGACTCGGGGCCCTCCTGCCACTACACCATCCAGAGGCAGCCCGTGCAGAAGTTCAGCTACGTGCAGCCCTGCTGCCCGCCCGTGCAGCCCTGCTACGCCCCGGTGCAGCGTTACTGCCCCCCAATGCAGCCCTGCTGCGCCCCGATGCAGCGTTACTGCCCCCCGGTCTGTCCCCAGGTCACCAAGAACATCTGCAAGCTGCCAACCTACCCCAAGTACTGAGGGTCGCTCCTGCCTGGGGTGCTCTCCACGCCTAAAGCCTGAATTGATGGTTCTTTATTCCCATTTCTAATTTGATTCTCTGTCCATAATTAGAATTTGGTTCCTGGTTTTGCTCCTGTTCGGTTTAATTTGTCTCCACAAAGCTGGGGGGGTGATTCCTGCCGCCCTTCGCCCCACCCGGCAGCCTCCAAAACAATAAAATTTGATTTTCCCAAAGCAAAAAAGAGGTTTTTGGCCTGTTCATTCTTTGACCTTTTCTTTTTTTATTTTTCTTCGGAGTAATTCTTACCTCCAGCTTCTTGGTCACCACTTCTCGCTCTTTTCTCCTCAAGCCGATCACAGTGTGTCCCTAAAACTTCAAAAATAATAAAAAGCCAGTGGTTCCAGAGGCGTTTCTGGAGCAGATGAGGGCTCGGGGAGCTCCTCTGCACCCTCTTTATTCACATATCAACACACAGAATATGAATTTATACGTTTATATCCAGGAGGAATCGTTCCCAAGAGGGTGGTGAGCCCTGGAGGTGTCCAGGGGACCCCTGGGATGGTGGGAGATGTCCCTGCCCGTGGCAGGGGTGGCACTGGAGACCTTTAAAGTCCCTTCCCATCCAACCCAACCTCAGTGTGGGACTGTCCCTGTCCCCTCCTCAGCAGCTCCTCACACTTCACTCGTCCCTCTGACTCAGAGCCACAAACCTTCCGAGGTGTCTAATAAATGCAAATAAGCACCTCGTGGGTTTTCCCAACCCCTGCTTCTTTCACTGGGCTCCAAATTACTGTTTTCAGCGACAATTGCTGGCGCTTAAAATAAGTGTGAAGTGTCTCCGGGCTTTTGGCGAGCTCAGACTTTCCTTATCTCCCGAGTCCGGCTGAGACACCAGTTCCAGAACTGGCTCTGTGGCTGCATCAGCTTCCCCACGAGCCCAGCGAGCAGACTCAGCTGGAATTAATGACCCTGGGAGTCGGGTGAGATGATCTTTAATGTCCCTTCCAACCCCAAATCGTTCCGTGTTTCCCTGATTCCGCGGATTCCTCCTGCCTGACGGGGAATTGACTCAGGGGCCGCCCCCAAAAAGGAGTTTTAATCCACCCCAGGTGGAGAATTTCTACATCACAGCTGACAGCAAAGTTCAGATTCTCCTAAGCAAGGACTGGCTCTAAAAGATTTTCTCAAAAGCTTTTGGGTTTCTGACAGATTAATAAAAAAGAATCATAAGATAGTTTGGGTTGGGAGGGACCCTAAACATCATCTCATTCCCTGACCCCTGAGTTGTTCCTGCGGCCCTCACCTGGATAAAAGTCACAGGAAAGGGACAATCACTCATTTCATGGTCCTAAAACCTTCGGCTGCTCTGAGAGAAGCAAAGAGCCAAATGTGGGAATGAACAAAAACTACAAAACCACTCAAAAATAAAACAGGACCCCGCAGAAATCTAAAAATCCGGGGTAGAAAACGGGTTGCCAAGAGGTAAAATCCTCACACAAACCCTTCCCGCTGAGGATTCGAGATCGCCTCCATCCAGGAGGAACCTGAGCAGGAAAATATTGTGCCACAAAAACCAAAAAAAAAACCAAAACAGCTGACGGTTGGCAAACAGAACGGGAAAAAAAAAAAAACGGGATTGGGATTTTTGGTGACGTCACTTTGGTGTCACCTCCGGAGTCCAAGCAAGTCACCAGGACCTCCCTCTAATGAAGTCCCTGGGAGTTGTGGCTCTTAATTACAACCCCCTGTGTCGGGGGGAAAAAAAAATCCCATCAATCAAAACGTGACTGTGCCAGGGAGAACCAGGGGCAGCACGCGGGGATGGGTCAAACCCTCCCGGAGTTGACGCAATCCCGGTTATTACCCAACGACAAATCACTTAATAACTCCAGGGACAGGGTCATTTTTTTGCCTCCAAAATGCACTTCTAAGCAGGTTGGGAAATCATTTTGCTCATTTAAAGTGCTGAGGAGAAACTCATCGTTGGGTTTGGTTCGGTTTTTTTTGTTTTGGTTTGGTTTTAATTTCCTGACCGCGTCGGGTCGGAAATGCTCGAAATGAGACGCAGGAGATAAATATGGACATGAGGGTTTGTGTCAGCATTGCCAAGGGGTGTCTAATTCCCAGGAAAATGCTTTGGGAGATATAAAAGTCCGGCACCCCCTTTCCACCCCTCACTCAGCATCAGCTCCCCGAGCTCCTCCTCCTGCTCCAGCCAAGGGTGAGTTTTGGGTTGTGTTGATTTTTCTGCTCTTGAGCAGCAGAAGTTCACAGAGTTCTGTGTTTAAACCTTGACTTCGGCTTGGAAATCCTTTAATTTTGGTGATTGGGTGGCTGAGCAGACACAAGGAGATCTTGGCATGGCAGAAAAACAGGAGTAACTGAAGGAGCAGATCTGCAAAGACAGGGAGACTTTTGGGAGCCAGCAAATTCTGGAATTCTGGGAATTCCTCCCCAGACTGGCAGGGAATGGAGGCAGAGAGGGCTCAGACAAGCCAGAGCAGCTTTAGAAGGAAATTCTGCCTCAAAAAGCTCCAACAGGAGCATCTGGGGAGGGGAATTCCCGTCACGGAAGGGCCGCCACAAAACAGAGGGAAAAATCATTTCCCCTTCCAGATGGGAAGGAGGGGCAAGGGAAAACGCAGGAGGGGGGCAGCTGAATTTCCCAGCCTGACCATCCCTCTCCTCCCTGCAGCTCTGCCGGACCTCCAGCGCCATGTGCCACCGCTACGAGTCCTCCTCCTCCTGCCACGGCTCCCGCTCGTCCTGCCACAGGTCCTGGTTCTCCTGCCTCCGATCCCGCTCGTCCTGCCACCAGCCCGAGCCCTCCTGCCCCGAGATCCAGAGGGAGAAATGCACCTACAGCAGGCCCTGCTGTCCCCCTGTCCCCGTCTGTCCCCCCGTGCAGCGCTGCTGTCCCCCTGTCACCTACTGTCCCCAGGTCTCCTGCTGCCCGCAGGTCTCCTATTGTCCTCCTGTCCCCTACTGCCCCCCTGTCCCCCGTTGTCCCCCTGTCCCCTACTGTCCCCAAGTCCCCTGCTGCCCCCAGTACACCAAGAACGTCTGGAACCTTCCGCCGGCGTGTCCCAAGTTCTGAGCAGGATCCAGCTCCGACCCCGGCCGGACTCGCCGGGTCTCTGCCCCGTGGGATCCTGCCGGGGATGAAAATCTCCCCCTAATTAATGCCCGTGGTGTCTTTCCTGCTGAATTATTGGGAAACGTCCTTTTTAATTATTCCGGGGCGTGATTGCTCGGTTGGGAATCTTCCTCTGTCTTTGCGCTGCTGTTTCAGAACTCCTCTGGGTGTGGGGAACAATAAATCTGATTCATGAGACCCTCGTTGCCTTTGAATTTATTTTATTTTTACTTGATTTTTTTTTTCTTTTTTTGGTGGGGTTTTTTTTGGTTGGGTTTTGTTGGGGGATTTTCTGGGCTTTTTTGTTTCTTGGGTGGTTTTTTGGGGTGGCTTTTTTTGGCTGTTTTTTGTGGTTTTTTGAGGTTTTTTGGGGGGGAGTTATTTTTTCAGGGGGTTTCAATTCAAATTTCTTCGCGTTTCCAAAGTATCCCAGCATCGGGTGGCAGATAATTCCCACATTTGTTTGGGAATAAACAGAAGACGCGTCAGTAAGGAAAGGGGGAGATGGTCAAAAATTGGACTCGGTGATCTCAGAGGGCTTTTCCAGCCTCAGTGATTCCAAGGAAATTAAATGGAAGGGGAATAAGTCACAGTTGCCAGTGCTCCTTCTCAATACGCAATAACTTACTCCGAGCTCTGTTTCAGACCTTGGATATAGGTCTTAAATATCTTAATAAATAAATATCTTATCTTAGATACCTTTCAAACATCTGAAAGCCTTTGAGCCCCTGAAAACACGAAGCCAAAATTCCTGTGAAAGAACTGCGAGGAAAAGATGACGGGAACTCTTCTGAGATCCCGTTTTCCTGAGCAGGAACTTCCTGAATTTGAAAGGTTTCCTGGGTGGTTTTGGGAGGCTCTTGAGGAGGCAGAAAGATTTTGGAGAGCATCAATGTGTTGCTCCAAGCCAGAGCCAGGACAGAAGGAGAACTGGTTCACACAAGCTCCCACTTTGTCCCCTGGGCTGAGGGACCCACACCTGAGTCCCCAAAGGTCCCCGAGGAATTCCTGCCATCCCTCCCTCACTCCACAAAACTCCGCACCAGGAATTTTCTGCCTTTGGCCTGGAGAGCAGCTGTGGGACACCCCCAGTTCGGGAGATCTCCCCTCCCCAGTCAGTGAATTGCTCTAGTGGGCAACATCTCCCCGGGCTGAGGATTTCCATTTTCTCACACTTCAAAACTCCGAGTCAAAAACACGGTCACAAATCCATCTCCAGTGCCCCAAACTTCCACCAGCGGCGACAAAACCCAACATTTGCTCAGGCTTCAGCTCCTCTGAACCCTTTTTGTGGAAAAAAAAAAAAAAACCCTGAGGGAATCAGAGGAGGAAAGAGAAACCAAGGAGTGGGAAAATTTAATATCCTCAAACCCCGTGCAGAGCTCAGGGTGAGATGTTTTTTCCCCAATTTAGGCATTGATAATCCGAGATTCACGTGGAACACCCTGATGGGATCACCCCGAGCCGAGGGGACACGTGAAGGATCAGGAACATTTTACCCCTGGTCATCCCAGGGAGCCGAGGAGATCCCGCTGGATTTTCCAGTGTTGTGCCATGCCCAGAAACTGCAGTCCCGGGTAATCCCATTTCCTCTTGGCACTCGGCAACAGGGGAATTAAATCCCTGAGCTGTCACCTGCGCCCGACGGGGGTGAAACAAGTCAGCATTTTCCAAGGCTCCTTCTGCTCCTGATGCAACCCCCGGTCCCTAATTAAAGCTGTCACATCTCTGTCATTCTCCAGGAAATGGGAGACAGGTGCTGCCTCCCTAAAATCCCCGCGTTGGGAATCATCGCCGGGACGGGACGTCAAGGAGGGAACACCTGGAGACGGGGGAAGCGCAAACATCCGCGGGATTGGAGGCACAGTTTAATTAAAGTGTCGTGACGAGGAGGTGCCTCACGGCCTGGACAACCCCCGGGAGGGTATAAAAGGTCCCTCAGCCCCGGCCTGGGCAGCCGCCGGCCTTCGCTTCCAGAAACTTCTCGCCACAGCTGAAGAGGGTAAGGCCGATTTCGTTATTCCTGTTCTTGCCGGCGGAGAGGGAGAACCTCCAGCAGGGGTTTTTATGGATGTCTTGGGAGCTGGGATTTAGGGAAGAGCCTCTTGGTTCCCAGGGATTCCCGGGAAGTGTGCAGAGCCCCCGGAGGGGCCCTCGGGTGACACAAAATCTGCTGGAATTTGGGCTTGGCTGACGGGCTCCTGGAGCTCAAATGGACCCTCATTTTTGGGTCCATTTTGATTTCGCACCGAAAAGGACCCCCAGGGCCCTGATTTCACACCCCAATTCCCAGAGCACCCCCAGCAGATCCGGCGGGATCAAGGGGATGCTGGGTCTGGATTAGGCGGGTGGAAAAAAAGCAAGGCACAGTCCACGGGAGATCTCTAGGGAAAAATTATCACTTAAAAGAAAAAGAGGGGAGTTCAGGAAGGGAACCAGAGCCTCCTCTCACCGCACTGACCCCTTGCTCCACAGAGAACCCCAGCACCATGTGCTCCCGAGGCTCCTGCCACGACTACGAGTCCTCCTGCCACGAATCCCGCTCCTCCTGCCACAGCTCGGGGCCCTCCTGCCACTACACCATCCAGAGGCAGAAGTTCAGCTACGTGACACCCTGCTGTCCCCCCGTGCAGCGTTACTGCCCACCTGTGCAGCGTTACTGCCCGCCTGTGCAGCGTTACTGCCCGCCTGTGCAGCCCTGCTGCCCCCCAGTGCAGCGTTACTGCCCCCCGGTCTGTCCCCAGGTCACCAAGAACATCTGCAAGCTGCCACCGATCTACCCCAAGTTCTAAGGATCTGGGATGCACCGATGGCTCCTCACCCCAAACTTCCAGCTCGTCCCGGTGCAGCTTTGTCACTCCTCTCCAAGCAAAGCCTCCCAAAACTGCCGAGGCTGAAGCGGTTTTGGGATGAAACCTCCCGGTTTTAGGAGCTCCGAGCTGTTTTGCCTTTCCTCTGCCAACGCTGGGAATTGTTCCCCTTTCCTGCTTCGCTGCTTCTCTCTCCAGCAAGACAATAAAAACGGTGTTTGAGCCGAGCCAACAGTCCTGGGGGTTTTCAGTCACTGCCCCATGAAATGGGCTGGGGCAGGAGGGGCACTGAGGGGCTGGAGAGGGTCCAAGAAGGGAACAGAGCTGGGGAAGGGGCTGGAGAAATCCTGAGGGAGCTGGGGAAGGGGCTCAGCCTGGAGGAAAAGAGGCTCAGGGGGAATTTCTGGCCCTGCACAACTCCCTGGCAGGAGGCTCGGGTTGGAATCAGGAGGGATTTCCCCATGGAAAGGGCGGCCAGGGCTTGGCAGGGGCTGCCCAGGGAGGTTTGGAGTGCCCAAACCTGGAGGTGTCCAGGGAACACTCAGGGCTCTGGGGACACGGTGGGAAAAGGTTGGATTTGGTGATCTGGGACCTCTTTTCTCAGGGATTTCTCTGGGGTTCCCTGCCGGTCTGGCAGCACCTCTGTTTCCCCGTGGGTTTGGAATCATAACTTAATCCCCGCAGCCGGAGGAATGCCAAGAGAACTATGAAATCCATGGAAAACGCCCGCGGGGCTGGGAGGGGCACGCGGGGTGAATTCCTGGGGGAGACAAATCCTTGCCCCGGGCCCGGCAGATGTTGGAGGGTTCAGGTATCTCAGCCTGACCTGCGTGGTCATGTTTTCCCCACGTGGCTTCTGCTTTGCTTCTGCTATTTTTGGAACCGTAATAAAACCAAATCCCGCGGGGGTTTGGAAGGCGGAACGGCCTCGATTAACCCGTTTTTTGCAGCGTAAAAATAAAATAAGTGAAGGTTTCCCCCAGAGTGACTCACCCCTCGTCAGCGTGGGGAAACAGCCTGGAAGGAGCTGAGTGCTGCAACAGCCGCCAAATGACCGGTTGGGTCAATAAGGAATTGGAATTAGTTATTTATAGGTTGTGGAGAAAGGGCTCATTAGGGAGGAATGGGTTAAAAAAGGAAAAGTTGCAGCCGGGGACAGAAATGATTCAGCTGCCTGGGCAGGTGAATTTTTTCAGGAACCTGAAAAAAAAAAAAAAAATTTAAAATTTATTTTCTTACTCATTCCTGCCCTCCCTGCAGGTGGGAATGGAGTTGCTGAGGTTTCCTGGCCGCGGCACCAGTTTGGTCAAATAACGACACAGCGGATCCCACAGAAGGGATAAACAGTGAGGAAACCCCCAGGGATTCCTCACGGGGGATTAACGGGCAGGAATTCTGCCTCAGCTGTCTCCCAGCAAGGATTGTTTTCCTGGATCTCCAATCCAAAACAAACAGAGCTCCGCATCCCTGGGCGTCGCTCAGAGCCTGGGCAGTCCTTTCACTCAGGGCAAAATAATAATTGAGAAATTGTTATGGCCCTAATTTGAATATTTGCCTTTGTGAAATCGCTGTTGGGTCTGTGAATTCACCTTGCAGAGCTTTAAACACCTCCGGTGTTCGCATGGAGCTGGAACGATGGGTTTGGGTTTTGGGGGTTTTTTTTAATTATTATTTTTTGGTTTGTTTTGCTTGGTTTTGGTTTTTTGGGGGTTTTTGGAGGGGGCTTGTGGGGCGTGGTTTCTTGGTTGGTTGGTTGGTTTTTGGGGGAATTTTTCGGGGGGTATATTTTTGGTTTTGTGGGGTTTTTGTTTGGGGTTTTTTTTGGTGGGGGTTTTTGTGTGGGTTTGTGTTTCTTTGGGGTTTTTGGTTGGTGGGGTTTCTTTTGTTTTTGGGGGGTTTTTTGGGGGTTGTTGTTATTGCTGTTGTCGTTTGGTTTTGGTTTCTTTTTTCCATGAATCCATGCCCCAAACCTGTACCAAATCACCATAAAACGGCCTCGTTTCGGCCAACCTCTCCTCCTTCACCTCCCAGGCCAGGATATCCCGTATTTCTTCTCTGGAGTTTCCTGACCCTTCCCTGGAATCCCCCGCAGCCTCCTGGGGTGCGAATTTCAATCACTAATTAAGCGATAATGGGCAGGACCCGGCTCAGGGTCATTAACCCAAATAAGACATTGAGCTCCGGGGGAACAGGAACGTTGACCTTGGGGTGTCCTTGCCCGGAGAATCGGTGACCTCACGGTCCTGTGGGTTCCCCGAAGTGTGACCCGGCCGAAAATCACGGGCAGGACCGAGGGGGAACGGAGGATTTGTGTCACCGGGAGTCACACGGAAGGTTCTGGTGACCCGAAGTGTGAAAAAACGAGGTTCACTTCCTTAGGAAAATCTATGAGTTTAATAAAAATTTTTAAAAAGGGATGATTAGGAGATGGACAAGCAAAAATATTTGTGAAATATTTATTATTTGCAAATATTTTAATGTTTAATATGCTCCTTCCCCCGGGGGGTGACCTCAGACACCAAACATTTCACCTGACCAGAGGCAGATCATTTTTTAATACAAACTCGTCGTTTAATTTGAGATCCTCGAGGTGCCCGGGACATCACACCGGGGGAGAGGCTTTTATGCAAAACAGATATTAACATCCGTCATTAATGACTGATCACTGCATGATCATTAGCATCGGCACTAATCGCTGCCAGCGGGTGACTGACTCCGGGAGCTGAGCACGGGGAGTTTTTCCAGAATTTGCATCCGTAGGTGGCTCTTCCACTACTCCAGGGCATCTTGGGACCTGGAAAGAATTGAATAGGAATTCTGCAGGTCAAGTTACGCCGGGCACGAAGAGGATGCAAAAAATTCCAGGGCGGTTTTGCATTTTGGTTTTATTTAAATAAATAAATATTTAATAATTCATTTAAATTAATTAATTAATTAATTAATATTTTCGATTGGAAAAAAACGCGGGCTCCGGTTCGGCCAGAAAGCCAATTCCAGATTCTCAATTCCAAATTTCCGAGATGAGTTTGCAGTGAAAATGTAAATCTGCAAAACCTCGAGCCTGACAGAGCTCAAGGAGAGTTTGGGCAACAACCTGAGGCACGGGGTGGGATTTTTGGGGCTGTGCAGGATTTTTGGTCCCTGTGGGTCCCATCCAGCCTGGGATATTCCATGATCCCAGGATTCTGCTCCAAATGTGTTTTCCCGTGCACAGATGGGATGAGGGATGAGGTGTCAGGAACTTTCTGGGTTTCAGGAACTTTCTGGAACTTCTGGCAGCCTCAGAGGAGGACTTTGGGCTCCACCATTTCGGCCTTCAGACTCAAAGCACGGGACCATGGAATTTCCCTTCCTGGAATTCCGTTTTAAAAATACGTATATCGAGGGGCAAAACTGATGTCCAGAAGCTTCTGCAGGCCTCCGGAATCCACGGCGCCTCGATCTTAATTAGGATTTTTATGTTAATTAATCATCTCCGTGCAGCAAGCCTGGCCATACGCAAAGCGAGGACAGGGACAACCCCCCTCCGAGCGTCCCGCAAGAATTAACTCGACATTAAAAAATTGTAAAAAATTCACGCGGCAAATTGATAATAACCCAAAATTGAGGGGTTGGTCGAAAGCCACGAGGCAAAGGCTAAACACATGAAGGCCCTTGGGGTGAATAAGTACAGGCTTGGTGCGTAAATCACGGATTGCTGGGGGGTACCTCATGTCCGGCAGGACAACCCCGACCTCAATAAAAGCTCCCCAGGCTCCTCTGCTCCTCACACACCTCCAGCTCTCAGCACTCAGCGGTGCTCAACCACTCAACAACTCAACGGTGAGTGTTCTCTTCCAGGGGTTCCTGGTTCCCCTTTGGGCAGGCGATGGGGTTGAGGTTGTGTTTTTGTGTCTGATCTCTGCAGGGCTTGGATGGGCCTTTAAAGGTGTCTTCCAGCCCAAACTCTCCTTTGGTGCCGTGGCTTTGTGAATTTATGATCCCGTGGGTTGACGGTTCCAAAGATTTACAATTCCATGGTTTTATTTTATGGTTATGGGTTCTGTGTTGTGGGTTCCGTGACCTGCAGCTCTCTCCGAGGTCCTGATTTTTGGTGACGCTGTTGATCTGTTGCCTCTTGGAAAAGGTGGAGAGGGCTCAGTGGAAAACGACCTGCTGGGGGTGGAAATTCAGGGAGGGAACGTCCTGGATGAGCAGAGTTCAAGTATCTCTGGGGCAGAGCAACAATTGATTTGGTTCCTGTGAGGATCTTGGGTTTCCAGCTCAGGACAAAGAAATGGGGAGCAGGATGGGATGTGGGCCGGGGCAGTGTGGAAAATGGGATGAATCTCCAAGCCCTTCGTGTTTCAGGTCCTCGCTCCGGCCACCCTCCACTCCTCTCCCAACACCATGTGCTCCACCGGATGCTGTCCCACGGCTTGCTGCTCTGTCGTGAAGAGCAAGACCATCTGCTGCAGCCCCTGCAAGACCGTGTGCTGCAGCCCCTGCAAGACTGCGTGCTGCAGCCCCTGCAAGACCGTCTGCTGCAGCCCCTGCAAGACCGTGTGCTGCAGCCCCTGCAAGTCTGTGTGCTGTGAGCCCTGCAAGACTGTGTGCTGCGACCCGTGCCAGCAGTCCTGCTGCTGTGACCCGTGCCAGAAGCCCTGCTGTGATCCCTGCCAGTCCTGCTGTGATCCCTGCCAGTCCTGCTGTGACCCGTGCCAGAAACCGTGCTGTGATCCATGCCAGACCTGCTGTGATCCCTGCCAGAAGCCCTGCTGTGACCCGTGCAAGACCGTGTGCTGCGACCCGTGCCAGTCCTGCTGTGACCCGTGCCAGAAGCCATGCTGTGACCCGTGCAAGACTGTGTGCTGTGACCCATGCCAGACCTGCTGTGACCCGTGCCAGAAGCCCTGCTGTGACCCATGCCAGACCTGCTGTGACCCGTGCCAGAAGCCCTGCTGTGACCCATGCCAGACCTGCTGTGATCCATGCCAGAAGCCCTGCTGTGATCCATGCCAGACCTGCTGTGATCCATGCCAGAAGCCCTGCTGTGACCCATGCCAGACCGTGTGCTGTGACCCGTGCCAGAAACCTTGCTGTGATCCATGCCAGACCGTGTGCTGTGATCCATGCCAGAAGCCCTGCTGTGACCCGTGCCAGTCTGTGTGTTGTGACCCGTGCCAGAAGCCGTGCTGTGATCCATGCCAGACCGTGTGCTGTGACCCGTGCCAGAAGCCCTGCTGTGACCCGTGCCAGTCCTGCTGTGACCCGTGCCAGAAACCTTGCTGTGACCCGTGCCAGACCGTGTGCTGTGACCCATGCCAAAAGCCCTGCTGTGACCCGTGCCAGTCCGTGTGCTGTGACCCGTGCCAGAAACCTTGCTGTGACCCGTGCCAGTCCTGCTGTGACCCGTGCCAGAAACCTTGCTGTGACCCGTGCCAGTCCTGCTGTGACCCGTGCCAGAAGCCGTGCTGCAACCCCTGCCAGTCCGTGTGCTGCGACCCGTGCCAGTCCGTGTGCTGCACCAAGGTGAAGTCCGTGTGCTGCGTGCCCCGGCCCTGCTGCTGCCCCTGCTGCTCCTGCCTGGTGAAGAAGCCCGTGGTGGTTTGCTGCGCCCCGGTGAGGAAGTTCTGCACCCCCTGCATCCCCATCCAGCAGTGCTGCGCCAGCCTCAAGAAGACCTGCTGAGCTGCCCCCGAGGTGAAAAGCTGCTCATTTCCATCCGGTTTTCATCGTGATGGAGCCAGTTTATACCGATTTTCTTCTTCTTTTCAAGCTCAAATTACTTCTCCTTTCTCTCCCTTAGTTATCGACTGTCTTTAATTATTGACCGCGCCTGAATTTATCACCCGTTGTGGAAGGCGTTAGATATTAGCGGGGTGTTAGTTCTCCTCTCGGTGTTGGGGAAACCTTCGGTGTCACTGTGGTCACCCTTCCTTTCCTCTCTTGGCTCGTAGGCAATAAAATTTAGCAGCAAGCAAAAACGCAACGTTCGGTTTCTTGGTTGTTCTTAGGCGGCTTTGCCCTTTTAATTTGTCACCTTGCCAAGGGTTTGTCACCTTGCCCAAAGTTTGTCACTTTGCCCAGTTTGTCACCTTGCCCAGGGTTTGTCACTTTGCCCAGAGTTGGTCACCTTGCCCAAAGTCTGTCACCTTGCCCAGAATTTGTCACCTTGCCCAGGGTTTGTCACTTTGCCCAGGATTTGTCACCTTGCCCAGGATTTGCCACCTTTCCAAGGATTTGTCACCTTGCCCAAAGTTTGTCACTTTGCCCAGGATTTGTCACCTTGCCCAGAGTTTGTCACTTTGCCCAGGATTTGTCACCTTGCCCAGGATTTGTCACCTTTCCAAGGATTTGTCACCTTGCCCAAAGTTTGTCACTTTGCCCAGGATTTGTCACCTTGCCCAGAGTTTGTCACTTTGCCCAGGATTTGTCACCTTTCCAAGGATTTGTCACCTTGCCCAGGGTTTGTCACTTTGCCCAGGATTTGTCACCTTGCCCAGGATTTGTCACCTTTCCAAGGATTTGTCACCTTGCCCAAAGTTTGTCACTTTGCCCAGGATTTGTCACCTTGCCCAGAGTTTGTCCTGGTTCTAGCACCATCTGTGCCTTTGGCCCAGGTCTTGGCCATGTCCCCATGCCACAGCAGAGCATTGGGGACACAACGAGCTGACCGGGCTGTTGGCACGGATCAGGTCCCGCCCGAAGCGAGTGGAACATTCCTGATCCTCTGGAATGGGTGCCCTGAGCAGCTGTGGCTGCCCCTGAATCCCTGGAAGTGTCTGAGGCCAGGTGGGACAGGGCTCGGAGCAGCCTGGGACACTGGGAGGTGTCTCATGGGCAAGGAGAGGAACTTTAAAATCCTTTCCAGCCCAAAATATCCCTTGGTCCCTTCTGGACCCTCCTGATCATTCACCTCAGCTCAGATTTCACTGCGAAACTGAAAGCTGGAGTAATTAAAGCTCAAAGGGCAAGGGCTGAGCGAGGCACAACATTCCATAAATCAGAGAATCCCCGAAAATCCTGGTTTGGAAAGGATCCAACAGGATCGTGGAATCCAACAGATACCCCAAAATCCCACCCTGGGAGCAGTGCCCAAACACTCCCAGAGCTCTGGGATCCTGGGCAGCGTCCCACCACCTTCTGAGGGGGCAGAGCTTTCCAGAAATATCCAACCCGGACCTTCCCTGACCCAGCTCCAGCCGTTCCCTCGGGTCCTGTCCTTGGGAGGAATTTGTGGGAAAAGCCGTGGGATGCATGGGAGCTCATCCCTGACCTGGGAAGGGATTTTCCAAAAGGCACCGAGGGGAATTCACTACTCACTGGACAGCAGGCAGCGTCTCCTTCCCACCACCATCTTCCAAAAAACAAAAGCTTAGACAGGCCCTGAAATCCTGGAAGGATTTTTAGGGGAGCAGAGCGTTTCCCCCTGGAGTTCCTGGACAGCCGAGCCACGGAATGAAACCCGGGGTTGGCTTCCAGCTTAAAAGACTCATTCCTAAAATAGCAAAGCCGTGAGTCAATGAGACCTTCCCTCCCCGGCTGGGACTTTCTTTGCTATTAAAATGCAGGACTCGCTGGGAATTGCAGGGCTGGAGAAAATGCCCGGGGAGCTCTGCCTTGATTTGCTTCCTCCGACCTTCACGTCTGCATTAAAATCATCTCCTCTGCGTGCCTGACTCTCCCGAAAACATTTCTTTCTTTCTGGAAACATTCCTGGGTCCTCAGGAGGGGGTTTTTTATTTGGTGTAAATCAGGCAGGATGCACAGGTGGAAGGATATCTCATATCAGAACATTTTATAAAGTGTTTTCTGCTTGGGGAACCTTGTGAATATTCATTATCTTTGAATCACAGAGCCACGGAATGGGCTGGGTTGGGAAGGGATGTTAAAAACCACCTGGTTCCAACACCTCCAGCAGGACCAGAGCTCCATCCAGCCTGGCCTCACCCTGGGAAAGCCACAGGGGCAGATTCATGAAGTTCCTGCTCCTCAAACCCACGGAATCACCGTGGAAGTTCCCAAAGACATCACAGGGCTTGGCTTGTGAAAGGAACTTGGTGTGGATGTTATTCCTGACCCAAAAATGTGCAGGTTAAACCGAGTTGAGCAGCAGGGAAAATGCTGCCAGTGCTGAGAGCGGTGGGGTGGTTCACCCTGGAGGAAAGACAGGTTTAGATGGGATTTTGGGACGACATCCTTCCCTGTGAGGTATTCCATGGGTGTCCCATCCCTGGAAGCGCCCAAGGCCAGTCTGGATGGGGCTTGAAGAAATCTGGGATAGTGGAAGTTGTCCCTGCCCATCCCAGTGGGGTTGGACCGGATGATCCTTGGGGTTTCTTCCAAACCCAAATCATCCCGTATTTCTATGACAGCAACACCCAGCCAACAAGACAACAATGAAACCCGATAAAAATGCGATGAATGGTCGATCCAGGGGAGATGTTTGAGGCTTTTACACGGGGAGGACGTTGCTTCCCGCAGGCAGCTCTCGGTGATTATCGGGTGACCGAAACAATGCTCCCCTGGGGGACAATTCCAGAGGAGGGACACCCGACAGCGTCACAGGAGGTCGTGGTCACATCCTGGAAAGGCAAATCCTGTCCCAGTCACCGGGGGATCAGCTGCCACCACGTCAGCCCCACAGTCAGAGTCTCCTGGGTGTGATGGCAGCCTCTTTTTGCCGTGATTCGGTGCTGCCTCAGCATCCTGGAATTCCCATTTTTCACCTCTCATCACATGGAAACACCGTCAGCATCTGACGCGGAGTTGTCCCTGCTCTGCGTGTTCCCCCAAACACGATCACCACGTGTCTCCTCAGCACCAGAAACCTTGGGGGCGATCCCAGAAAACGGGATGTATGGAGCCAGCACAGGGAAAAACCCTCACGGGGTCACTGCTGCTTTGAAAGCCGCTTCGCTGAGACTCAACCCATCCTTCCATGGATGGAAATGAAAAAAAAATTTAATAATATGAGAAAAATTAAAAAGCAGAGTGTGAAGGAAGGCCCAGGAGCAAAGCTGGGAAATTTCAGCCTAAACTTCGACCACATAACCAGGGGGGGAAAAAAAATGATCCCCATAGAGCAAAAAATTTCCACTGGCCCCCCAAGAGATCCCAGCCAGGGGACAGAGGGGACACGTGAGCCACGACAGCTCCGAGTTCCAGGCGTGGTTGTCCCACAGCTGGCTCCCCACAGGCACATTGCTCAGCGTCCCCAAGGTCATTCCTGGGGAAGGGATGGGAACACCTCAGGGCTCCGGGAATACCTCGGAGCTCCCTCCCATTAACGCGAATCCATTAGAAAAATTTGCATCTGTTGTTCCCCCTGCTGCCGGAGTAATTACGGGGACACAATTGAGGCAAACAGGAGGGCAGGGATGAAACGCCCCGGCACGTGAGGGGACACCCCGGGTGATCCACGGAGTTGGAATTGCCGAGGGATGCCTCATTTCCAGGGGAGGAGGCTCTGGAGCGTATAAAAGGCTCCCCTGGCCCAGGGGGTCTTCACTCGACCTTCTTGGCTTCTCCTCTCCTCCCTCCACCGCTCAGCAGGGTGAGTTTTGCTCCTTTCTCTTTACTTTGGGGGTTCGTTCCTGTGAGCTTCTCCAGGAGTTTTTTGGGCTGTCGGTTTGGGGCCTGGACACTGCAGAAGATTTGGGATGGTGGATTGGCTTTTGGGGGAACAGAGGTCGGTTTCTGAAGACCAGAGATCGGTTTTTTGAAGACCAGAGGTTGGGTTTGGGGCTCACAGATTGGTTTTTGAGGACCAGAGAATGGTTTTTGGGGACCAGAGATCAGTTTTTGGGGACCAGAGATTGGGTTTGGGGATCCCAGATTGGTTTTTGGGGACCAGAGATCAGTTTTTGGGGATCACAGATTGGTTTTTGGGGACCAGAGATTGGGTTTGGGCTGCTCCCAGGTGGATTCTCTCTGGACTAGAAATGCCGAGAGCACAGGAGTCTGCCCTGGGATCCAGGACACCGGGCACAACCCTGGCCAGTTTGGGACGGGTTTGGGGCTGAGAACGCTTCGAGCCGCCTCAGCCTCTGGGAGATCCAAGCAGAGAAAAAAAGACAAACCCTCTCTCTCTCTCTCTCTCCCTTCCAGCTTCGCCTCCACCACCCCAACCACCACCAAGATGCCCAACGGATGCTGCGGCGGCGGGAGTAGCTACAACGTGTGCTGCTACAGCAGCCCCAAGACCTGCTGCAAGAGGCCGATGTGCTGCAGCCCCATGCAGTGCTGCAGCCCCTGCTGCACCCCCTGCTGCATGCCCATGCAGTCCTGCTGCATGCCCATGTCCTGCTGCTACACCATCAGCAGCAACAACAGCAGCTGCTGCGGCGGCGGCAGCAGCGGCGGCTGCTGCGGTGGCAACTGAGCTCACTCGGATAATTCCCGCTTGGATATGGATGTGGATGTGGATAACGCCCCCTGAACACTCCTCCCTCCGTGCTCAGGGACTGTAGAACTCCTTTTCTTCTCCTGTTTTCCCTCCCCTGGTGATGCGGCCCGGCGAGTTTCCCGGCCCGCTCTCGGTTTTCCTCTCGGTGCGCGTGGGATGTTTCCCCCCCTTTTTTCCCGCTTTGCTTCAGCCTGTCTGGAAAAAAAAACAAAAAAAAACAAAAAAAAACCCCAATAAAGTCTTGTAGTTTGTGACCCCCGCAGCCTCCTGGTGCTGAGCTGTTTGTTCCCTGCTGGATTCGCCTTTTCCCGGGTTTTGGTTTTGGTTTTTTTCCCAGGTGTTGTTGGGATTCTCCTGTCTCCGAGGTGTTCGCTGGGGGAACATGAAGGAATTCAGGGTGCTCCCTGGTAAATTAATTAATTCAAGCCAGAGTTTCTGGCACCTCTGGGGGCGATATTTGCCCTCTCAGGGTAAAAATGACAGAGAAATAGGGAGAGAATGGGAGGGAAAAAATGTTGTGTGGAGACCTCAGGGCACCTTCCAGGAGCTCCAGGGAAGCTGGAGAGGGACTTTTCATCAGGAACTGCAGGGCCAGGACAAGGGGGAGCGGGGCCAGACTGACAGAGGGGAAATTGGGGTTGGATATTGGGAAGGAATCCTTCCCTGTGAGGGTGGTGAGGACCAGGCACAGGTTTTCCAGGGAATTTCTGGTTGTGCCATCCCTGGAAGTGCCCAAGGCCAGGTTGGGCGGGGCTTGGAGCCACCTGGGGTAGTGGAAGGTGTCCCTGCCGTGGCAGGGGGTGGAATAAGTGGATTTTTCAGGTCCCTTCCGACCCAAACCAGTCTCTGATTGTACGCAATTAATCCATAAACTCGCGGACAACGGGAATGTTTTCCCAAAGAGTCTGGCACGGACACATCCAGGAAAGCTCCGTGGATCCCAGACAGCCAAAGATCTGCCTCAGGACCCACAGACTGACACTCAGGGCATGGAAGTTCTGCCTCCGCCAAGCTGAGTTCCCAGGTGGAGTCGTAAAACAAACGCTGAGAAATGCTGGAGGTGTAAAACAAATGCTGGAGGTGTAGAACAAATGCTGGAGGTGTAGAACAAATGCTGGAGGTGTAGAACAAATGCTGAGAAACCTCTGCTGCCGTCAGGGGTGGGTTGGAGTCATACCAGAACATGGAAACTCTGCGCTTCCGCCCTTTTTGATGCATTTAACTCCCTTTTCTGACCCTGTCTCCACCCTGCTTCGGTCCCTGGTTTGCTTTATGGTCCACATCCCCCGTCCCCAAAAATGATTCGGGTGCTTTGGGTCCACCGAGAGCTGGATGCGACCATGCAGGGTGGGAAGTGGCCACCTGGACCTCCCCTGCCACAGCTGCAGAGTTCACCTGGAATGGAAAATCCCCCTCAGGAGGCACCAGCTGAGCTCATCCCTCTGCTTCAGCCCCATTAATTTCCTTTTTAAACCCCAGAAGTGTCTGTCCCGGGTGCGTTCGTCTCTCCCGCCGGGAAGGAAACGCCGCTCGTGTTCTCCTGCCCTTCCCCGGGAGAACTCACCTGAGCTGCTTCTCCAGAATTTCACTCCAGGCATTTCCCTGGTGCCAGGGAAGCCTGGGCAGGAGCCCGTTGGCATTTCCTGCAGGGATGAAGCAGCTCCGAAATCTCCCTCTGCTCCCTAAGCCAGGTGGCTGTCGCCGTCCTCGGGGCTGGTCCCAGCTCACCTGGGCCGACCCCTGTCCCCGGGATCCCTGAGGACGTCCCTGAGCTGCAGGGAACAGGCCAGGCAGGATCCACCGTCCTCTCATTAAGCAGCTCCCAGGATGATGTGGTCCTCCAGCAGAGAGCTGCTATTCCAGACGGGAAAAAGAATTCCTCCCAAAAATTCCTCCCCGCTGTTCCCGCCCGGCTGCAGCTGCCCAAGGCTCTGCCTTGCCTCGGCGTCCCTCCCTTCCTCTCTCTCTCTCCCTCCCAGAAAAGTTTCATCTCAATCAAAGTTCCTGAGTTCCTGCCTCCCACTCTGCTCCACCAGCAGCAGTTTCTGTGCCAGGCCTTTCTTTTCCTCCTCAATTTTTTCACCTTTTGGTTCATTTTTGGACTCTCTCCCCTTTTAATGCCCTCAGAGGGTCCTGCACCACCTCCAAACCCTTTCCCTGCCTGCTGGGGGGGTCCTGCTCAGGATTCCAGCACCCAGCTGGACTTCAGGGGAGGCTGCAGGAGGGAAATGTTGGTTTGGGGTGCAGCACACCCCAATCCCGGAGCCGCCGTCTCTTGGGGTTGTGCCTCTTGCGCAGGCAGAGCTGCCCCTTTCAATTTTAATAAAATTTCTGCTAATGATCGAAATTAATAAATAAAAGCAAGAACTTCCCAAACCTGGAAGTGTCCAAGGGCAGGGCTGGATGGATGGATGGATGGATGGATGGATGGATGGATGGATGGATGGATGGAGCTCTGAGCAGCCTGGACGTGTCCCTGCCCACGGTGGAAACGGATGATCCTTTAAGGATTCCCAACCCAAACCATTCCAGGACGGATTTGCGCAGAGCCACGTGCGGGTGACTGAGCCCCAGACATCCCAAACACGCCTCACGTGTGCCTCCAATGACCAGGAACAAACATCCCCATTTTTCTGACGTTTTCCCCAAACCCCATTCCGACAAAAACCACCGGCACGACGCCGGGGGTTCGGTTCCGGCTCCCGCTCTGATTCAGCGCCGGCTGCTGCTGAGTCAGTCCAGGAAAAATCTCCGTCCAGCAGATCCGAGGCCGCATTTTTTGGCTCCTTGGCAAGGTTGTGGGGAGGACAAATTCATCCAAATTCATGGGAACCCTCTGATTATCTCCCGGGCTGAACCGTGACGAGGCAAAACGAGGGCGGTGATCTCCGGTAATGAGGCGAAACGCAAATTCCAGGTGACACGTGTGGCTGAAAAAAATACGGCTTTGGATGGATAAACAGGGAAGCTGGAATGGTCCACGGCTGTCTCACTTCCAGCAGGAAGGATGGCCAGGGGTATAAAAAGGCTCCGGGCCCAACTCGCTTCATTCGCTCGTCTCCTCCTCCCTTCAGCCTCTCCTCGCTCTTCAGCAGGGTAAGTGAGGGCTCCCAAGCCTTCCTTCTCCTCTCAAAAGGGAATTTCGGGGATCCTACAGCAGGTCCAGGTGCTGCTGGGGGTCTGGGATGGGGCTGGCACCTCGGCGTTTTAGGGATTCTGCACGAGGAGCTCCGGGGATGAGCTGGAAATGTTCGGGGAGGCTCTGGGAAAATGAACTCCCAAAAGGGAATTTCAGATATCCTATAGGATATATCCTATATCCAGGTATTGCTGGGGGTCTGGGATGGGGCTGGGACCCATCAGGCTTTTATGGATTCTGCACAAGGAGCTCCAAGGATGAGCTGGAAACCTTCAGGGAGGCTCCGGGAGAATCCACAGGGGAGGGGGACGGGGAATATTCCAGAAGGGCCCAGAGCCAGGGCTCGGTGCTGGGTTCCTCTTCCTAAAACACCGGGAATGAGTCCTTGGGTGGGACAAAATCAGATTTGGGGACACAATTTACAACCCAGACACCACCCCTGGGCTCCCTCTCCTCGAACCCCCCGAACGCGAAGGAATTTAAATTAACTCCGACTTAATTAATCAACCCCCAAACCTGCTGGTCCCACTCACAGCCCCCTTTTCTGCCCCTCCCAGCTCTTCCACCACCCCCCAAAATGCCCAACGGATGCTGCGGGTGTGGCGGCGGCAATAACTACACCGTGTCCTGCTACAGCAGCCCCAGGTGCTGCAAGACGCCGATGTGCTGCAGCCCCATGCAGTGCTGCAGCCCCTGCTGCATGCCCATGCAGTCCTGCTGCATGCCCACGTCCTGCTGCTACACCATCAGCTGCAACAACAACAGCGGGTGCTGCGGCGGCTGCGGCTGCGGGAACTGAGCCCGGTTTATTCCCGGTTTATTCCCGGCTCGGACACGGATGTCACCCCAAACTCTTTTCCTCCTGAGTCTGGACGCTTCGAACTTCTCTTCTTTGCTGCTTTTAGTCCCTCGGGTGCTCGGAAACCCGGCGAGTTTCTGGTGCCGCTTTTCCTTTCCCCCTCTCGGTGCGTGGGATGTTCAGCGCTGCCTTCTCCCTTTCTTTAATCCCCAATTAGCCGGTAGAAATAAAATGTGCAAGTTGTGATCCTGCAGACTCCCGGGTGATGTTTATTCATTTATCTTTATCCCTTAAACGGCGGCTCCCGGTTGCGGGGATGCTGTTTAGCGTTTGCCTAATTGGTTAATGCAATTAATTTTGCGTGTGTTGTCATGCTGCGATGATGACGCCCGCTCCCGGTGCACCTGGTGAACTCACCTTGAGGGGAAAATGCAGGTGGGAAATGTCACCTCAGCAAGAGGAGCATCATTTTAATTCCATTTAATTCCATTTAATTCCATTTGATTCCATTTCTCCTGCTGGTTTGAGATCCAGTCTGCAACCAAAACCATCTCCTAAAGCCAGAGCTGAAAGGGTTTGGTTTTTTTTCCTAATGGGAATCTTTCCAGAGAATTTGCTGAGCTCTGAAGGAGGGTTCTTAAATCGAATAAATAGACCAGGATAGTTCAGGTTGGAAGGGAGTCCCTGCCGTGGACAGGGACAGCTCCCAGATTTAGGTCCAGCCAGAAGGATCCAGAAATCCTGAGCGTTCTTTTCCCTGGGCCCTATTAAAATGTGGGAAACTTCAGGGGACGGGATCGGAAATTCAACATTCACCCTTGGGGATTCGTGAAACACTCGGGGAGGGAAGCGGCTCCAGAACTCCTCTAACGTGAAATAAAAATAAAAATAAAATAAAATAAAATAAAATAAAATAAAATAAAATAAAATAAAATAAAATAAAATAAAATAAAATAAAATAAAATAAAATAAAATAAAATAAAATAAAATAAAATAAAATAAAATAAAATAAAATAAAATAAAATAAAATAAATTTCCAAACCCAGCATAAACCTGGGACTCTGGCAAGGAGTTCTAAACCTAAAATCCTGCTCGGCCCTGACGGATCCCGAGGGTTTTTTTTCATCTTTCCACGAAAATCCCGTGGCGGTTTCATGCCAGGCAATTCCAGTTGTGCTGCAGCTGTAATAAATCCCAGCAGAGCCACACCCCCGAATTCTGCGGATGCATTTCCCGGTGATTCAAACCCAAATTCCTCCGAGCATCCCTCACTGGAGGCTCCGCACGGAAACCCCCGGCGGGGCTCCCGGGGAGAGGAATTTTCCTGGTGCTTAAAAAAAAAAAACCCAAACAAAAGTCTGGGCCACAGAAATGCAAAATGGAGCAGCAGCCCCACGGAACTGGGAATCAAAGGGAAAAATTCCAGAAAGGAGGACACGGTGCTTGGCAGAGCCCGGGATTGTTCCTGCGTGAGCTCATCGCTGCTCCCGTGTCCCCATTCCGGAATTTCCACGCATGAAAAGGTTTTCCTTGCCGCTTGCTCGGCACTCGGGAGGGATTTAATCCATTTAAATCAGGGAATGAACATCCAAACCTCCCATCCCCATCCTCCCCCGTCCGTAGGAATCCCGGATTTTTGTCCCCCCAGTCACCCAGAGGAGCAACTCTCTGTTATAAATCCATATTATAAATTCATATATTAATAAATTATCATATTAATATAGCAATGTTTGATTAATTAATAAATAATAAAATAATTATTAATATATTAATAATTTATCCATATGATGCTTGGCTTTTCGCGAACATTAACATGAATACCACGCGTGCAATAGCACGGTCATATGTTTTATTTATAGAATTTAGAAAGGCAATGAATGTATTTTTTTTTAAATTGTAACAAAGAGTTAACAGTAAAAGACTGGGGGTTTTTCTTCTTCTTCTTCTTCTTCTTCTTCTTCTTCTTCTTCTTCTTCTTCTTCTTCTTCTTCTTCTTCTTCGGGGGAGTTCGTCACCTTGTAACCCTGAATAAAAAACTGCTAACTTTCTGGGGGTTTGTTTGTTTGTTTGTTTGTTTTAATCCAATAAAGTAAAAATATGCAAAATAAAAATAAGCAAAATAATAATAATAATGATTAATAAATAAATAAATAAATAAAAATAATAAAAATAAAATCTCAAGAGAAGGATTTATGAGACCAGAGTTACCGGCCAGAGCGGAGCCACCCACAGAGAAATCTATCAGATAAAACGATCAAGGACAACTCGAAGAAAATGTTTAAATCGTTTAAATCATGCATATGTAAGGCAGCGATGTTTAAAGGTAGAGAGGTCTGAGGGAGTGCAAGGTGTGCCAGGCACCCTCGGCCGAGAAACTTCGGCTTTTTTTAGTCTCCCAATTGTCAATTTTTATTTTTTATTATTATTATACTTATAAATTTTAAAAGGGAGTGGAACTCGTTTTTCACACCCCGGTGCTCCTGGATTTGCCCTCCTCTTCCTCTGGAAAGATTCCCGGGGCTCTCCGTGGTTTTCCCAGAGCCTCCTTTGGGGCGCATCACTCAGCACCGCGGCATCCCAGGTATCCGCATCCCGGGATCCCATCCGAGCATCACCGGGGCTAATGACATAATGAATGGCCACTGCCCCCTGCGCTAATTGCGGCTGATTAATCCCGCCGAGAGTGCCAGAAACAAAACACACACACACACACACAGAGGGCAGCGGCCTCAGCGCTCAGCTGCTCATTCCCAGGACGTGCCTCATTCCCCGGCAGAGCCCGGCCGAGTATAAAAGCTTCCAGCTCCCAGCTCCGTGCTCTCAGGATTCCCTGCTCGGCCCGTCCGTTTCTGCTCGCGGGGTGAGTTGGATTTCTCTCAGATTCCTCAGGTTGTTTTTTTTTTCCTCTGGAAACAGCCAAAAAAAAAAAAAAAAAAAAAAAAAAAATACGGCGTCGGTGTTTTTGTTTTCTTTTTCCCAGGCTGTTTGTGGTCACCCCTAGGAAGGGTTTGTGAGTCACGGGAGAAGCAGCTCCCGAGGGAGTTGAGGGGGGCTCAGCCTGGGGAAAAGGAGGCTCGGGGGGGATTTTGGGCTCTGCACAATTCCCTGACAGGAGGGGACAGCCGGGGAGGGATCGGGATTTCTCCCAGGGAACAGGGGCAGCAGGAGAGAAGCTGTGACAGGAGAGGATCAGGGTGGAATCGGGAGGAATTTCCCCGTGGAAAGGGTGGAATCAGGAGGAATTTCCCCATGGAAAAGATGGAATCAGGAGGAATTTCCCTGGGAAAAGATGGAATCAGGAGGAATTTCCCCGTGGAAAGGATGGAATCAGGAGGAATTTCCTCATGGAAAGGGCGCTCAGGCCTCGGCAGGGGCTGCCCAGGGAGGTTTGGAGCCCTCACCCCTGGAGGTGTCCAGGGAATTCCTGGACGTGGCACTCGGTGCTCTGTGCCAAAGGACTCTGATCCATCCCAGGTCTGGCCTGGCTGACCCCGGAATCCTTTTCCACCCTCGGTAACTCCCCGTTTCTTCCATCTCCGCCCCAGGATGCTCCACCAGAAAGGCGGCAGCGACCACGAGCCGTGCCAGCTCTCCCCGGGCTGCGACCACAAGAGCTGGACGTGGCCCAGCTCCTCCTCGGGACCCTGTCGCGACATCCCCGAGCCGTGTCACCAGCCCGGCAGCCTCAGCCACGACACCGAGGGCTCCTGCCAGAGCCCTCCCCAGGGCTGTCCCCGCTCTCCCCAGCCCTCCTGCTGCCCGGCCCCGCAGAGCTGCAAGCCCCGGCGGCGGGTGGAGGTGAGCCCGGTGCCCCCCGTGTGTCCCCCGCCCGTGAAAATCCACCGCCGGCCGCTGGAGCAGCATCGCCCGCGCCCGCCCTGCCCGGAGCCCGATTCCTGCGGGAAACCTCGACGGAGAGTGGAGCAACGCCCGGAGCACGATGAGGAACCTCCGGTGGTCCTGCAGCCCCGGCCGGTGCAGCATCGTTGTCCCCGGGCCGTCCCCTGCTGTCCCCGACCCGTGCCCTGCTGTCCCCGGCCCGCCCAGCGCTGCTGTCCCCCCGCTGTCCCCCTGCCGCCACCTCAGCAGCAGCACAAACAGGTCACCCTGGTGCCGCTGTGCGTGAAGAACTGAGCCCGGGGGGCCCCCAAAAAGATGCTCCCACCTCCTCCCCCGCTGCTGCTCTTTGCACGTCAGGTTTGGGGTCCTCCGTCGCCTGCTTGGCACCGGCACTTTAAGGGTTAAATTTAATTTAAATTTACTTTAATTTAATTTTATTTTAAATTTAATTTAATTTATTTTTATTTTAATTTTTTATTTATTTTATTTTTTATTTCATTTTAAAGACTTTAAATACCCGGAGTCCTCCCCTGCCGGGTTTTTTGGGGTTTCCTATTTTTGGGGAGCAGCACCGGCTGTTTCCCCATTCCCGAGGGGAAGATGAAGGAACCGCGGATTTCCCGGGCTGTGATTTCGAGGTTGTCTGAAAACAACTCCAGGACTTTACAGGGAAGAAAAATTTAAAAAAAAAAAAGGAACCACTGCGATGGGGCAGGAGCACCACGGGCTCCTGCGGCTTTATCTCCTCCCCGTGTATTCAAGAATAAAGTTGAAAAAGAATTTAACAAACCCTTGGCTCTTCTCCTTCTTGCCCCCCACGAGCATCACCGACGTTACAGCGAGAAAGCGTTTGAAGACATTAAAACTCTCGCGAGGAAAGTCGGGCATTTTAAAATAAACAATAAAACCGGTTTAAATCAGAAGCGGGGTTGGCACGGGAGGGTCTCAGCTCTGCCTGCGGAGGTTTCTCCAGGGAAAAATCCTCCCCACGGGATTTAGCCAGCCCTGGGTGGGCAGATTCGGGCTCCGTGGCCGCTCCAGCACCTTCATGCCCGGGATGGAAGCAGCGCATCCTCATTTAAATGTTAATTATGATAATGAGCGGCCCGGCGCGGGAGGCGTGGCTGTGCATGCCGGGGATGCCTCTTGGCTCCTGCAGGGTAACCTGCTCCTCCTCCTCCTCCTCGCTTTGGTGCCAGAAAAGCCTCCCACAAACAACAACAACAACAAAAAAATTAAATTTAATTTTTAAAAAAAAAATTAAAAATTAACTTCTTTTTTGTGTTGCCTGAGCACGGCCCAGGCGTGTTCTCGCAGAACCGCCCCGGAGAACTGGGAAGGGGGAAAAAAAGGAAATTCAGCCTGGTTTTCTTCACCACAATTTATTGTTCCCGTGTCTAATTCGAGCCAAATAAAAAAGCACTTGCCTGTGAAATTCACCTCAGGAGAGCCCTTCGTTTTTGGGGATTTTCTTCCCAGCCTTTGCCCAGTTCCCGAATCCCAGTTCCCTATCCCAATTATCCCAGCCCAGTTCCTCCATCCCAGTTATCCCATCCCAGTTCCCCATCCCAGTTCCCCTATCCCATCCCAGTTCCCCATCTCAGTTCCCCATCCCAGTTCCCCTATCTCATCCCGGTTAACCCATCCCAGTTATCCCATCCCAGTTCCCCATCCCAGTTCCCCCATCCCAGTTCCCCCATCCCAGTTCCCCCATCCCAGTTCCCCCATCCCAGTTCCCCTATCCCTGTCCCCCATCCCAGTTCCTCCATCCCAGTTCCCCCATCCCAGTTCCCCATCCCAGTTCCCCATCCCAGTTCCCCCATCCCAGTTCCCCATCCCAGTTCCCCCATCCCAATTCCCCCATCCCAGTTCCCCCATCCCAGTTCCCCATCCCAGTTCCTTCAGCAATTCCAGCCCCTCACCCCAATTCGGTTCCACTTGAGGATTTTCCCAGCCCATCCCATTATCCAGAGTTTTAATTAACGTTTTAATGAAGCACCAGAATCAGTCACTTTTTAACCCCTCGTGGTTCCTCCACCCAGCCCAAACCTCCTCCAGTTTAACCCCGAGGCTGCTGTGGGTCAAAAACCTCACAGGGGTTGGGGCAGCACCATCATCACACTGAGAACCACGGGATGGTTTGGGTTGGGATTGATCCCAAAAATCCATCTTGGATGAGGGTGAAGGGCAAGTCTGGAGCGCAGAAATGGAGAAATTATGGAATGGCTTAGGTTGGGAGAAACCCTAAAAATCCAACTTGGATGAGGTGAGGGTAAGGGGCAAGTGTGGAATGCAGAAATGGAGAAATTATGGAATGGTTTGGGTTGGGAGAAACCCCAAAAATCCATCTTGGATGAGGTGAGGGTAAGGGGCAAGTGTGGAATGCAGAAATGGAGAAATCATGGAATGGTTTGGGTTGGGAGAAACCCCAAAAATCCATCTTGGGAATGAGGTGAGGGTGAGGGGCAAGTGTGGAATGCAGAAATGGAGAAATCACGGAATGGTTTGGAAGGGACCTTAGGGATCATCTCCCTCCAACTCCCCCAGGCAGGGACACCTTCCACCATCCCAGCCCTGGACACTTCCAGGAACGAGGCCACCAGAAATTCCCTGGAAAAGCCGCGTCAGCCCCGCCCTCGCTCCCTCACGCCCAGACCCAACCCCTTCATCAACCCAAACCGACAACTTTGCTTTTGGTGACTCTGAGCTGGCGCTTCCCCATCACCTGCTCGTGCTTCACCTGGAAATGTTCCTCAGGAGGGGAAGGATCAGAGCGGTGCCATCACCGCCCCTGACTCACAGGCCACCCGTCGGTGTCCCCGCTCCCCTGCACGGGGTGAATAAATCCTTTATTACCCGTCTGACGGTGCCCAAAGTGTGGCTCAGGCTTTTATGTGCCCCGCTGAAGGGGTGTTATAATTAATGTCGTAATTAAAAGATGCTTATCAGAAAAATCCGTGAGTCAAGCAGAACGTGCCGGGCGCCGGGAACAGCATCCCAACGGAGGAGATGTTTTGGCAATAAATAATTTAATCCTCGTTCCTGCCGCGTGTTTCACGGGCAGGGGAAACACTCGGGGCTCTATAAAAGCCCTGAACCCCTCGGCCTCTCACATTCTGCTCCCCTGGCCAGCGCCTGCCTTTGCTGGAGAACGGGTGAGGCTCGGCCGGGTCCCTTCTTGGGTGGGGGGTCTGGATTTTGGGGGGGTCACACCTGGACCTTCAAACCGTGGGAAAAAGCTCTTGAGGGACCCTGGAGTGGGATTTACAGCGGTGCCACCACACCTGGCGGTGTTCCTTGCGGTTGGTTTTGTCCTTGGAGGCGAAGAAACGGAAAGGGAAGGTCAAAAAGAGGGTTTGGATGCGGTTTGGGTGGAACCTGGGCAACCACAGGAATTTCCTCTGGGTCCAGGCTCTCAGCGTTGGAGCCCTGGGCGCTGAGAAGTTCAGAATTTCTGTGCCGACAGGCACTGGCCCCGAAGAAAACACCGAGTTTGACCTGAGGCCTTGGAAAAGGCTTCCAAAATAGCACCGGGATCGTGGGGGTGTGTAGCCCTGCTTCGGTGCCTGAGGAGTTTTGGTTTTCTAAAATTCTTTTCCCGGGGAATTTTCTGTAAACGAGAAAAGTGTTTTTGTCACTGCACCTATGCTATTAATTCCTTTTCCTGGGAGGGATTTCTTCTTGGTGTCCCTCTGGTCTGACCAATGTGATTGAAGAGGTTTTCACCAATCAGATTGGGTCGAATCGGTGAATCGCCTTTGTTTTCACCAATGAAATCGGTGAATTGCCTTTGTTTTCACCAATCGAATTGGTCTGTGTAGAATAGCATAAAAAAGAGACACCTCCCGAAAAGAAGAGAGTCATTTTCAGCCTCCTGAAGCTCGGAGGAGTCTGTGTCGTGGTGGTGTGAAACAACATCAGGTGTGCAGCTTGAACAGAAGCGTGTAACGTTTAAAAGTGTGTAAAAACTCGGGATAAACCCCACGGTTTTACGGGAAATTTAGCGGAATCGGAGGAGATGCTGACACCAACTCACCATTTCTCCAGGTTTGGGGGATTTTTCCCTCTTACTCGGGACAAACCCCACAATTTTAGGGGAAATTAAACGGAATCAGAGGAGATGCTGACACCAACTCACTGTTTCTCCAGGTTTTTTTTTTCCCCCCCTCTTACAGCCCCACCATGATTTACTCCTCCGGCAGAGAATCCTACTTCAACCTCAACTCCACGTGGTACGACCCTTCGGGCTCGTGGCTGGACACCCGGCGGACTCCTTTCCGCTACGGCTACACCAACTGCTGCTCCTCGGGGTGCTCCGAGGGCGCCCAGGGCATGTGCGGCCACGACTACCGGCACTACGGCTACCGGCAGCCGCGCTGCTCCGAGCGCTGCCACGGCAACGCCGCGGCCTCCTCTTCCTCCTGCCACGGGGCGGGCTCGGGATGCGGCGTCAGGAGACCCACCTACAGTTATGGGGGCTCGGGGGGCTGCCAGGGGTACGGGAGGTCGGTGTGCTCCGAGAGGTGCCAGGGATCCTCGGGGTCGTGCCATGGAGGGGGGTCTGGGTGTGTCAGGAGACCCTCGTACAGTTATGGGACATCGGGGGGATGCCAGGGGTACGGGAGGTCGGTGTGCTCCGAGAGGTGTCACGGATCGGGCGGTCAGGGTGGGAAACCGTGCTGCGGGGAGACTGTGCAGAGTGTCCCGGTGCAGAGCTGTCCCCAACCAGTGCAGGTCTGTCCCCAGCCAGTGCAGGTCTGTCCCCAACCAGTGCAGGTCTGTCCCCAGCCAGTGAAGGGATGTCCCCAACCGGTGAAGAGCATCCCAGTGAAGAGCTGTCCCCAACCAGTGAAGTGTTGTCCCCAACCAGTGAAGAGCATCCCGGTGCAGGTCTGTCCCCCTCCAGCGCAGGTCTGTCCCCCGCCGATGCAGAGCTGTCCCTGTCCCACTCCAGTGCAGGTTTGTCCCCCTCCTGTGCAGGTCTGTCCCCGTCCCTGTCCCCCTCCTGTCCAGCAGAGCTGCGTGCCCGTCACCAAGGGCATCCCCTGCCCTCAGCAGAAGATCTGCCAAGTGCCAGCCCGCAAAATCAAATAAAGGACGTGAGGAGAGAGGAGGGGAACACGAAGAGGATTTGTCCCCTCTGGCCCCGTGTCCCCACCGCGCGTTGTCACCAATCTCCGCTCTGTCCCCCCCGGCTTGCAACGCGCTCCCAAGTTGTGACCCACCGGCGCTGTGGAATTTATTTTTCACCTCGTTTCACGGCAGACGTGGAGGCAATAAAAAAATCTTCCCTTCGCACCCGTGGTTGTTTTCGTGGGGTTTTTTTTTCCTCTTCATCCCTCTGAGCGGCTTCTGGTCCTTCTGGTGGCCAAAGGCGGGTTTGCAGCGGCCTCAACAAGGTTGGTTCCACCTGGTGGCTCCTCATCCTCACTCCAGGCAAATTTCCCGGCTGGTGAAGCGACAGTTTTCGTCACGGGGTGTTTTTGTGCAAGAGGGTAATTGAATGTTAATAAAACCGCATGAGGAAAAATCCATGTTTTGTCACACAGGGGGAAAAGCAGAGGGTCTGTTGGGGACCGTGAGGGAACGAGTGCAGCTGGGTTTGCACCCTAAACCTCCAAAAAAAAAAAAAACAAACAACCCTGGAGAGGATTTGGGAATGGCCCTAACGGGGTGAAAAGGCCCCAAATTCCTGGTGGGGCCTGGTGGGGTTGGGAGATGAATCCTCTGGAGGATTTTTGGGATGTGGAGCCACTGTGAGTCCCAATGCAGTGTCCTCGGGGGCTCCTGGCACCTCACCTGAGCCAGGTGAGAGCCTCCATCCCCTCCCGGCTCGGGATGTGGCTCCCCGGGGTCACTTCTGGGGATTTCTCCTGCAGGATAAGGAAAAGAAGCAAAAACGGGGTGGAGGTTTTAGGGGTGGGCACCTGGGGGCTGCTGGCACCGCCCCAAACCTCCCCTGGCAGCCCCTGCAAAGGCAATTCCTCCATAAAACCAACAAATTTCCCCCCCAAAAAATCCATTTCCCGCTCAGAACGGGATCAGCGGGTCCAGGGATGCCCCTCCAAGGAGCGGGAGGTTTGGAGGGGATTCAGGGACCCACTGTGGGGTCGGCACAGCCCCGTCCCCTCCGTGGCCCCAGGTGCCCCCGGGGGCCCTGCTCAGGTGTTTGTCTCCGTCGCCGACACGAACGAGGGAACAGGTTTATCCCCGTCCAGGGAATCAGGGCTGTAATTAATCGTGAATAATGAGTTTCACAAGGATTTCCATTCTCCCGACGTTTGTGAAATATCCCGAGTTGGGATTTCCTCATCCATCAATCCCGGTGATTCAGCTGCACCGGGGACCCAGGAGCCTCCTGGGCTCTGAGTTTTATTTTAATTCAATCCGGGCTGTTTTTGATATCACAGTGGCCTCTAGAGTCCTGCAGGACATCAGGCCCGGAGCTGTCCAGGGGCGGAAAGAAACTTTTTGACCCCAAAGCAGAGATCCCGATGTCCTCCCGCTCCCACCGGGATGTTTTCCACATCCTTCAGGGCTTTAAATTCCTTCTGTTTGGGTTGAAAGCCTTGGAGTAAAGAAAGGACTGGCTTGAGGGATTCCAACACTGCTTTTAGTGCACCTCTGCTGGCTTTAGTCAGAATTTTTGGGGGTTCTTTGCCACCTTTTAGTGCACCTCTGCTGGCTTTAGTCAGAATTTTTGGGGGTTCTTTGCCACCTTTTAGTGCACCTCTGCTGGCTTTAGTCAGAATTTTTGGTGTTTCCTTGACGCTATGGCCCGTCCAAATATGTTTATTTTTACCACCCACCACCACGGCCTGTTTTTATTCCCTCTCCCTTTTATTTCTGGGGTTCCCCACAATCGCACCTTCCCACCCTCCAACACCTGTCCCTTCTCAGGTTGAATTTTGGGCACAAAGAACAGGAAAACGTCGCCACCAAAGGTGACAAAAAATCCCAAACGTGACCCGGCCCGGCGTGGTGGGCAATTAACATTTTTAATGGAGTAACAGGAGCGGTGTGGGGATATCGATCTGCTGCCCCGTGAGTCAAAGCGGCGGCGGCAGCAGCACAAAAACTCCCAATTAGCTCGGGGTGCTGAGCAATCAGGTCCCTCCAGTGGGGCCCCAGCGGGTTTCCGGAGCTGGGATATAAAAACCCCGGCTCCCCGTTTCTCCTCAGCGCCTCCGCTCCTCGGCCTCTCCTCTCCGGCTCCTTCTGACCCAGGTGAGTCCAGACCCATCAGATTTTTGGGGTTTTTTGAAGCTTTTCCCCAGCCCTGAGCTCCCCGGATTTTCTCCTCCCCATCCCGTCTCCCTCTCAGTCCTTCTGCCAAGAAGGAAAAGGGGAAAAATTCCTGCCTCAGGTGGGCTCTGGAGTCTGTCCAGCTCGTCTCTTTTAACTTCTCTCTGATGTGCAAAGAGAAAAGCTCAAAGAGGCACCACGGACGGGTGAGGACTCTCCTCCCGCTCCGGAGCTCGGCTCAGAATCACGGAACCGCGAAATCACGGAATCGAAGGGTTGGGCTTAGAAGGGACCTCAAAATCATCTCTCTGGTTTGAGGGACACCCCTCCCCTTATCCCCCGGGGTTCTCCAAGTCCCACCCAACACCACCTTGGACACTTCCCCCGTGGTCGCCTTCACTCACGGATGAGTTTTCCCGGCAGGTCTCCGGCCATGTGCTCCCGCCAGGACAGGGACCAGTGCCACCAGCAGGAACGGTCCTCCTGCCACGGCGGTGGCACCTCAGGGTGCCACGGTGGCAGTGGCGGCTCCGGGTGCCACAGGAGCAGCGGATCCAGCTGCCACGGGAGCAGCGGCGGATCTGGATGTCGTGGTAACACTGGATCCAGTTGCCATGGAAACACAGGATCCGGCTGCCACGGGAGCACTGGATCCGGCTGCCAGGGCAGCAGTGGTGGATCTAGTTGCCATGGAAACACTGGATCCGGCTGCCATGGAAACACTGGATCCGGCTGCCACGGAAGCAGCGGTGGATCCTGCCATGGGAAGGCCCAGGAGTGCCAGCAGCAAATCTACCAAGTGTCGAAGAGGAATTGATCCCCAGGAACGATCCTGCGCCGCGTTCAGAAAAGCTTTGCGTGCCCCCAGCAACTTCCGAGGAAAATGTGTCCGTCCTTCCTTCCTTCCTTCCTTCCTGCCTTCCTTCCTTCCGTCCTTCCTTCCTTCCTTCCCCTCCCCTGGTGGCTCCTGTAACCCGCCCCGAGCTTCTCTGTGGCTGTTGAAATAAACTCTGCTCCTGCTGGCAAAGCTGCGTCCGGATCAGTCTGATCTGAGCCCCCGCGATCCGTAATTCGGGAGAGGTTTTGAGCCAAAGATTTCTGTAGACAAAAAAAACTTCTTTGTTGTAGATTTTGGCGGGTTTTTTATTTGTTTTCGGGGGATTTTCTGGGGGGTTTTGGTTGGTCGGTTGGTTTTGGTTTGGTTTTGGTTTTTTTGAGGTTTTTTGGTTGTTTTAGGTTTGGTTTTTTTAGGGTTTTGGTTGGTTGGTTGGGGATTTTGGGGTTTTTTTGGGTTTTTTTGTTTGGTTTGGTTTTTTCACCATTCGGCCCCAAAACGCAGCCCCTAGGGGGAGGTTCTTCCACCTGCTGCTGCCACAGGTGGCGAACCCCCCGCCAGCCTTCCTAGAAACGCCGCCGTGCCCAGCCCAGCCCTGCCCGAGCTCTGGGCCGTGCCAGGGGCGTTGCTCCCTCCTTACACAACCAGCTGCTGGATTTCTGCTCAACTTGTAATTAAAACCGAATTGGGTAATTTATTGCCCCGGTATTGCCATTCATGAAGCGGATCGTGGCGGCGATAAGATTGTTCTCGAGTGCGTCAGGAGGATCAGAAATTTCTGGCATTGCTGAAAGGGGTGCAGGCAGCAGCTCACTCCCTGGTTTTTGGGAGCGGGGACAGCTCGGGAAAACTCCTTGTCCTGTGGTTTTCCTGGAGCCCCTCCATTCCAAAACCCATTTTTGGGGCACATCCAGGTGGCCAACCACAAAAGGCGGAGGTGCCCATCATTAACGAACTCACAGCAATTAAAACACTGATGAGCTGAACACAGGGAGATGCCGAGAGCCAAAACAAATTCCTCCGAGTCTTTTTTTTCCCCCCAGAGGTCATTGACCTCTTTAATTTCGGAACAAAACCCAATTAAGGAGCAGCGACCAAACCCAGGCAGGGTTTGCCCTGTTCTAGACCGGGGCAGAGGTTTAGCAAGACGAAAGAAGCCTCAGGTGGTGCTCACCTGGTTCCTTCACCTGCCCTGTGCTCCCACCTTTCCCAAAAAAACAAAAAAAATTTTCCGTATTTGGGTGGCAGAAAATGTGGAGGGGCTTTGGGTGGTGCGAACCACTCAGCCTCCATCTCTCCGTGCTCCCCAGAAAACCTCAAAAATCCGAAGACAAAGGCAGGAAAGGAAATATTTTCCACCCAGTGTTTCCCAAGCCCTTTTCATCCCCGACAAAAAAAAAAAAAAAAAACCCCACAGGGGTTCCCGGGTGGGGAAAAAAAAATCCATCTTTCAGCCTCGATCTGCTTCGTGTTTAATGATCGAAATCCAAATTTCTGGAATTATTTTTCTGTCACGAGCAGCGACGGGAAAGGGCCGAACGAGCCCCGTGCTCCTGAAGAATTCCCGGCCCACGCAGCAGAATGGAACAGGGAGTGTCCCAAATTATCGCCTCCCATGAGCTCCCCGTGTGTGGGGCCGGAACAGCGCCGGGATTTGCTGGGACAATTAAGAACTAATTGGGGATCGGGGGAAACGTAAAAAGGGTGTTCCTGCAGCTCTGGAGAAAGTCCCGGGGGTCTGCCAGCTCCCCACGGTGTGTGGCCGAGGGCTCCCGTGGGATCCTTCCTCCTCCTCCTCCTCCTCCTCCCCTGGAACCGCTCACCTGGAATAAAATAAAAGCGTTTCACGGAATTGTTCCCGGGCTGAGACACAACCACATAATTAATCACCTCGCTAATCCTGGATCCAGGGCAGGGCTTATTCCTTCCGGAAAAAAATCAGAATTCCAGCTGCTCGTGGCAGTGGCAGGAAATCTGGGAGTTTCAAAACCGTGTTTGGAGCTGCTCTGAGAGGAAGGAGGTGACACATTCCAGGCGAATCCCAAAATCCCTGAGTTTGGAAAAGCCCCCCAAGGGTATCGAGGCCAAGCTGTGCCCGATCCCCTCCTTGTCCCCAGCCCAGAGGGTGACAAGGAATTCCCTGGACACCTCCAGGTTTGGGCACTCCAAACCTCCCTGGGCAGCCCCTGCCGAGGCCTGGCCGCCCTTTCCATGGGGAAATTCCTCCTGATTCCATCCTGAGCCTCCTGCCAGGGAGTTGTGCAGAGCCCAAAATTCCCCCTGAGCCTCTTTTCCTCCAGGCTGAGCCCCTTTGCCAGCTCCCTCAGGATTTCTCCAGCCCCTTCCCCACCTCTGGACCCTCTCCAGCCCCTTCTGGAGACATCCCTGGACATTCCCCAGCTCCCAGCATGGAGGGAATTCCTGCTAAAGAAGATTTTTCTCCTTTCCCGATGGTATTTTTGTTATTTTCAAGCCCATTTTGGTTTTTTTTTAAGGGGAGGTTTACAGACCTAGAGGGACATCGTGATTCAGGGATGAGCCGTCACGTCCCCCCCACCTGAACCCAAAGCCCTCCCCGGGCGTGACCAACCCCAAACCCGACCCAGGGAAACCGGGGCCGCCCACGCGACTCCCCCGGCCCGGCAGAGCCCGGCAATTAAATCTCTGCGGACAGGAAAGGCGACCTAGAGAAGGAGGAGAGAGGCAATCCCAGCGTGGATCAGGTGAGTCACCCCAGGAGCCCGAGGAATGGGGGAGGAAAAAAAAAAAATTAATTAAAAAAAAAAAAAAAAAAAAAGCCACGGGTGAATGAAATGAGCTGTGGGGACAGGGAGGGGCTTCCTCTGCAGGTGGGGTGGGCAGGGAGGGTATAAAAGCGCTGCTGTCCCCGAAAGCCTCATTGCCTCTCACTCCTTCCTCATCTCTTCTCTTCACCAGCAGCTCAGGTAAGAGCTGGGGGGGGCTCCAAAAGCCTCGGGGGGGGGTTGATGGGTTTGGGACCCCCAGGCCTGGAATTGGGCTGGGATTTGCTCTGGGAGTTGTGGGGAGCAGGGGGAGGATGAGGAGGGATCCTCACACCTGGAATTGGGCTGAGATTTGCTCTGGGAGTTGTGGGGAGCAGGGGGAGGATGAGGAGGGATCCTCACACCTGGAATTTGGCTGGGATTTGTTCTGGGGGTGGTCAGGAGCAGGGAAGGGGATGAGTAGGGACCCCCACACCTGGAACGGGGCTGGGATTTGCTCTGGGGTGACTGAGGAGGGATCAGGGGGAGGATGAGGAGGGGGCCCAGGGGCTCAGAGGTGACAGAGATGGGGACGTGCAGGGACAGTCTGGAGTGGTGGCTCCCTTTTGGAAAGCTGGGCACGGCCTGGGTGTCCTCAGGTGTGACAATCCCAGAGAGGGAAAAGGATCCAGTGCACTAAAGAGAAATCTGGGATCAGGCCGAGCCTGGCAAAAGGGGAACACCCGGAAAACCCTCCCTGCCACCTCCTCTGTCCCCACAGGTGACCCAGCACAGCCCCATGTGCTCCCGGCAGGAAAAGGACCAGTGCCACCGGCAGCAGCGCCAGAGCAGCGGCGGCTGCCACAGCTCCGGGGGATGTCACAGCTCCGGGGGTGGCGGCTGTCACAGCTCCGGGGGTGGCGGCTGTCACAGCTCCGGCGGCAGCTCCGGGGGATGTCACAGCTCCGGCGGCAGCTCCGGGGGATGTCACAGCTCGGGAGGTGGCGGCTGTCACAGCTCCGGCGGCTCGGGCTGCCACGGGAAGCCGCAGATGCAGGGCCAGCAGCAGCAGCAGCAGCAGCAGCAGGTGCCGCAGATGCCGCAGCAGAAGATGAAGTGACAGCGCGGCCCCAGAGCCTTGTCCCGGCCGGGAGCGGCTCCCAAATCCCGCCCGGAGCTCCCAAATCCCGCCCGGTGCCCTGGGGAGCCCGGGAAGGGTCCGGCCGGGGCTGGCCCGGTGCCCCGGGCTGTGCCCCGGCCCCGCCGGCTGCCCAATAAAGAGTCACATTCCCTAAATCCCTCCTGCCTCCGTGTGTCCTTAATCCCCTCATCCTCGTGTTCCAGAGCCCGGGAAGCAGCCTGGGAAAGGGTTTTGGGGTTGGGATGTTTTTACCAGAGCCAGGGAAGGCGTTTTGGGGTTGGGATGTTTTCCAGAGCCAGGGAAGAAGCCCAGGAAGGGGTTTTGGGGTTGGGATGTTTTTTCCAGAGCCCGGGAAGGGGTTTTGGGGCTGGGATGTTTTTTCCAGAGCCAGGGAAGGGGTTTTGGGGCTGGGATGTTTTTTTCCAGAGCCAGGGAAGGGGTTTTGGGGTTGAGATGTTTTTTCCAGAGCCCGGGAAGGGGTTTTGGGGCTGGGATGTTTTTTTCCAGAGCCAGGGAAGGAGTTTTGGGGCTGGAATGTTTTTTCCAGAGCCCGGGAAGGGGTTTTGGGGTTGGGATGTTTTTTTCCAGAGCCAGGGAAGGGGTTTTGGGGTTGAGATGTTTTTTCCAGAGCCCGGGAAGGGGTTTTGGGGCTGGGATTTTCCAGGGGTTTTTGCCCCAGGAAAAGCAGGAGGAGCCGATTTTCGGTACCAAAATCCGCTGATTTGTCCTGAAAACGATGCTCCAGCTGCCCCAGCCCTGCTCCTGTCCCCTCCGACACCTCCCAGGCGTTTCTCTCCGGCAGCTCTTCCCTCTCCAGAGGAATTCCAGGAGGATTTTCCCTCATCCCATTGTCCCCGTGACCGTGGCAGCTCTCACGGAGAACAAAAATCCACTTTCCCCCTTTTTTTTTTTTTTTTTTTTTTACTGGGATGATTCCCGTCTTTACCTTTAATCCCGAGCAGGGATTAAGCTCTGGGACAGCAGGGGCTATAATTAAACCCGGCTTTAATTTCACCGAGGAAAACCAGGCACCCACGGCTCTTCCCACGGCGGGCGGGCGAGGCCGGCAGTTAGCAGCAGCAGGAGATGAAACCCGAGCGATATCCGCCGGCGGTGAGCCAGGGTCGGGAGCTGGGGTGAGGGATCCGATGGCACGGAGCTGCCTCATTTCCCGGGAAAAAAAAAAAAAAAAAAATAGAGGGAGACATTCCTCTTACAAAGGTGATGGATCCCGGGATCCTCATTCCCTGCCCTCCGTCGGGATCCTCATTCCCTGCTCTGGATCTCCCCCCTGGGGATCGTTCCTGATGGATCGTTCTCGCAGGATCATTGGGGATCCCATCACTGGGGATCGTTCCTGGGGGATCATTCCTGATGGATCATTCCCGATGGATCATTCTCGCAGGATCATTGGGGATCCTATCATTGGGGATCATTCCTGTGGGGCCATCTCCGGGGAATCATCCCTGGGCAATCATCCCTGTGGGATCATTGGGGATCCCATCATTGGGGATCATCCCTGGGGGATCATTTCTGTGGGGTCACTGGGGATCCCATCATTGGGGATCATCCCTGGGGGATCATTCCTGTGGGGTCACTGGGGATCCCATCATTGGGGATCATTTCTGTGGGATCATCCCTGGGGGCTCAGTGGGGATCCCATCATTGGGGATCATCCCTGTGGGATCATCCCTGGGGGCTCCCAGTGTTGGAGAAAACCCCAAAACCCTCTCCCCATCCCCTGGCGTGTCCTGCTGGACCCCAAAGCCCCCGGAGCCCCCAGAGTTCCCAACCCCGTCCCGACCCCTCAGAGCGTCCCCAGCACAGCCCTGAGCCCCCTCCTGCCTCGGGAGACTCCCAAAATCCCGGTTTTACAGTTTTTATTGGGGTTTTGTCGTGGTCTTACAACCGTTTATTGTGAGAAGGGAGTGGAAAAAAAAAGACCAAAAAACTCTTTTGGGATATTTACAGTGCAGAAACATCTCCGTGAAAACCCCCCCAGCCAGAGCTGAGAAGAATTTTTGGTGTGTCCAAAAAGAAAGAAAAAAAAGGGAATTTTGCTGTTGACTCAGGATGAGCTGGAGATGAGCTCCGAAAAAATGAACCTTTAATTTATTTTTTTTTTCCTAAGGAAAATTAAATTGCCGCTGTGGGTTCTTTATTGCTGCCGTAAAGGGTGAGTCAAGTAATTGCCCGGCTCATCCCAGCCCTATAAACCAGGGATTTTTTAAAATTTATTTTCACTTTCTCCCCATTTAAAATAACCGGGGTGAAGGGGTTGAGATCCCGGCCGTTGCTTTTTATGAGGAAAAAAAAAAAAAAAAAGAAGAAGAAGAAAAAAAGAGGAAAAAAGAGGAGAAAAGAGGGGGAAAGAGGGGGAAAGGGAGGGAAATAGGAGGGAAAAAAGAGGGGGGAAAAAAGGAGGAAAATGGAGAAAAAAAAGAGAGGGGAAAAAAGAGAGGAAAAAAAGACAAAAAAAGAGAGAAAAAGAGGAAAAAAGAGAAAAAAGAGGGGAAAAAAGAGGAAAAAAAGAGGGGAAACATTTTTAAAAAGAGAAAAAAAAATTAAAAGAGAAAAAAAGAGAAAATCTACCCCCAAGCCTTCAAAGCTGCATTTTTCGAGCCCCCCCGGAGACGCCGCCGGAGCACCGGGAGCGAAGGAGCCCCGGGGATATTTTTTGCCTCACGGAGGTAAATCGGTGCCGCCGGGCGGGGTCCCGACTTGTCCCGGGATGTGCCCGGCCTGGAGGAGCAGGGAAAGGAGATCCCGGTCCTGACCACGGGGAAATCCAGGATTCCTGCGGGGAAAACCCTCCCCCCAAAAAAACAAAACCTCAGCGGGAATTCAGCACCTCCCTGCAGCCCCCTTTGCCCAATTAGCGTGCCGATTTAATTAGAGCTGATCGAACAGCCCCCCCCGAGCTCAGCTCCCGCTCCATCCCTGGGCAGTGGTGACAGCTCGTCACCTCGGGGTGACACCAGCCCCTGTCCCCACCCCAGGGTGTCCCCCGGCCGCCCCTCACCTGCTCCCTGCCCGTCCCGGGGGCTGCAGGAGGCCTCAGTAGACGCAGGGCTTGGCTGGAGCCCGCTCCTTGTTCATGGGCTCCGTGTCGGGGTCCCAGGGCCGGGAGCTGGGTCTGTCCTTGGTGCCCGGGGACCTCTGAGGGGACAGAGGTCAGCCCCTGCCAGCCCCTCCCCAGGTGGGGGAGGACCAGGGGATGGATCTGTCCTTGGTGCTTGGGGGCCTCTGAGGGGACAGAACCCTGTCAGCCCCTCCCCAGGTGGGGGAGGACCAGGGGATGGATCTGTCCTTGGTGCTTGGGGGCCTCTGAGGGGACAGGACCTCATCAGCCCCTCCCCAGGTGGGGGAGGACCAGGGGATGGATCTGTCCTTGGTGCTTGGGGGCCTCTGAGGGGACAGGACCTCATCAGTCCCTCCCCAGGTGGGGGAGGACCAGGGGATGGATCTGTCCTGACTGCTCAGGGACCTCTGAGGGGACAGAGGTCAGCCCCTGTCAGCCCCTCCCCAGGTGGGCAAGGACCCGGGGATTGATCTTGGTGTTTGGGGACCTCTGAGGGGACAGAATCCCGTCAGCCCCTCCCCAGGTGGGGGAGGACCAGGAGCCCTCAGCCCAAGGAGCCCCCCGGGGCCGGAGGAATCCCAAAGCCCCCTTCCAGGGGATCCCAGCCGCCCCTTCCCCGTTTTCCCCGCGGGAAAAGGGGGCACAGCGGGGGCCGGGAGGGGACACGGCAGCTCTGCACGACAAACCTGGAGGGATAAAACCCCAAATCCCGGGCTGTGGGCACCCCAAAATCCCACCCCCAGCACCTCTGCCCCCCTCCTGTCCCCCGGCGTTACCTTGACAGGAGCCAATTCCTGCTGGATCAGCTTCTTGAACTCGCCCCTGCTGAAGGATTCTGATTTTTTGCCCTTCCTGGCGCTGCCCTGGGAGCTCTGCATCATGTCGGTGATGGCTTTGATGAGCCTGGACATGGCTCCAGTCCTGGAGAGGGGAGCAGAACCTCAGGCCACGGCCAGGTGGGGAAAAAATCCCCGAATTCCAACAATCCCAAACAGCCCCCACTCGGCCTTTCCATGGTTTATCTCACTTTGCTTTCCCGGGCCTTCAATCATTTCTGCACTTTCCCTGGGTTGAATTAAAGGGGATTAAATTAAATTAAATTAAATTAAATTAAATTAAATTAAATTAAATTGAAGCTGTTGCCTGGAACCATCCAGGCGCCTCTGGGGGTGAACGAATCAGCTCCCGCAGGTGAGGAAAGCGCGTCCAGGTGAGCTGATGCCTGCCGGGTGAAAAACAAACCCCCCTCCCCAAAAAAAACCCACAAAAATCTCGTTTCGAAGCGCAAAAAAAGAAGCGGAGGAGACTCACCTGCGTGCAAGGGAGGGAGGGAGCAGCTCCTGGCGGGATCGGGGAGTGGGAGGAGGAGAGGATTCCTTCCGGTCAGTCCTGTTCCCTTCCCAGGGATCCTCCCTCGTTATCCTCCCTCATTATCCCGCCGCTCGCTCCCAGGGTGTTTACCTGCACACCTGGCCAGGTGTATGTAGGTCAGGTTCGCACCTCCCTGGATCCCCAAAAGAAAAAAAAAAAAAAGAACAACAACAAAAAAAAACCAAACCGGCCAGAGGTCTGTTCCCTTCCTGCGTCAAACTCTGCGTTTAACATCCCCTAAAGGGGTTTTTTGGGGGTTTTTTCTTTCTCCTCAACAACCCAAAGGGGGTTGTGAGTTCGTGGGTGAAGTTTAGAAAATGTCACAGAAAAATTCCTGCGGGTAAAAGGGGTTTCATCTGATTTTTTCAGGCCGTCCCAAATGTCACGCCTTGTGAAAAAACAAGGCGGGTTTTTGTTGGTTTTTTGTTTGGGTTTTTTTTTTTTTTTTTTTTTTGTGATTAATTTTAAGAAATAGGTTTAATAATAATAATAATTTTTTGAAAAGACAATTAGGAAATAGGGGGGGGGAAGCAAAGTATGACTTGGCATTCAGCCTGCTATTTTAAAGGCTTTTTAAATTTTTTGGGGGGGTTTTATCGCATGATTTTGTTGCGTATTTAAATTTCTTTTACAAACTAATTTTTATGTTTTAGGAACTGTTTAGTATGGGGGTTTTTTGGGGGGGGGGTTTGTTTTCTTTGTGGCAGCCGCGGGGCTGAGGGGTCTGGGGCTGTCCTGGGGGCACCTGGCCGGGCTCAGGGCTGTCGGGGACACCCCCAAGGACATTTTTTGGGGGGTGACAAGATGAGGACAGAAGAATTTGGGATGTTAAAAACGGGTGGGCGGCCTCGCACCGACATCTCCCCCACCCCAAAAAAAAAAACAACCCCGCAGGGTTCGATTCCATAAATGCAAATAATCCGAATTATTCCGGCGCGTCCTCGGGCAGGACCCCGGTGGCCTCGGGCGAGTGTCGCCTCCTCCCGATGTCACATCCCGGCAGGTGGCAGCAGGAGCCCTCGGCTCCCAAATCCCGGGATTTTTATGGGAGGGGGGGCTGGAAAACTCTGGAAAACTCCTCCAGGATGGCGGAGCTGCGGTGGGGCTGGAAGGATGCCCGTTTTTGGGGGGGTTCGGGGGTCACGGGGGTGGTCATTCCCTTGTCCCCAACCCCAGGGTGACACAAGAGGAGCCGCCCCCCCCCCCCCGGCTCCTGAGTTGACAAATATCCGGTGACAGCAACGCCCGGAGCTCCTGCCCCATCCCGGGGCCCCCCAAAAATCCCCGTTTAGGGCAAATCCTCGTCCCCGGGGCTGGACACCCCCCAGAGCCACCCCAAAAAATCCCCGTTTAGGGCAAATCCTCGTCCCCGGGGCTGGACATCCCCAGAGCCACCCCAAAAAATCCCCGTTTAGGGCAAATCCTCGTCCCCGGGGCTGGACACCCCCCAGAGCCACCCCAAAAAATCCCCGTTTAGGGCAAAGCTCTATGGGATGGGGCTCCAGGGACCCCAAAGCTCTGGATGGGGTTTCAGAGACCCCCAAAGCTCTGGATGGGGCTCCAGAGACCCCAAAGCTCTGGATGGGGTTCCAGGGACCCCAAAGCTCTGGATGGGGTTTCAGAGACCCCCAAAGCTCTGGATGGGGTTTCAGAGACCCCAAAGCTCTGCAGGATGGTGGTCCAGGGACCCCAAAGCTCTGGATGGGGTTTCAGAGACCCCAAAGCTCTGCAGGATGGGGCTCCAGGGACCCCAAAGCTCTGCAGGATGGGGGTCCCCCCCGATTTGGGGTCAGAGCTGAGGACACCCCGCTCCCGCAGCAGACTTGACCTCCTCAGGAGGAATTTGACATTTTTGGGGGGTTTCCAAACCGGCCCCGGAGGAAGCTGAAGCAACCCCCCGGGGGTGAAGCAAACCCGTGGGGGTTTTGTGTTAACCTGGGGCGGGGGATCTTTCTTCAGCTCTGCTGTTTTTGGGGAAGCTTCCGGAAGGTTCTTTCCCGGAGCTGGGCGATTTCAGGGCTGCAGGTCGCCCTTGGGAAATCGCCCGGTTGTGTTTTTTCCTGCCCCCCCCCCCCCCAAAAAAAAAAGAGGGTTTGGAAATCCATCGACGTTTCCAGCCGCCTTCTTCTTTTTTTTTTTTTTACAAATTTCACAAGTGAACTTTTTTTTTTTTTTTTTTTTGGTGCAGATTTGGGGTGTTCTGGGTGAGGAGTTTGGGGTTGTTTCCCGTTGTTGTCCGCACAGAGCGCAAATTTAACGTGTCCACCTCCATCCGGGGAGCCAAAAATGCCCTAAAAAGGGTTTTTCTCCAGAAAAATAAAGCCTAAAAAGGGTTTTCTGCCAGAAAATAGTGTTCATCCTTCCTCCCAGCCCCTGCCCGCCATACACAGCTCAGGCTCGGGAGATCCTTCGCTCCCCCAAAATCCCATTTATTCCTTGACTCCCCCAAAATCTCATTTATTCCTTCATTCCCCCAAATCCAAATTTATTCTTTCATTCCCCCAAATCCCATTTATTCTTTCACTCCCCAAAATCCCATTTATCCCATTTTTATCCAAAATACGGGGAGTTTTTCCCAGCTGGAAATACAAAAAAAATCCCTCAAATCCCGGTGCAACCCCAACCTCCGGAGAAGCCGCCGCTGCCAATCCCAAATTCCCAGACACCCGCCCCACCCCTGGGAAGGTGAATTATCCCAATTTAGGGGAAGAGGAAATCCCAAAAAAAAAAAAAAAAAACCCACGGAGAGAGCCAGGAGAGCTTCGGCAGCCTCGGGGTAAAATCTTTATTTGGCAGCAAAAAATTCACCGAGCGGGGAGGAAGAGGAGGAGGGAGGGCGGGGTCAAGGCCGGGTTGGACTCCGGAGTTTTTCCAAGCTCCGAAATTTCTCGGAGATGAGGGAACTGGGGGCTGCAGGCCTCAGTGGTGGTGCTGGTGGTGGTGCTGGTGCTGCTGGTGGTCCTCCACCTCGTGCAGGTGCTCGTGGGTGGCGCAGGTGACGCGGGTGACCAGCAGCATCATCTCCCCGAAGCTGATCTGGGCGTCCTTGTTGGCGTCCAGGTCCTTCATGATCTGCTCGATGGTGGCCTTGTTCTTCACGTGCTGCGACAGAGGAGGGGGAGAGGTGAAATCCACCCCCAATTCCAACGCCCGCCGTGGGAAAAGGTTTCCTTTGGATTTGGGGAAGTGAGTTCCAAAGGAATAAATGGGATTTGGGGGAGTGAAGGAGTAAATGGGATTTGGGGGAGTGAAGGAATAAATGGGATTTGGAGGAGTGAAGGAATAAATGGGATTTTGGGGGACTGAAGGAATAAATTGGGATTTTGGGGGAGTGAAAGAGTAAATGGGATTTGGGGGAGTGAAGGAATAATTGGGATTTGGAGGAGTGAAGGAATAAATGGGATTTTGGGGGACTGAAGGAATAAATTGGGATTTTGGGGGAGTGAAGGAATAAATGGGATTTGGAGGAGTGAAGGAATAAATTGGGATTTGGGGGAGTGAAGGAATAAATGGGATTTGGGGGAGTGAAGGAATAAATGGGATTTGGGGGAGTGAAGGAATAAATGGGATTTGGGGTCTCTGTAGCTCCATCCCACAGAGTTTTCTAAACCCTGGGGAAGAATCCAAACCCTGGGGGTGAATCCAAATTTTGGGGGTGAATCCAACCCCTGGGAGTGAATCCAATTTTTGGGGGGTGAATCCAACCAATTCAACCCAAACCCCTGGGGGTGACCCCAACTTTTGGGGGTGATTCCAAGCCCCGGGATCCGCCCCTGGGCCCCCCTCACCTTCAGGTAATTAGCCAGCTGCTTCTCAATCAGCAGCTTGAGCTCCTTCTTGCTGAGGGTGTCCCTGTCGCCCTCCCGCCGCGAGAACTGGTGGAAGACGTCGATGATGATGTCCATGGCCTTCTCCAGCTCCGACAGATGCTCCTGGCTCTGCTGGGACTGAGGGGGAGAAACGGGTCAAATGTGGGGGGAAATGGCAAAATCGGGAAAATAACTAATGCCCAGGGAAATAGCAAATAGCCAGGGAAGTAACAAATATCCAGGGAAATTATGAATATCCAGGGAAATTATAAATATTCAGGGAAATAGCAAATATCCAAGAAAATACCAACACCCAGGGAATTACAAAATATCGAGGGAAATGCCAAACACCCAAGGAAATAACAAATATCCAGGGAAATTATGCAGAGAAATAATAAATATTCAGGGAAATTGCAAATATCCGGGGAAATAACAAATATTCAGGAAAAATAACAAATATCCAGGGAAATACCAAACACCCAGGGAAATAACAAATATCCAGGGAAATAACAAATATCCAGGGAAATTATTCAGAGAAATAATAAATATTCAGGGAAATTACAAATATCCGGGGAAATACCAAATATTCAGGAAAAATACCAAATATTCGGGAAAATAACAAACCCCCGGGACTTGCCTTGCTCATCTTGTCACCTCAGCGGTGTCCCCCGGGGCGGGCGCGGGGCCGGTGTCACCGCGGGGTCCTTTATAGGACCTTTCCCGTTGTGAAATGTCCCCGTTGTCCCCGTTGTCCCATCCCCTTCCAGCCCCCCCCCGGCGTTGCTCAAGGTCCCCTTTAGGGGCAGTTCCCTAAAAGTGGCTTTTGTTGTTTGGGGTTTTTTTGTGGCTTTTCCCGCAAGGTCGGGATGTCACGGCCCCAGGTGGGGGTGGCCCTGTCCCCTCACCCGCTGGGATTCTCCTCCAGCTCTGGGTAAAGCCCCTTTCCCTTGGGATTCTCCCACATTTTCCTCCTCTCCGGGAGCCAGCGCTGCTGTCCCTGAAATGTCCCCCAAAATGGCCCCAAAAATAGCCCCAAATTGGCCCAAAAATGTCTCCAAAAATGGCCCCAAAATGGCCCCAAAATGTCCCCCAAATGGGCCTGAAATGTCCCCAAAAATGTCCCTGAAGTGCCCCCAAAATGTCCCTGAAATGTTCCCAAAATGTCCCCACTGGGGACATAGGGGACATCTCATAATGGGGGGGTTCTGGTGCCCAGAACATCTGGGGACATCGGGGACATTGGGGACACTGGGGACATTTCACACCGGGGGGTTCTGGGGACACTGGGGACATTGGGGACATCTCACACCGGGGGGTTCTGGGGACACTGGGGACATCGGGGACATTTCACAATTGGGGCATCCGGGACCGGCCCCGGCGTTGCGGAATTTTGGTGCAATTTCAGGAAACCTCATTGGGTCACTCTGATCAGCCCGGAGGTGGCAGGGGGACAAGGGTGGGGCACAGGGGGACAAGGGTGGGGCACAGGGGGACAATGGGGGGCACAGGGGGACAAGGGTGGGGCACAGGGGCTGGGACAGAGTTTGTTTTGACGTTTTGTGGAAATGAACGCAACACCTGAGGTGAGCAGCAGCTCTGGAGCATGTCCAGGTGTCCCCACTGAGCCATAAATCCACATTTTCACCGTTTTAGATGATGTTAGACGTTTTAGATGTTCGTTTTCAGCCCAGGATCTGTCGGGAAGCACCCGAGGACCCGCAGGGACACCCCGAGCTCCCAAAAGCCATCCCAAACACACTTTTAGGAGTCACTGGAGCCACTTTCAGCGGCTGATTCGGGGAGAAGGGACCAGCATCTCCGTCCCCTGGCGGTGACACCGGACGGGGGAATGAAGAACCAGGAACAAACTCGGAGAATTTCAAGCGATGCTTTATTGCGCCGTGAGCGGGGCCAGCCCCAGCAGGCCGAGGAGCAGCCGGAGCCGCCTTCCCAAAGCTTTTTCCCCCTCTCCCGGTTTTCCGGGATTTTCCCCGAGGCCGGGCTCAGTCGCGGTCGGGCCCGCAGCGCTCGGAGCCGTGGCTGATGCGGTGAGCGTCGTCGGCCAGTTTGCTCAGCACCACCGTGAACTCCTCGAAGCTCAGCTCCTTGTCCTTGTTCAGGTCGGTCTCTTGGAAGAGTTTGTCCAGGTAGCCGGGCTTGTTCCTGTTCTGGAATTTGGGGTCAGGAGGGGGATTGGGGGGAGGGGTCATGTCCCTGTTCCCCACCCCGTGGGAGCAAAAGGAGCTGCCCCTGGGAAGGGTTTGGAGGCTGCAGGGTGTCCTGGCCCTCCTCTTCCTCAGCCTCACGTTAAACCCCAGAGGGGACAGGATTTTGTCCCAAAAAAACCCCAGAGGGGACAGGATTTTGTCCCAAAAAAAACCCCGGAGGGGACAGGATTTTGTCCCAAAAAAACCCCAGAGGGGACAGGATTTTGTCCCAAAAAAAACCCCGGAGGGGACAGGATTTTGTCCCAAAAAAACCCCAGAGGGGACAGGATTTTGTCCCAAAAAAAAACCCCAGAGGGGACAGGATTTTGTCCCAAAAAAACCCCAGAGGGGACAGGATTTTGTCCCAAAAACCCCAGAGGGGACAGGATTTTGTCCCAAACCCTCGTGGCGGAAGGAAGAGCAGGGGTGACCCCGAGCTGGGTGGGACCAGAACCTCCCTCCTGTGCTCCCCACGGCCCCAGAGCCCCCCTGAACCCCATTCCCATGGGATTTCCCCCTGGAACTCACACAGGTCATTCCCCACACCCCCCAAACCCCATTCCCATGGGATTTTCCCCCCGGCACCCACACAGGTCACTCCCCACATCCCCCAAACCCCATTCCCATGGGATTTCCCCCTGGAACTCACACAGGTCACTCCCCACATCCCCCAAACCCCATTCCCATGGGATTTCCCTCCCGGCACTCACACAGGTCACTCCCCACATCCCCTAAACCCCATTCCCATGGGATTTCCCCCCTGGAACTCACACAGGTCACTCCCCACATCCCCCAAACCCCATTCCCATGGGATTTCCCCCCGGAACTCACACAGGTCACTCCCCACATCCCCCAAACCCCATTCCCATGGGATTTCCCCCCGGCACTCACACAGGTCACTCCCCACATCCCCCAAACCCCATTCCCATGGGATTTCCCCCCGGCACTCACACAGGTCACTCCCCACATCCCCCAAACCCCATTCCCATGGGATTTCCCCCTGGAACTCACACAGGTCATTCCCCACATCCCCCAAACCCCATTCCCATGGGATTTCCCCCTGGAACTCACACAGGTCATTCCCCACATCCCCCAAACCCCATTCCCATGGGATTTCCCCCCTGGAACTCACACAGGTCACTCCCCACATCCCCCAAACCCCATTCCCGTGGGATTTCCCCCCTGGAACTCACACAGGTCACTCCCCACATCCCCCAAACCCCATTCCCATGGGATTTCCCCCTGGAACTCACACAGGTCCCCAGGAAGGACGGGGCCTGCTCCCTCAGCAGCGTGCTGAAGTCGTCGAGGCTGAGCAGGTCGATCTCTCCCTGGCGGATGCTGTACTGGTGGAAAATGCCCACCAGGGTCTCCAGGGCCTTCTCCAGGGTGCAATTCCCGGGGAATTGTTGGCTCCCGGCGTGGCTGTGGGTGCTGGAGGACATGGCTGAGCTCTGCAAGGACCTGCAGGGATCGGGGACAAACCTCAAAGGTGAGAGGAGCCAAAAATGACGAACCTCAAAGGTGAGAGGAGCCAAAATTCAGCACCTGGAGCTCCGTCCTGCCGGGGCTGAGCCCGGGGGAACCTTCAGCTCCTGGATGTGGAGCAGGAAACGAGGGGATTTGGGGATTTGTTGACTTTGCCAAGGGAGCAGCTCGTCCCAGCGCACCTGGGGACGTTCTTCAGGTGAGGGAAGCGGGGTCAGGCCCGCCAGGGAGTTCAGGGCAGGGGGGGCACGGAATTAATGGTGCCTCCATCAAAATCCCGTCAATTCTCCTCATTTCCCAACCCCAAACCCAACCTCCTGCCCCACCCCGAGGAGAACCCACGGCCCTGGGTCCCGAACTGCTTCTCCCTCACCCTTTTCCCTACCAGGATCCTCCCTGCCCCACTCACCCGGGTCTCCAGGAGGGTTTTCAGGGGGAGGGACGCGTCGGTGTGAGCCGGGAGCCCGGAGCAGCCCTTTTATACCTGCCCGAGGTGTCTCTTTCATCAGAGCTGGTGGTGACACACCTGTCACAGGCACCGGCCTGAGCTCGCGTTTCCCGCACCTGGAAACGGCCAGGCGTTTCCCTCGGCATTCCTGTGCCCTCAGTTCCTGGTTGCACCCACCGGGCTCTGGGAACATCGTCCTTGTCCCCTCCGTCACCTCACAGGGCTCAGGGAGGGGAAAAACCCCAAATCTGTCACGCCTCCGCGGCCGGGGCAAGGCTCCGAGTTGCCAAAACTTCGGGGAGTTTTGCAACGGGGCTGAAAATTCACGCATTTTCCTGCACAAAATTCTCACATTTTCCTTCACAAAATTCTCTCGTTTTCCTTCACAAAATTCTCACATTTTCCTCCATGAAATTCTCAGGTTTTCCTTCATAAAATTCTCGCATTTTCCTTCACAAAATTCTCACATTTTCCTGCACAAAATTCTCTCGTTTTCCCTCGGCTGTGGAGCAAACCGGGCTGTTTCACGTGGAAACAGGGATGGCTTTGTCCCCCCTGGAGGAGCTCTGAAGGCGGTTTTCTGTTTTCTACACCCCCGGCCGGCTGGACGCTGCCCAGGACGAGTCTGTGTTTTATAACTTGTTTTCCGGAATATTTTCCATTGTTCTCTATCCGTACCAGACCTCTGCTCTGGCTCCAGCGATTTTCGGGAGGAAACTGGGCATAAAACCAGGAGAAAACTGGAGGTCGGGGTCTTCTTCTGGCTGGTGCAGGGAATGCCACGCGTTGTGCAATTGTCACCTCAGTGTCACTCGTGTCTGGGACAAGAAGAGCAGACAATGAAGACAAAGAGAAGATTTGAAATCAGACAATGGGTGGGAGGAAGAGGGAAGGACCAGGCGAGCCAGGGGAGCGCCCGTTCCCGTTCGAGGATGCTCCTGTGTCCCCAGGGCACGGCAGGGCTTGGGTTCCGGTTATCCCTGACTCACTGGATTGCTCCTTTTGTTTCCCGGACCCGGCTCCTTGCAGAGTGTGACCGATCCCAAATTGGAGTGTCACCTATCCCAAACTGGAGTGTCACCCACCCCAAATTGGAATGTCACTTTATCCCAAACTGGAGTGTCACCCACCCCAAACTGGAGTGTCACTTTATCCCAAATTGGAGTGTCCCCCACCCCAAACTGAAGTGTCACCCACCCCAAAGTGCACCCTCGTCCTCCAGCTGGCAGGGAAAGTCTCTGGTTCAGCCCCTTTCCCAGTTTTCCCGGTTTTTTTTCCCCAAAACCTGTGGGGGAGGCAGCTGGCGATGCCCAGCCTTGCCAGGGGAACAGTGCCCGAGTGACAGCAGGTGACAGCAGGTGACAGTGAGTGACATTGGCCTCGAGGGACAAGGGCAGCTCCCCACAGTCGGAGCTGTCCCCGTGTCACCTCCCAAAACCCGCTGGTCCCACCCGGGGCAGGATCCAGGTTTGGGCTGATGTCGGAATTGTCAGAGCTTCTGAATCTGGAGAGATGCTGCCCACAGGGATCCGCCCTGAATCCATCAGGGATCCGCCCTGAATCCATCAGGGATCTAGCCTGAATCCATCAGGGATCTATCCTGAATCCATCAGGGATCCGCCCTGAATCCATCAGGGATCTAGCCTGAATCCATCAGGGATCCGCCCTGAATCCATCAGGGATCTATCCTGAATCCGTCAGGGATCCGCCCTGAATCCATCAGGGATCTAGCCTGAATCCATCAGGGATCCGCCCTGAATCCGTCAGGGATCTATCCTGAATCCGTCAGGGATCCACCCTGAATCCATTCACCCTCACAGGGATCCCACGTGTCCCAGCCACGCCCTGTCCTGTCCCCACGGCACACAGGTGTCCCTGTCCCCCTCCTCACGTGTCCCCACGGCACACAGGTGTCCTGTCCTGTCCCCATGGCACACAGGTGTCCTGTCCTGTCCCCACGGCACACAGGTGTCCCTGTCCCCTCCTCACGTGTCCCCATGGCACACAGGTGTCCTGTCCTGTCCCCACAGCACACAGGTGTCCTTGTCCCCTCCTCACGTGTCCCCACGGCACACAGGTGTCCTGTCCTGTCCCCACAGCACACAGGTGTCCCTGTCCCCTCCTCACGTGTCCCCACGGCACACAGGTGTCCTGTCCTGTCCCCACAGCACACAGGTGTCCCTGTCCCCTCCCCACGTGTCCCCATGGCACACAGGTGTCCTGTCCTGTCCCAATGGCACACAGGTGTCCCTGTCCCCTCCCCACGTGTCCCCATGGCACACAGGTGTCCTGTCCTGTCCCAATGGCACACAGGTGTCCCTGTCCCCTCCTCACGTGTCCCCATGGCACACAGGTGTCCTGTCCTGTCCCAATGGCACACAGGTGTCCTGTCCTGTCCCCATGGCACACAGGTGTCCTGTCCTGTCCCAATGGCACACAGGTGTCCCTGTCCCCTCCCCACGTGTCCCCATGGCACACAGGTGTCCTGTCCTGTCCCCATGGCACACAGGGGTCCTGTCCTGTCCCAATGGCACACAGGTGTCCCTGTCCCCTCCTCACGTGTCCCAGCCACGCCCTCCCATGTCCCCAGGCCTGTTCCAACCCGTGCCATCCCTGCCAGGTCACCCATGTCCCTCTGCCCATCCCACGCGTGTCCCCATCCCCAAAACCCATCCCTTTGTCTCTCCCTCTTTTGCAATTCCAGGTTTTTCTGGCACCAGCTCCTCGTGCTCCGGGATTACGAGGCCGGCGGGGAGATGTTTCACCATTCCCGCTTCCCAAAAACCCCAAATGAGCAGCACGGAGCCGGATTTGGGGCGGGGGCTCCTCACCAGCCTCCTGCAGAGGTTTGGGGGTTTTGGGGAGCACTGGGGGGGGTCCCAGGGTTGGGGGGGACAGCTGGGGGGTGGCAGCACTTGGCGGTGCCCAGGGTTGTCATCGGGCGGCAATTCCTGGTGCCGGGAAGCGCCACCTCCCAGGAGCAGCTGGCAGAGCTCCCACAGGGCAGCGTGCCAGGATTTGTCCCCAGGATTGATTTGTCCCCAGGACTGATTGTTTGTCCCCAGGACTGATGGTTCGACCCCAGGATTGATTATTTGTCCCCAGATTTGATTATTTGTCCCCAGGATTGAAGGTTTGTCCCCAGGATTGATTGTTTGCCCCCAGGATTAACTCCCTGGGATGTGGTGGCCACCCCTGGCACCAAATTCACCCAAAATTCAGTGACAAACCCCGTCCCCCCCCCGGGTAAAACCAGCGTCATCCCACTGGAGACCCCCACCCAGAAATCTCCTTTTCCATCACCTCCCTCAAACGCTTGGGGAACGTTCCAGAAAAAGCCCCCGCGCCACCCCTGACCCCCCGAGATGTCACTTTTGGCGTGGCCCATCACAGATGTCATTTCTGGGGTGTTTCCTTGTTTTGCCCTGACGAGTTTTTGGGGCTTCCCCTCCCTGGATAACAGTTCCTGGAGCGGGGCGAGGAACCCGAAATCCGCACCTGGGCGTGCTGAGCCTTGCACAATTCCCGGGGTGACTGCCCCGAGGGGAACCCGCCGCTGTCACAACCGGGAGGGGATAAAAGCTGCTCCTGCCCGGCTCAGCATCACTCGACCCTCCTCTTCACTCCTCCTGTGCGTCCTCTGCAGAGCCCAGAACTCCTCCGAGGTGAGCAGGCGCTGGCAGCCGGTCCCTCTCCCTATCCCAGGAATTCTGTCCCTGTCCCTGGAATTCCGTCCCACCTGGTGCTGTTCGGTCCCAGCAGGATGAAAACCGACCTGGAGCTGGCTCTGGAATGCGCCGTGAACGTTTACCACCGGTACGCGGCGCGGCGCCCCATCGACGACTACCTGAGCAGGGAGGAGTTCTCCCGGCTGCTCAAGGAGACGGCGCAGCCCTTCCTGCGGAACACCGCGCCGGTGAGGGCCCGGGGACACCGGGTGGGATCCACGGGATCCATGGGGTGGGGTGGGATCCATGGGATCCATGGGGTGGGGTGGGATCCATGGGATCCATGAGATTGAATCCATGGGATAAGATGCGACCCATGGGACGGGATCTGTGGGATCTGTGGGATCCATGGGATATAACGGGATGGGATGTGATCCATGTGATGGGATGGGATCCATGGAATGGGATCCATGGAATGGGATGGGATCCATTGGATGGGATCCATGGGATGAGATGGGATGAGATCCATGGGATCCATGGGATACAATGGGATGGGATTTGATCCATGGGATGGGATCCATGGGATGGGATCCATGGGATCCCTGGGGTCCATGGGATGGGATCCATGGGATGGGATCCATGGGATGGCATCCATGAGATGGCATCCATGAGATGGGATCCATAGGATCCACGGGATGGGATCCATGGCATGGGTGGGAACAGGCCTGGGAGACCCTCTCACCCCGGGCATGTTGGGCAGGGACACCTCCCACCAGACTGGGCTGCTCAGAGCTCATCCCTGGACACTTCCCGGCATGGAGAAGCCCAATGCGGAATCCTTGGGGATCCCGGGATTTTTTGGGGGGGTCCAGCCCTTTCTGGGTGTCCCTGAGCTGACTGTGCCCCCCGTCCGTGCCCCCGCAGCCCAACACCGGCACCGACGCCTACATCAAGCAGCTCTTCGCCAAGGCCGACGCCAACCACGACGGGCGCCTCAAGTTCACCGAGTTCCTGACCACGCTGAGCCTGGTGGCCATCGACGCCCACAACAGGTCCCACCAGGGTGGTGACCACGACCACGGGCATGACCACGGCCACGGCCACGACCATGGCCACCGTCACTGAGACGGGAGCAGCTCCTACATCGGCCGAGCCACGGGACCCCGAGGCCCCTCCCCAGGAGCCTCAGCCGTCCCCTGTCACCTTTGTCACCTCTGCTCCGTGGCGTTGGAATAAAATCTCTTCCCTTCAGCACCGAACCCGTCTGTGTGTCGCCCTGAGTTTTTTCAGCCTTCTGGGTTTTCAGAATCCCGGGATCGCTGAGATTGGAAAAGCTCCAAGACCATCGAGGTCACCGATCAATCCCTGCCTGGTCACCCAGGCCAAGGTCCAGGTGCTCCCCAGACACCGCCAGGTGTTCCTCGGGCACCTCCAGGTGTTCCCCGGACACCTCCAGGTGTTCCTCGGGCACCTCCAGGTGTTCCCCGGACACCTCCAGGTGTTCCTCGGGCACCTCCAGGTGTTCCTCGGGCACCTCCAGGTGTTCCCCGGACACCTCCAGGTGTTCCTCGGGCACCTCCAGGTGTTCCCCAGACACCTCCAGGTGTTCCCCAGACACCTCCAGGTGTTCCTCGGGCACTCCAAATCTCCCTGCCGAGGCCTGGCCGCCCTGTCCAGGAGGAAAGTTCCCAACTGTCCACCCTGAGCCATCCCTGGCCCGGCCTGAGGCCGTTCCCTCTCCTCCTGTCCCTTTGTGTCACCGCCGGGAGCACCCCCGAGAGGATGATGGTGCTGGAGCGGGCACAGCCACATCTGGAAGGGACGTGCGGCACATCTGGAGCCCTCAAAGCTTCTCAGGGGGAGGGTAAAGGGCCGGGGGGAGGAACGGAGAGGCGGGATGGGCCCGGAGCACCGGGAAGTGTCCGTTTGGTAAAACCGACCGCGCCCCGGGCGGGGACCGGGGTCCTGCAGGTGAGGGACGGACCCCGACCCTGCAGGTGAGAGACAGATGCCGACCCTGCAGGTGAGGGACAGACCCCGACCCTGCAGGTGAGGGACAGACCCCAACCCTGCAGGTGAGGGACAGACCCCGACCCTGCAGGTGAGGGACAGACCACGACCCTGCAGGTGAGGGACAGACCATGACCCTGCAGGTGAGGGATGGATCCTGACCCTGCAGGTGAGGGACAGACCCCGACCCTGCAGGTGAGGGACAGACCGCGGCCATCCATGAGCATCACCAGTTCCAGCTGGGAGCGGTTCCCGTTAATCCCCGCGGGATGGGAGCAGCTCCCGGGCTGGGCCGGGCTGAGTCAGCGCAGGGAGCGGCCCCGGGGGCGGCTGCGAGGCCTCGGGGAACGCGGAATCCACCCCGGGACCGAGCCAGAACTGGAACCGGAGCCAGAACCGGAACCAGAGCCAGAACCACAACCAGAGCCAGAACCACAACCAGAACCACAACCAAAACCAGAGCCAGAACCAGAGCCAGAACCAGAGCCAGAACCAGAACCACAACCAGAACCACAACCAGAACCAGAGCCAGAACCAGAGCCAGAGCCAGAACCACAACCAGAGCCAGCCTGGCATCACTCCCAGGCCAGCAGAGGAGCAACGGGAACTTCCCCCGTGACAACATCAGAGAGACCCCCGGGGCCAAACCCGTTTTTTTCGAATGGAGATTTATTGAAATGACATCGGGGGGACACCGCGGGGGTCCCGGGGCGACGGCGGGGTCCCGCCCTCACTTCCTGCGCGGCGTCTTGTCCGGCAGGTCCTGGAAGAAGTCGTTGCACATCATGGCCATGCAGGCCAGGAAGGTCACGTACTCCTGGAAATCCACCTCGCTGTCGCTGTTGCAGTCCAGGTTGCTCATGAGCTTCTGCAGACTCGCCTCGCTGGTTTGTTTCTGCCCAGGGGGGATGTGGGGGGGAAAAAGGGGGGGGGGGAAAAGGGGGTTTCAAAAGTTAAAAAAGGTCAAAAGATAGAAAAAGTCAAGAGTTAAAAAAGTTCTTCAGAAGTTAAACTTGGGGTTTTTTTAAAGTTAAACTCAGGGGGTTTTAAAAAGTTAAACTCGGGGGTTTTTTAAAGTTAAACTTGGGGGTTTTAAAAGTTACACTCGGGGGTTTTTAAAAGTTAAACTCCGGGGAGTTTAACAGTTAAATTCGGGGTTTTTTAACAATTAAACTCGGGGGTTTTAAAGTTAAACTCGGGGGTTTTTTTCAGTTAAACTCAGGGGTTTTTTAAAGTTAAACTCGGGGGTTTTAGAAGTTAAACTCGGGTTTTGCACGTCCCCGAATCCCGGGATGAGGAACTCACGCTGAAACTCGGCAGCTCCTTGGTCAGCAGCTCCTTGAGCTCGGCCTTGTTGAGCTTGTACTTGTCGCCTTCGTTGCCCGAGTACTTGTGGAAGGTGGCGACCACCACGGCCAGCGCCTGCTCCAGGGGACACGCCATGGGGACAGCGACAAGCCTGGGGGACAAAGGGAGGGGACAAAAGGAGGGGATTTGGCAGCTCAGTGACGGGGGGGGAATCGCCCCGGCACATCCCAAATGTTCCTTTTCCCTCCCTGATTCCATCCTCCCGCTCCGGGCATGCTCCAAATCAAAAATAAATTAATAAATAACAATAATTTTTAAAAAATTAATAAATAAAAACAAACCCGAAAATAACCCCCTGGGCAGGGAAAGGGGCTGCCCCAGCCCTGGCAGGTGAAATTCAGATTTCACCTGGCAGGTGAAACGCGGATTTCCCTCCCGCTCCGAGCATCTGGAGAACATCTGGAGAGGGAGAAAACCGACTCACCGAGAGCTCGGAGAGGCCGGAGGAGGACGGGCAGGGCGGAAGGGGAACGGGAGCTGGGCCCTGGCATTTATCGGCGTTTCTAACCCCGCCCGGGCGCGGCTGGAAAAGGAGAAAAGGAGGAGAAAGGAAAGCCCGGGAGCGTCCCCGCCCCGCTGCCGGCGCTGCCAGCGGGGCCGGGTGGGCTTCGGAGGGGCCAAGATGCGTCCCGGGGGCTGGTTTGGCTTCGGAGGGGCCAAAACGTGGGTGGGCAGGGAGAATCCCTCGGGATTGGGGGCACCGGGACCACCCCAGGGACGTCCGGCACCGGCGGTTGTGCCGAGGGATTTTTTATTATTATTATTATTTGGTTGGTTGTTTTTTTTTTGTTTTGCAGTCGCCCTGGCAGCGATTTTCTGTTTGCTGGCGGCGAGGGCGGTTGTGTAACGGGGCTATTTCGGTATATTTTGGGTTTTTCGGTATTTTCGGTGTTTTATTTCGTGGCCCGGGCACGTGAACCGGCGATTCCAACCCCCAGCCCTGGGGGGAAAAAAAAAACCCCGAGTGTCCCCCAGACCCCTCAGGCTGCTGCGGGGGAGGGTGGGAGAGCCCCCAAACCCCCTCGGCACCGCCCCAGCTCGGGGAGGGGGGATTTACATTTCGGGAGGAGAAACCCCCGAGGCTGAACTCCCATCAGCGAGTGGGAATTTGTGGGAATTCCGGGGGGTCTTTATAAAAGGATTGAGAAAGGGAAAAGTTTGGAGCTCCTGGAAGGACCTGGAAGGGTTCAGGAAAGATTTGGGGGGGGGGTTGGGAAGGACCTGGAAGGGCTCATGGAAGATTTGGGGGCTTTGGGAAGGACCTGGAAGGGTTTAGGAAAGGGTTTTGGGGATGAGCTGGGGGTTTGGGGACAGCCTCTGTCGGGGTCTGCCAGCTCGGCCCTGATTCCTGGGGGGGTTTTACATCCGGGATTATTTCTCCGGGAAGCCGGAGAGCAGCCGAGGGACCTTTCCCAAACCAGCCCCGACCCGCCCGGAGCTGCCGAGGGCGGGGGAGCGCCGTGATCCCCAAATCCCGGCCCCAGGGGATTTGGGCGCCGGGGACACGCTGTGGCTTTTGTGCCTTGTCCCCCGCCAACGCCGAATTGTCACCTGGTGCCACTCGCGCCCCGGGCTGGGCTCAGCAAACCCCCCCCGAGGGGCTCCAAACCCTCCCCGGGGCACCCGGAGCGTTCCGGGGGAACATGCGAGGGTTGTTTGTGCTCCAACCTCGGCAATAAAACTCCTCCCGGGGCTGGGCCGGGCCGTGGAAAATGCCACGGAGAGAGGGAGGGAGGAAGGTGTGAGTCAGCCCCCGAGCTGCCCGCGGGCACGGGAGCCGGACACACGGCTGGGAGCGGGGAAAAAACTGAACGGAACCATGAAACTCAGCTGGGAGGGGGAAAAAACTGAATAGAACCATAAAACTCAGCTGGGAGTGGGAGAAAACTGAACAGAACCATGAAACTCAGCTGGGAGGGGGAAAAAACTGAATGGAACCATAAAACTCAGCTGGGAGTGGGAGAAAACTGAACAGAACCATAAAACTCAGCTGGGAGGGGGAAAAAACTGAACAGAACCACAAAACTCAGCTGGGAGGGGGGGGAAAAACTGAACAGAACCACGAAACTCAGCTGGGATTGGAGTAAATCATGAAAAGAACCCCAGAACTCAGCTGAGATTGGGGGAAAAAACCTGAACAGAACCCTGGAGCACGGCCGGGAGTGGGGGAAACATGAACAGAACCCCAGAATCAAGTCAGGATCAGGGAAAACTCGACCAGAACTCAGCCAGGATCAGGGAAAACCCGACCAGAACCCCAGAACCGAGCCAGGATCAGGGAAATCCTTTATTAAAAGCCGCTCGGGGCCGGGGCGGGCAGGGGTCACTTCCTGCGGTGCTGCTTGCTGGGGTCGTCCCTGAAGAACTCGTTGAAGCCCATGGTGATGCAGGCCAGGAAACAAACGTACTCCTTGAAATCCACCTCGCTGTCCTTGTTGTGGTCCAGGTCGTTCATCAGCCGCTTGAACTCGGCCTCGTCCATTTGTTTCTGCTCCCGGGGGGATAAAAAAAAAAGGGTTTGGGGTGATTTTGGGGTGATTTTGGGGTGATTTTGGGGTGAGGGGCTGCCCCGTCCCACCCTCCTCTGCCTCGGGGAGGGGTTTTCAGGGCAGCTGGGGGTGGGTGATCCGGGCAGTGCCCTAAAAAGTGTCTCCTGAGTGTGGAAATATTCGGCAAAAAAAAAAAAAAAAATTCAAAAAAAGATTTAAAAATTCTCCTCCCGGTTGAAACCGCAGAGAAGGGGAAGTGGGGGCTTAAAAAAAAAAATTTAAAAATGATGAAAGAAAATGGAAATCGGAGCGTGATTTCCTTCGCCGAAAAAAAATGTTTCTGTGGTTTTTTTTTTTTAAAAAAAATGAATTTCCTTTGGAAAATTTGAGGCGCTCGAGGGCTCGTTCCTCCTCCTCCTCCTCCTCCTCCTCCTCCTCCTCCTCCTCCCCGGGGCTTTCCCCGGAGCACGAGGCTCCTGTGGGATGATGGATCCACGTGGGGAATTTCAGACCCCCCTGGCCCGGGAGAAGGACACGGCGCTGGGTCGCTCCTGTCACTCTGAGCCCCTCGAGGGACACCCGGGGATGTCCCCAAGGGTCATCCAGGGATGTCCCCAAGGAATGCCCAGAGATGTCCCCAAGGCTCCCTCGATGTCCCCAAGGCCCCCCGATGTCCCCACAGGACACCCAGGGCTGTCCCCAAGGTCCCCCCCGATGTCCCCACAGGACACCCAGGGCTGTCCCCAAGGCCCCCCGATGTCCCCACAGGACACCCGGGGCTGTCCCCAAGAGCCCCCTGATGTCCCCACAGGACACCCCGGGCTGTCCCCGAGGGTCACCCAGGGCTGTCCCCAAGGCCCCCCGATGTCCCCACAGGACACCCGGGGCTGTCCCCAAGGCCCCCCGATGTCCCCACAGGACACCCGGGGCTGTCCCCAAGGCCCCCCGATGTCCCCACAGGACACCCGGGGCTGTCTCTGAGACCCCCCGATGTCCCCACAGGACACCCAGGGCTGTCCCCAAGAGCCCCCCGATGTCCCCGAGGGTCACCCAGGGCTGTCCCCAAGGTCCCCCCCGATGTCCCCACAGGACACCCAGGGCTGTCCCCACAGGACACCCAGGGCTGTCCCCAAGAGCCCCCCGATGTCCCCGAGGGTCACCCAGGGCTGTCCCCACAGGACACCCAGGGCTGTCCCCAAGGTCCCCCCCGATGTCCCCACAGGACACCCAGGGCTGTCCCCAAGGCCCCCCGATGTCCCCGAGGGTCACCCAGGGCTGTCCCCAAGAGCCCCCTGATGTCCCCACAGGACACCCCGGGCTGTCCCCAAGAGCCCCCTGATGTCCCCACAGGACATCCAGGGCTGTCCCCAAGGTCCCCCCCGATGTCCCCACAGGACACCCAGGGCTGTCCCCAAGAGCCCCCCCCGATGTCCCCGAGGGTCACCCAGGGCTGTCCCTGAGACCCCCCGATGTCCCCGCAGGACACCCAGGGCTGTCCCCAAGGCCCCCCGATGTCCCCACAGCCACTCACGCTCCCGAAGACGGGCAGCTCCTTGTTCAGCAGCTCCTTGAGCTCGGCCTTGCTCAGCTTGTACTTGTCGCCCTCCTTGCCCGAGTACTTGTGGAAGGTGGTGACCATCAGGGCCAGCGCCTGCTCCAGGGGACACGCCATGGGGACAGCCTGGGGACAGAGCCGCCCTCAGCACCAGCCCTGTGGGGTTGTTTTTGGGGTGGGAAGGGGATTGGGACTCACCGGGTCAGCGCAGCTCAGCTCCCCAGGGGTTCGGGATGGGGCAGCCGGGGCTCGGGGGGAATTTATAACCCCAGCGAGGGCTCTGCCCCCCCGGCAGCCCCGGCCCCCTCGGGGCTCTCCCAGCCCCGGGTTTCGCCCGCGCCCCATTTTTGCCCAGCGAGCCGCGTGATCCCATTAGGGTCACGCCGGGCACCCCCTCGGGGCGCTGGGATGGTCACCCCAAAAGTGTCACCGCCCCGTCCCGGCTTTGCTGAGGGTCCCCGGTGCCCCCAGGGAGCCCAGGGTGGGCTCACCCATGGCGGTGACCCCAAAGCGGGTGAAGATTTGGGGCTGGGGGTTTATTTGGGGTTTATTTGGGGTTTATTTGGGATTTATTTGGGGGTTGGTTCTCCTGCCAGTGCAGCTCCACGTCCTGGTCCTGCAGGTCCGGCAGCTGAGCCCGTGTCCCCTGGGGGACAGCGGGGACAAGGGTGGCACTCCCAGGGCGTGGCACAGGTGGGGCAGCAGCCAGGCCAGGGGGGTCTGTGGTGTCCCACCCGTCCCGGGGAAGGGAAAACCCCAAATCCTACACGGGGGCGTCCTCTCTGAGGGTCGTGGGACCTTCCCTGTCCCCCAGATCTCCCCCAGGGCTGGGAAAGGGACACGAGAGGAGGGAAAACTCCGGGAATTGTCCCTCGGGGACACAAGAGGAGGGAAAACTCCGGGAATTGTCCCTCTGAGGCAGCTCCAAGCGGGACTTTGGGGAGTTGGCTGTCCCCGGGGAGACCCCCCGAGGGTCCAGCGCGGATCTCGGGGGTTCCGGGGGAGCCGCCGGGAGCATCGCCCGGCCCGGCCCGGCCCGGCCCGGAGCGCCCGGGCTGAGTCACGCCGGGCCTCGCCCCGCGGGGATTCCTCGGCCGTGACTCAGCCCGGCCCCGCCCGGTCCCACGGGGGCGGCCCGGCCCGGGTTCGCACGGCACCCGGGGCTGGCGCTGGGGGGGCTGCGGGGGGCGGGCAGGACCCCGGGATCTTTCCCCGGGGGGTCACGGCCGGGGGGCTCGGGGGGGGGGGGGATCCTGGTTCCCCGGACCAAGGAACTTGAGGGGTCCCGGTTACCGGAGCCGGGGGCTTGGGGGGGTCCCGGTTCCCCGGAGCTGGGGGGACTTGGGGGGGTCCCGGTAACCGGAGCCGGGGGACTCGGGGAGTCCCGGTTCCCCGGATCCAGGGGTTGGGGGGGTCCCGGTTCTCCGGTGCCGAGGGCTCGGGGGGGTCCCGGTGCCGCCACCCCCGTGCCTCGGAGTGGGGGGTGCTCGGGGGGACCCCCACCGTGCTCGCCGAGTCCTTTCCCGGTGGAAAATCCCCAGGAAGAGCCGGAGCTGCCGGGCCGGGCGTCCCGCCAGCCCCGTGGGCGCCGCAGAGCGCCGGGAGCCCGGCCCGGGGGTCCCTGGGGGTCCTCCCCAGTCCGGGGGTCCCTGGGGGTCCTGCCCGGCCCGGGGGTCCCTGGGGGTCCTGCCCGGCCCGGGTGTCCCTGGGGGTCCTGCCCAGCCCGGGGGTCTCCGGGAGCCCTGCCCAGCCCGGGGGTCTCCGGGGTCTTTGTCCCCAGTCCCGGGTGTGGGGTGTGCGCTGTGCCGGGCTGCGGGACAGGAATTGGGGTGGCGACAGCCGCGGACGCGGGGCTGCGGGCCCCCCCTGCCCATGGGGACTCCCGTGGGGGGACACGGAGGGACCTCCCGGGACAAACGCGGCCGCTGCCACCTCGTGCTGCCTGCCGGCCTTGTCACCAGCCCCCGGCGGGGCGTGGCGGGGCGTGGCGGGGCGTGGCGGGGACAGGGCGGATGCCCCTCCCCCCTCGGCCCCACCCTCCAGGAAAAAGGAAAAAAAAAAAACAAAAACAAACAAACAAACAAAAAAAAATCCCTAGCGGCGCCCTCTGCTCCTCCCAAATTTTATTGCTGCAATAAATAAACCGCGGCCGTGTCACACCCTTTGCCCGAGGAGAACACCCCCCCCTCCGCCCCAAATTTTGGGGAGGACCCCCAAGGGGAGAGAGGGGGGCGGAGAGCCGAGGCCAGACACAATTCCCGTCCCACAGCAGAGGGAAGCCTCTCCCTTGGCTGCGGAAGAGGAGGAGGAGGAGGAAGGCAGGGCGAGGAGGAGGAGGAGCTCCCCCCCCCCCCTCCCCAAAGCCTCGCACCCCAAATCCCACCCCACACGACCCATGCCAAGCCCACCCTGCCCGCTCGGGGGAGGGCGGCCGATCCTGGGGAAGGTCCGGCGGCGGCTACTTGGTGTGCTTGACGCTCTGCTCCTGCTGGCGGATGATGTGCGCGATGGGGCTGGCGATGCCGCCTATCAAGGTCCAGTACTCCTGGAAGCTGATGCGCCCGTCCTTGTTCTCGTCCAGGTCGCAGATGAGTTTGTCGGCGGCCCGGCGGTTGCCGGTGTCCTGCGGGGAGGGGGAGAAGAGCAGCTCGAGGCGAGCTCGGGCCAGGGGAGCAGCGGGATCCCGGCCCTCGGGGGTCGCCTGCTCACCGTCAGCATGTGGTTGAGCTCCCGGCTCAGCATCTTGCGGAAATCCTTCTTGCTGATGCGCCGCGGGTTCTTGCAGCAGCAGCAGCGGCTCGAGTACTTGTCGAAGTTGTTGACCAGCACCTGCACGGCCCATTCCAGGTCCGTGCATTCGCCCATGGTGGCCTGAAGGGGAGGGGAGGCGGGTAAGACCCTCGCCGGAGCTGGGCTCGGGGGTCTCCGGCACGGAGCCCACAAAAACCGTCACAAAACCCCACTCAAAACTGTCACAAAACCCCACAAAAACCGACACAAAACCCCACTCAAAACTGTCACAAAACCCCACTCAAAACCGTCACAAAACCCCACTCAAAACTGTCACAAAACCCCACTCAAAACTGTCACAAAACCCCACTCAAAACCCATCACCAAACTCCACAAAAACCATCACCAAACCCCACTCAAAACTGTCACAAAACCCCACTCAGAACCATCACAAAAGCCTACAAAACCTACCACCAAACCCCACTCTAAACCCCACTCAGAACCATCACCAAACCTCACTCAAAACCCATCACCAAACCCCACAAAAACCCACTCAAAACCCCACTCCAAACCATCACCAGACCCTACAAAACCCATCACCAAACCCCACTCAAAACCCCACAAAAACCTTCACCAAACCCCACTCAAAACCCCACTCAGAACCATCACAAAACCCCGCTCAAAATCCATCATCAAACCCCACAAAAACGGTCACCAAACCCCACTCAAAACCCTACAAAACCCATCACCAAACCCCACTCCAAACCACCACAAAACGCCACAAGAACCATCACCAAACCATCACCAAACCCCTCCCCGGGCGAACCCCCCGCGGGCTTTGGGGTGCTCTCATCTCCCCTCTCCCCAAAAACTCCTCCCCGCCGCCACCTGCAGAGGGGAGGAGAACCCACCAGGAGCCACCTGGGTGCCACCACCTGTGCCCGGCCCCGCCCGGGCCCCCCCGGGGGCCGCCACCCCCGTAATTAACCGGGCTTGTTAATTATGTCCGCGGGGCTCGAGCAGCGCCGGGGCCGCGCGTTCCCAGCGCTCATTAAGGGAGGAATTGGGGCCGGGAGCCCGAGCCGGGGCAGGAATTACCGGCCAACCCTCCTCGTTGCTTCACGGCTGCGGGAACAGGTCCCGGCCTGCCCGGCCCGTCCCCTCGTGTCCCCCGCAGCTGTCCCCTGGCCCCGGCAGGATGGTCCCCGTCACATCCCGAGGACAATGGGGACGGGAACTGCGTCACCTTCGGCCGGACCTGGCTCCTTCCTGCCCTGCCGGGACCGGGGGGCGGCCGGGGGGTCACTGTTCCCTTTGTCCCCAAGGTGGTTTGGCCCAGGTGACAACAGCAGGGCGGTCACACGGAGCTTGGAGGGTGGCCCAGCCGTGTCCCCAACCCTGGGGACGTCAGCAGAGGGTGTCCCCAGCCCGGGGAGCGGGGCAGGACCTGCCCCGTGTCACAGCTTGGCTCCTGTCCTCAGCCCCAGGCCGGGGACGAGGCGCGTCGGGGAGGTGACACCAGGCTTGTCCCACACGTCCTTGTCCCCACGTGCCTCAGCGTGGCCCTGTGTCCTCACCCCTGTCCCCGTGGTGCCATGGCCCGGGGTCACTCCAGGGTGGCTTTGGGGCTGTCCCCAGCGCTGGGGACAGTGACACCAGGGTGGCTTTGGGGCTGTCCCCAGCGCTGGGGACAGTGACACCAGGGTGGCTTTGGGGCTGTCCCCAGCGCTGGGGACAGTGACACCAGGGTGGCTTTGGGGCTGTCCCAGCGGCTCCAGCTCCGGCCCGTGCCCAGCCCAGCCCAGGAACCGAAGGGATTTGGCAGCACCGGAGCACAAACACCCTCGGGACCCCCCTGGCCCGGCCCGGGTCCCCACAGGGTGTCACCAGACCCAGCCCGGGTCCCCACAGGGTGTCACCAGACCCGGCCCGGCCCTGGGGCACCGCGGCCGCTGCTCCGCCACTGAGTCACGGCACAGCCCCGGGGCCGGCCCGCGGCACGGGGACACTCGGTGGCACATGGGGACACGGGGACACTGCTGCCACACCGGGACATGGGGACACTGCGGGTGGCACATGGGGACACTGGTGCCAAGCTGGGGCATGGGGACACTGCTGCCACCCTGGGGCATGGGGACAGAGGTGCCACCCTGGGACACGGGGACACTGCCAGGTGGCACACGGGGACACTGCTGCCACTCCAGGATAAGGGGACACTGCTGCCACCCTGGGATAAGGGGACATGGGGACACTGGCGCCGGGGTGACACTGTGACCCAGCTGGATGGGATGAGGCTCTCCCGCAGCTCCACTGCCACCACCGCGGTCCCACCACCTCTCTCCCCTCCCCGTCTCTGTCGCCACCCGGTCCCCGATGTCCCCAGAGCGGGGACAGAGAGGCCAGACGCGGCCCCAGCGCTCCCTGCTCGCCGCCCCCGGGGGCAAATCCCCCTTTTCCAGCGGCCAGAGCCCGCCGGCCGCCCCGGGCCGAGCTCTCCGGCGGTGGGGAAGCTCCGTGGGCACCGCCGAACCCATCCCGGACATCCCGGTTCCCCCCCGGTGATCCCCGGGCAGGTCCCTCTGGCCCCGGCTCCGGGGAGCTGCCGAGGGATTCCAGGAATTTCCACCTTCCCGGGGCTCTTCCCGGCCCAACATCCAGCCCGAGGGTGCCCAGGGTCCCCCATCCCGGGGGAACTCCCCGGGAGCCCCACCTGCATCCTGCCGGGGGTCCCGCTGTGTCCGTCTGTGGGGCGCTGGGAGCCGACGTCGTCGCTCTCTCCTTTACCTTTGCCTAAAAGCCCGGCCGGGTTTTTAAGGAGCCTCCCACCCCTTCCCTGACGTTCCCAGGGCGTTTCCCGGGCCGGGCTTTTACCTGGGAAATGGTTCCTGGGATTGCGACACCGGGACGGGTCGGAGCCAGCAGGGCCCCGGCTCCTTCCCGGGTTTGGGGTGATGGGGAACACCCCAAAAGGGCCCTAAAAAGGCTTTGGGGGCTCCCAGAAAAGAGGAGAGGGCACGGGATTCCCGCCTGATCCCAGGGCTTGCAAATCCACCCATCCTTGCACCAGGGAGATCCCGGTTCCTCCATCCCACCCTCCCCAAACACAGGGGTGAAACAAAACCCTTTATTTGGGCCAAAACCACTCGTTCTGACGGGTTGACACAGGTTTGGGGCCCTGGGAGGCGCAGGCAGGGCCTTGTCCAGCACTGGGACACCTCAGGCTCTTCCCCAGGTGGGAGCACGGCTCGTAAAGCTCCATCCGTAATTAATTATCCCAGCAAATTGCAGGCCTGGTGTCTCCCGGCGCGATCCGATGCCGAGATCAGATCCCGGGGGATCCTTATCGGGGAGGGCACGTCTCGGGGTGCCAAGTGGGAGGTGATTTATGGCCACCTGCTCCCGGCACCTCCGGAGCTCTCCCATCCCGGAAAACCAAAAAAAAAACAAGAAACGAAAACGGCGTCATTCCCCAGGCTCTGCCCCGGCCTCTTCCCAAATCTCGGCCGGGGAGGAAGCAAACCTGTTCTGGGCTCCCGGTGTGGTGGTGGTGGTGCCGCGGCGGAGTTGATGCAACACCCCGGGAGGGTGGGAATCCCTCCCGGAGCCCGCGGGCGAACAGCTCACGCCTGAATCAGCGCGGCCTTTCATCGCCCTGCTCCCCCCCGGCAGGTGTCACAACCGCGCACATCCAGGCCCCGCGTTTTTACGAGGCATGCAGGGCGTGTGCTCCGAGCGCCCAGGGACTATCCATCCCCAGCCTCGTTCCCAAGCTTTGGGACCCCGGCGAGGTCGGCGACCCCCGGTGTGGCTGCCCCAGGTGAAGGGTCAGGAGGTGTTGGGTGTCTCCACGCCACGGGGGCCGTTCCAGAGGGGTCAAACCCCCGAGGATTTGGGGTCTTGGGTGGCCTCCAGGATGGGTGTCCCGCTGTTGTGTCCTCACCGAGAGGCACCAGCACGGGCTGAGCTGTCCCCGTCACCTCCAGAACATTCCAGGGGACTCACGCGGCAGGAATTGTCCCGCCGACACCTCAGTGTCACACACCGGGGCCAGGAAGGAGTCCCCGCTCCGGGAGCACGTTCCCAGGAGGGCGCAGGGGAGGAGGACTGGGGAGCCCCGGCTCCCCTTTCCCCCCTAAATCGCCCCGGCCTGACACATTTCCTGTCTCCCAATTAAAGGCTGGCCGCACCTTTCTGCCTAATTTCCATCCGCTGGCTTCCAGGGAAGGAACAATAAATAGTCATTCCCGTTGTGAAATCCGGCGCAGGGTGAGAGCAGAGCGAGGGTGGCTGCGGCCAGAGGTGCCACCGGCCCGGCAGGACCTGTCCCCAGCCCAGCCCCGGCTCTTATCACCTTCCCCGAGCTCCAGAGCGCTTTGGGGTTGTTTTCCCCTCACGAGGCGCCCACGCCCTCTCCCTTTTGGGGAAACTCCTGTTTTGGGGTCCCCCGCCGCATTCCCGGGGTGCCCGCAGCCTCCCCCGGGATGTGGAGCCGGGTGGGAAGGGCCCGGGCGGTGGAGGAGAAGTGGGGAAACCGGGTTCTCCGGCGTTTCCTCACTCGCCGGGAGCTGCGGCTCTGTGTCATTCGCTCTTTCCCAATTTGCTGTGATCGCACCCAAACCCCACGTTCTGTTCTCCCGGCGCTGCTGGGATCTCCCTCCCGGCCTCGCAGCCCTCGGCTCTTCCCCAAATCCCGGGCCGTCGGGATCTCCCCTGAGCGCAGCCCGGGAGCCGCGTTCCCAAAAAATCCCCCGTCCGGAGCACGGGCCTGGCTCTGCTTTTTGGGGTCCCCACAACGGGGAGCAGCAGGGGATGGGGAATGTGGGGAGCCCTGGGGTGTCCACAGGGGTCACACACACCCAGGACATCCCCTGCACCCCAAAACATCCCCTGCACCCCAAAACATCCTCTGGACCCCAAAACATCCCCTGCACCCCAAAACATCCTCTGGACCCCAAAACATCCCCTGCACCCCAAAACATCCTCTGGACCCCACAGCATCCCCTGCACCCCAAAACATCCCCTGCACCCCAAAACATCCCCTGCACCCCCACACTGTCCCCTGCACCCCAAAACATCCTCTGGACCCCACAGCATCTCCTGCACCCCCAAAAAATCCCCTGCACCCCCAAAACATCCCCTGTACCCCACAGCGTCCCCTGCACCCCAAAACCATCCCCTGCACCCCACAGCATCCTCTGGACCCCCACAGCATCTCCTGCACCCCCAAAACATCCCCTGTACCCCAAAACATCCTCTGGACCCCCACAGTGTCCCCTGTACCCCCAAAACCTCCCCTGCAACCCCAGTGTCCCCTACACACCCCCAAACCCTCCCCTGCACCCCCATCCACCCACCCACCCCAAAGTGCTGCCCCCCAACCCACCATGGCTGCAGCCCCGACCCCCTCCTTGCCCCCCACTTCCCCTCTTCCCGCCCCCCAAAGACAAACGAGGTCGCCCCATGCTGCTCGGTTTGTTTGGGATTTTTTTTTTTTTGGGATTTGTTTTTTCCCAGTGTTTTCCTTTATTAATTTATACAATAAAAAACAAACAAACAAACCAAAAACCGGTCGCGAGTGGCCCGAGTGATCCCAACCCGCCCCCGTGCCCAGCTGAGGGCTGGGACCCCCGGAATAACCCCCCCAAAACCCGGGGGGGGGACGGCAGGGAGGCCACCCGCACCCACCCAGGGACACGGCGGGTGTCCCCGGAAGGTGACAGGGCTGGGGGGACGAGCCCCCAAATCCGGGGGGAGGGGGGGGTTTGGGGGACAGGAGCCGAGTCCCTCTGGCCGCGATGCTCCGGGAGCCCCGGCGGGTTTTGGGGACGGAGCAAAGGACGGGGAGAGGCGGCTCCGCTCCGGACCGGGGCCAGGATCCCCCCGAGCCCCCCGCGCCGGGCCCGGGGCAGAGCCGGGGGGGGACAAAGGGAACGTTCCCGACGGGAAGGAGAGCCCAGGAGGGCAGGGATGGAGCCGGGGAGGGAGATCCTCCGCTTTTATTTTTTTGTTCCCAGGCTCATCCCCGGGGGACCGGCGGGCTCTGGATGAGGCCGAGACCCTCGGGCGCCTTCCCGTCGCCCCCCGCCACCCTTCTACTTCCTCCGGCAGCCCTTGGCCGCGTCCCCCATCATGTCCCAGTACTCCCCGAACTCCAGCTTGGCCTCGTTAGGGTCCCCCATGCACTCGATCTTCTCCTCCAGGGGTCCCACGCACTGCGGAGAGAACATCGGGGTGATGGGGATGGAGGGGGGGGGTGTCTCACGGGTATCCCAGGGCCCTCCCTCCCCCCTCCAGCTCCTCCTGCCCGCCCCTCACCTTGCCCAGGTGCGGCAGCTTCTGCACCACCAGCTCCTGCATCTCGTTGGGGGTCAGGTACTCCTTCTGGCCCTTGACGGCGTAGCAGTGGAACTGGCTGATGACGGTCTCGATGGCCCTTTCCACGTCCGTCAGCTCCTGGCAGTCCTGCGGGGGGGGGACAGCGGGTGAGCACGGCGGGGGACAGGGCCCTGAGGGGGGGACAGCTCCCCTGGGGGGGTGGGACAGGGCCCTGAGGGGGGGACAGCTCCCCTGGGGGGGTGGGACAGGGCCATGGGGGGGGGACAGCTCCCCTGGGGGGGTGGGACAGGGCCATGGGGGGGGGACAGCTCCCCTGGGGGGGTGGGACAGGGCCCTGAGGGGGGGACAGCTCCCCTGGGGGGGTGGGACAGGTCCATGGGGGGGGGACAGCTCCCCTGGGAGGGTGGGACAGGTCCATGGGGGGGGGACAGCTCCCCTGGGGGGGTGGGACAGGTCCATGGGGGGGTGGGACACTCCCTGAGCAAACATTTGATCCCTGCACACTCGTGGGATGGATCTCCCTGTCAGCACCAGGCCCGTCTGGGCAGATGTGGGGTGCCCTCCTCGTCCAGCTGTGACACCTCCCTGTCCAGCTGTGACCCTATCCAGCTATAAGCCCCCATCCAGCTGTGACCCCTCATCCAGCTGTAACACCTCCCTGTCCAGCTGTGACACCTCCCCGTCCAGCTGTGACCCCTCATCCAGCTGTGACCCCCCCCATCCCCACACGGACTCCAGGCCGCCCCACACAGACGTGAGGCCATCCAGCTGTTGCGCCCCCACATCCAGCTGTTTCCCCCCTCCCCAGCGGCTCCACCCGGCTGTCACAGCTGCCGTCCCCTGTCCCCCGGAGCTGTCACCCCCCTCCCAGACGCGCTGTCCCCGCCCGGGGCTCAGCCACGGCGGCGTCTCGGGGCCCGGGGCCGTCCCGACTGGTTCTTCCTCCCCTGGGCACAAGTGGCGATGGCGGCGTGAGTCAGGGCCCGCCGTGACCGGGCTCGGAGCCCCTGTGACACCCCGCAGAGCCCGGGCCGGGCCGGGGGGCACGGGGCAGCGCGACCTCCGCTCCCGGTCACTCCTTGTCACCCCGGTCACTCCTGGTCACTCCCGGTCACCGCCGGGCACTCCTGGTCACCCCCAGTCACTCCTGGTCACTCCCGCTCACTCTCGATCACCCCCGGTCACTCCTGGTCACTCCCACTCACTCTCGATCACCCCCGGTCACTCCTGGTCACTCCCGATCACTCCTGATCACTCCCGGTCACCCCCAGTCACTCCTGGTCACTCCCGCTCACTCTCGATCACCCCCAGTCACTCCTGGTCACTCCCAATCACTCCTGGTCACCCCCAGTCACTCCTGGTCACTCCCGATCACTCTCGATCACTCCCGGTCACCCCCGGTCACTCCCGATCACTCCTGGTCACTCCCGATCACTCCCGGTCGCTCCCGCGGCTCCGTTCGAGGGCAGCGCCGGTGACCGACTCAAACCTGCGGCTTCCCCCCGGAAACGCCGCGGAACCGCAGCCGGCGACGCCCCGTTTGGGGAAGAGCCCAACAACTCCCCGAGCCTCATCCCGGCGCCCCCAAATCCTCCGCAGGTGCAAAAAGGGGGCACGGGCCCGGTTTGAGGGCCGAGGGAGAACCGGAGCTTTTCCTGCCGTCGGGCATCCCTGGAGAGGCTGCGAGGAATCCGCGGGAGCGGGGGCAGAGCTGCCTGGCTTCCCCCGAGCTTTCAATCGGCTCCTCGGCACCAAAAAGTTCCCCTGTGCCCCAAAGCGTCGCCAAGCCCCCAGAAACACGCCGTGCCCGGGGCTCCGAGGCCCCGCTGGGGCTCCCGCTTGTCCCCGTGTCCCCGGCGGACCTTGCGCTTCTTGCGGCAGTTGCACTGGCCCATCCTGGCTCCTCGGGGGTCTTTCCGGGGGGTCTCTCCTCTGCCGCGGGGGTCCGGGGGAGCTGGCGGGGGAAGGAAGCCAAGCTCAGCTCTCGGCTCCAGCACCCGGACTCCTCCTCATCCCCGAGCGGGGAGGGCGAGGAAGGAGCCCCGGGATTCGGCGGCGGAGCTGCCGGGACACGTCCCCGCGGAGTCCCGGCGAGCGGTGGCAGAGCCGGGCGTGGGAGCGGAGGGCCCGGGGGCTCAGACCACCCCCCCCGGCCTGGGGAGGAGCGGCCGGGCCACTTACCTGCAGCACGGGCTGTCCCGGGTGTGCGCGGGCTGCGGCCGGGCCGGGGTTTTATACCGGGCAGGTGTGAGTGGGAGCTCCGCGGTGCGAGGCGTCTCATTTGGGGAGCCTGGCCCGGCGCCAGCGTTGGGGCCGGGAAACGCCTCCTCCTTCTCCTCCTCCTTCCCGGCCACACTCGGATGGTTCCCCAAATCCCGGCACGGCCCCGGGCGGTCACCTCACGGCGGGACCTCCCCAGAGCACCGGGATTTGGGGATGGGGACATTCCCCAGCCGGGCTGTGCTGCGGGATGTGTCACCCTGGGCCACCCAAGACCCTGCAGAGGTGGCAGGGTGATGGCACCGAGCTGGTGGCCGCCGTGGCCATGGTGGCATCGCTGCCGGGGACCTCCCGGGCCCCACCCCGGCCACAGCCACAGCTCTGCCCCCCACCCACCCCCCCAGCGCGGCAGGAAGGCGTTTGTGGGGCGCAGGGTGGCACCCCAAAGGCCACACCAGCACGGGGACGATTTGGGAACGGCCCCATCCGTCCCGGGATGCCACAGAGTGACCCCAAAGCAGCACCTCTGGGTGTCCAGAGTGGCCACCACGGGGTGGGGGCAGATGGGGGCTCAGGGCAGGAGTGTCGCCCAGATTTTTCGGCCTGCTGACGTTCCCGTTCCTGGCTGGAGCTTTCTCACAAATTGTGCAAAACCTGATATTTTGTAAATACGCTTTCCCTTCCAGGGAAAGGACAAATTAACGGGCTTCCAAGTCCAAAAAACAAAAACGGGCTTCTAAGTTAACCACCGGGGTCAGAGAAGTGTCACCCTCGCCCCCCAATCCTTGACCAAATCCCATGAACTGCATAAGCCGAGATCCCCCAAAACAAACTTCCCTTCTTTCCCATCTCACATCCCGACAGGTGAGTCCTCCAGCGACATGGGAGCCCCCAGCAAGAACAGCAGCGACGCTCAGGCCTCGGGGGGGGCAAAAAAGAAACCCTCTTTTTATTTGCCGACCGTCGCCATCATCACTTCTTGCCCGCCTTCTCCTTCCTCACGGCCTTGGCCAGCTCCCCGATCAGCCGCCAGTACTCCCCGAACCTCAGCTCCTCGTCGTTGTTCACGTCCAGCTCGCTCATCTTCTCCTCCAGAGAGGGCACGTCCTGCGGAGAGGGAGCTCGGACACTTGCCGGACACCGGGATGGGCTTGGGGGGAGAGCTGCAAATCCCACTCGGGATTTCCCCTCACCTTCATCAGGTTGGGCAGCTGGAGCCTCACCAGCTCCTTGAACTCCCCGGCCGTCAGCGTTCCCTTCCTGCCCTCCTTGGCGGCGAAGGTGACGAAGACGGTGACGATGCGCTCGATGGCCGCCTCCAGCTCGGTCAGCTCGGGCTGCTCGGGCGGCTCGGCCGCGGCCATGGCACCGGACACACGCCCGGGGCTGCGGGGACAGCGGCCCGGGAGGGGGTCGGAGGCGGAGGGAAGACCCTCGCCCCCTCCCCAGCCCAGCCAGGGCTCAGCTGAGCCCGCCCAGGGTGATGCAGGAGCGCGGCGAGGGGCGGCAGGTGACACCGCCGCCTCCCGGGGACAGGGGTACACCGGGGGGGTCCCCAGCCGTGTCGCACTTACCCCCTCGCTGCGCTGGGAGGGTCGTGGCTGCCCCGGGAGGTTTCCGCGGGGACCTTTGGGGACGTTTCGGGAGCTTCGGGGAGGTTTTATAGCCGCGCCGCAGGAGGGGACAGCGCGGCCTTTGTTCCCCCCGAGCCGGTGTTGGGTTTCCCGGGGCGGCCGGACGGACGCGCAGACACCGCCCGGGCGCCGCAGTCCCTCCGTCCCTGCGTCCGTCCGTCCGTCCGTCCCTCCTCCGCTCCCTCCCCTCCCGGGCACCGGACCAAAGCCGGGCCGAACCCTCCGGTTGGGGACAAAGAGGGGACGGCGGGCAGAGAATCTCCCCCCGGGGGGGGCTGGAGCATCACAGAAACATTCCCGGAAACATTCCCGGAACCGTCCAGGTTGGAAAAGACCTCCGGGATGATGGGATCCAAACTTCGAGCCCCGTTCTCGGGGGCTGCAGGGCGGGTGTCACCCCCAGCTCCGCTCCCTGCAGGTGCGCTGGGGACACGGAGGTGACCCCGGTGACATCCCTGTCACATCCCAGTCACATCCCGGCCCAGGGCCCGGCTCGGCCCGCGCCGAGTGAGAGTTGTGACTCAGCCTCCCGCTGACATCACCGTCCCTATTAATAGTGGGCTCCGTAAAAATTAATTAATTCAAGTTAATTGCGGGTTTGGGGCGGGGCCGAGCGCTCCCCTTTAATTGGGGGAGGGGGGGTATTTATAACGTGGCAGCCCCGGCACGGGGGTCCCGTGGGGTCCAGCCGGGGGGATGGAGCAGCCCCCACATTCCCACCCCGAGGGGACCCCAGACGCAGCCCCGGGACTGTCCCCGATGTCCCCAAGCTCACCCCCAGGTGTGACAAGGAGCCGGGCGTGACGCCACACGGGGATTTGGGGTGCCCCAAGCCCCCGCGGTGGTTTTTTTTGGGGGGGAGCCCAGGGCGGGGAGTGTCACCGTCACGGTGTCACCCCTCAGCAGCCCGGCGAGTGCTGAGCCCTGACACACTCACTGCACCTCTCCGCGGGGACAGGGAGGATCCCACGGGCACCGGGGTGGCCCTGTCCCCACCCCGCAGCCGTCACACCAGCTCACGGGGCAGGAATTGTCTTCCTGCAGCCCCATCCGGCCCCGGGATGACGGTGGGGACGGGGCAGGGACGTCAGGGGACAGAGACGGGCTCTTGGGAAAGCTCGGGCTGAGTCAGGCCCGGCGGGGACCGGGACCGGGACGGGTTTGGGGTGAATCAGCGGCCCCGGAGCCAGGCGGGCCCGTGACTCCCCGCGCCTGGAATTCGGGGACGGGGTGAGGAAGGGGCCGCGGCCCCACAGCAGGAGGGGGGACACGGGAAAGGCGCCTCCGGGGCTTTTGTCACCCCCCACGGGGACTGTCCCCAAGGGCAGGGGGTGCTGACCCGGCCTCAGAGGGGACCGAGACTGGGACCATGGAGGGACTGAGGGCATCTCGGGACAGGGAACATATAGGGACAAGGGCAGGGGACATATAGGGACAGGGACATATAGGGACAAGGGCAGGGGACATATAGGGACAGGGACATATAGGGACAAGGGCAGGGGACATATAGGGACAGGGACATATAGGGACAAGGATGGGGACCATATAGGGACAGGGGCCATATAGAGACAGGGGCCATATAGAGACAGGGACCATATAGGGCCATATGCCATATAGGGACAGGGGCCATATAGGACAGGGACCACGTAGGGACAGGGATAGAGGCCATATAGGGACAGGGACATATAGGGACAAGGGCAGGGACCATATAGGGACAGGGACCATATAGGGACAAGGACAGGGACCATATAGGGACAGGGACCATATAGGGGCAGGGACAGGGACCATACAGGGACAGGGACAGGGACCATATAGGGCCATATGCCATATAGGGACAGGGACGGGGGCCATAATAGGGACAAGGACAGGGACCATATAGGGACAGGGACCATATAGGGCCATATAGGACCACAGGACCCTGTGTGACACGGTGACCGTGTGGCATCCCAGGGGTCAGCATCCACACCCTGGTCCTGGCGTTGTCCACAACCTGTCTGGCCTGGGGACCCCAGCCAGGGCTGGTCACCGCGGTGTCCCCAGCCCGGCCCCATCGGGGCTCCTGGGAGGGGACCGCGAGGCCACCGCGGTGTCCCCAGCCCGGCCCGTCCCACTCCAAAACCCCGGGCATGGAAAAGCCTCTTCTTCCAGAGAGATGATGGGACCGGGAGACAAGATCGGCCCAGCCCCGGCACCGGGAACTGGAGCAACTGGTTTAGCCGGGCCAAAGTGGAGCAGGGGAGTCGCGGTGGCTGGAACCTGTTCCAAGGTGTGTGTAAAGCTCCTGGCATGTCCCTCGCTGCTCCCGCTTTGGAAAGAGCTTTTCCTGGGAATCTGCCAGCCGGGCGTGCTCTGCCCAGGCCGCAGGGTCCTGGAGCCCCCCGGGACCCCCCAGGGTTGGGGGTTCACCCTGGGGCGCCCCGGTCCTGCCGTCCCAAAGGGTTTGGGGGTCTGGGCAGGCCAGTGTCTGCAGTCCTGGCTCTGTCAGGAGAAAAAACGAGCTCCACTTCCTTTTAAAAATCTGTTAAGTCTAATAAAAATTAGAAACGGACAATTAGGAGGCGTCAGAGTGAACGTTCCAGCCGGGGTGCCTCACCAGACAGCACGCGCTTCTCTTTCACTTGCTGTGTTTTGAGGTTTGCTGGTTTACATATTCAATAGATATTTAAACGTTCTTTTCTGTTTCAGGTGTCCCCAGTCATCTTGTTTGATGGATTTACTTGTGAGTGGCTCCGCTCTGTCTGGTAACGTGGGTCTTGGCTGGTTTTATTTTGATTAAAAAAAAAAAAAAAACAAACAGAAATTTAGCAGCCTTCGTGCGGGGCCAGAAGGTGACCACCCCTTCTCCACACTTCTTTTGGCCTGGTCAGCTTCAGGTGTTACAAAGAAAAAAAAAAACACCTTAATCTTTTTTACTATTTCCACCGTGTCCCAATCAGAAGACGCATTGGTCGCCTTTCTGAACTCCATGAACAAACGCAGCACGATTCCACGTACAGCATTCATTCCAGTATCCGTGAGAAGCCGATTCTATCATCTCCGTTGGTGACAGTCCCCTCTGTCCCTGCCCGGCAGGGAGAGGGGCCGGGGTTATTTTTGGGCTGTGCTTGTCCCCGTCACGAGCAGCTGCTGCCCCCGGTGACGTTCCGGGGGCTGTCCCGGAATACGAGGCGCTCCGGGGACGGGGACACGGCCAGTGAGTGTCACCGGGGCCCCTCGCTGTCCCCCTGACCCCAGAGCTCGGGATCTCCCTGCCCCACACCACAACCGGGGGCTGTGTCCTGCTCCTGAGCTGCCCTTTGGGGTCCTCGCTTCCATTTGAGCCTCCCAATTCCATTTGGGATCTCCACTTCCATTTGGGATCCCCACTTCCCTTTGGGACCCCCACTTCCATCTGGGATCCCCACTTCCTTTTGGGATCCCCACTTCCGTCTGGGATCCTCACTTGCCTTTGGGACCCCCACTTCCATCTGGGGTCCTCGCTTCCATTTGGGATCCCCCCTTCCATCTGGGACTCCCAATTCCAGCCGGGACCCTTCCTCTCTCTGGGACCCCCCAGTTTCCCCATTCCCAGGGCAGTGGGGAGGGGGCTCAGCCCCACGGGACCGCCAGATTTGGGGTCCCCAGGCAGGGCCCAGCCTCTCCCGGACACGGGGATGGGAAGTTGGGGAGGTGGAAGCAGAGGCAGCAGGAAGTAATTAGCCCCAAATTAGGGATGGAGAGCCCGGCACCACCCGGACCTTGTGAAAACGCAGCTCCTCTTTGGGGGGCTCCCAACTCCTGGTGGGTGGGGGGTCCCAGAGAGGGGGGCTGAGGGATTTGGAGGCCGAGGAATTCGGGGGCTGAAGGATTTTGGGGCTGAGGAATTTGAGGGCCGAGGAATTTCGGGGATGAGAAATTTGAGGGCTGCAGAATTCGGGAGCCAAGGAATTTGGGGGCCTCGGAATTTTGGGGGCCGAGCTCCCCAGGGATGCCGGAGCCGGGGGGGGCTGCGGGGCTCCAGCCCGCGCGGATCCGGACCCCGTAACGGGATCCGCGGGATTATCAGCATCGCCCAGGGCCAGCTCGGACTCCGGTTTCTTGGCCGAGGCGTTGCTGCAGCAACGTCGGGCTCGGGATTGTGGGGCCTTTTCAGGCGGACAAGAGCCCTTTGAGAGCGCGGGGGGCCCCGCGGAGTCACCCGATAGCCCCCGGCGCTCCCCCCGGGCCCGCCGGCTCCCGGGGACACCGGATACCTCGATGGGCTCCGGGAGCGGAGCCGGGTACGGATGCGGCCCCGCGGTGCTGACAGATGGGGGATGCCGGCGGTGACACCGCGGGGTCACGGCGTGGCCACCCGCGGTCACCCGGGGGGTCTCCGGCGGGGATTGTCCCCAGCGAGGGACCCCGGCGTCAATCCCAGCCCTGCCGATGTCCCCAAGTTTTCCACACCCGGCGCATCCAGGGGGTGGCAGGGGGAGCCCCCTGAAGTGACGCTGTCGCTGTCACCCCGGCCCTGCCCAGGGGCTCCGGGGGTGCTGGCAGGGGTCACCGCCGGGGGTTGTGTCCCCCCCCCAGGCCCGGCCCCCGCGGGGGTGGCCGGCGGTGCCAGCCGGGCTGTCCAGCCCCGGTATCGGATCCTCCCGGAGGGAGGGGGCTTGGAGCTTATTTAACGTGCCCGGCCTCGGCCTGGCGGGCGCACTCGGGAGCGCGGGGAGCTCAGGTGAGCACGGGGAGCTCAGGTGAGCACAGGTGCCTCTGTCCCCCCGTCCCCCCCCCACCCCAGAGCCCACCTGAGAGCCCCCAGCCTACCCCAGATGCCACGGCCGCAGGGGTGGGTGACATTTGGGGGGTGGCACCGGGACAGGGGGGCTGGCGGGTGACGTGCTGGGGGTCCCGCAGCCGCAGCCATGGGATCGCAGCTGGAGGGGGCCATGGAGACCCTGATCAATGTCTTCCACCACTACTCGGGCAAGGAGGGCGACAAGTACAAGCTGAGCAAGAAGGAGCTCAAGGAGCTGCTGCAGAGCGAGCTGGGATGTTTCCTGGAGGTAACTGGGACCAGTCCGGGGCCTGGGGGGGTCTCCCTTTGCCCCGTTCCCGGGGGGAACAGCGGCTGCCCAGCCCCGGGGCTCACCCTGTGCCCCCCACCCCAGACCCAGAAGGACGCGGGGGCCGTGGAGAAGATCATGCAGGACCTGGATGAGAACGGCGACGGGGAGGTGGATTTCCAGGAATTCGTGGTCCTGGTGGCCGCCCTGACCGTGGCCTGCAACACCTTCTTCTGGGAGAACGCCTGACCCGCACCCCGCCCTGCTGCTGCTGCTGCCGGGGCAGGACGTGGGTCCCCGAAATCCAGAGCCCCCCCTCCCCCGCCACCCCCCAGCTCACCCCCGGCATTCCCAGGGGATCCCGCCGGGATCCAGCTGCACAATAAAGGCACCCGCCCAGCCCGAGGTGTGCTGTCAGCTCCTTCATTCCCAACGCCGGGATCCCCGTCCCCTACGGGGGGGAGATTCCCACTCTGGGGTCACGGGGAAAAGCCACCCTGGGTCACGCCAAGAGCCTGGAGACACCCCTGGGATCCACCCTGGGATCCACCCTGGGATCCACCCTGGGATCCACCCGGATCGCCCGGGCTAGGTGACCCCGGCCTCTGTCGGGGTGTGGGAGCCCCGGGATTTGGGGAAGGGGGCGACAGGCTGGGACTCGCCGCAGGTGGCTCCGGAGGCGCCGGCACCGCGCCCGCGGGGCCGGAGGAACCGGTTGGGATCTCCCGGCACGGAGGGATGGGATGGGACGGTGGCCAAGGGCCCCACCAGGGCCGCCAGCGCCATCGTCTGCCCGTGATCCCGGGCTGGGATGGACGTCGGGAAAAGCTCCCGGGGGAAAGGGGTCGAGGAGCAGCTGGACAGCGTTCCCAGGGACACGGTGGGACACTGCGGATGCCCTGGGCAGGGCCGGCGGTTGGGCTCGATGGTCCTTCCCACTCCGCAATCCCCTAAGGCCTGGATCCCACATGATTCCGAGGGTCGGTGTTTTGCGATCCCGTAATTCCAAGATTCTATGACAACGGAATCGACAACGGGGCTGATAAAGCTCCGCAAGTTCCGTGGGATTCGGGGGATTCCGCCATCGTGTGAACTCCGTGGTTCCCCGGTCTGGTGACTCCCCGGTGCCGTGGGTCCCTGGCGGTTCCATGGCGATTCCATGGCGATTCCATGGCGATTCCATGGCGATTCCATGACGGTTACACGACGATTCCATGACAACACCGCTCTCTATGACGTCACCACGACTCCACCCCCCCACCCCCGCCAGGACGTTCCCACCTCCCTTTCCCCCGCCCCCTTTCCCCGCCCCCTCCGGGGCTGCACCAATCACCGCCCGCCGAGGGGGCAGTGGGAGTGGCCGAGCGAGCGGCCGCCATTTCGACGGGGGCGGGAGCGGCGCCGACGCCATTTTGTCGAGGGCGGCTGAGGGAGAAGAAGCGGCGGCGGCGGCGGCAGCGGGAGCGGGGCGGAGCTCAGCGCCAGCCCCGGCCCCGCGCCGGCTCCACACCGGCCCCGCACTCACTCACTCACCCGCCCGCCCGCCGGAGCCACCGGAGCCACCGGAGACCTGGCGACCGTGTGCTTCGGTGAGTGAGCGGCCCGGCTGCGCGGGGGCGGGCGCTCCTCAGGGCCCGGGGGGTCCCCTCACGGTTCCCCACATGATCCCCTCATGGTTCCCTCACGGCCCGGGGTAGCCCCCTCAGGTTCGGCGCTTTTCCCCCGACCGACCTCCGCAGTCGCGGCTGAGGGGGACGGAGCGGAGTTTTTTTATTATTTTATTTTCCTCGGGAAGGAGAACGCTTAAAAAACCGCTTCAAATTGAAAAAAAAAAAAAAAAAAAAGCTGCTCTGTATTCAAGTAAAGTCATTAAAAGTTATTGGAAATAGGAATAAGGCTTTCTGTCGTCTCAGTTTTCTGGCTGTAAATCCTCTCAATGAAGCCGGTTTTTGAGGGAGCGCATCCTGGCCCTCATCCGCCCGTTAAATTTGCTGCTAATTATAAATTAAATGAAGAAATCGATCTGCAGAGCTCGGGGTAGCATCCAGCGCTGGGCGGATTTAAATCCCTGCCCCGAGGGAGGTGGAACCTCGATGTCTCCATAAGGCATACGGTGGTTCTGTAGCATCACCTTGGATTTTTATTGCCAGTTTTAATTCCCTGTGCCCTTAAAATCGGGGTTTGCGCCTCGGTAATGCTCAGAACGTGGGAAATGTCGAGGTGTCACTGTGCTAAAGGCATTACTTGCTGTTTACAGCTGGGGGGTTTTGTGTTATTATTTTAAAAAACGACAAGATAATCACTGGAAAAAGGTAAAATTTTAGTGAAGGTAAATTAAAGTGACTCGCATATTTATTAAACCTGGTAGAGGGCTAGAAAACATTAAAAATACGTAAATATAATACCCACAACCTGCCTCACTCCTAGTTTCTCCACAGAAAACAGAGTTCTTTTAATGTTTAGTTGTGTGAATATGTAATAATTGTGTAAATTTGATGTCTTTGGTTTTGGTTTTGCGTCTTTGCTCTGAAGATGACACTTGCTGCTGTATTATTGTGTTAATTCTCCTGATATTGCTGAAACATCCACAGTTAAAAGACAAATTTTTGCTGAGGGAAAAATAAAGGAACTCCCTGATTTATTAAAAACATTAAAAATCCCAGAATCAGGAAAAAAATTCTGGCAGAGGGCTAAAAAAAAAAAAAAAATCACTGAAAATAAATGAATCGATATCACATAATCTTTATTTCCTCCCCCCGGGGAGGCAGAATGGAGGGGATTTTTGGTATTTAGCGGTATTAATGTGTAATAAAGGTTGAAATCTTCTCTCTGGGGCCTGTTTTGCAGATTCTCTGAAGATGGCTGCACAGTCAGCACCGAAGGTCGTGCTAAAGAGCACCACCAAGATGTCTCTGAACGAGCGGTGAGGAAGCCAACGGCACCTTCAGCTCCTAAGAAACCATAATATTTTTATTTTTACTTAATTCTCACTATCCAAAAATCCAAACCAAACAAAAAAAAAAAAAAAAACCAAACCCACCGTGGTTTCCGCCCTCCTTTAACCTCGGTGCCTCCACACCCTCCGAGCCCTGCAGAGGGTTAAAAAGAGGCCAAATTCCTGGAGGGAATCTCTCCGTGGTTATGTTTTTTTGTTGTTGTTTTTTTTTTTTTTTTCTTTTTGTTCCTGGCGTTGGTTTCGCCTCGGTGGGATGCGTTGTAAGAGCAGAGACCAACCTCACACCCTCCCTGTCTCTCCCACATGTTTTGACATCGGTATTTTGGCTCTGCCGCCGAGCCCGAGGGCCCCGCCCGCCCTGGGTGGGCTCTGTAAGAGGCCGGCGGCGGCCCCGGAACCCGCCCCAAGGCCCTGCTGGGCTTTGTAAGAGGCAACAGCTTCGCTCCACCTCCATGCCTGTCTGTCCTCCAGCTCCTCCCGTGGGTCATCCCGCCGGGTTTTCCCTCCTGTGGCTCCTCTGTGACGACTAACGGGGTTAAACGCTGTTACACGCGGGGGTTTTTGCTCCGGCAGTGCTGCAGGGAGGTGTGGCCCGAGTTCCCTCCCTTGGCAGCCCAAACCCCTCGTTTTTAGGGGGTGGATTTCACTCTTCCCGGGGAATCCTTATTTACCGCCTGGCTGCTGGTTCGCTCTTCAGTTGAGGAGTTTAAATAGTTCCCAGTCGGCCTCGTTTCAGAGTGGAACCCAGGAGATGCTCTGGGTGGCGGAATTTTGCACAATCATGGAGTTGTTCAGGTTGGAGAAGGCTTTAAGAAGATCCCTTCCAACCTGGAGGACACCCCAGCCTGGTGTCTTCCCAACCAACCTCCCGGCCTGGAATTCTGATGCTTCTCCCAGATTTTTTTTGGGGGGGGAGGGGTTGATTTGGCTTTTGCTGTCCTGTTTCTCCCCCTCCCCTCCCTTGTCACGCTCATCCCCGCTTCCTGCTGGTTGTCACCCCTTCTGCCATCTCTAAAACCCACTAACTAACCCTCCAGCTTCTCTCATTCCCACTGAAAACTTCCACCTCATTTCCTGCCTCTTTTAACGGAGGGATCCGTAAATCCCAGAGAGTTGCCACTCTTTTGCATAAAGGTTCATGGGAGCTGGAGCCCCCACTCGAGCACCGTTGAAATGCCCGTAATTTGTGTGTTTAAAAGCTTTAATGAAACCCCGTTTTATTCGACCTTGAAGCTTCACTAACATGCTGAAGAACAAACAGCCGATGCCGGTGAATATCCGGGCCACCATGCAGCAGCAGCAGCTGGCCAGCGCCCGAAACAGACGCCTGGCCCAGCAGATGGAGAACAGACCGTCTGTGCAGGCTGCTCTGAAGCTCAAACAGGTGAGGGGAAAGGACATTTGGGCCTTGCAGGAGGTGGAAAAATCGGCTCTGGAGAGACAAAAGAGGCCCAGGCAAGGGAAGGGGATGGAGGGTGAGTGTGGGGAGCTGCTGGAGGAGAGGAGGCTCTGCGCAGCTCCCCGGAAGGAGGGTCAGCTCGGAATCGGGGGGAATTTCCTCCGGGGAGGTTTGGAGTGCCCGTCCCTGGAGGTGTTGCCGTCCCCCTCAGTGCCCTGAGCTGGGGATTGGGCTCAAGGGAGGCTTTCCCAACCTGGGAGACTTCGGGGATTCTGTAAAAAAGGTGGTGGAGAGTGTCCAAAGGAGACTCCACCAGCATGGAGAAGAGTCTGGAAGGGCCATGTCAGGAGTGGCTGAGGGCACGTGGTGTGTCCAGCTGGAGCAGAGGAGCCTGAGGGCAGATTTGGGGATCTGCAGCTCCCATCTATGTGGGCAGGGACTGGATCCAGCTGTGTCAGGGGGATCGGGGAAAGGCTCTTCCCCAGAGGCTGCCAGAGCTCCAGGAGCTGCCAGGGTGGGATTTTGGGGTGTCTGTGGAGGGGCAGGAGTCGGCCTGGATGATCCTGATGGATTCAGGGCATTCCATGATCCTAAAAAACACGACCCCTGGGAGGGACTTGCAGAGAATTCACCTCGGATGAGTGGCCCTGGCTGTTGGTGTGTCGGGTGCCGGCTGTTGATGTCTCCTCTCTATTTTTCCAGAGAAACGGCTCATCCCGGGGCTCGGGGAGCTGCCGAGTGCTTCACCTCACAATCCCAGGGCAGCGACAGTCGCTGCCGGTCGGTGCCAGCCCTTAAAACCCCACCTTCCCTCCCTGGGTGGATGGGGAAGGCGAAGGGGGGCGCACCCCCCTCCGTGCCCAGCGCTGCGTTCCCGCCCCAGCCGTGCCCGTGGCGTCGGTGTCCCCCGCTCCCAGATTGCTGCATGACCCCTGTTCTCTCCACCCTTCCCCGAATCTTCTCTTCCAGAAGAGCCTGAAGCAACGCCTCGGCAAGAGCAACATCCAGGCGCGGCTGGGCCGGCGCGCGGGGGCCGCTGGCCCGCGGAGCCCTGGGCGGCCGGGGGCTGGCCCTGGGCCAGCGGGGGCTGCCCCGGGGGGCCCTGCGGGGCCGCGGCGCCCGCGGCGTGCTGCGGGGAGGGCTGGCGCTGCGAGGGTCAGTCCCCTGCCGTCCCCTCTGGCCGTCCCCCGTGTCCCCTTCCCCAGGGGTGAAATCCGCCTTCTCTGGCTTTTCCCGCCCAAGGTCAAGGCCTGCTGCGAGGAGGGAGAGGGATCGCCCCGCGCATGGGCCTGCGGAGAGGAGGCATCAGGGGCCGGGGGGGCCCGGGAAGAGGCGGCCTGGGCCGGGGCGCCATGGGCCGGGGCGGGATCGGCGGCAGAGGTGAGTGCCCGGGCCGGCGGCGTTCAGATGGGGTCCTGCTGTCCTGGCTGGGGATAACGGGGATTCAGCTGGGATCCTCCTGTCCTGGCTGGGGATAACGGGGATTCAGCTGGGATCCTCCTGTCCTGGCTGGGAATAACGGGAGTTGAGCTGGGATCCTTCTGTCCTGGCTGGGAATAACGGGGGTTCAACTGGAATCCTCCTTTCCTGAGCCAGTGCTGTTTCCCATGGAGCTGAGCAGGCTGGGATGGGAAATGCCGGCATTGAGGCAGTGTTAGGATGAGGCAGTGCCATGTTTTCCATGGAGATGGCAGGTGCTGGGATGAGGAGGCGTCTGGCCGCGGCAGTGCCGTGTTCCCTGTGCCCGCAGGTCGCGGCATGGCTGGCCGGGGCCGCGGCGGGTTCGGCGGGCGCGGCAGGGGCCGGGGCCGCGGCAGAGGCTCGGCACGGCCCGCGCTCACCAAGGAGCAGCTGGACAACCAGCTGGACGCCTACATGTCCAAGACCAAGGGACACCTGGACGCCGAGCTGGACGCGTACATGGCACAGACGGATCCCGAGGCTGCCGACTGAGGGGCTGGGACTGCCGGGTGTGGGGATCCTTCCCTCTGGAATCCCCGAGGGGGAATTCAGACTTCGTGTGTTCTTGGATGTTTTGATACTCTCTGTTGTATTAAACTTTTTTTGGATTGTTCTTTTGGGGCATCTTTTTTTTTTTTTTTTTTAAATCACCCAGCCTTTCCACGCTTTGGGTTTCCCTGTTCTGTGCCCTGTTCCCTTGGATTCTCACGTTTCTGGTTCCTTAAAGGAGAGGGAATTCCCAAAGCTCCGTGTGGGGTTTTTCTCTGGAAATGGGATTTTTCTGAATTTCCTTTGCAGCCGAAAGGGAGAGGAGGCGATCTGGGCCGGGGGCTGGGGCAGCTGCGGATCGTACCGGGAATCGCCGGGGGATAACCGGGGCCGGGGCCGCGGCGTTCCCGGTGGGATAACCGGGGCCGGACCCGCGGCGTTCCCGGTGGGATAACCGGGGTCGGACCCGCGGCGTTCCCGGTGGGATAACCGGGGTCGGACCCGCGGCGTTCCCGGTGGGATAACCGGGGGCCGGGGCCGCGGCGTTCCCGGTGGGATAACCGGGGCCGGACCCGCGGCGTTCCCGGTGGGATAACCGGGGGATAACCGGGGCATTCCCGGTGGGATAACCAGGGCCGGACCCGCGGCATTCCCGGTGGGATAACCGGGGGATAACCGGGGCATTCCCGGTGGGATAACCAGGGCCGGACCCGCGGCGTTCCCGGTGGGATAACCGGGGAATAACCGCGGCATTCCCGGTGGGATAACCGGGGCCGGAGCCGCGGCGTTCCCGGTGGGATAACCGGGGGCTAACCGGGGCATTCCCGGTGGGATAACCGGGGCCGGAGCCGCGGCGTTCCCGGTGGGATAACCGGGGCATTCCCGGTGGGATAACCAGGGCCGGACCCGCGGCGTTCCCGGTGGGATAACCGGGGAATAACCGCGGCATTCCCGGTGGATAACCGGGGCATTCCCGGTGGGATAACCGGGGCCGGAGCCGCGGCGTTCCCGGTGGGATAACCGGGGAATAACCGCGGCATTCCCGGTGGGATAACCGGGGCCGGAGCCGCGGCGTTCCCGGTGGGATAACCGGGGAATAACCGCGGCATTCCCGGTGGGATAACCGGGGCCGGAGCCGCGGCGTTCCCGGCGGGAGCGGGGCCCGGCGGCGCCGGGGGCGTGGCCCGTCTGGGGGCTCGGGCGGTGAAAGCGCGGCCGCCATTGGCTGGCGGGGCCGGGCCCGGCTGTCACGGGCGCTGCCATTGGCTGCGGCGCGGCGGCGCCTCACGCGCTCCGGCCGCTCCTTTTGTTATTGTAGGGTCGGAGTTGGGAAAGGGCTGAGGGAGCGGGAACGGGAGCGGGGACAGGGCGGGGGGAAATGGCAGAGGACTGAGGGAGGGGGCTCAGGACGGGGCAGCAGCCCCGGGAACCGCAGGACATGCGGCGGGAGCCGGGCCGCGAGTGACGGCGGAGGTGAGTGGAACCTGACCCACCGGGGGTCCCCGCTGGTGTCCCCCCCTTGGAGCCTGTCACCCCTCAAAACCCCTGCGCCACCCTTGTCACCCTCCCGTGCCCCCGTGGTGTCCCAGGAATCCCCTGTTGGACAGCTCGGGGCCTCGGGATCAGCCGGGGATTCTCCGGGCGGGGGTGAGGATGGAGCCAGGGACAAGCCGGCTCTGGCCCCCGCTGCCCCCAGCTGCCCCCAAGCCAGGCTGGGCTGAGCTTTGCGGAGGGACAAAGGGGACTCTGACCCTTCCAGTCTTCCCTGGAGCAGCCTTGGGATTGCAGCCGTCGGAGCCGGGGGGAAGCAGGACCCCGGGTCCGCTCTTCCCCTGCTTTGAGCCCCAAAACTTGAGGCAGAGGATGGGCAGGGAGCGGGGAATGCTGGCTTCGAGGCACTGAGATCCCCGGGATGAACCCCAGAGCTTGGCTAGGGGGGGCTGAGGGTCGCGTCCCCATCCCGGGGGTCTCCCTGGCAGCGTCCCCGTGCCGTGGTGGCATCTTGGCACGGGGGGACACGCGGGGCGCTGGCAGGACACGCGGGCTCCCTCCCCGCGCCAGATAAGGAGCGGGGAGCCGCGGTTTGTTGTGTCTGCCGCCATCGCAAGGATTTTCCAGGGCTCTGGAACGCTGCGTGCAGGCTCTGGCGGGGAGGCAGGAAAGGGAGAAGCCGGGGAGGGAGAGGGGTTAAGGAGCGGCGCCAGGCCGGGCTCTGTTTAGTCTGGCCTCGGCGGCGGCAGCGGGGCCGTCCCCGCGGCTGGTGCCACCACGAGCTGGGGACACCCCGAGTGTCCCTGTGAGCGCTGTGTCCTGTCACCTCCCCAGCTTCCCCAAGCTGGGGACAAACTCCGGGACTCAGGTCGTGGCACCCGTGCATTAGGTGACAGATGGCTTAGTCCCCACGTCCTGGTCACCTGGCGAGTGCCACCTTCCCGGTGCCACCTTCCCGCTGGCCGGGTGTCCAGCTGACAGCGTGTCCCCTGCCAGCAAGGGTGACAGGCAGGGGACACGCCGTGCCTTGCAGGGCCGCGGCGCCATGTCCCTGGGCAGCGACAGCGGCCCCGGCATCGTGCACAGCCTGCTGTGCCACCGGCAGGGCGGGGACAGCGAGGCCTTCGCCCGCCGCGCCATCCAGAGCCTGCTGAGGAAGCTGAAGGAGAAGAGGGACGAACTGGACGCGCTGGTGGCCGCTGTCACCTCCGGCGGGGCACAGCCCGGCCAGTGTGTCACCGTGCAGCGCACCCTGGACGGGCGGCTCCAGGTACGCGGGGGGACACGGGTGACACCCCCCGCTGTAAACCCTCCCCACCTTTGGGGGTCTGAGCCCCCCGTCCCGGGCGGGATGGATCCCGCAGCCCCCTCCCCCGGGGCGGGATCCCGTGGGTCAGTGTGTGGCCGTGGAGCCGGGGGCGATCGCGGGCGGGGGGTGGTTGTGTCTGGAGCCGGGAGGAGGCCGGGGGGGTCCCGGTGTCACCCCGGGGAGGGGACACCAGCCCGCTGTGTCCCCCCCCCCGGCAGGTGGCGGGTAGGAAGGGATTCCCCCACGTCATCTACGCGCGGCTCTGGCGCTGGCCCGACCTGCACAAGAACGAGCTGAAACCCGCCGAGTTCTGCCGGTTCGCCTTCGACCTCAAGTGCGACAGCGTCTGTGTCAACCCCTACCACTACGAGCGCGTGGGGACCCCGGGCAGCGGTGAGCGCGGACCCCCGGGACCCCCGGGCGGGATGGGCGGGGGGGAGTCACCGGCACCCCTAAATCCCCCTCCCCGCCGCCTCTCCCGCAGGTCTGAGCATCCCGAGCACAGGTGAGAGCCCGGCCCGGGGCCGGCGGGGAGCGCTCGCCCCCCGGAGCCAGCCCAGCCCCCCCGCAGCGGGTCCCCGTGCCCCCCCGCCCCCCATGGTCTCCGGTGTGTGTCCCCCGCCCTCCCCAGTGCCCCCCCCGCGCCCGGTGAAGGAGGAGTTTGTCCATGACTGTGTGCAGATGGAGCCCCCCGCCCGGCCCCACCGAGCGCGGCCCCCTGAGCCCCCCCGTGTGCCCCGGATCTACCCCGCGCTCCCCATGGCGCCCCAAGGTGAGGTCACCCCCGAACCCCCACCCTGCGAAGGTTTGGGGGCATCACCCTGAACCCCCCACAATGACCCCCCCATTGCCATGTTCCCCCACAGCGACCCCCCAGGACCCCCTGCTGCCCCCCGAGGGCCCCCCGGCACAGCGCCCCCCGCAGGACGGGTACCCCAAAGCAGCCCAGCACAGTGAGTATGGGGTCACCCCACTGCCCCCCCCCCCCGACACCCCCGGGGACCCTCCTGACGTCCCCCCTGTGTCCCCCTCCAGGTTCCCCGCTGAGCTGGACCGGTGCCCCCAGCTACACCCCGAGTTCGGGGGGCTCGCAGCCCCCCGCCCCACAGCACCCCGGCAGCCGGAGCCACCCGCAGCCCCCCCAGCACCACCCCACCCACTGCTGTAGGTCTGGGGGGCACCGGGCGAGGGGTGGGGAGGGGTCTTCAGGGTGCTGACCCCCTCTCTGCCCCATCCCAGGGCCCCCCCAGCACCACCACAACTCCGTGCTCCAGCCCCCCGTGTCCACCCACCCTGGTGAGCGCCCCCCACCCTCCTTGCGCACCCCTGGGTGCCGTGACCCCCCCCCCTTCCCTAAAATCCACGTCCCCCCCGTTCCAGGGCCGGAGTTCTGGTGCTCCATCGCCTACTTCGAGCAGGACGTGCAGGTGGGGGAGATCTTCAAGGTGCCCTCGAGCTGCCCCACGGTGGTGGTGGACGGCTACGTGGACCCCTCGGGGGGGGCCCGCTTCTGCCTGGGGCAGCTCTCCAACGTCCAGCGCTGCGCGGCCAGCGAGAGGGCACGGTGGGTCGGGGGGCACGGTGGGTCAGGGGACATGGGGGGCATTGGGGGGCACAGGGGATATGGGGGTATGGGGAGGACAAAAGGGGTCAGGGGGTATGGGGGGCATTGGGGGGCACGGGGGGCATTGGGGGGCACAGGGGAGGGTGGGGGGCATGGGGAGGACACAAGGGGTCCAGAGGTGTGGGGGGCATTGGGGGGCATGGTGGGTCGGGGGGGCTCAGGGGATCAGGGGGCATTGGGGGGCACGGATGGTCAGGGGGCTTGGGGGGCATTGGGGGGCACAGGGGAGGGTGGGGGGCATGGGGAGCACGGGGAAGGCACAGGAGGTGTGGGGGCAAAAGGGAGATAGTCAGGGTAGAGGTGTGGGGTTTGGGGGATACACAGGGCGGGAGGGGGATGTGGGGGGACAATTGGGGGCAGAAGGAGGAGAAGGGGAAGAACCCGAGGAGAAAAGATGTGGCGGGGGGGGCGGGGGGGGAATGGGGGGTGACAGGGAAGATTAGCCAGGAGGGCTAATTAAGGCAGCCAGGAGGAACATGAGGGGGAAAACCTGGGCTAACCAGGGAGAACGGGGAGGGGGCTGCAGGGTGGGGGTCCATGCTGAGGCTCCCGGCCAGGCTGCACATCGGCAGGGGCGTGCAGCTGGAGCGCCGAGGAGAGGGCGACGTGTGGATGCGCTGCCGCAGCGACCACGCCGTCTTCGTGCAGAGCTTCTACCTGGACAGGGAGGCGGGCAGGGCCCCCGGGGACGCCGTGCACAAGGTCTACCCCGGCGCGCACATCAAGGTGGGGCTCCCCAGGAAGGGTGAGGGGGGGAAATCCCGCGCCCGGATTTTGGGGAGGGGGGAGGTCGGCAGGAAAAGTTCTGGCTTTGATTTTCTGGCTCCGTCTTTTATACGGAATCGTCCGAAGGCGCGAGGTTGGCTCCATGGGTTGCCACCTCGTGGACTTGGTTGGCGAAGAGCCACCGTCCTTGTTGCGTGAGCAAGGAGAAAATCGTAAAAACGCTCGTTGTTTTCTTGGGAAAATGCGAGCGCTGGAAAAGCGAAGTTGGAGCGACGGTCCCGGGCAATGGGGAGGGACCCCAGGGACGGCGGGGTGCTGAAAGGGGGGCAGCCCCTGCCCCAAAGCCGCCCCGCTCAGGTGTCCCCCCGTGTGTCCCCGCCCAGGTGTTTGACCTGCGCCAGTGCCACCGGCAGATGCAGCAGCAGGCGGCCACTGCCCAGGCGGCGGCCACGGCTCAGGCCGCCGCGGTGGCCGGCAGCATCCCCGGGCCGGGCTCGGTGGGCGGCATCGCCCCGGCCATCGGTGAGTGACCACAGCACCCCCGTGTCCCCCCAGGGGCTGTCAGTGACCACCCCACCACCCGTGGGACCCCCGTGATGACCGCGTCCCCCCCTCCCCTCCCCAGGGCTGTCGGTGGCCGCGGGGCTCGGCGTGGACGACCTGCGGCGCCTGTGCCTCGTTAGGCTGAGCTTCGTCAAGGGCTGGGGGCCCGACTACCCCCGGGCCAGCATCACCTGCACGCCCTGCTGGATCGAGGTGCACCTGCACCGCGCCCTGCAGCTGCTGGACCACGTGCTGCACGCCCTGCCCGACGCCCACGCCTGACCCCGGGGAGGAGCGGCCAAAAAAAAAAACAAAAAAAAAAAAAAAGAGGGAAAAAAATGAAGCGAAATGACCAAAACCGAGTTGGTTTAACAGTTATTTAATGGATGGGATCGGGGATCGTGGCCTGGGTGTAGCGCAGCCCTCGGGGCTGATTTCCACCTCCTGGCTTAACTTTTTGTATGAAAATAAACCAAGGAAAAAAATTTTAAAAGCCAAAAAAAAAAAACCCCCCCACGGTGACCAAGCACCGTGTTGTTCTAACAGTTAATGGATAGGGTCGGAGTCTGGAGGCCGGCTCTCTCAGCGCCTTCGACGGACGCTCAGCAGTACAGCTGCGCCGCCAGATGCGAGGCCAGATGTGCGCCCAGCTGTGCCCTGGCCCCTTCCACGGGGACCACATTTCCCAGCAGCCCCCGCGGCGCGCACCGGAAGCGGCCTCTCCCCCTCCCCGCGGACTCGCTTTCCCAGCAGCCCCCGCGGCGCCGGCGGGCCAAGATGGCGGCGGGGAGCGGCCCCGGGGCTCGGGAGCTCTTCGCTGAGGGGCTCCTGCAGTTCCTGCGGCCCGCCGTGCGACAGCTCGACCGCCACGTCCACAGCGTCAGGTGCGGCCGGGGACAGCGGGGCGGGACGGGCCGGGAGCGGGGCGGGGAGCGGCGGGGCCCGGGCTGAAAGGCTGAGCGGCGGGTGGAGCCGGGAAGGGCAGTTTTGTGGGGCTGAAGGGCCTTGGGGGTACATGGGGGCGGATTTTGTGGGGCTGAAGGGCTTTGGGGGTACGTGGGGGCGGATTTTGTGGGGCTGAAGGGCTTTGGGGGTACGTGGGGGCGGATTTTGTGGGGCTGAAGGGCTTTGGGGGTACGTGGGGGCGGATTTTGTGGGGCTGAAGGGCCTTGGGGGTACGTGGGAGCTGATTTTGTGGGGCTGAAGGGCTTTGGGGGTACGTGAGGGCGGATTTTGTGGGGCTGAAGGGTTTTGGGGGTACGTGAGGTGGGCACTGCTGGGGGCTTTGGTGGCTGAGGGGTGCAGGTCCCATCCTGGGGGGGATAAAGGTGGATTTGGGGTGCGGATGCAGGGCTTTACCCGTCCCCCCTGCACAGGGAGAGCCAGGTGGAGCTGCGGGAGCACATCGACAGCCTGGCCACAGGTGAGCCAAAGCCGGGGGGGATCCCCCCTTGTCCCCACCAGCATTGGGGTGGGCGCTCACCCCAAACCCCTCCCCAGAGCTTTGCCGCATCAACGAGGATCAGAAAGTGGCGCTGGACCTCGATCCCTACGTGAAGAAGCTGCTGAACGCCCGGCGCCGCGTGGTGCTGGTCAACAACATCCTGCAGAACGCCCAGGTGAGGGGGCACGGGGGGCTTTGGGGGGCCCCCAGAGCCACCCGCCAGGTGCTGACAGGTGAATCGTGCCGCGTCCCCAGGAGAGGCTGAGGAGGCTGAACCACAGCGTGGCCAAGGAGACCGTGAGGAGGAGGGCGATGCTGGAGGCCGGGGGCTACCAGGCCAAGTGACCAGGTGACCAAGTGACCGGCCAGGGGAGCAGGAATCGCTGTTTATCCCAGGAATCGCTGTTTATCCCAGGAATCCCTGTTTATCCCAGCTCCTGAACTGAGGGGGGATGTCCCCCACCACCTGCAGCCCGGGGAACTGAGCCCCGTGTCCCCGGATTTGTGGGCGCTGGAATAAAAGTGACTGAGAGTCCCCGGTGCTCCCACGTCCCTGAGAGGCCTTGGGGACAGCAGAGCCTGGCAAGCGCTGCCGGGGGGGGGTCTGGGCACCTCCAGGTTGGATTTCACAGCCCCAGGTGGGAATTTGGGAGGCCCCAAGTGGGGTCTGGGCAGCCCCAGGTGGCTCCTTGGACTCTTGGATCCTTCTGCTGCTGCTCCACCTGCCTCATTCCCGCCCATCCCACCCGGACCTGAAGGAGCAGGACACGCTGGAAAGGGGGAACAGTTTACTGTGCAACTTACAAAACAGGGGACAGGGACACGACAGGTGACCCAGGAGGGGCTCAGAGCCCCCCCCCGGTGTCCCCTCACCTGCCGCAGGCGGCGCAGGTGCGTCGCTGGGCCCTCACTCCTGCGTCTCCATGCTCTCCTCCTCCTCGCCCGCCGCCGGCTCCTCCTGGTTCTCCTCCTCCTCCTCCCCTTCCTTCTTCTCCGGGGGTTTCTCGTACGCCTTCTCCGACGGCGTCACGATCACCCCGTCCCACGTGGACATCTCGGAGGCCAGGTCTGCCCCGAGAGGTGACCCTGGGGCACCTGCTGGGGGAGCCCAGCCCCGTCCCTGCCCTGACGCGTTCCCCCCCCCAGCCCCACACTCACAGCTGGCGTCACCCTCCTGTCCCAGGATTTTCCGGTATCCCCCGTGGGAGAGGATGCGGACCAGGGTCTGGGCGGTGTAGCACACCATGTCCTGGGGACAGGGACGGCTCAGGGCGGGGCCAGGGACATGCCCGCAGGTGTCCCCTGCCCTTCGGGGAGCCCTCCTGACCTGCTGCTCCAGCGTCATGACGGTGTGCACGCGGAAATTGCCGCTCTCGCAGGGATCCGTGATGCCGACGGAGCCGGGCAGGAAGAGCCCGGCCGCCAGGATCTGCAGGCAGCGCCTGCAACGGGACGGTCTGGGTTCAAAACTGGGCTCTCCCGGCTAAACCACCACCGGGAAATCCCAGCTGGATGAGCTGGCTGTATCCCCCAGGCAGCCCGCCAGGTTCCAGAGCTTTCACGGGGAATTCCTGCAGTGGGAATTCCTGGCACGGACCTGTAGGCGATGTTGAGGGCCAGGGGCTGCCGGGTGGGGTTGTTCATCACGGCGTAGTGGCCCTGCAGGGGGAAAGGAGCAGGGGTTGGGGCAGGAGGAATGGAGGAATCCCAGCCTGGGGTAAGGATCGGGATGGGGATCAGCACCAGCAGATCCAGGATCCAGGGCGTGAGCGGCTCGAAGCCGGGGAAGCGAATCCTCAGGTCCTTGAGCAGGCGGATCAGAACCTTCACCCTGGGGCAGAGGCAGCAGGAGGGTCAGTCCCAGGCCAGGACAGCTCTCCGCATCTTTGGGAACCGGGATTTGGATCCAGCCCCGGATCACACCCCGGGCTCGGCACGCACGTGGACTGCGAGGCGTTCTCCTCGAACCAGCGCGCGTGCCGGATGGCGGCCAGGGCGCTCTGCAGCACCTTGATGTCCACTGCAGGAGGAAGAAACTCCCGTTATTCCCGCTCTTCCCGGGGTACTGGGCAGGGCGGGGACACGCGCGGGCGCTCACGGTGCAGCTCCGGGTCCAGCTTGCGCAGGTTGGGCGGCACCGTGGTGATCAGGATCTTCACTGTGGCGTCGGCCGAGCTGATCTCGAAGCCGGTCTCGTTGGTCAGCATGGTCAGGACTGCGGGGAAAGGCCGGGAATTCCGCCTGGAGGGGCTGGGAATCCCCACGGGAAGGAGCCCGCACTGCCCTGGAGCACGGCCTCACCTTCGCTGGGGTCCTGTGCCCGCAGGCTCTCCACCACCTTGTTCCCCAGGGCTGCCACGGCCTCCACTGCGAAAGGAGAAGGGGAAGGAGGAGCAGGAGAAGGGTTGGGAGCAGGAGAAGAAGGAAAAGGAGCAGCAGAAGGGTTGGGAGCAGCCCCGGCGCCCAGGCCCGCCCCGATCCCGCCCCGCTGGCACTCACAGGTGGGCAGGATCTTCAGGATCACCACCAGGTCGGCCACGTTGTGCCCCGTCGTCATCGTCCCCTTCTTGTAGGAGCCCACCTGGCGAACCTCCTCGATTTGCTGGCGGAGAAACGGCCCCAAAATCCCGGGAATTCAACCCGCGTGCCGTGTTTGGGGTAGGGGGGGGCCAGCAGCATCTTCCCAGCTCCAGCTCATCCACATCTCCCAAGCCCTGCACTCACCACTTCAAACGTTCCCGGGGCCACGATCAGGTTGTCAATAACGTTATTGATCTTGGTCACCAGGGACAGGATGGAAGCCTGGGGATGAACGGGACAGGGGTTACGCAGGGACAGTCCCCACGTTATCCTCCACAGAACCCCTCCAGGGTGATTATTGCAGAGAACTAATTGATTTCGAGGCCACTCCTGAGGAATTTCGGGTTCCCCCAAGCCCCATCCCGAGGAGCTGGGGGAGTTTTGGGCACGGCACCTGCTCGGCAGCAGTGGGAGCCAGGTCCTGGTTCCTCTTGAGCAGGGCTTCACTGAAGGCTGTCTCGTCTGCTGCGGGTTTGACCCGGGGAAACGCCATCTCACACTGGAATGGGACAGAATTCCCACCTGGATTTCATCCCCCGGCACAATTCCACCTTTGTTTTAGCCTACAAAAGCTCCACAGGTGCCCAGGGGCTCCCACCTGTGCGGCTCCAGAGGGTTTTGTTAACTCCATTAAGAATTTATTAATTTAACTCCTTAACCCTCCTTTTGTCTGCAGCCACAGGGCCTCGGAGTCACCTGTCCAGGGGGCAGAAACTCGGGGAATTTGGGAGGAGGGAATGATTTCCTCCTGGGAAAGGTGGGAAACAGGTACGTGAACACCTGAGGGGAGCGACAGGTATGGGCATCACCCCAAGCTCAGTCCAGGGATTATTATAATCCCCAAAAACCCCAACCCTGGAATGATTTGTAACCTCAGTCCAGGGATTTCTCTGTTATAAATCCCAGAAATTCCAACCCTGGAATGATTTGTGTCATTACTCCTCGGCTGGGTTCCATCATCCCGTTCCCAAACCTGGGCGGTTTTTTTACTGAGCCAACAGCGTTCTTAGGGAATTCATTCAGACCGCGAGAAATCAGGGATGGGGGGGATCGTTAATCCTGGAAAAAGTCCTGGAAAATTCCCGGGAATCGCTCTCGGGCCAGGGGTTACTCACCACATAGAAGTCGAAGGGGATGTGGGGCACAAAGGGCCGGAACCTGCAGGGCAGAGAAAACCCCAAATTCATTCCCCGGGCCCCGCGGATCCCCCCCCCCCGGTCACGACACGGTGCTGTCGCGACATGCGGACAGGCAGCAGCGCCGGGACTCGCCTGGAACCGAAGCGGCCGCCACGGCCGCGGCCTCGATCGCCCCTGCGGGGAGAGAACGGCGGTGACGGTGACGGTGACGGTGACGGGGGGCTCCGGTCCCCGGGCCGCTTCCCCCGGTGCTCCCCCGGTTTGGGTCCCGGTCCCGCCGCCCCCCGGTTCCTCTTGCTGCTGATCCCCCCGGTTGTTCTCCCCGCTCCCGCCGGTCTCCTCCCGTTCCCCCATCCCACCCGCCGTTCCCGCGGCCCCCCGCTCCCGGTCTCTCCCCGGTGCCCCCGTGGTCCCTCCCGGTCCCGGTTCTCCCTCCATTTCCCCCGTTCCTCCCGGGATCCCCCCGGGATCCCCCCGGTTCCTCCCGCTCCCGCTCAGGTCTCGGTGCCTCCCCGGTGCCGGTCCCGGTGGTCCCGGTGGTCCCGGTGTCCCCGGTGTCCCCGGTGTCCCCACCTCATGTCGCCGCCGCTCCCGACAATGAAGCGCCGCTCGCAGACCCCGCAGCAACCCGCCCTCCCATTGGCCGCCGCTGTCCCCGCGCCCACCCTCCGCGGGCGCTGCGCCTGCGGCCATTGGTGGAGCGCCGCGTCAATCGAGGCGGGGAGCGGCCAATTGCGGCGCGGGCTCCGCGGACGGGCGCGCGGCGCCGCGGTTATAGCAACCGCCGGCAGGGGGCGGAGTGCCGCAGCAGAGTGGCGCAGCGGGAGCGTGCTGGGCCCATAACCCAGAGGTCGATGGATCGAAACCATCCTCTGCTAACGCGCAATTTTTCCCTCCCCTCTCGACTCCACGCGAGGTTTGTTTTGCTCGTTAACATTTATTTTTATTTGCTGCATTGGTTTCTTAACGCTTTTTCGCGCTTGTCCCGCGCGGAGAGTGGGCGGCTGCGCGGGGTTGCCAGGGGTGTCACGGGTGTCGCCCACCCGCGTCCCCGAGCGCCGCGCGCGCCCACGGGAGCTGCGGGCGCGCCGTGGCCGGATCATCGCGCGCGTCCCCGCAACCGAGTGTGTCCCCAGGCTCTGCCCGTGTCCCCCCGTGCGCTGCCAGTGTCCCCAGCAGCACCCCAACCCCCGAGTGGCATCTCCGGCGTCACCCCCCGCTGCCGTGGGGCTGCCGCCACCCCTCCGCGGGCCAGAACCTCCCACGCAGGTGGGGCCCAGAGGTGTCCGAGGCCCCCCGAGTCCCCCAGGGCTGCGTGGGGCCAGCCTGGGATCCGTGGGTCGGCGTGTCTGTCCCCTGCACAGCCTAATGAGTTTATGGGTTCTCAGCACCCCACGCGTGACCGGGTCAGCAGCGGCCCCCGCGCGGTGACGGCGGCCGGGACCCAGCGCAGGGAGGGGACACATCCCCGCACATCTTCCCCCCCCGCACCCCACGCCCCGTCCCACCGCCCCACGGGTGGGAACGTCCCCACCCACCAGCGGGCGGCCCCATCCGCCGCCCATCCCGGCTGGAATGCCGCGGGGGGGGGGGAGCGGGCAGGAAGGAGTTAAGCTCGGTGTGGATGATAACGGCCCTTTGTGTCACCAGTGGGGGCGGCGAGCAAGGGCTCAGCCCCGCCGTGGGCGGGGGGGGGGGCGGTTGGAAGCCACTCTCCGTCCGTGGGCGATGCCGGCGGCGCTGGCCCCGCTGCTGGCCCCGCTGCTGGCCCCGCTGCTGGCCCTGCTCCCGGCCGCGGGGACGACCCCGGCCCCGCTGACCCTCGCCGTGGTGCTGCCCCAGCGCAACCTCACCTACCCGTGGGCTTGGCCGCGCGTGGGACCCGCCGTGCGCTTGGCCGCGGCCGCCGTCAACTCCCGGCGGGATCTGCTGCCCGGCTTCACCCTGGGCTGGGTGTTCGGCGACAGCGAGGATCGCCACGGCGTGTGCTCGGAAATGGCCGCGCCGCTGGTGGCCGTGGACCTGCGGCTCGCCCATCAGCCCGCCGCCTTTCTGGGGCCGGGGTGCGTCTACACGGCGGCGCCGGTGGCCCGCTTCACCAGCCACTGGCGGCTGCCGCTGCTCACGGCCGGGGCCGAGGCTCACGGCTTCGACGACAAGAGCGAGGAGTTCGCCCTGACCACCCGCGCCGGCCCCAGCCACCGCAAACTGGGCGAACTGGGCGTGCAGCTGCACCGGCGCTTCAACTGGACGCGGCGGGCGCTGCTGGTGTACTGGGACGAGCGGGTGGACGACCGGCCCTATTACTTCGCCGCCGAGGGTTTGTACGTGCAGCTGCCCACCCTGCGCAACCTGACGGTCATGGACGTCGTGTTCCGCGACGGCGGCAACTTCTCCTTCATCATCCAGGAGATCAAGGCGAAGGGGCGCAGTGAGTGCCGGGGGCGGCGGGGACGGCGGGGACAGCGGGGCGGGCGGGGGGACGGGGACCGGGCGGTGCACGGCCCCACACGGGAGAGCACAGCCCCACAGAGGGTGTGAACAGCCCCACACGGGAGTGAACAGCCCCACAGAGGGTGTGAACAGCCCCACAGAGGGTGTGAACAGCCCCACACGGGAGTGAACAGCCCCACACAGGAGTGAACAGCTTCACAGGAGTGAACAGCCCCACACAGGAGTGAACAGCCCCACAGAGGGTGTGAACAGCCCCACACGGGAGTGAACAGCCCCACACAGGAGTGAACAGCCCCACAGAGGGTGTGAACAGCCCCACGCAGGAGTGAACAGCCCCACAGAGGGTGTGAACAGCCCCACGCAGGAGTGAACAGCCCCACACGGGAGTGAACAGCCCCACACAGGAGTGAACAGCCCCACAGAGGGTGTGAACAGCCCCACACGGGAGTGAACAGCCCCACACAGGAGTGAACAGCCCCACAGAGGGTGTGAACAGCCCCACACGGGAGTGAACAGCCCCACACAGGAGTGAACAGCCCCACAGAGGGTGTGAACAGCCCCACACAGGAGTGAACAGCCCCACAGAGGGTGTGAACAGCCCCACACGGGAGTGAACAGCCCCACACAGGAGTGAACAGCCCCACAGAGAGTGTGAACAGCCCCACGCAGGAGTGAATAGCCCCACACAGGAGTGAACAGCCCCACGCAGGAGTACCCAGCCCCACATGGGAGTGAAGAGCTTCACATGAGAGTGAACAGCCACTCACAAGAGTGAACAGCCCCACGCAGGAGTGAACAGCCCCACACGGGAGTGAACAGCCCCACATGGGAGAGCACAGCCCCACACGGGAGTGTACAGCCCCACACAGGAGAAAACAGCCCCACACAGGAGTGAACAGCCCCACAGAGGGTGTGAACAGCCCCACACGGGAGTGAACAGCCCCACACAGGAGTGAACAGCCCCACACAGGAGTGAACAGCTTCACAGGAGTGAACAGCCCCACACAGGAGTGAACAGCCCCACAGAGGGTGTGAACAGCCCCACACGGGAGTGAACAGCCCCACACAGGAGTGAACAGCCCCACAGAGGGTGTGAACAGCCCCACGCAGGAGTGAACAGCCCCACAGAGGGTGTGAACAGCCCCACGCAGGAGTGAACAGCCCCACACGGGAGTGAACAGCCCCACACAGGAGTGAACAGCCCCACAGAGGGTGTGAACAGCCCCACACGGGAGTGAACAGCCCCACACAGGAGTGAACAGCCCCACAGAGGGTGTGAACAGCCCCACACGGGAGTGAACAGCCCCACACAGGAGTGAACAGCCCCACAGAGGGTGTGAACAGCCCCACACGGGAGTGAACAGCCCCACACAGGAGTGAACAGCCCCACAGAGGGTGTGAACAGCCCCACACAGGAGTGAACAGCCCCACAGAGGGTGTGAACAGCCCCACACGGGAGTGAACAGCCCCACACAGGAGTGAACAGCCCCACAGAGAGTGTGAACAGCCCCACGCAGGAGTGAATAGCCCCACACAGGAGTGAACAGCCCCACGCAGGAGTACCCAGCCCCACATGGGAGTGAAGAGCTTCACATGAGAGTGAACAGCCACTCACAAGAGTGAACAGCCCCACGCAGGAGTGAACAGCCCCACACGGGAGTGAACAGCCCCACATGGGAGAGCACAGCCCCACACGGGAGTGTACAGCCCCACACAGGAGAAAACAGCCCCACACAGGAGTGAACAGCCCCACAGAGGGTGTGAACAGCCCCACACGGGAGTGAACAGCCCCACACAGGAGTGAACAGCCCCACACGAGAGAGCACAGCCCCACACGGGGGTGAACAGCCCCACACGGGAGAGCACAGCCCCACACGGGAGTGAACAGCCCCACACGGGAGAGCACAGCCCCACACGGGAGTGAACAGCCCCACACGGGAGAGCACAGCCCCACACGGGTGTGAACAGCCCCACGCAGGAGTGTACAGCCCCACACGGGAGTGAACAGCCCCACACGGGAGTGAACAGCCCCACACGGGAGAGCACAGCCCCACGCGGGAGTGTACAGCCCCACACGGGAGTGAACAGCCCCACACGGGAGAGCACAGCCCCACGCAGGAGTACCCAGCCCCACACGGGAGAGCACAGCCCCACACGGGAGTGAACAGCCCCACACGGGAGAGCACAGCCCCACACGGGAGAGCACAGCCCCACAACCCCACCCATTGCCCGCGGGTGTGCCAGGCTGGGCACGGCTGTCTGTGCACGGGTGCCCATGGCCATACATGGCTGTGCACAACTTTACAGGGGTGTTCACAGCTGCCCACGGGTGTTCCCGGCTGTGCCCGACTTCACACGGAGCTGTCACGGGTGCCCACAGGCGTTCGTGGGCAGACACGGCCGTGCACAACTTCACGGGGGCGTTTGCAGCTGTGCCCAGCTGTGCACCACTTCGCGGGGGGATTTTGTGTTTATTCACGGCAGGGCAGAGGTTTTCCGTGGCCAGGCAGGGCTGTGCACGGCTGTACACGGGGCTCCTGTGGCTGTGCATGGCTGTACACGGGGGCCCCGTGGGTGTGCACGGCTGTGCGTGGCTGTTCATGGCTGGTCACAGGTGTCACAGCTGCACACGTCTGCACACAGCTGCACACGGGTGTTCATGGTTGTTCAAGGCTGTTCACGGCTGTTTGTGGTTGTTCATGGCTGTTCACGGCTGTTTGTGGTTGTTCATGGCTGTTCATGGCTGTTTGTGGTTGTTTGTGGTTGTTCATGGCTGTTCACGGCTGTTTGTGGTTGTTCATGGCTGTTCATGGCTGTTTGTGGTTGTTTGTGGTTGTTCATGGCTGTTCATGGCTGTTTGTGGTTGTTTGTGGTTGTTCATGGCTGTTCGTGGCTGTTTGTGGTTGTTTGTGGTTGTTCAAGGCTGTTCACGGCTGTTTGTGGTTGTTCACGGCTGTTCATGGCTGATCACAGTTGTTTACAGTTGTTCACGACTGTTCACAGTTGTTCATGACTGTTCATGGTTGTTCATGGCTGTTTGTGGTTGTTCATGGCTGTTCATGGCTGTTCACAGTTGTTTGTGGTTGTTCATGGCTGTTCACAGTTGTTCATGGCTGTTCATGGCTGTTCACAGTTGTTAACAGCTGTTCATCCCTGCTCACAGTTGTTCATGACTGCACACCGTTGATCACAGTCATTCACGGCTGCTCACGGCTGTTCATGGTTATTTATGGCTGTTCACGGTTGTTCATGACCTGTACACCGTTAATCACAGTCCGCGGTTGTTCACAGTTGTTCACGGCTGTTCACGGCTGTACACCGTTAATCACAGTCGTTCATGGCTGTTCACGGTTGTTCACAGTTGTTCACGGCTGTTCACGGCTGTACACCGTTAATCACAGTCGTTCATGGTTGTTCATAGCTGTCCATGGCTGTCCATGGCTGTCCATGGCTGTTCATGGCTGTTCATGGTTGTTCACGGTTGTTCACGGTTGTTCACGGCTGCTCACGGCAGCACTCGGCTGTCACACCCCACACACCCCCAGGCTGCCCCTGCCCCACCCTGACCCCTCCGGACCCCCTGGACCCCCTGGACCCCTCCCCGCTCCGTGTCCCGCCGGGGTCTCCGGGTGTTGTCACCGGTCCCGGTGTCCCATGGAACCGCTCCAGCCCCGGGGGTGCCTTTGGAGGACCCGGGGGTGCATTTTGGGGCCCCGGGGGTTAATTTCGGGGCCCCGGGGGTGAATTTGGGGCCCCGGGGGTGTCAGGGCTGGAGGGCCCCGGGCGGTAGCCCCGGGGTCACGGTGTCGCCGGGAATCCATCAGGGCCGCGGGGAGGAGGAAACGGAGTCGGGAAAACAGGAAACCTGGGCCTGGCGCCGAGGGCAGCGCCGGGCAGGGCACGGGCCGGGCCGGGGGGGCCGGCAGCGGGGTCGGGACCCCCGCCCCGGGGGCAGCACCGGCCGGTCCCGAGTCACGGGACGGCCGCGGAGCCCCGGGGTGCGGGGCCGGGGACCCCCGGGGTGCGGGGCCGGCGTCTCCAGGGGTCTCCCGGGGCTGTTGGGGGTCTCGGCCCCCTCTCCCACAATGCCCAGGGACCCCCAGGATGTGGGGCTGGGGACCCCCGGGGTGCGGGGCCGGCGTCTCCGGGGGTCTCCCGGGGCTGTTGGGGGTCTCGGCCCCCTCTCCTACAACACCCAGGGACCCCCAGGATGTGGGGCTGGGGACCCCCGGGGTGTGGGGCTGTGACCCCTGTGACTCCAGGGCTCTCCCGGGGGTGTTGGGGGTCTCGGGCTCGGGTCAGACAATAACCAGGGACCCTCGGGGTTCAGGGTTGGGGTCTCCCGGGGCTGTTGGGGGTCTCGGCCCCCTCTCCCACGATACCCGGGGACCCCCGGGGTGCGGGGCCGGGGTCTGCGGGGCTCCCCCGCTCCAAGGGCCGTGTCCCCCGCAGTCGTGTACGTGTGCTGCGCCCCGGACACGCTGCGGGAGCTGATGCTGCAGGCCGAGCGCGAGGGGCTCACGGGCGGCGACTTCGCCTTCTTCTACATCGACACGCTGGGCGCCAGCCTGCAGGGGGCGCGCTTCCCCGAGCCCCGCCGGCCCTGGCGCCGCGGGGACGCGCACGACGCCCGCGCCCGCCGCGCCTTCCAGGTGAGCGGGGGGGGGGGGCGGGGACACGGCCAGGTGGGCACAGGCGGTCCCAGGTGGGCACAGGGACACGGCCAGGTGGGCACAGGCGGTCCCAGGTGGGCACAGGGACACGGCCAGGTGGGCACAGGCGGCCCCAGGTGGGCACAGGGACACAGCCAGGTGGGCACACGCACGCCCAGGTGGGCACGGGCACACCCAGGTGGGCACGGGCCCCCCGGCGGGTCGGGGCCGCCCCCCAGCGCTGTCCCCGCCGCAGGCCGTCACCATCATCACCTACAAGGAGCCCGAGAACGCCGAGTACCGGCCCTTCCTGCAGCGCCTCCGGGAGGAGGCGCGCGAACATTTCAACTTCTCCGTGCGCGACGGACTGGTGGGGACCGGCAAGGGCGGGGGCAGCGCTGGGGGACACGGGGACAGAGGGGACACGGGGACACGGGGACAGAGGGGACACGGGGACAACGGGGACAGAGGGGACACGGGGACAGAGGGGACACGGGGACACGGGGACAGAGGGGAGAGCGGGGACACGGGGACAGAGGGGACAGCGGGGACAGCGGGGACACGGGGACAGCCGCGACACGGGGACAGAGGGGAGAGCGGGGACAGAGGGGACAGCGGGGACAGAGGGGACACGGGGACAGAGGGGACAGCGGGGACACGGGGACAGAGGGGACAGAGGGGACAGTGGGGACACGGGGACAGCGGGGACAGAGGGGACAGAGGGGACAGCGGGGACAGAGGGGACACGGGGACACGGGGACAGAGGGGACACGGGGACAGCGGGGACAGCGGGGACACGGGAACAGCGGGGACAACGGGGACAGTGGGGACACGGGGACACGAGGACAGCGGGGACAGCGGGGACAGAGGCGACAGCGTGTACACGGGGACAGCAGGGACAGCAGGGACACGGGGACAGAGGGGACACGGGGCGGAGCGGGGGACAGTGGGGACACAGGGATACGGGGACACAGGGTGCAGCCGGAGCTGCCGGGGGTCACAGGATGGACCCGGGGGCGGCACCCCCCGGCCGTGCGCTGTCCCCGAGCCGTCGCCGTGTCCCCAGATGAATTTCATCGCCGCCGCCTTCCACGACGCGGTGCTGCTCTACGCCCAGGCCCTGAACGAGACCCTGGAGCGCGGCGGCTCCGTCGGCGACGCCTCGGCCATCACCCGCCAGATGTGGAACCGAACCTTCCACGGTGAGCGCGCCCCGGCCCCGGCCCCGGCCCAGCCCCAGTCCCAGGTGACATTTTGGGGCCCCAGCCGGCCCCCCGGCGCCCCCCCAGCCCCTCCCCGTGCCCCCCCCAGGTGTCACCGGCTTCCTGAAGATCGACGAGCAGGGGGACCGCGAGAGCGACTACTCGCTGTGGGACATGGACCCCGAGCACGGGAACTTCCAGGTGAGCCCCGCCGTGGGGCGGGGCGGGGGGGGCTCCGGGGGCTTCCCCCCACCCACTCCTTGTGCCCCCCAACCCCGCCCCAAAGGTCGTGGCCAACTACAACGGCACCACCAAGAAGATCCAGATGGTGCCGGGCCGGGAGTTCCACTGGCCGGGCAACGCCGTCCCGCCCGACGTGCCCCCGTGCGGCTTCGAGGGCACCGACCCCCGGTGCCGCAAAGGTGAGGGGTGGGGGGGCAGCCCCCAGACCCCCGCCCGGTTCCTCCCCCCGACCCCCCCGCGGGCCCTGAGCGCTCCCTGCTGTCCCCGGCAGCCTCGCTGACCACGCTGGAGGTCCTGTCGCTGGTGGTCAGCCTGATCCTCACGGCCATCACCGCCACCTCCTTCTTCATCTACAGGTGTGGGGGGGCCCGCGGGGCGGGCCGGGGGGCGCGGGGCGGGCCGGGGGGGGGGCCCGGGGGTCTCAGGAACCCCCTCCCCGGGCGCAGGAAGCTGCAGCTGGAGAACGAGCTGGCGGCCGAGCTGTGGCGGGTGCGCTGGGAGGACGTGCAGATGAGCAGCCTGGAGAAACACCTGCGGAGCGCCGGCAGCAAGCTCACCTTGTCCCTGGTGGGGACCGGGGGGACCGGGGGGACTGGGGGGACTGGGGGGACCGGGGGTATTCGGGGAGACAGGGGGGACGGGGGGGGACTGGGGGCATTCGGGGGGACTGGAGGGGCCAGGGGGGACCCGGGGGACACTCGGCGGGACCGGGGGGATAGGGGGAACAGGGGGGACCAGAGACTGGGGTCACCCCGTAGCCACACTCGGGATCCTGGGGACGGGGGTCACCCCACGGCCCCGCTCGGGGACTGGGGGGCCCGGGCTCACCGCACACCCCCGGCTCAGAGGGGCTCCAACTACGGCTCGCTGATGACGGCGGAGGGGCAGTTCCAGGTGTACGCCAAGACCGCCTATTACAAGGTACGGGGGCCGGGGGGGAGCCGGGGGGGGGGGACATTCCTCGCCGTGTCCCCACCGCCGTGTCCCCACCGCCGTGCCCCCCCAGGGTAACCTGGTGGCCGTCAAGCACGTGAACCGCAAACGCATCGAGCTGACGCGCAAGGTCCTGTTCGAGCTCAAACACGTACGTGGCGTGGGTGACCCCGGGGAGTGTCCCCGGGGCGGAGGGGGGGGGGGACACACGGCGGGACCCCCGCCCACCCCTCGCTGTCCCCCCTCCCGGCCCCCGGCAGATGAGGGACGTGCAGAACGAGCACCTGACGCGCTTCATCGGCGCCTGCACCGACCCGCCCAACATCTGCATCCTCACCGAGTACTGTCCCCGCGGGAGCCTCCAGGTGCGGCCGGGACCCCCCCCGGGGCCGTGGGGGACCGGGACCCCCCCCCGGGGCCGTGGGGGGACCGGGACCCCCCCCCCGGGGCCGCCCCTCACCCCCCGCGTCCCCCCAGGACATCCTGGAGAACGAGAGCATCACGCTGGACTGGATGTTCCGCTACTCCCTCACCCACGACATCGTCAAGGTACCGGTGACGTTCCCGGGGGGGTCCCCAACCCTGTGGGGGTCCCCAGCCCTGTGGGGGTCCCCAACCCTGTGGGGGTCCCCAACCCTGTGGGGGTCCGCATCCCACGGGGATCCCCCAATCCCACACGAAATTCCCTGTCCCGTGGGGGTCCCCATCCCATTGGGGTGCCCCACCCCACGGGTCTCCCCACCCCACAGCTCTCCCCACCCCACAGGTCTCCCCCACCCCACGGGTCTCCCCCACCCCACAGGATATTCCCACCCCACGGGTCTCCCCACCCCACAGGTCTCCCCCACCCCCCGGGCACCCCCCAGCCCCCCACGGCTCCGCGGTGCCCGGCCAGGCCCGAGCTCTCCGTGCCCCCCCAGGGGATGCAGTTCCTGCACAACGGGGTCATCGTGTCCCACGGGAACCTCAAGTCCTCCAACTGCGTGGTGGACTCGCGCTTCGTGCTCAAGATCACCGACTACGGCCTGGAGAGCTTCCGTGTGGCCCCCGACGCCGACGACACCCACGCGCTCTTCGCCAGTGAGAGACCCCCGACCCCAAAAAACGTCCCCGAAAGCGTCCCCTCTTCCCCCCCGGGCTGACCCTCGGTCCCCGGTGCCGCAGAGAAGCTGTGGACGGCGCCGGAGCTGCTGCGCGCGGAGGAGCCGCCGGCGCGGGGGACGCAGAAGGGCGACGTCTACAGCTTCGGCATCATCCTGCAGGAGATCGCCCTGCGCCGCGGCGTCTTCTACGTGGAGGGCGCCGACCTCAGCCCCAAAGGTCGGCGGGGACACGGCGGGGGGCGGCAGGACCGGCGGTGGGGATGGGTGTGGGGGTGGGTGGTGGGAGCCGTCCGTGGGGTCTGGGGCGTGTTGGTGGGTGGTCGGAGCCCGTGACGAGTTCTTGGAGCTTCTGACTAGTTCTTGGAGCTCCTGATGAGTTCCTGGACCCACTGAGGGGTTCTTGGACTCATCAGTGGATGGCTGGACTTGTTGATGGGTTCTTGGACCTGCTGAGGAGTCACTGGAACTGGCCGTTGGGTTTCTGGACCCGCGGATGGGTCCTTAGACCCACTGATGGTCTCTTGGACTCGTTGATGGCTTCTTGGACCTGGGGATGAATTACTGAACCAGCCAGTGGGTTTTTGGACCCATTAATGGGTTCTTGGACCTGCTGAGGAGTTACTGGGCCGGCCATTGGGTTTTGGCCCCAGTGATGGGTTTTTGGACCCATTACTGGGTTCCTGGCCCCAGTGATGGGTTTTTGGACACACTGATGGGTTCCTGGCCCCACTGACGAGCCCCCATGGGCGCCGTCCCCCTGACGGGTCCCCGTCCCCGCAGAGATCATCGAGCGGGTGAAGAGCGGGGAGCGGCCGAGCTTCCGGCCCTCGGCCAACGTGGGCTGTCACCTGGAGGAGCTGGGGCAGCTGATGCAGCACTGCTGGGCCGAGGACGTCCTGGAGCGCCCCGACTTCAACCACATCAAGGTCCAGCTGCGCAAGTTCAACAGGTGCCGGCGCGGGCCCCGAGCCACGGGCCGGAGGAGACCCCCAGGGAGGGTCCCCGGGCGGGAGGTGACCCCAGACAGGGTCCCAGGTGGGAGGTGACCCCAGAGAGGGTCCCAGGTGGGAGGTGACCTCAGAGAGGGTCCCGGGCCGGAGGTGACCCCAGAGAGGGTCCCGGGCCGGAGGTGACCCCGTCCCCGCAGGGAGAACAGCACCAACATCCTGGACAACCTGCTGTCCCGCATGGAGCAATACGCCAACAACCTGGAGGAGCTGGTGGAGGAGCGCACGCAGGCCTACCTGGAGGAGAAGCGCAAGGCCGAGGCCCTGCTCTACCAGATCCTGCCCCAGTGAGCTCCGGGGGGGGGTGGGGTGTCCTGGGGGGGTCACCTGGGGGTCCCCGCCCTCCCTGACCAAACCCCGTCCCGCAGCTCGGTGGCGGAGCAGCTGAAGCGGGGGGAGACGGTGCAGGCGGAGGCGTTCGACAGCGTCACCATCTACTTCAGCGACATCGTGGGCTTCACGGCGCTGTCGGCGCAGAGCACGCCCATGCAGGTGGTGACGCTGCTCAACGACCTCTACACCTGCTTCGACGCCATCATCGACAACTTCGACGTCTACAAGGTGGGAGGGGGCGCGGGGGGACGCTCGGGGACGGGGTGGGGGCATTGAGGGACAGGTGGGGGCGTTGAGGGACAGGTGTGGGCGTTGAGGGACAGGTGGGGGCACTGAGGGACAGGTGTGGGCGTTGAGGGACAAGTGTCCCCTCCAGTGTCCCCTCCAGTGTCCCCTCCAGGTGTCCCCTCCAGTGTCCCCTCCAGGTGACCCCTCAGTGTCCCCTCAGTGTCCCCTCCAGTGTCTCCTCCAGGTGTCCCCCCAGGTGACCCCTCCAGGTGTCCCTGTGCCCCGCCTCGGGCCGGGCACTCCGAGCCCCGCCGTTCCCGCCCTTCCCGGCGTTCCCGCCGTTCCCGCAGGTGGAGACCATCGGCGACGCGTACATGGTGGTGTCGGGGCTGCCGGTGCGGAACGGGCGGCTGCACGCGCGCGAGGTGGCGCGGATGGCGCTGGCGCTGCTCGACGCCGTCGGCTCCTTCCGCATCCGCCACCGGCCCCAGCAGCAGCTGGAGCTGCGCATCGGCATCCACACCGGTGGGAATGGGAATTCCGTGGGAATGGGAATAACGGGAATGGGAATGGGGAACGGGCATCGGCGTCCGCACCGGTGGGAACGGGGATTCCGTGGGAATGGGAATGGGAATGGACACAGGGACAGGGACAAGGGACAGGGACACAGGCAGAGGAGACGGGCGCTGGGCGCCCCCCTGGGCTCCTGGGAGGGGACAGTGGCGGCACAGGGGGACGGTGACCCCGCGGGGTGACAGCGGCGGTGGCACAGGGGGACGGTGACCCCGCGGGGTGACACCTGGTGACACGGCGGTGGCACCTGGTGACACGGCGGTGACGCGGGCGTCCCCGCAGGGCCGGTGTGCGCGGGGGTGGTGGGGCTGAAGATGCCGCGGTACTGCCTGTTCGGGGACACGGTGAACACGGCGTCGCGCATGGAGTCCAACGGAGAGCATGAGCTGGGGGGGCTCGGGGGGTCGGGGACACCCTGGGGACACCCGGGGACACCCCAGGGACACTCGGGGACACCCCCGGGTGCTGAGGGTCCCATGTCCCCCCAGCCCTGAAGATCCACATCTCGGAGGTGACCAAGGCCGTGCTGGAGGAATTCGGCAGCTTCGAGCTGGAGCTGCGGGGGGACGTGGAGATGAAGGTGAGTCCTGACCCCCCAAAACTGCCCCGACACCCCCAGAACTGCCCCGAGAACCCCCCAAAACCGCCCCCACACCCCCAAAACTTCCCCGAGAACCCCCAGAACTGCCCCGACACCCCCAAAACTGCCCCGAGAACCCCCAAAACTGCCCCGACACCCCCAAAACTGCCCCGACACCCCAAAACTGCCCCGACACCCCAGAACTGCCCCGACCCCCCCCGAACTGCCCCGACCCCCCAGAACTGCCCCGAGAACCCCCAAAACTGCCCCGAGAACCCCCAAAACTGCCCCGACACCCCAAAACTGCCCCGACACCCCAGACCAGCCCCGACCCCCCGGAACTGCCCCAAGACCCCAGAACTGCCCCGACCCCCCAGAACTGCCCTGACCCCAAACCCGACCTGCCCCGACCCCCCAGAACTGCCCTGACCCCCTTAGAACTGCCCCGAGACCCCCAGAACTGCCCCGAGACCCCCAGAACTGCCTCGATCCCAAACCCGACCTGCCCCGACCCCCCGCCCCAACGGGGACCCCCCGAGCCCCGGGGTACCCCCGGTCCATCCCCCCGCAGGGCAAGGGGAAGCTCAGGACCTACTGGCTGCTGGGGGAGCGCGGGAGCAGCACCCGGGGGTGACCCCCGGCCCCTCCGCACCCCAAAATGGGAAATCAGCACCCGGGGGTGACCCCCGGCCCCTCCGCACCCCAAAATGGGAAATCAGCACCCGGGGGTGACCCCCCCGCCCCTCCGCACCCCAAAATGGGAAATCAGCACCCGGGGGTGACCCCCCCGCCCCTCCGCACCCCAAAATGGGAAATCAGCACCCGGGGGTGACCCCCCCGCCCCTCCGCACCCCAAAATCCGCACCCGGAGCCCGCGGGGCACCACGACCACCGGCCGGGGGCTGGGGGCTCCCCCCGATCACCGCGCCCCCCGAACCGGCTCCGGGGGGGACAAGAGAGCTGGGGGGGCACGGGAGGGGTCCGGGGGGTCCGGGGGTCCGGGGGGCTCCCCCCGCCGCCGGGGGGGTCACGAGAGCTCTAATTTTTGTAATAAAGCTGCTGCGGACGCACTCGGGGGTCTCCGTGTTGGGGGGGGGGGGTCTGGGGGCGCAAGGGGGGTCCCCGAGGGGCTGCGGAAATTCGGGGGGGGGGGGGTCCGGGGGTCCCAGGGGTTCCCGGGAGTTCCCAGGAGGGTTCCCGGTGGTCCCGGTGGGTTCCCGGGCGTTTCCCGGTGGTCCCGGGGGTTTCCCGAGGTTCCCGGTGGTCCCGGGGGTTTCCCGAGGTTCCCGGTGGTCCCGGTGGGTTTCCTGGGGGTCCCGGGGGGTTCGGGGGGTTCCCGGTGGGTTCCCGGTGGGTTCCCGGTGGGTTCCCGGTGGGATTCCCGGGGTCCCGGGGGGTTCCCCCGCACTCGAGGGTGGGCGGAGCCTCCTCCCGCTCAGGCCCCGCCCCCTCCTCCCCATTGGCCGATCCCCCCGCTGCGCCTCGCCCTCATCCCCGCCCCTCGAGCTGTCACTCAGCGCGGTCCCGCCGCTCTCATTGGCCGATGTGGGAGGGAGCGGGGCGGGACCTTCCTCCCGCGCGGCGCTTCCGCTTCCGGCCGGGCGCCTCCGTCGCTCTCCGGTAACTTCCGGCGGCCGCCGCCTGCCCCCGGCCCGGCCCGGGAGCCCCGGGAGCGGCGCCGATCCCCGCTGAGCGCCCCGGGACCTCACCGGCGCCGCTCCCCCCGTTCCGCCCGGAGCTCTGCCGGGGCTTTGCCCGTTCCCGGCGCCGGGGCCGCGCCGCCGGGCCGCCGTTCCCGGGGGGCTCCGGGCCATGGAGCCCCCCAAGGGCAAAGCGGGGCCCGGGCCCGGGAAACTGCTGCTGAGCTCCCTGCTGGACTGCCGCGACGAGCTCGAGGAGGTGAGCCGCGGGATGGAACGGGATGGGACCGGGATATAGCCGGGAGAATAACCGGGATGGAACCGGGATGGAACCGGGATATAGCCGGCAGAATAACCGGGATGGAACCGGGATATAGCCGGGAGAATAACCGGGATGGAACCGGGATATAGCCGCGATATAGCCGGGATATAGCCGGGATGAGACCGGGATATAACCGGGATGGAACCGGGATATAGCCGGGAGAATAACCGGGATGGAACCGGGATATAGCCGCGATATAGCCGGGATATAGCCGGGATGAGACCGGGATATAACCGGGATGGAACCGGGATATAGCCGGGAGAATAACCGGGATGGAACCGGGATATAGCCGGGAGAATAACCGGGATATAGCCGGGAGAATAACCGGGATGGAACCGGGATATAGCCGGGGTATAGCCGGGATGGAACCGGGATATAGCCGGGAGAATAACCGGGATGGAACCGGGATATAGCCGGGAGAATAACCGGGATGGAACCGGGATATAGCCGGGAGAATAACCGGGATGGAACCGGGATATAGCCGGGAGAATAACCGGGATGGAACCGGGATATAGCCGGGATGGGACCGGGATATAGCCGGGATGAGACCGGGATATAACCGGGATGGAACCGGGATATAGCCGGGAGAATAACCGGGATGGGACCGGGATATAGCCGGGAGAATAACCGGGATGGAACCGGGATGGAACCGGGATATAGCCGGCAGAATAACCGGGATGGAACCGGGATATAGCCGGGAGAATAACCGGGATGGAACCGGGATATAGCCGGGAGAATAACCGGGATGGAACCGGGATATAGCCGGGAGAATAACCGGGATGGAACCGGGATATAGCCGGGAGAATAACCGGGATGGAACCGGGATATAGCCGGGATGGGACCGGGATATAGCCGGGATGAGACCGGGATATAACCGGGATGGAACCGGGATATAGCCGGGAGAATAACCGGGATGGAACCGGGATATAGCCGCGATATAGCCGGGATATAGCCGGGATGAGACCGGGATATAACCGGGATGGAACCGGGATATAGCCGGGAGAATAACCGGGATGGAACCGGGATATAGCCGGGATGAGACCGGGATATAGCCGGGAGAATAACCGGGATGGAACCGGGATATAGCCGGGGTATAGCCGGGATGGAACCGGGATATAGCCGGGAGAATAACCGGGATGGAACCGGGATATAGCCGGGAGAATAACCGGGATGGAACCGGGATATAGCCGGGAGAATAACCGGGATGGAACCGGGATATAGCCGGGATGGGACCGGGATATAGCCGGGGTGGAACGGGGATGGAACCGGGACATAACGGGGATATAGCGGGGATAAACCCGGGATGGAACTGGGAGAAGAACCGGGATGTAACCGGGAGAAGAACCGGGATGTAACCGGGATGTAGTCGGGATAACTGCCGGGGTAACCGGGATAACAGCCGGGATAACAGCCGGGAAAACCGGGATAAACCACAGGGATAACCGGAGGGATAACCGGGATGACAGCCGGGAAAACCGGGATAAACCACAGGGATAACCGGGGGGAGACCCGGGATGACAGCCGGGAAAACCGGGATAAACCACAGGGATAACCGGAGGGATAACCGGGATGACAGCCGGGAAAACCGGGATAAACCACAGGGATAACCGGGGGGATAACCGGGATGACAGCCGGGAAAACCGGGATAAACCACAGGGATAACCGGGGGGATAACCGGGATGACAGCCGGGGCAGGGGCGGGGCCGCAGCGGAGAATTCCCGGGCAGAATTCCCGGGCTCTGGGCTCGCTCCTGCTCTGGGTCATCCCCCCAATTCCCCAAATTCCCGGGATTCCCGGGATTCCCGCAGGGCTTTTCCACCTGCGGGGCCTTGGGATTTCGGCGGGAGAATTCCCGTTTGGCCGTTCTGGGAGCTGCTGGGTTGGGATTTGGGCAGAGGGAGGAACATTCCAAGGGAACGTTCCCTGGGGGGCTTTTCCATCGGATCCCCCAAAATCCGGGGTTTGCCCCCCGGGGGAGGCTCCAGGCGCTTTTCCCGGGATATTCCCGGGCTCAGGGGATGGGAGCAGCCCCGGCCTTGCGGGGAGATCCCGGTTTGTCCTGGTTTCTCCCGGTTTCTCCCGGTTTTTCCCATTTCCCCCCGTTTTCCAGAGGCTGGAGCGCTGCGTAGGGATCGTGACGTCGCTGACCGGCGGGCTCTCGGAGCGGGAGGCCAACGACGCCCTCAACGCCCACGTGAGTCCGGAATTCCCGCTGGGATTCCCTCTGGAATGCTGGGATCCCCCCCTGGAGTTTGGGAATTCCCTCCTGGAGCCCAGAAATCCCAGGATGTGGCTCCTGGAGCGCTGGAATTCCCTCTGGGATGCTGGAATTCCCTCTGGGATGCTGGGATTCCCTCCTGGAGCCCGGGAATCCCGGGATTTGTGTCCTGGAGTGCTGGAATTCCCTCTTGGGATGCTGGAATTCCCTCTGGAGCGCTGGGATTCCCTCCTGGAGTTTGGGAATCCGCATTAAGTTTATTCCCGCAGAATTCCCGCCCGTGGGAGTCCCAGGGGCAGCAAACCCCCTCCTCCCCTCCCCTCCCCTCCCCTCCCCTCCCCTCCCCTCCCCTCCCCTCCCCTCCCCCCGGAGCGTTTTTCCCGCTCCAAGCCCCCCGGGTGTCCCGGATTCCGGCGGCTGCGGGGTTTGGGGTGGGGCCGGGCTTTTCCTCCCGTGCCCTCCGGAATCCACGCGGGGTTTGGGATCCCCAGATCTGCAAAGGGACGGCGCAGCACGAGGAGATCTGCCTGGGGCTCTTCACGCTCGTCCTCACCGAGCCCGCCCAGGCCCCCAAGGTGAGCCCCGCCGGCCCGGGATTCCTCGGGATTTTCCTCGGGATTTTCCTCCGGGATTTTCCCCTGGAGCCAGGGTGCGGATCCTGGACACGCTTTGGTGTTTTTCCAGGAGGGATAATTGGGATGGTGACTGGGGATAATGGGATCGGCTGGAGGCGGGGAGCCGGGCAGGGACGGTTTGGGAATTGGGGTTTGGGGTTTGGGGTTTGGGGTTTGGGCTTTGGGGTTTGGGATTTGGGGTTTGGGGTTTGGGGTTTGGGATTTGGGGTTTGGGGTTTGGGGTTTGGGATTTGGGGTTTGGGAATTGGGGTTTGGGCTTTGGGGTTTGGGATTTGGGGTTTGGGGTTTGGGGTTTGGGATTTGGGGTTTGGGATTTGGGGTGTCCCTGCCCACGGGGTTAACCCCTCCCTGCCCGAGGAGCTCCCACAGCCCCACAGGGGATTCCTGACATTCCTGGGAAGAACGCAGTTCCCAGAATTTGGGGCCCAGGGACCCCAAACCCGCCCCAGGCCCCCCCGGGTGTCCCCAGCTGGGCACAGCCGGCTCCAGCTGCCCTCAGCTCTTCCTCCTCCTCCTCCTCCTCCTCCTCCTCCGGCGGCGTCCAGCCCAGCGTGTGCCCTCCCCTGGCCCCTCGTTTAAAGCCTCCGTTAATCACTGCGGCGTTAATTAATTAACCCACCCCCCTCCATTAATCACTGCGGCGTTAATGAATTACCGGGGCAGGAGCCCCGGGATTGTGTCGGGCCTGGCCGAAGGTCAGGAATTCCGGCTCTGCCCCCAGGAATTCCGCCTGTGCTGGGGGGGGCAGCCCTGTTCTCCTGCCAGGGGCTCGTTCCCGGTTTTCCAGAGGGGATTTCAGGATGTGCCAGGGATCATTCCCAGTTTCCCAGGGATCCTTCCCAGGTGTCCCAGGGATCATTCCCAGTTTCCCAGGTGTCCAAGGGATCATTCCCAGTTTCCCAAGGATCATTCCCAGTTTCCCAGGTGTCCCAGGGATCATTCCCAGGGATCATTCCCAGTTTTCCCTGGATCCCCGCAGTGTTACCGGGACCTGGCGCTGGTGAGCCGGGACGGGATGAACATCGTCCTCAACAAGATCAACCACATCCTGATGGAGAAGTACCTGAAGCTGCAGGACACCTGCAGGACCCAGGTCAGGGTCCCCACCTGGGCTCACCTGTCCCCCCGTGTCCCCCGTGTCCCCCGTGTCCCGCGGCGGGCCGTGGGGCCGTGGGGCCGTGGGGCCGTGGGGCCGTGGGGCCGTGGGGCCCTGACCCCGCTCCCGTCCCCAGCTGCTGTGGCTGCTGCGGGAGCTGGTCAAGAGCGGCGTGCTGGGAGCCGACGGCGTCTGCATGACCTTCATGAAACAGATCGCCGGTGAGCCGGGATCCGCGGGATCCGGGCTGGGAATCCTGGGGATGTGCCCCGGGAATCTTCGGGATCTGCCCCGGGAATCCTCAGGATCTGCCCCGGGAATCCTCGGGATCTGGGATAGGAATCCTCCAGATCTGAGCCAGGAATCCTCCGGATCCAAGCCGGGAATCCGAGCTGGGATCCCTCTGGAATGTGGCCAGATCCCACCCTGAGCCAGGCAGGCTCTGTCCCTGGGATCCCCCAGGATCTGTCCCCAGGCTCTGTCCCCGGGATCCCCCCAGATCCGTCCCCGGATCCGTCCCCAGCCTGGATCCCCGGGATCCCGCAGGATCCGCTGCCCGGCCCCCCCAGGCCGGGAGTGACCGTCCCGCTGCTGCCCCGGCCGGATCCGGGCAGGAAGCCCCGTGGTTCCTGTCCCTGCTCCCAGCTTTTCCCCGGAGCGCCGGGATCCCGGGGGGGCTCCCGCCTTTCCGGAGCCTCTTCCGCGTTCCCGGGGAGCGGGAATTGTGTCCCCAGCAGCCCTGGAGCCGTGCTCCTGCCGGGACACGGGGCGGGGAATGCCGGGAGCCGCGGGAAGCGGGATCCCTGGAAAAGTGTCCCCCGGGGCCCTGGTGCCCGGCAGGGCCCCTCGGGCTCGCGCTCTGCATCCCTGACTGTGATCCCGTGGTCCAACCGGCCACTTTTCCATGGATTTCCATGGATTTCTATGGATTTCCGTGGATTTCCATGGATTTCCATGCTCTGGCCCCCATTCCCGAGGGAACACCTGCCCCCATTCCCTGAGGATCCTCCCTGGGATCCCCTGGGAGCCCCGAATCCCGCTGCTCCATCCAGCTGTGGCTTTTCCAGGTGGGGACGTGACTGCCAAGAACATCTGGCTGGCGGAGAACGTCCTGGAGATCCTGACGGAGCAAAGGTACGGCCGGGAATCGCCCGCAGCCATTCCCGCACCAGGGATTCCCACACCGGGAATTCCCACGTTCCCACACTGGGAATTCCCACATTCCCACACCAGGAATTCCCACAGCAGGAGTTCCCAGCTCTGTCTGCAGCTGGTGTGTGGGAAGAACATCCCAAATCCCCCAATCCTGGCGCAGGGCTCGGAGCCCGCCTGGCCAGGCCCAGAATCCCGGGAATGTTTCCTTCCCGAGCCGTGGGGGAGGATTTTCCTCCGGGAGCAGCGGCCGGGGCTCCACGGCCTGGAGCGATTCCTGTGTTTGGGCGGCTCCTGCTCCATCCTGGGACGGCTGGGAATCTCATCCCGGTGCTGGGAGTGAGAAAATTCCCCAAAATTCCCCAAAAATTCCCCAAAATTCCCCAAAAATTCCCCAAAAGTTCCCCAAAATTCCCCCCAAATTCCCCAAAAATTCCCCCAAAATTCCCCCAAAATTCCCAAAAAATTCCCAAAAAATTCCCCAAAATTCCCCAAAATCCGTCACTGCCCCATGTCCCATCGAGCTTTGCCAGCCTTTATCCGGCTGGGATTGGAATTCCTGGCATCCGGAGCCATCTGGGACACTCCGGGGCTGGGCTGGGCTGGGCTGGGCTCTGAGTTACAATAATAATAATAATAATAATAATAATAATAATAATAATAATAATAATAATAATAGTAACAATAGCAATAGTAATAATAACAGTAACAATAATAATAATAATTTTAAGCAGTTACAAATATAAATGAATATATTAAATATTTATAACTAAATAGAATTAATTATTAGTATGATTGATTATAAAATGGTTAATTTTAAGAACGTTACAAATAGAATTAACGTAGCCGCCGATAAATTATTTTTCAGCGTTGATCGGTTTTATATCCGATTCGACATAGTCGCCAGTGCGTTTATGAATTAATATCGTTATTATTTTGCTGTCTTTATTATTTGCTGGTTTTAGTGTTTGTGATCTTTATTAATCGATGCATCTCCCAATTAATAACGGTTGTTAATTAAGACCTGAGACCAGCTCGGTCCGACCGTTCCTGGTGTTCCCGTTCCATCCCACCATCCCACAAACCCCTGGCTGTTCAGTGCAAATCCGGGTTTTCCAGTTGGGATCGGGGTTTTCCCGTTCAGGATCAGGTTTTCCCGTTTGGGATCGGGTTTTTCCCGTTCAGGATCAGGTTTTCCTGTTTGGGATCAGATTTTCCTGTTTGGGATCAGGTTTTCCCATTCGGGATCAGGTTTTCCCGTTTGGGTTCGGATTTTTCCAGTTGAGATCGGAGTTTTCCATTTGGGATCGGGTTTTCCCATTCGGGATCGGGTTTTCCCATTCGGGATCGGGTTTTCCCGTTCGGGATCAGGTTTTTCCCGTTCGGGATCAGGTTTTTCCCATTCGGGATCAGGTTTTCCCATTCGGGATCAGGTTTTTCCCATTCGGGATCAGGTTTTTCCCGTTCGGGATCAGGTTTTCCCATTCGGGATCAGGTTTTCCCATTCGGGATCGGGTTTTCCCATTCGGGATCGGGTTTTCCCGTTCGGGATCGGGTTTTCCCGTTCGGGATCGGGTTTTTCCAGCTGCGCTCCGCGTTGGCAGGGAGTGGGTGCTCAAGAGCAGCCTGCTGGTGGCCATGGCCGTGTACACGTACCTGCGGCTCATCGTGGATCACCACGGCACGGCCGCGCTGCAGGCGCTGCGCCAGAAGGAGGTGGACTTCTGCGTCTCCCTGCTCCGGGAGAGGGTGAGTGGGATCGGGAATGGGAATGGGAATGGGACTGGGGTGGGATCCTCGTCTCCCGGCTCCGGGAGCGGGGCAGTGGGCAGCTTTGGGCTCCTGTTTCCCTGGGGATCCCTCCCTGGGATGGGCACTTTGGCCCGGGGCCCGCAGCAGCTCCAGGCCTCTTCATGGACTCCAGTTCCTGGACTGTTCACTGCTGGATTTTCCCATTTTCCCCAGTTCCTGGACTGTTCAATGCCGGATTTTCCCATTTTCCCCAGTTCCTGGACTGTTCAATGCCGGATTTTCCCATTTTCCCAGTTCCTGGACTGTTCAATGCCGGATTTTCCCATTTTTCCCCAGTTCCTGGACTGTTCAATGCCGGATTTTCCCATTTTCCCCAGTTCCTGGACTGTTCACTGCTGGATTTTCCCACTTTCCCAGTTCCTGGACTGTTCACTGCTGGATTTTCCCATTTTCCCCAGTTCCTGGACTGTTCAATGCCGGATTTTCCCATTTTTCCCCCAGTCCATGGACTGTTCAATGCCGGATTTTCCCATTTTTTCCCCCAGTTCATGGACTGTTTCATGATCGGCCGGGACCTGGTGCGGCTGCTGCAGAACGTGGCGCGGATCCCGGAGTTCGAGCAGCTCTGGAAGGACATCCTGCACAACCCGCAGGTGCTCAGCCCGCAGTTCACAGGTACCTGAGCTCACCTGGCCCCCTTCTCCGGGGCTTTTCCCCACGCTGCTTGGCCCATCCCGTGGGATCCCGAACTGGGCAGCTGGCCCTCTCCGTCCCTGGGCGATTCCAGCCCGAACCAGGCTGGAATTCCGGGACAACCGGAGCCGCCTCCCTTAGCCTGGTGCTTTGGAACCCGGGGAGGCTCCATGGGGAGCCGGGATCCCAGGAGTCGCAGCCAGCGGCGCTTCCGTGGGATTTCGCTCCTCCCAGCAGCCTGGTCCCATGGGAAGAGCGATGGATTCACCCATCCTGTTGACAGGAATAACGTTCCTGTAACCCGTTCCCTTCCCTGGGCGCTTCCCAGCGGGTTCTGGGTGCAGCAGTTCCAGGGAAAAGGGGCTCGGAAGTGTTCCCAGCCCTCTGGAGCCCGGGGAATCCCCCTGGAGCACCTCGGATGCTGCCCAGGGAATGAAAACTCCCTCCGGCCGTGTCGGAGCCCTTGTCCGGCCCCAGCCCGCTGCGTGTCCCTCCGCAGGTGTCCTGCAGCTCCTGCAGTCCAGGACCTCCCGAAAGTTCCTGGCGTGCCGCCTCACGCCCGACATGGAGACCAAGCTGCTCTTCATGACCTCGCGGGTAATTCCTCACGGGGTCCCTCCCAAATCCCCCGGGATCCCTCCCAAAATCCTCTGGGATCCCTCCTGAATTCCCCCAGAATCCCTCCCAGATTCCCCCTGGGTTCCATCCCAGATTCTCCCTGGGATCCCTCCTGGATTCCCCCCTGGATCCCTTCCAGCCCGCTGGCTGTGGCTGTCCCTGTCCCCACGCTGTCCCTGTCCCTGTCCCCACGCTGTCCCTGTCCCCACGCTGTCCCTGTCCCCACCCTGTCCCTGTCCATGTCCCCACGCTGTCCCTGTCCCCACGCTGTCCCTGTCCCTGTCCCTGTCCCCACGCTGTCCCTGTCCCCACGCTGTCCCTGTCCCTGTCCCTGTCCCCACCCTGTCCCTGTCCCCACGCTGTCCCTGTCCCCACGCTGTCCCTGACCCCACGCTGTCCCTGTCCCTGTCCCCACGCTGTCCGTGTCCCCACGCTGTCCCTGTCCCTGTCCCCACGCTGTCCCTGTCCCCACCCTGTCCCTGTCCCCACGCTGTCCCTGTCCCTGTCCCCACGCTGTCCCTGTCCCCACGCTGTCCCTGTCCCCACGCTGTCCCTGTCCCTGTCCCCACCCTGTCCCTGTCCCTGTCCCCACCCTGTCCCTGTCCCTGTCCCCACGCTGTCCCTGTCCCCACGCTGTCCCTGTCCCTGTCTCCACGCTATCCCTGTCCCCACGCTGTCCCTGTCCCTGTCCCCACGCTGTCCCTGTCCCTGTCCCCACGCTGTCCCTGTCCCCACGCTATCCCTGTCCCCACGCTGTCCCTGTCCCCACGCTGTCCCTGTCCCTGTCCCCACGCTGTCCCTGTCCCCACGCTGTCCCTGTCCCCAGGTGCGTTTCGGGCAGCAGAAGCGCTACCAGGACTGGTTCCAGCGGCAGTACCTGTCCACGCCCGACAGCCAGAGCCTGCGCTGCGACCTCATCCGCTACATCTGCGGGGTGGTGCACCCGTCCAACGAGGTGCTCAGCTCCGACATCCTGCCGCGCTGGGCCATCATCGGCTGGCTGCTCACCACCTGCACGGTCAGCGCCCGCGCGCGCCCCGGCCGGGGCTGGGGGACCCAAACGGGGCTCGGGGGACCCCAAAACAGGGCTCGGGATACCTCAAACGGGGCTGGAGGGACCCCAAATGGGGATTGGGGGACCCAAAGGGGATGGGGGGACCCAAATGGGGCTCAGGATACCCCAAACGGGGATTGGGGTAACCCAAATAGGGGTCAGGGGACCCCAAATGGGGCTCAGGGGATCCCAAACGGGGCTGGGGGGGACCCAAAGGTGTTCAGGGGACCCCAAATGGGGTTTGGGGGACCCCAGATGGGGCTGGGGACGGGCTGGGAGTGGGAATATCCCAAAAATGGGCACAGGAGACCCAGAATGGGGCTGGGGCATCCCACATGGGGCTGGGGGATCCCAAATGGGGCTTGGGAGACCCCAAAGGGGGCTGGGGGGACCCAAAGGGGTTCCGGGGACCCCAAATGGGGTTTGGGGGACCCCAGATGGGGCTGGGGACGGGCTGGGCGTGGGGACACGCCAGAAGCAGGGCGTGGGGTGTCCCGGGAGTGGCTGGTTCCCAGCGGCGGCGGGAACAGCGCACACACCCGGGCTGCGAGCAGGGCTCTTGGAGCTTCCCGGGGGATTCCGGCTCCTGGAGCTTGCGCGGCGCTGCGCCGCCCCCGGCGGGATCGCAGGGGATCCTGGGGGGATCCTGGGGGGATCCTGGGGGAAACCCGGCGTCGCTGCGGGGAGTCATTTGGGGTTTTGCGTCCCGCAGTCCAACGTGGCGGCCTCCAACGCCAAGCTGGCGCTGTTCTACGACTGGCTCTTCTTCAACCCCGAGAAGGACAGCATCATGAACATCGGTCTGGGGATCCGCTGGGGAGGGATCCTGGGCTGGGATCTGTGGGCTGGGATCCTGGGCTGGGATCCACGGGGATCTGCCTTGGGATGGGATCCTGGGCTGGGATCAATGGGGATCTGCCGGGGAGGGATCCTGGGATGGGATCTGTGGGGATCTGCCTTGGCATGGGATCGTGGGGTGGGATCCTGGGATGGGATCCGTGGGGATCTGCCAGGGTGGGACCCTGGGATGGGATCTGTGGGGATCTCCCTTGGGTTGGGATCCTGGGATGGGATCAATGGGGATCTGCCTTGGGCTGGGATCCTGGGCCGGGCTCCCTGGGGATCCGCCATGGGATGGGACATGGGCATTGTGACAGTGGGGCCTGGCTGCCCCTCTGGCTGCCCCGCGGATCGCACGGATCCGGCCTGTCCCGATCCCCCGGAGCCCCCGGATCCCCCGGATCCCCGCGCGGGTTCTGCGGTGCCTGGGCCCTGACCCCGCTCCCCGCAGAGCCCGCCATCCTGGTCATGCACCACTCCATGAAGCCCCACCCGGCCATCACGGCCACGCTGCTGGACTTCATGTGCCGGGTGAGCTCCCGCCTCCTCCTCCTCCTCCTCCTCCCGGGAATTCCAGGGCCGGGGAAAGCTGGGAGAGATCTCCTGGGCTCCCCAAACCCCGGGCCGGCTGCCGGAGCCGGCGGAACCTCCCAAAGCCGGGCAGGGATTTCGCCCTGCCAGCCCTCGGTGGGAGAAAGCCGGACAGTTCCTGGAGCTTTGGGTCCGCGTCTCACCCGTGCCAGCACGGCGCGCCCCTGGGGAAAAGGCTTTGGGAATGTTCCCCCTGGAATTCCAGGCCCAGCCCCGTCCCCGGGGGGAGCAGAGTGTCAGGGAATGATCCGGAGTGTCCCACCCCAGGGCAGGAGCTGCCGATTCCAGGAGTTCGCGTCCTGGGGAGGGATTGGGGCGTTCCTGGGAAGGAGCTGCCTCCTTCCCGCTCCAAACTGGCCGCTGGCGGGGCTGGGGGAAGGTTTCCCGGGATGCCGCGGGCTCCGGGGAGGGATCCCAGCACCCAGGGCCCTTTTCCCTGGAATTCCCTGCCCCTGGCAGGGCTTCTGCCCCGCTCCCAGCCCCCCCTGACCCCGCTCTCCGTGCCCGGTCTCTTCCAGATCATTCCCAACTTCTACCCCCCTCTGGAGGCCCACGTCCGCCAGGGCGTCTTCAACTCCCTCACCCACATCGTGGAGAAGCGAGTCCTGGCGTGAGGGATCTTTCCCGCCTTTTCCCGGATTCCCAGCTGCCCCCCGCCCCTCCCCTGGGCCCAGCCCGCAGCTCCCGGCCTTTGGGGTTATCCCAGAAACCTTGGGAGCGGCCAGGGCCGCGCCTTGGCGCCTCCGGGGGCTGCCCCGAGGGAAGAGGGATGGGGGAGCTGAGGGAATGGGGATTTCTCCCGGGAATTCCGGCCCCTTTGTCCCGTCCCCGTGGTGCGGTGGATTGCCCGGGGGAGCCCCCGGCGTTCCCGTGGGATTGGGGCGCCATCCCAGCTGATCCCTGGCCTGCCCCACGCAGGCACCTGGCCCCGCTCTTCGACAACCCCAAGCTGGATAAGGAGCTCCGGGCCATGCTCCGGGAGAAATTCCCGGAATTCTGCAGCTCCCCCTCGCCCCCCATCGAAGGTAGGCCACCATGATGGGGGGTGCCTCCCGGCGGACCCTCCGGGGGAGTTTTCCGTGGAATTCCTCCCGGCGGGATGGGTCGGCGGTGCTCCGGGATTTCGGGGCTCGGGGTTGGGATCCCTTCCCGAGGCGCCTGCAGCCCTCTCCCCGGGGCCGGAGTGGTTTTTTTGGGAGAGGCCTCACCTGGGCCCGGTGCTCCCAGTGAAAATCGAGGAGCCGGTCGCCATGGAGATGGAGAATCACCTGGAGAAGGACGACGGTTGCTACGACAACGCCGAGGCCGCCTTCAGCGACGACGAGGAGGAGCTGAGCAGCAAAGGTGAGGGAGCCCCCGGAATCCCCCAGGGACGCGGAATTCCCACCGCGCCGGGGCATTCCCGGCATTCTCCGCTGGGAGATCCCGGATTCCCAAATCCGGTGGCTCGGGATCCGTGCCTCGAGGGTTTGTCCCTTTCCCTGCCCGTTCCCGGGAGCTCGGGGCGCTTTTCCAGCCTCGGATCCTGCCTGGGCTCACCCAGATCCCCCCGGAGCCATTCCCGGCCTGGCTGGGCAGATCCCTGTGGGATTCCCGCTGTGCCGGCGGCTTTTCCCAGCACTGGGATGGGGCAGGGAGTGACCCGGGAGCCCCAGAATCCCGATCCCAAATCCTTGGAGATGCCGCGGGGCCGGTGGGGGCTCAGGTTTGGGAAGGGGGCTGAGCAGATCCCGGCGTTGGGGCGCCTCGCCGCGGCTCCGGCGGAGGAGGATCCCGGATGGATCTCCCTGGTTTCAGGGAAGAAGAGGGAGTTCCGGTTCCATCCCATCAAGGAATCCATCGTGGAGGAGCCCGTGGACATCACACCGTTCCTGGAGCAGCTGGACGAGTCGCTCAAGGACAAAGTGCTGCAGCTGCAGAAGGGCAGGTGGGGCCGTCCCCATTCCCAGCGGGAATTCCCGTTCCCGTGCGTCTCCAGGGCTCCTTCAGCCCCGTGGTTTGTCCCCCTGGGGAGGGAATTCCCGCAGGGAAAGGGTTCGGGAGCGAGCCCTCAGCTCTGTGCCGGACTCCCAGCATCCCGGGGAGGTTGGGCAGGGCTCCAGCCCGGCCATCCCATGGGATTTCTGCCTTTAGTGCCACCCCAATCCCGGGTTGACCCTTGGAATTCCTGCTCCAGCCCGGCCATCCCATGGGATTTCTGCCTTTAGTGCCACCCCAATCCCGGGTTGACCCTTGGAATTCCTGCTCCAGCCCGGCCATCCCATGGGATTTCTGCCTTTAGTGCCACCCCAATCCCGGGTTGACCCATGGAATTCGTGCTCCAGCCCGGCCATCCCGTGGGATTTCTGCCTTTAGTGCCATTCGAATCCCGGGTTGACCCTTGGAATTCCTGCTCCAGCCCGGCCATCCCGTGGGATTTCTGCCTTTAGTGCCACTCCAATCCCGGGTTGACCCATGGAATTCCTGCTCCAGCCCGGCCATCCCATGGGATTTCTGCCTTTAGTGCCACTCCAATCCCGGGTTGACCCATGGAATTCCTGCTCCAGCCCGGCCATCCCATGGGATTTCTGCCTTTAGTGCCACCCCAATCCCGGGTTGACCCTTGGAATTCCTGCTCCAGCCCGGCCATCCCGTGGGATTTCTGCCTTTAGTGCCATTCCAATCCCGGGTTGACCCTTGGAATTCCTGCGCGCGGGTTCTCCCCCGGGCCCGGCCCGGCGTTCCCAGTTCCCCGTCCCTGCTCTCCCAGTGCTCCCAGTGACCCCCGTGCCCCCCTGTCCCTGCAGTGACACGGAGGCGCAGTGCGAGGTGATGCAGGAGATCGTGGATCAGGTCCTGGAGGTAACGGAGCTGGGAGCTGGGAGCCGGGATCCATCCCGACCGGGAGCCGGGATCGCCTCTGCCCCGGCCTGGGGACCCCCGGATCCCTTTGGGATCCACTTTGGGGCCCAGGCAGCTCCATCCGTGGATCCATCCCTGCTCCCTGTCCCTGATCCCGGTGCCTGAATGTCCCCAGCAGCTGCTGGCAGGGATCTGGGATGGCTGGGAATGGTCTGGGATCAGTGACAGGGATCTGGGAATGATCTGGGATGGCTGGGAATGGTCTGGGATCAGTGACAGGGATCTGGGAATGATCTGGGATTGCTGGGAATGGTCTGGGGTCACTGGCAGAGATCTGGGATTGTTTTCAAGATCCTAAAATCCCTGTCAGAGATTTGGGATCCCCGTCAGGGATTTGGGATCCCCGGCACAGATTTGGGATCCCCACCAAGGGTTCGGGGTCCCTCCCGTGTCCCTGCGCGGTGCCCGGCGGGGCCGGAGCCCTCGGTGCCCTTCCCGTTCCCTTCCCGTTCCCTTCCCGTTCCCTTCCCGTTCCCTTCCCGTTCCCTTCCCGTTCCCTTCCCGTGCCGTTGCAGGAGGATTTCGACTCGGAGCAGCTCTCGGTGCTCGCCTCGTGCCTGCAGGAGCTCTTCAAGGCCCATTTCCGCGGGGAGGTTCTGCCGGAGGAGATCACCGAGGAGTAAGGGCCGGGAATTCTCCCCGGGAGCTTCCTCCGCTGGGCTGGCCCAGGGTTTCCCCGGAGCAGGGCTGGGATCCGGGGTTATTCCTGCCATTCCAGAGGGATGGGACCGGCATTGGGATCAGAGTGTCCGTGTGTCCCGCAGGTCCCTGGAGGAGTCCGTGGGGAAGCCGCTGTACCTGATATTCCGGTACGTCCATCCCCAAATTCCCGGGAATTCCGGCCCTGTCCGGATCCTGCCCCTCCATCCCCAAATCCCCGGGAATTCCGGCCCTGTCCAGATCCTGCCCCTCCATCCCCAAATCCCCGGGAATTCCGGCCCTGTCCGGATCCTGCCCCTCCATCCCCAAATTCCCGGGGGCTCCGTGCCGTGATCCCGGTGACGTTCCCGCCCTTCCCCAGGAACCTGTGCCAGATGCAGGAGGACAACAGCGGCTTCTCGCTGCTGCTGGACCTGCTCTCCGAGCTCTACCAGAAACAGCCCAAGATCGGCTACCACCTGCTCTACTACCTGCGGGCCAGGTGAGCCCCGGGCCCGCGCCTGGGCCCCGCCCTCCTGTGACTCCACCCCCTCACCTGGGCACCTCCCTTCTCTAGGCCCCTCCCTCCTGTGACTCCACCCCCTCACCTGGGCACTTTCTTCTCACCTGGATCTCACCCTCACCTTGGCTCCACCCTCTTACCTGGGCCCCTCTTAGATGAGCCTGTACCACGGCTCAGCTGCGCCAGGTGTGCCCCAGGTGTGGGCCAGGTGTGCCCCAGGTGTACAAGGTGCACCAGGTGTGGGCCAGGTGCCAGGTGCTAGGTGTGGGCCAGGTGTGCCCCAGGCGCCAGGTGTGCCCCAGGTGTGCCCCAGGTGTGCCCCAGGTGTGCCCCAGGTGTGCCCCAGGTGCCAGGTGTGCCCCAGGTGTGCCCCAGGTGTGCCCCAGGCGCCAGGTGTGCCCCAGGTGTGCCCCAGGTGTGCCCCAGGTGTGCCCCAGGTGCCAGGTGTGCGCCAGGTGGCAGGTGCCAGGTGCGCTGTGTCCCCAGCAAGGCGGCGCTGGGCAGGATGGGGCTGTACGAGTCGTTCGCCCAGGCCACGCAGCTGGGGGAGCTGCACACCTGCCTGATGATGGACATGAAGGCGTGCCAGGAGGACGACGTGCGCCTGCTCTGCTTCCTCACGCCCTCCATCTACACCGAGGTGAGCCCTCACCTGCCTGCGTGTGCCCGGGTGTGCCCAGGCAAACCCGGGCCGGGAATCCCGGGGCCTTTTCCGGGGGTTTTGGGGCACCTGGCCCCGCTGTCCTGCCCTGAACCCGCCGGGGTTGTGCGTTCCCAGTTTCCCGACGAGACGCTGCGCAGCGGGGAGCTGCTGAACATGATCGTGGCCGTCATCGACTCCTTCCAGGTGCGGCGCTGGGCCGTTCCCAGCTCCCGTTCCCGGCTCCCGTTCCCAGCTCCCGTTCCCGACTCCCGTTCCTGGGGGTTGGGCCCCAAAATCCCGATCCCGGATTCCCTTCCCTCCTGCCCGGGGGTCTCCAGGTGCTTCCCTGGGGAGGATCCAGGGGAGGGGGAACTGGGATCCAGGGAATCCAGGGGATGAGGAGCAGGGATCCAGAGGATCCAGGGGATGAGGCGCAGGGAAGGAGGATGAGGAGCTGGGAGGATGAGGAGCAGGGATCCAGGGGATCCAGAGGAGCAGGGATCCAGAGGATCCAGGGGTTGAGAAACAGGGATCCAGAGGATCCAGGGGATGAGGCACAGGGAAGGAGGATGAGGAGCAGGGATGATGAGGAACGGGGATCCAGAGGATCCAGAGGAGCAGGGATCCAGGGGATCCAGGGGATCCAGGGGATGAGGAGCAGGGATGATGAGGAACGGGGATCCAGAGGATCCAGAGGATGGGAGCCAGAGCGGGCTCTGTGTGTGGCCCCCCCCCAGCTCCCATCCCGGGGACGCTTTTCCCGCTGGATCCCGCCCGGGAAGGCTCCTGGGAGCCCCCTGAGCCCGTTCCCTGTTCCCCCGCAGCTCCAGGAGCTCGTGTGCCACGTGATGATGGGAAACCTGGTCATGTTCCGCAAGGATTCCGTGCTCAACATCCTCAGTGAGCGGGAACGGGAACGGGAACAAGCCCTGCCCCAATCCAGGCTTGGCCCTCCCCGGGGGAGGGATCCCCGAGCAGCCCCAAGGCTCCCGGGGCCCAATTCCCTGTGGGCGTTGACGGGTCGCTGCCCCGGGGCGGATCCTGGGATTTATCCCCGTGCCCCCACCCACCGCAGCGGGCGCGATTCCGGGGGGCTGCCGCCGTGCCAGGCAGGGCGGGGGGCAAATCCCCAAATCCCGGCTCCGCGGCCTCCCCCGGGGGCCCCTCGGTGTTCCCAGGGCAAATCCCGCTCTCCCTGATCCAGCTTTGGGATAAGCCCGTTAATTAGGGAGCCTCGTTAGCTCTGTCCCCACGGCCCTTTCCCGGGACAGGGCTCCGTCCCCATTCCCAGTGCCCGAGGGGGGTGGGGGGACTCCAGGCAGGTTTGGGGGTCCCCAGACCTCGGGGAGGGGCTGAGGCAGATCCCTGTGATCCCCATTGTCCCTGTTATCCATCCCTGTTATTCCCATCATCCCCATTGTCCCTGTTGTCCCTGTTGTCCCTGTTATCCATCCCTGTTACCCCCGTGGTCCCCATTGACCCCGCTGACCCCATTATCCTCGTTGTTCCCGTTATCCCTGTTATCCCTGTTGTTGTCCCTGTTGTCCTGCTTGTCCCCACTGTCCCTCTCGTTCTCTCTCTTGTCCCCGTGTCCCCGTGTCCCCGCTGTGTCCCGACGCCAGTTCAGAGCCTGGACTGGGAGACCTTTGAGCAGTACTGCACCTGGCAGCTCTTCCTGGCTCACAACATCCCGCTGGAGACCATCATCCCCATCCTGCAGCACCTCAAGTACAAGGGTGAGCGCCGGGGGGCGTTCCTGGGGGCGTTCCCGGGGACATTCCTGGGGACATTCCCGGGGACACTCCCTGGGGACGTTCCCGGGGACGTTCCCGGGGACATTCCCTGGGGATGTTCCCGGGGACGTTCCCAGGGACATTCCCAGCTCATTCTCTCCTTGCCCCCCCAGAGCACCCCGAGGCGCTGTCCTGCCTCCTGCTGCAGCTCCGCAGGGAGAAGTGAGTGCTGGGGGGGCTTGGGGTGTCCCCGTGTCCCCATATCCCTGTGTCCCTGTGTCCCCATGTCCCTGTGTCCTCATTGTCCCCGTGTCCCTATATCCCCATGTCCCTATGGTCCCTGTGTCCCCATGTCCCCATATCCCCATGTCCCCATGTCCCCGTGTCCCCATGTCCCTGTGTCCCCATGTCCCCATGGTCCCTGTGTCCCCATGTCCCCGTGTCCCTGTGTCCCCATATCCCTGTGTCCCCATGTCCCCATATCCCCGTGTCCCTGTGTCCCCATGTCCCCGTGTCCCCGTGTCCCTGTGTCCCCATATCCCTGTGTCCCCATGTCCCCATATCCCCGTGTCCCTGTGTCCCCATGTCCCCGTGTCCCCGTGTCCCCAGGACAGGCTGGGAGCCCCCGGCAGGGCCTGGGATGGGGGACACCGAGGGGATTTGGGATCCCTGAGGCTCCTGTGGGATCCCCGAGGCTCCCGGGAATCCCCGAGGCTCCCGTTGGATCCCCGAGGCTCCCGGGGATCCCCAAGGCTCCCGGGGATCCCCGAGGCTCCCGTTGGATCCCCGAGGCTCCCGGGGATCCCCGGGGCGGTGGATCACTCCCGGCTGTGCGCTGCCGCGTCCCGCAGGCCCAGCGAGGAGATGGTGAAGATGGTGCTGAGCCGGCCGTGCCAGCCCGAGGACCAGTTCACCACCAGCATCCTGCGGCACTGGGGGCTGCGCCACGACGACCTGCTGGGCGAGCACATCAAGGCCCTGCTCATCAAGAACAACAGCCTGCCGCGGAAACGCCAGAGGTCTGGGAACGCCGGCCGGGATTCCCGGGAATTCCCAGTTTTGGGGAATCGGGGGGTTCTTCTCCCAGTTTGGGGAATCGGGGGTTCTTCTGCTCCCGGGAATTCCCAGTTTGGGGAATCGGGAATTTCTTTTCACCTGCCCCACAAACAGCAGAGGGCTGGGAATGCTGTGCCTGGGATTCCCGGGAATTCCCACTCTTGGGAGTTGGGTTTTCTTGGTTTCTTCTCCCCTGCCCCAGAAGTGCCAGAGGTCTGGGAATTCAGTTCCCAGCTTCCCAGCAATTCCCACCCTGAGGAATCGGGGTGTTTTCCCTCCCTCCCTGTGCCAAAACCCCTGGAGGTGAATTCCCAGGCTCTGGGACAGGGCGAGGGGGCAGAGCTCGGCTCGGGGGGGGCTTGGGGGAGTCTCATCCCCGTTTCTGGGGTCTCAGCCCCATTTCTGGGGTCTCATCCCCATTTTCTGGGGTCTCATCCCCGTTTTTGGGGTCTCATCCCCGTTTTTGGGGTCTCATCCCCATTTCTGGGGTCTCATCCCCGTGTTTGGGGTCTCATCCCCATTTCTGGGGTCTCATCCCCCTTTTGGGGTCCCTGTGCCCTGCAGCCTGCGCAGCTCCAGCAGCAAACTGGCCCAGCTGACCCTGGAGCAGATCCTGGAGCACCTGGACAACCTGCGGCTCAACCTGACCAACACCAAACACAACTGTGGGTGCCCCCTGCTCCGAGATCTGCCCTCTGGGATCCGGGATATGGGGTCTGGGCTCTGGGATCCGGAATATGGGGTCTGGGGTGTGGGGTTTGGGATTTGGGGTCTGGGATGTGAGATCTGGGGTCTGGGGTCTGACATGTGGGGTCTGGGGTCCGGGATTTGGGGTTTGGGGTCTCAGATCTGGGCTCTGGGCTCTGGGATGTGGGATTTGGGGTCTGGGGTGTGGGGTTTGGGATTTGGAGTCTGGGGTGTGGGGTTTGGGATTTGGAGTCTGGGCTCTGGGCTCTGGGCTCGGGGCAGTTCTCCCTGACCCCATTCCCGCCCCATTCCCTTCTCTCTCTCTCTGTCTCTCTGTCCCCCCAGTTTTCAGCCAGACCCCGATCCTGCAGGCGCTGCAGCACGTCCAGGCCAGCTGTGACGAGGCCCACAAGATGAAGTGAGAGTGCCCCCGAAACCCCCCCGGGCACCCCAAACCCCCCTGAGCCCCCCCGGGCCCCCCAAATTCCCCCCCGGCACCCCAAATCCCCCCCGTGTGTCCGCAGGTTCTCGGACCTGTTCTCGCTGGCCGAGGAGTACGAGGACTCGTCCAGCAAACCCCCCAAGAGCCGGCGCAAGGGCTCGGCGCTGTGCAGCCCCCGCAGCCGCAAGGGCGCCGCGCAGCCCCCCAACAACGAGGAGGAGTCGGGCTCCAGCAGCGCCTCGGTGAGACCCCCCGGGACCCCCCGGAGCCCCCGGGACCCCCAGGGAGACCCCCCGGACCCCCCGGGACACCCTGGAGCCCCCCGGGACCCCCTGGAGCCCCGGGGTGGCCGCGGTGACGCCCCCGTCCCCGTCGCTGTCCCCGCAGGAGGAGGAGGACACCAAACCCAAACCGGCCAAGAGGAAAAGGAAAGGCTCCTCGGCCGTGGGCTCCGACAGTGACTGAGGGCCGGGACCCCCAAGACCCCTGGAGCCCTCCGGAGCCCCCCGAGACACCCGGAGCCCCCCAAAGCCGCGGGGATTCACCCGGAGCCCCCCCGAGACACCCAGAGCCCCCCGGAGCCCCCTGGAGCCCTCTGGAGCCATGGGGATCCACCCGGAGCCCCCCAAAGCCGCGGGGACACCCCCAAAAGCCACAGAGATCCCCCGGAGCCCCCCAGAGCCACAGGGATCCCTCGGAGCCCCCCGAAGCGCTGCCAGCACCCCCCGCGCTCGGGGCTCCCCCCTTTCCCTGCCGTGGGGAGGGGTCGCGATGTCCCCCCTCCCCGTTTTCCATGAGAAATGTAAATAAAGGGAGGAATGAGTGGCTGCTCCAGGGTGATTTAGGGAGGGGGACGGGGGGGTCCTGCCCTCCCCCACCCGCGGGAACGCGGCCCCGCCCCCCTCCCGGGGGTCCTGGGGGTCTCCAGCGGGATTTGGGGGGTCCTCCCCCCCCCCGGGGTCCCTCGGCGTTTGTAAGAGTTTTTAGAAAAGCCGCAATAAAGGATTCCGTGTTTTGTAGCGAACCGCCCCGGTTTGTGGGGGCGGGGCGGGGGGGCCGTGTCCCGTGTCCCCCCCCCCCGGGGTGGCCCGGCAGGGACACGTGTCACCCCCCGGGACGGTGACACTGCCAGACCCCCCCGAGGCACCGGGAATCTGGGACACGGCGGGACAACGGCGGGGACACGGCGGGGACAGGGCTGGGGGGCACCGCGGGGGGACAGCGGTGACACGGGGGGACAGGGGTGGGGACAGGGGTGACACGGGGGGACAGGGGTGGGGACACGGGGGTGACACGGGGGGACAGGGATGGTGACATGGCGGTGACACGGGGGGCTCCCGGTGGGGACAGGGGTGACATGGGGTGACACGGGGGTGACCACGGGGGCACAGGGGTGGTGACACGGGGGTGACACGGCGGGGACAGGCGGGCGGGGCTGGGTTTGGCATCGGGGGGCTCAGAGGGGGCGCGGTCAGAGCGGGCGTGGCCAAAGTGGGCGCGGTCAGAGGGGGGCGTGTCCAGGGTGGGCGTGTCGGCCCCGCCCCGTGAGGCGGGCGCGGGCGATGGCGCTGGCGGCGGCGCTGGGGGCTCTGGGGGTCCTGGGGGGGCTCCTGGTGGCTCTGGGGGTCCCGGGGGGGCTCCTGGGGGGGCTCCTGGGGGCTCTGGGGCTCCTGGGGGCGCTGCAGCGGCGGCTGCGGCCGCACCTCTGGGCCGACCTGGCGTTCGCGCTGCGGGCGCTGCGGGCGCGGCGGCGGGCGCGGGGCGGCCCCGGGGGCTGCGTGGCCTCCCGGCTCCTGCGGGCGGCCCGGGCGGCGCCGGCGCGGCCGTTCCTGCGGGCCCGGGCGGGCGCCGAGCCGCTGGGGCGGGCGGCGCGGAGCGTGGCGCGGGTGGCCAACGCGCTGCGGGCGCTGCCGGCCCCGCCGGGGCCCGGCGACACCGTGGGGCTGCTGGTGGCCAACGAGCCGCGCTTCGTGTGGGGCTGGCTGGGGCTGGCGGCGCTCGGGGCCCGGCCGGCCTTCCTGGGCACGGCGCTGCGCCCCGCGGGGCTCCGGCACTGCCTGCGCGGCTGCGGCGCCCGGGCGCTGCTGGTGGCGGACGGTGAGAGCGCGGGGACACCGGGAGGGGACCGGGCAAGGCGGGGGAAGGGGCCGAGAGGAACCGCGGAGCTGTGGGGGCCCGAGGGATAACGGGGGGACAGCGAGGGGGAAAGGCTGCGGGGAAACGGGGGGCACCGGGCGGTGATGGGGAGCGCGGGTGGGAGGTGCCGGGGTGGAACGGGGCCGGAGCTGGGCCCGGGGACACCGGGGACACCGGGCCGGGGGACGAGAGGAGCCGGAGCCGGAGTGGGGCCGGGCAATAGCGATCGGGGTGGGACGGGGCCCGAGGGAGACACGGGATGGTGCAGCCGGCGGGTCCCCACACGGTGCCGCCCCCCCAGAGCTGTTCGGGTCGGTGGAGCCGCTGCTGCCCACCCTGCGGGAGGACGGCGTGGCCGTGTGGGTGCTGGGAGCCGGCCCGTACCCGCCCGGCGTCGTGGCGCTGCAGGAGCTGCTGGACGCGGCCTCCGAGGAGCTGGAGCCCGAGGACGTGTGCGAGCCCGACGACATGAACGACACCTGCCTCTACATCTTCACCTCGGGCACCACCGGTGGGGCCAGGGCCGGGGGAGGCTCTGGGTGAGCCCGGGGGGGAGGCTGAACTCTGTTGTCCCCCTGCAGGCCTCCCCAAAGCCGCCCGCGTGTCCCACCTCAAGGCCGTCATGTGCCTGAGCTTCTACGAGCTGGTGGGAGCCTCCGGCCGGGACGTCGTGTACCTGGCGCTGCCCCTGTACCACATGGCCGGGTCCCTCCTGGGCGTCCTGGGCTGCCTCGGCATCGGTGAGCTGGCCGGGCCCCGGGGGGCTCCGGGGGGTGTTTCGGGGGCTGATCCCCCCCTCTCCGCCCCGCAGGGGCCACGTGTGTGCTGAAGGAAAAGTTCTCGGCCAGCCAGTTCTGGGACGACTGCCGCGCCGAGGGCGTCACCGTGTTCCAGTACATCGGGGAGCTGTGCCGGTACCTGGTGAACCAGCCGCAGGTCAGGGCGGGGGGCCGGGCCCGGGGGGGGGGGTCCCGGTGGGGTGTCCCGGAGCTGACGGTGGCCCCGCAGCGCCCCGGGGAGCGGCAGCACGGGCTGAGGCTGGCCGTGGGCAGCGGCCTCCGCCCCGACGTCTGGCGGAGCTTCCAGCGGCGCTTCGGGCCCGTGCGCGTCGTGGAGACGTACGGGATGAGCGAGGGCAACGTCACCCTCTTCAACTACACCGGCACCCCGGGCGCCGTGGGGCGCTGCAGCTTCATCTACAAGGTTTGGGGGGCCGGGGTGAGGGGCCAGAAACGCCCCGGAGTCCCCACCCCGGGCGCTGACCCCCCACCACCCCCCGGCCCCTCTCCCCAGCTCTTCTCGCCCTTCGAGGTCGTTCGTTACGACGTCGTGGCCGGAGCTCCGGAGCGGGACGAGGCCGGACGCTGCATCCGCGCCCGGACGGGTGAGAGGCGGGGGATCCCGTGCGGGGGGGCGCCGAGGGCGGCCCCGTCACCGGCCCGGTCCCCGCAGGTGAGACGGGGCTGCTGATCGCCCCGGTGACGCCCCGGACGCCGTTCCTGGGCTACGCCGGCAGCCCGCAGCTGTCGGAGCAGAAGCTGCTCCGCGGGGTCTTCGCCGACGGGGACGAGTTCTTCAACACCGGCGACCTGGTGGAGCAGGACGAGGAGCAGTTCGTGCGCTTCCGGGACCGCATCGGGGACACCTTCAGGTGCCGGAGCCCTCCCCCCGGCCTGGGGGCTCCCCAAAATCCCCGTCCCCGCACGGCCAGGGGGGCTCGGCCCCGTTCCGTGGTCTGGGCTTCTCTCAGCCCCATTTAACGTTTTTTGGGGGGTGGGGTCTCATCCCCGCCCTGTCCCCTCGCAGGTGGAAAGGCGAGAACGTGGCCACCACGGAAGTGGCCGAGGCGCTGCTGGCCCACGAGGCCCTGCAGGAAGCCACCGTGTACGGTGTCACCGTCCCAGGTACGGCCGGCGCCGCCTCCGGGCCCCCCCCCGGCCCCGCGGAGCGCCCCAAGTGTCCCGTCGCCCGCAGGGCACGAGGGCCGCGCCGGGATGGCCGCGCTGGTCCTGCGGCCCGGCCGCTCCCTGGACGGCCCCGGCCTCTACCGGCACCTGGAGCGGCTGCTGCCGCCCTACGCGCGGCCGCGCTTCCTCCGCCTGCAGGTAACGGGGCTCCGGGGGGTCCGGGGGGTCCCGGGGGGGGGTCCGGGGGGGTCCCGGGGGTCCCGGGCTGTCCCCAGCGCCCCCCGCTGTCCCCAGGAGCGGCTGGAGATGACGGAGACGTTCAAGCAGCAGAAGGTGCGGCTGGCGCGGGACGGCTGCGACCCCGCGCTGGTGCCGGAGCCGCTGCTGCTGCTGGACGAGGCGGCGAAAAGCTTCGTCCCGCTGGACGCCGAGCGCTGGGAGCGGCTCCGGGACGGGCGGCTCCGCCTCTGAGCCCCGAGCCCGCCCGGCGGCCGCGGGGGTCCGTGTCCGAACCGGGGGGCCCGTGTCCCTTCTGGGGGTCCCCTTGTCCCTTCTGGGGTCTCCGTGTCCCTTCTGGGCGTCCCCGGGTCCGTCTCGGGGTCCCCGTGTCTGTCCCGGGGGTCCCCAAATCCATCCCGGGGGTCCCCAAATCCATCCCAGGGGTCCCTGTGTCCATCCCGGGGGTTCCCGTGTCCATCCCGGGGGTCCCCATGTCCATCCCGGGGGTCCCTGTGTCCGTCCCGGGGTCCCCACATCCGTCCTGTCCCCTCCCCCGTCCCCCCCCACCGCCGGTGCCTCCCCCTCCCCGGGGGCTCTTTGTACACAAAAAAAAAATCCCCATTTTGGGGCCTTTTCTTGGCAAATAAAAACTCTTTTGTAGCAAACCCGGTCCCCGTGACCCCGAAATCGGGGACGGGGACGCCAAAGGCGCTGTCCCCGTGTCCTGGGGGTTTTGGGGGGGAGCTGGGGAGCCCCACCTGGATTTGGGGTCCCCTCCCAAACGATTCCTCTCCTAATTAAATGATTATTGCCAAGGGCTGAAGTTTAAATTCGTTTTATTTTTAAGCCTTTCTCCAAAAATCGGGGGATCCTCACCCCCCCCCCTTTGCCATCGGCCCCGAGCTCAAACCCGATGGAAAAGAGGGAAAAAAATGGGAAAACCCTGAAATCTGTGCAAAAAAACCCATTTCCACCCGCCCCCACCCCGAGCCAGAATTGGGTCTAGAACCCTGAAAATTGGGGCTGAAATGGTCCGGATTTGGAGCAAACCCCACAAGTCGGGGGCCACAATCCCTGAAATTGGGCGGAAGGACAGAAATGGGAAGGGAAATCCTGCAAAGCCCAAATCCCGGGAATGGGGCTGAATTCACTCCTCGGGGGCCGAGTCCAGACACCGGGTCAGCTCCTGCGCACTGGGGCTGGAATCCCACAGATCGGGGTCAGAATTCCACACCGGGCCCCGAACACGGAAATCGGGCCTAAAACCCTGGAAACTGAGACCAGAATCCCCAGATCCGGCCTGAAATCGGCCCTAAAAGCTGGAAAATCTTTTTGCTGAAACCCAGGCTGGGCCGAAATCCCGGGAATTTCCCCCAAATCCCCGAACGTGGCCAGGAAGTAAAACACCCGGGGAGCAAAATCCTGAAAATCGGGAGCGGAACCCAACGGTTCCGGCTGAAATCCTGGAATTTGGGACTGAAGTGATGGAATTTCTGGGCTGAAATAATTGGAATTTGGGGCTGAAATAGTTGGAATTTGGGTCTGAAATCCTGGAATTTTGGGGTGAAATCCCGGAATTTGGGGCTGAAATGATGGAATTTGGGGGTGACTCCCCCTACCCACCCCCTGCCCGCCCCCATCCCGAATTCCCCGCCCCATCCCGAATTCCCCGCCCCATCCCGAACTCCCCGACCCCATCCCAAACTCCCTGCCCCATCCCGAATTCACCGGACCCCATCCCAAATTCCCTGGGACCCCATCCCGAATTCCCGACCCCATCCCGAATTTCCCGCCCCATCCCGACCCCCGTGCCCCATCCCGAATTCCCGACCCCACCCCGAATTCCCGACCCCATCCCGAATTCCCCGGACCCCATCCCGAATTCCCCCGGACCCCATCCCGACCCCCGTGCCCCATCCCGAATTCTTCGGACCCCATCCCGAATTTCCCGCCCCATCCCGACCCCTGTGCCCCATCCCGAATTCCCCGGGACCCCATCCCGAATTCCCGACCCCATCCCGAATTCCCCCGTGCCCCATCGCGACCCCCGGGCGCCGGCGCAGGAAGAGGCCAGCCCGGCTTGTTGGAGCCGTGTATTGTCGGGAAGCCAATCCAGAATAAAAACAGTGCAAATACAGGAACAGGGATCTCGGCCCCCCCGGGGTCCCGGCGCCGCCCCGTGTCAAAGGCACAGAATTCGGGGGGTGGGGACCCCGGCCCCCCCCGGCCCCCCCTCCTTGCACGGTTCATGTCACACACACCAGGTCACACGACACGGACGTGACACTTCCACAACACCCGGCGGGTCCTTCCCGGCGCCTTCCCGGGAAACTTGTGCCGGTTTTTCCATTATTTTTTTTTTGTGTTTTTCCTCGGGTTTTTTTTTCTTTTTTTTTTAGTTTTTTTTTCCTTTTTTTTTCTACACAATGTACAGGTTTGGTTGGCTTTTTTTTTTTTTTCTTTTCCGGCGGGTTTGTTTTTTTTTTTCTCTTTTAACTTTTTTTGTTCTTTTTTTATCTTTTTGTCCTTTTTTGTCTTTTTTTTGTCCTTTTTTTGTGGTTTTTTCGCCTTTTAATGTGTTCAAGAAACAGCTCAGTTTTATATACACGGATGAGTCCTGGTTATATCGGCAGCGAGAGCGGAAGCGAAGGAATTGGGGCGGGAATCGGGGATGGGAACGGGATACGCCTTTGGAGGAACCAAAAAAAAACCATCCCCCCCTCCCCCCCCCGAAACAGAACCCCCAAAAAAGCGTTTTCACAAGCGGATCTACCCCTAGCCGGAAAAAAAGCAGGAAAAATCCTCCAGGTTTGGAGCTGGGGAGGGGCGGCGGGAATAAAAAACGGGAATTTTCTGGGATATCGCAGCCCTGGGAGGGGGGAGGGGGGGGGGCAAGCCGAAAATAATAATAATTATAATAATAATAATAATAAAAATAGGGATAAACCTATGCCGGGGGGGTGGGGGCGGCAGACACGGATCCGAATCCCCCCTGGAATTCCGGGATTGGGGGGAGGGGGTGGGGAACTGCCTGGGATCCGGGGAAGGGTTTGGGGGTCACTTTTGGGATTGGGGGGATCAATTCCGGGGGGTGGGAACTGCTCGGGGGTCCCGGGGGGGTGGGGTCGTTTTTTGGGGGGTGGGAACTGCCCGGGATCTTTTTTTTTTTTTTTGGGGGGGGGGGAACTGCCCGCAGCCCCCGGGGCTGAGACCCCCCCGGGAGGGGCGACAGGGGCGTCCCCCCCCCAGTTTCATTTATAGCACCAAGAGTTCGGCCCCCCCGGGCCCCCCCCACTATTGCACTTGGGTTCGGGATTTTTCATTTATTTTTCCAGGTTTTCACCGGTTCCATGGGTGAGAAAATCCCTTTTTGAGGGTTTTTTTTTGTTTTTTTTTTAAAATTCGTTTTCTCATCGAAGCTCGGCCCGGGGGCCCTGGGGGGGGGGACAGTGGCACTTGGGGGGGAGGGACCCCCGGGGGACGGAGGGGGAGCGACCCCTCCAAAGTAAAATAAACCCCTAAAACAACCCAAAACCTCAGGTTTTAGCCCCAAAAACCCGACGTGTCAAAGTGCTCCCGGGGTGAGGAGTGGGAGAGGGAAGGGGGGAGCAGGAAAGGGCCAAAGCCAACGGAGCACCCCGAAATTCCCCACTGCTGGATCCCAAACCCCACAACCCCCCCCAAATCAGAATAAACCCCTTTTCTCTTTTTTCCTTTTGCCTCTGGGGGGTCCGGGGAGGGTTCTGGGGGTCCAACCCCACCCCAGGGTAAGTGCTCATTGAATTCGGGGAGGGGGCTGCGGGGGGGATTTTGGGGTTCCCCCCCCGTTTAGGGGTGGGGTGGGGTCCCCCCTAAAATTTACAGGTGGGGGGTCCCCCCTGGTTTGGGGGGGTTGGGGGAGAGTTTGGGGGATTTGGGGGGGTTTGGGGGGGATTTTTTGGGGGAGGAGCGCTGGGGAATTGCACGAGAGGAGCGGGAATTGGGGAGAGGCGGCAGGGAGGGGAGGGGAGGGAGGGGAGGGGAGGGGAGGGAGGGGAGGGAGGGGAGGGAGGGGAGGGGGGAAGCTGAAGTGCAAATCGAGTTTCCTCGCGGCTCATTTTCTTGCTTTGGGTTGTCCTCGACACCCCCGGGGGACACCGAGAGTCCCCAGTGCCACCCCCGGGGACAGAGGGGACACCGAGAGCCCCCCAGGGTGCCACCCCCTCTGCTGTCCCCGGGTGACCCCGGTGCCACCCCCGGGTGACAGAGGGGACAGGGAGGGGCGAGCGCGGCTCCGGAGCATGCAGGGACTGGGGACACATGTGGGGACACTGGGGACATCAGGGACAGCCGTGGGGACACTGGGGACAGCTGTGGGGACATTGGGGACAGCCATGGGGACACTGGGGGCAGGCGTGGGGACGTTGGGGACAGCTGTGGGGACACTGGGGACAGCCGTGGGGACACTGGGGGCAGCCGTGGGGACACTGGAGACACGGGGGACAGCTGTGGGGACACTGGGGACAGCTGTGGGGACATTGGAGACACGGGGGGACAGCTGTGGGGACACTGGGGACAGCTGTGGGGACACTGGGGACAGCCGTGGGGACATTGGAGACACGGGGGGACAGCTGTGGGGACACTGGGGACAGCTGTGGGGACACTGGGGACAGCCATGGGGACATCGGGGACAGCCATGGGGACATCGGGGGCAGCTGTGGGGACATCGGGGACAGCTGTGGGGACATTGGGGACACATGTGGGGACACTGGGACAGCCGTGGGGACATTGGAGACACGGGGGACAGCTGTGGGGACATTGGGGACACATGTGGGGACACTGGGACAGCCGTGGGGACATTGGAGACACGGGGGACAGCTGTGGGGACATTGGGGACAGCCGTGGGGACACTGGGGACAGCCGTGGGGACACTCACCCACCCTGGCTGCACCTCCGCTCCGCTCTCCGCTCTGGAGCCACCACGTCCCCCCCCGCGGGGACAAGGACAGCCCTGGGGGACACCTGCGGGGCTCTGGTCACCTCGAGGGACCCCTGGGGACACTGAGGGACCCCCGAGGCGTTCCTGGGGCGGGTGTGGCGGCGTCCGTCACCCCCGGGGACATCGGGATGGGGACCGGGGCTCAGGGCTGGCGTCCCCGGGACCCTCGTGCTGAGCCCGGGGGGACGTGGTGACACCCCGGGATGGGGCTGGGGGTGACACCTCGGGATCGGGGTCAGGACACCCCGGGATCAGCTCCAAAGGGGATTTGGGGATTTGTCCCCCCCGCGGTCGGAGCCGTCCCCCCCGATTCCCCCCGGAACCAGCACAGGCTGCCCCCCAAAACCTCCCCCCCGGGGAAGGTGCCCTTGCCAAAGTCTCTGGGAAAGGGAGAAGAAAAGCTGGAACCATCCATGGAGCCAAGGGAGGGGCCAAAATCAGGAAAAGAAGGGGCAAAAAAACAACCCACGAGACAAGGAGGAAGCGGCGGCGTTACAAAACCAGCGGCGGGGCCGGGGCTGCTCCCGGCCGGAGAACCAGCGGCAGCTCCCGGCCCGGGGACGGGGCAGGCCGCCCTTGGAAAGGTCTGCTGTCTGCTCGGGGGGGCTTGGCTGTTTTCTCCCCGGGGTCTCTCTCCTCCGGGGTTCCGGGGGCCCGCTCTCTCTCCCCGGGGCCCGGCGGGAGGCTGGGGCAGCCGGGGCTATTTCTGTCCGCTGATGGACTGCGATATGGAGCGCGGCGGGATCATATCCAGCAGGTATTCCCGCTGCCGGTCCGCCAGGCTCGACGCTTTGTGGCCCCCGATGCCGGCGTTCAGGTAGGCGATGTTCACTCCTGGGGGGCGGCACCGACCCTCGGGCACCGCGCCGACCCCACGGGGCCAGGGGCCCACGGATCCCACTGATCCCATCGATCCCACTGATCCTATGGATCCCATGGATCCCACAGATCCCACCGCCGTTCAGCCACCCCAGAACCCCCGTGGGGCAGGAAGGGCCAGGACAGGGCCGGCACAGGGTGGGAATTCCCAAATCCTGCCCCGAAATCCAGCGGGCGTGGCCTGAGCCGGCCCACGCTGCGGATCCCGGATCCCGGATCCCAGCCCGCTCTCTCCGTCCCCTCCCCGCTCACCCCAATCCCGGCCCGTGCCCGGCCCGCGGCCCGGGGCCCTACCTGGCATTCCCAGGAGCCCTCCGGCCACGGAGAGCTGCGGGGCCTGGGCGAAGTTGGAGAGCATGGAGCGGGCCGAGGTGGGAATCCCGCGCTGGAGGCTGCTCTGCGGCTGCGGGGCCTGCGCGGACACGGGGGGACGGTGGGATCGTGGGGACGGGGAAAAGGGGGGCTGCCCCACCCATCCCCATGGACACACCCCATGGACACATCCCATGGACACATCCCATCCCACCCCGCCATCCCGCCATCCCGCCGTCCCCGGTGATGCCCACCTGCCGGAGCGTGTGGTGCCGCAGGATCCCGTCCTGTTTGCCGACGCTGGGCACGGCGGGCGCGGCCGTGGGGGACAGGGCAGCCTGCTGCTGCAGCCGCTGCTCGATCTCCTGTGCGGGGACGGGGACCCCACAGTCACCCGGGAACGCCACCCCAATCCGTTCTCATGGGAATGCCACCCCAACCGATTCCTCAGGAATGCCATCCCAACTGATTCCCCGGGAATGCCACACCAATCCATTCCCTGGGAATGCCATCCCAATCCATTCCCCGGGAATGCTATCCCAACCAATACCCCGGGAATGCCACCCCAATCCATTCCTTGGGAATGCCATCCCAATCCATTCCCCAGGAATTCCACCCCAATCCATTCCCCGGGAATGCCACCCTGCTCAGTGACCCAGGAATGCTGCCCTGATCAATTCCCGTGGGAATGCCATCCTGCCAACCTGGCTGGGGTGGGATGAGTGGGATGGGAGCAGTGGGAACAATGGGATGCGATGGGATAGTTTGGGATGGGATGGGACAGGATGAGTGGTTTGGGATGGTTTGGCATGGGATGGGATGGGATGGGATGAGTGGTTTGGGATAGTTTGGGATGGGATGGGACAAATGGTTTGGGACGGTTTGGGATGGGATGGGATAGTTTGGGACGGTTTGGCATGGGATGGGACAAACGGTTTGGGACGGTTTGGGACGGGAGGAGAGGACGGCAGGGCCGGGCCGGGCGCTCCCGGGATCCCGACCTGCTCCTGCTGCAGGGCCTTGACGAAGGCGTTCTTGAGGCGATTCGTGTGCTCGGCCTTGAGCGCCTTCTTCTGGTTGGAGGTCTGGCACTGCTCGCACAGGATCCGCCCGCCCTTCTCCTGCTTCCAGTGCGGCGTGAAGTCCGTGCGGCACTGCGCGCACACGAACGGCTCCACGCGCGGCACCGCCGGGCTGCTCTTCCCTGCAGGGCACACCCCGCCTCAGCACCCCAGCAAAAACCCCGGCCCGGCCCGAGGGCCTCAAAGTCTGGGCCAAAATCCTGAGGTTTTCGGCCGAAATCCCGCGGATCCGCCGGGATTTCCTGCGGATCGCCCCAAAATCCTGAGAATTCAGTTTAAAACCCCCCAAGTTTGGTCTGAAATCCCGCTAAACCTGTTAAAAACCGTCAAACCCGCGCAGGAATTCCAGTTCTCCCCCAAACCCCGGCAGCTCCTTCTGAAACCCTTCCGAGCATCCCCCAAATCCCAGTTTCACCCCAAAAACCCCATCAACCCCCTCTAAACCCCCCATTTTCCCCCCCAAAACCCCATCAACCCCCTCTAAACCCCCCATTTTCCCCCCCAAAACCCCATCAACCCCCTCTAAACCCCCCCCTTTCCCCCCAAACCCGCTCAGTTTCCGCCCGGAACGCCCCCGGCGTGGCGGAGGCCCCCGGCAGCCCGGCCGCGCGCTGCGGCCGCCCGCGGGCGCTGACCTTGGCTGTCGATGACGCTCTGCACCACCTCCTCCAGCCCCACCATGTAGATGAACTCGCTGTTGGCCGCGCTGGGCAGGAAGTGCAGGAGCGGGGCCGGCGGCTTCGGCGGCGGGATCTCCAGGAGCGTCTTCTCCAGCTGCTTGCGGAGCGCCAGCTTGGCGGCGGCCTGCGAGTTGGCGGCGTCGGAGAGGGCGCTGGGGCTGGGGAGCGGGGACGACACGCGGGCCACCGAGCCCGGCTGCATGTGGGACGCGAGGTTCATGTAGATGGCGGAGGACGACGAGCGCTGGCACGGCACCGAGGAGCCGGATTGCTGCGGAGGGATTGGGGATGGGGCCGGGAATTCGGGCTGGCCCGGGGGCACCCCCCGAGCACCGGGAGCTGTCGGGGGCACGCGGGGGCCGGGCGGACCCGGGAAGTGCAGAGCAGGTGAGCGTGCGGGTGTTGCCTTGGGGCGGGGATGGTGCAAACCGGGACAAGCCAGGGGTCAAACCAGGCCCCAACCGGCCCCAACTGGCTCGAAGCGGCGCCCAAACCGGTACAGACCGGTAAAAAACCAGTGCAAAACACTGCAAACCGGTACAAACCAGGGCCCAGCAGGCCCCAACCAGTGAAAACCAGCCCCAACCAGTGAAAACCAGCACGAAACAGCGCCCAACCTGCCCAAACCAATGAAAACCAGCACAAAACAGTGAAAACCAGCCCAAAGCAGTGGAAACCATCCCAAACCAGTGGAAACCATCCCAAAGCCAGTGGAAACCATCCCAAGGCAGTGAGAACCATCCCAAAGCAGTGGAAACCATCCCAAAGCAGTGAGAACCATCCCAAACCAATGGAAACCATCCCAAAGCAGTGAGAACCATCCCAAAGCAGTGGAAACCATCCCAAAGCAGTGGAAACCATCCCAAAGCAGTGAGAACCATCCCAAGCCAGTGGAAACCATCCCAAAGCAGTGAAAACCATCCCAAAGCAGTAAGAACCATCCCAAAGCAGTAAGAATCATCCCAAATCAGTGACAACCAGCTCAAAGCAGTGAGAACCATCCCAAGCCAGTGGAAACCATCCCAAAGCAGCACGCAGGCAGCCCTCACCGGTTGGTAGTTGATGGCGGGGCTCATGCCGGGCGTGGAGCTGCGCACCAGGCCGGGTTTCTGCGGCCCCCGCTGCCCCCCGAGCTGGGCCGGGCTGGGGGCGATGACGCGCTGGGACATCAGCATGTGGGGCAGCGCCGAGCTGGCGGCCGAGCGGATGACGCTGTGGCCCTGCCGGGGAACCCGCGCCCAGTCAGAGCCGGGAGCAGCGGAGAAAAACCCCAACCAGCCCCCCAGCGCTCCCCGAGCTCCGAAACAAAACCGGGGAGGAGTGAGGGAAACCCGGGGCGGTGATTCCCCGACCCACGGAATTCCCGCCGATCCCGAATCCCAGGTAGCTCCTGATGCCCCAATCCCTCACTTTTCCCCGGACTGTCCTGGATTTCCCAGGATTGCGGCCTCTTCCCCAGCCCCGGCTGGCACGTCCCCGTTTCCCACGGGAGGCTGGAATTGCTCCGTGGTCAAGGAGAGCGGCACAAATCCACGGAGCGAACGCTTCCAGTGGCTTCCCCTTCGGGAGCAGCAGGAAGGCTGCAGGCCTTGGACAATTCCCACTGCCCTCATCCCACTCCGGCTGGGACACCCACAGGATCAGGGAACACGCAGCCCCACGAGGATCCCCGCGTGGAGCTCCCGACAAGCCCAAATCCAACCCCAAGCACCAGGAAGCGCGGGAACGCTTCTGCCCCTTGGAAAACGCCGCTGGGCTCCGCGTGCCTCCAGCAGAACCGGCACCTCCCCGGGAAAACCGGGAATGCTCTCACCTGCAATGTCCTTAAATTCTGCGGCTCCACCCCCTGAGCTCCGGGCCGGGAGGGGACCTTGGACAGCCCCTGCTGCCCCACGTGGGCGGGGGACGGCTGCACGATGGACGCGGCGTTCTGCACCACGGGGGTCTGCGAGGGGTCAGAGGCGGATCAGAGCCCCCAGCGGGATCCGGGAGGGAACCCCACGGGCGGAGCAGCCACGGGGAGGCTCCGGTCCCCCCGCCCGTCCCCACCCCTCACCTTCTGCACCACGTTCTCCTTCTGGAGCTGGCTCTGCCGCAGCTTCTTCAGGAGCACCAGCCGCGCCTCCTCCAGCCGCAGCTCGTCCCGCAGCTGCTTGATCAGCTGCTGCCTCTCCTCCAGGCTTTTTCCCTGGAAAACCCGGCACGGCGTGAGGGAGGGAGCGAGGGGATGCTGAACCCAGGCGGGAAGTTGGACCACGGGGGAAGGACCGGGTGGGATTCACCTGGAGCTTGCTGAGAAACGCCCCAAATCCTTCATCCACCCCCAAGTTCCCACCCCGTGCCTTTCCTGGGACAGAACTCCCTCACCCTGACCATCTCCAGGTGACACAATTCCCTCACCCTGACCATCTCCAGGTGACACAATTCCCTCACCGTGACCATCACCAGGTGACAGAACTCCCCTTCCCTCACCTTGAACATCTCCAGGTTGGCCGCCTTGAGCCGCTCCTCCATGCGGGAGCTGGAGCGGGGGCTGGAGGCCTCGTTGTCCGACAGGACGATGATGTCCGGGGACGGGGTCAACCTGCCCCGGTCCTGGTCACTGCAGGGGGAGAGGAATCCCGCTGAGCCAGGAACAGGGGATCTCGGGAGCACGATCTCCCCCCCATTCCGGCATGGATGCAGCGCAGCTCCCACGGACACCAGGAGGGAAGGACTCCCCCAGGAGCGCTCCCTCAGCCCCCAGGTCCCTCTCCGGGGTGTAAATCCCTCCCGGGAATCAGGAGCGTCTCCCGGTGCTGGGATGGGAGGAATGGCAGGGATACTCCAGCCTGGAACTGCTCCTCCTCACTCCTCATTTCCAAATCCATTGGAAAAGCTCATTCCATAGAGGAAACCTGCACGAACGTCCCGCCGCTCCGTGACGGGCAAACAAGAGGGAGCAGCAGGGACAGGACATCAACCAAAAGCGTCCAGCGGGATCCAGGCAGGATCATCCTGGGGAAGGACGCTCCAAGGAAAGCCCTTTGCTATCCTGGATTTCATTCCTGCTGCTGGAGAGCCTTGGGATAATCCGGCACAGAGCAGCGGGAACGCCAGGCTCAGAGGTGACTCCAGCTCCCTGGACGGCGCTCGGAGCGATGGGAGACCGGGGAATATCTCATCCCAAACCGCGAGCTCCGAACAGCCCAGAGGGAGCCCGGCGCCACATCCCAGCTCCCAGGCCTGGCTGCTCCGAGCTGGGATTGCCGCCGTCTCCCAAACACCCCGGCCGTTCTTGCGGCAATCCCAAAGCACCAGGGCACGGAGCCGCCCCCGCTCCGGCAGAGAAATCCCGGAGGAGCGTCACCCCGAGGAGACAGGGGCAGGGGGAGCCCGTGCAGGCAAAGCGAGCTGCGTCCCAGGAGCTCCAAACGGGGCTGGCGCATCCGGAGCCATCCGGCACCGGCTCCTCCGGGATGAGCGAGGGCTGTCCCACAGCTCCCGGGACAATCCCGCAGGAGCTCCCGGACACGTCCGGCCTGGACTGCTGACGCTCCAGCAGGGGCACAGGGCCGAGCCAGGGGCCCAATCCAAGCGGGAAGACGGGCCCAGCCGCGAGGAATCGCCGCCTGCGGGGGGTCCTTCGTTCAGGGAAGAGCAGAATTCCAACAGAAGCCCTGGAGAAGGAGCCACGGCCGGGGAGGCAGGCGGAGGCGAGGAGACGTGGAGCGCATTCCCAAGGAAAATCCGGGAAAATGAGACACTCCCAGACCCGAGTGGAACGCTCCGGTCTCTTCCCAGGGCCGATTTCCCGCTCCGGGTGTCCGTGTCCGACGCCGGTGCCCCACGGGGTGAGCCCACGTTGCACAACCTCCCCGGAATTCCGCCGAGGGTGCGGCCCGGGACTCCACTGGGGGAGCGGGACCCTCCAGGGACACCTCCCTCCACCCCGGGCTGCGCCAAGCCTGGCCTCCAACGCTCCCAGGGCTGAGAGATCCACAAATCCCTGGAAAACCTGTGCCAATTCCCGACTCCTCCCCAGCGTCCCGCCCGCCCTGTGTCCGTGGGAAGCCGCTCGTCCCCCCGTCCCCCTCACCGCTCCGTTGCCCAGCCCTCGGCACCACCACAGGGGGTTCTCCAGGACCCCCCGGTGCCCATCTCCCCCCCGGCCGCGCTCCCCCCGCCCCGCAGAGCCCGGAATTCCCGGCACCCACCTCCTCCTGGCGCTCATGTCCACGGGCTCGTCGTTGATGTTCTCCTTGCCGGGCCGCGCTGCGCCGCGCCCGTCCCCGTGGGGCCGCAGGCTCCCGTTGAGCTTCTCCTCGTAGCCCTTGATCCCGTCCGGCTTCACCGGGAGCTCGTGGGGCACCTCCAGCCCCGCCAGGTCCTTGCGCTTGAGCAGCGCCAGCATCTTCAGCCTCTCCATGGCCTCGTGCCCCTCCATCTTGAGCCGCTTGGCCAGGACGTCCTCGCGCTCCTCCGCCGGCTCCAGGCTCCGCTTGAGCAGGTTCAGGCGCAGCGCGTCCTCCGTCATGCGGTCCATCCTGAGGGACACGGACAGCGTCGGCGCCGGGGAGCCGGGGAATCGCACCGGGATCCCCCCGAGAGCTCTGAGCTCCCCAGGGAGCCCCAGGGCCTTGGAGAGCTCCCAATGGAGCTCCAACACCATGGAGAACTCCCAATGGAGCCCCAAGGCCACAGAGAACTCCTCATGGAGCCCCAACGCCCTGGAGAACTCCTCACGGAGCCCCAAGGACCTGGAGGACTCCCAATGGATCCCCAAGGCCCTGGAGAACTCCTCATGGAGCCCCAATGCCCTGGAGAACTCCCAATGGATCCCCAAGGCCCTGGAGAACTCCTCATGGAGCCCCAACGCCCTGGAGAACTCCTCACGGAGCCCCAAGGGCCTGGAGAACTCCTCATGGAGCCCCAACGCCCTGGAGAACTCCCAATGGAGCCCCAACGCCCTGGAGAACTCCTCATGGAGCTCCAACCTTTTGGAGAGCTCTGATCTCCTCATGGAGCTCCAACGCCCTGGAGAACTCCAGTCTCACAGAGCTCCGACCTTTAGGAGATCTCCAACCTCCCCACGGGGCTCCGACCTCCCCACGGGGCTCCGATCTCCCCACAGAGCTCCGGTTTCCCCACGGGGCTCCGACCTCCCCACGGAGCTCCAGCCTCCCCAGTCCCCATCCAGGTCAGGAGCTTCCACCTCGGAAAGGCCCCGAAATGCCAAGAGCGGCAGCACAATCCCTCCTCCGGGATCAAACCCCGCGGATGCAGCTCAGGCAGGCAGGGGAGCCGGGAGGAACCCCCTGGGGGCCCTGGGACGCCAGGAAATCCCCCAGCGCGGTTTTCCCGGCGGGAATGCTGGGCAGCTCCAGGGACGGAGGCACGGGCAGGTCCATCTGCGCCCTCCCACCTCCCCCGCCCCGGCTCCAGGTGCAGGAATGCCCTCTGGAAAACAGGCGGGAGCCCATCCCAGCCCCGGAGCCCATCGGAGCCCATCCCAGCCCCATCCCAGCCCCGGAGCCCATCCCGATCCCGCTCCCAGGCTGATAAGGAACCAGCTCCGACAACAAAGAGCCACGGGAGCTCCACCTGTGAACCAGCTGGGCGAGGCCTTTCCCTGCGGAGCGGGGCCGGGACAAACACCCGGGGAATAGGTGGGAATTCCGTGTGGAGGCTCGGGAACATCGGGAATTGCTCGCTCCGCAGGGAACAGCGTCCGTGCTCCCAGCAGCCGCACCCCGGGCACCTGGAGCTGCCCCACGCCTGCCCGGCCCCAAGTCACTCCCGGGACAAACCTGCCCAAACTCCTGCCAGGGAAGGCTCCGGCTCGGGAACTAATCCCTGGAATGACACATCCCTACAGGCGGCTCGGCTCCCACCGGAGACAGCGGGAGCAGGGGAGGGCAGCAGGAAAACCCCTGGAAACCCCGTACCCGATCCCAGGGAAGGCCCTGGGAGCCTCCAGGGGAGCGCCTGCGGCTCTCCCCTCCCTGCTCACCCCGTCTCTCCGCACGTCGCCCAGACTGAGCCCGGCAAGCCGGGACAGGCCGCGGGAGCCGCTGCCGCCCCCGTCCCGCAGGATGACCCCGGGGCGTCGGGGCGCTCAGACGCCCCGGGAGCGCCCGGCGCCGCGGCCGGAGCCGCTGGGAGCGCGCCGGGAACGGGCTCGCGGCTGATCCGGGCTGGGAACAGCGAGCTCCCCGCGGGTACCTGAGCTGAGCAGGGAGCCGGCACGGCGGGGAGCCGGCAGCGAGATCCAGGATCTCCTGCTCGTCCTCTCCAGAGGGTGGAAGGATCCCGCAGGAATTGCGGGGAGCCCTCCTGCTCCACCACCAAGGTGGTCTCCCAACGCCCTCCCCTCCGGCATTCCGAACAAATCCCAAGGGCCGTCACCGGGAATGGGGCCCACCACCACGTAATCCGCTCCAGAGGTTTTCCAGGCTCGGCCAGATCCAATGAAAACTAAACCAGGCTTCGGGTTCGGTCCTGAATGGGGCCCTTGGCTGCAGGGGGAAGGGGAGGATCCACTGGGGATTTCCAGAGCACTGGGAAAGCCACGGGAGAGCTCCTGATTCCATCCAGGAATGCGCAGCCAAGAGCAGGAATCATCCCAGGCCCGGGAATCCGGCAGGTCCGGAGGTCGGCCCCGCTCCGGTCTCGGCACATCCCAAACCGGATCGTCCGGCCCCGCTCCCGGGGATCCGGCGCATCCCAGGGAACGGCCTCTCCCGTCAGCTTCCCCTCAACCAATCCTCCCGGTTGGACCCAAACTCCCGAACGGCGGCAAAACTCATGGAAAACAAAACTCATGGAAAACGGGAGCCGAATCCACGGGGTGCCTCCAGCTGGGAGCTCCTTCCCTGAGCGCCCGGACGCAGGCGGAGCCGAGGGGCAGAGCCGAGATTCCAGAGGCTGCCGTGGTGGGATGAGCGGGCTCAGCTGGCCCGGCTGACCTTGGAAGGCTTTCCAGGAATCCCGGTGATCCCTGGGGATCGCTCCGTCCCGGCGGCGGTTCCCGGTGCTCCCGGCACGTCCCGCCGGCTCCGGGCGCTCCTCCTGCTCCAGAGGGGCCGGCAGGACGGGTTTGGCCTCGCAGACACGCGGAGCAGCACCCCCTTCTCCGTGGGCATGGGACGCGGCGCCCGCAGGGAAAAAATCCAGCCCAAAAAAAACCCCGACAGCGGGAGGATGGGAAAGGCTGGAACCTGCGAGCCGGGCCAAAAGAAGGAATGTTCCAGGGAGAAGCGGGAATATCCAGGGGGAGATGCAGCCAGGAGGGAAAATATCCCGGGATTCACCCGGTGGAATCCGGCACCAAGGCTTGGCAGCACCAGGAGTTGATTCCAGTTCATCCGGAGAGGCCCAGGAGGCTCCGGCCCCTCCCCAGCCTCCCTGGAGGCTTCTCCGCTGGGCCAAACCCCACGCCGGTGCTCCAGCCCCAGTCCCGGCCTCGGACCCTCCGGAGCGCATGGAGGGGTCGTGATCCCTGATCCACCACGAGGGATGATCCCTGATCCACCACAACGGAATCCCTGATCCACCACGAGGGATGATCCCTGATCCACCACAACGGAATCCCTGATCCACCACGAGGGATGATCCCTGATCCACCACAACGGAATCCCTGATCCACCACGAGGGATCCCTGATCTGCCACGAGGGATGATCCCTGATCCACCACGAGGGATCTCCAATCCAGCAGGAACAATCCCTGATCCACCACGAGGGATGATCCCTGATCCACCACAAGGGATGACCCCTGATCCACCACGAGGGATCCCTGACCCACCACAAGGGATCCCTGATCCAGCAGGAACGATCCCTGATCCACCACAAGGGATCCCTGATCCAGCAGGAACAATCCCTGATCCACCACAAGGGATCCCTGATCCAGCAGGAACGATCCCTGATCCACCACGAGGGATCCACGTGCTCCCCGTGCCATGAGATCTCCCAGCCCCCCCCAGGTTTCCCAGGCCCGCTCCAGCAGCGCTGGAATTCCGAGCGGAGCTGCTGGCCGGCCTGGAGGAGCCAGGGTGGATCCCTGGGATCCAAGGGAGCGAGGGTGGGCAATCAGGGATAAACCAGCCGGGGAAGCCTGTGGTATTCCCAGGAAGAGGCACCTGCGGGGCCCCAGAGCATCCCCCAGTATCCGTCTGGGGCTGGAATGGCGGAATGCATCCCAGGATTCATTCATTCCCAGCGTGAGCCCTAAGGATCCAGCCCCGGAGCCCAGGTGCTCCCAGAGGCTCCAGCACCACCCCGGGCCACCCCCTGGACACGGGACTGACGGAACAACACGCGCTCCGAGTCCGAGCCCCGTTTTCCCCGGGACCAGGGAGCGGGACCCGGCACAACCCAGCTCCCCCCGCTGCCCGGATCCCGGCCGGCCAGTCCCCGGGGCTGGCTCCTCACCGGAGCCGTGCGGCCGCGGTCCCATCCCGGCGTCGCCGGGCGCGCGGAGCACAAAATGGCTGGCTCCCAGGGCCGGCGTTCCCGGGAACGGCAGGAAAAGGAGAATAACCTAAAAAGGTAATTAGGGTTCGACGGCCGGGAACGCCGCTGGAAAGGGAAAGGGGGGAAGAGAACTCCGGGGCTGAGCAAAACCCCAGCTGCTGCTCCCGGTCCCGCTGCGCCGGGGACGGGCCCGGGGATCCCGAGCAACGCGCGGCTCCGGGCAGGAATCCCGAGGCAGGTGAGGGAGGCCGAGGGATTTTCTCCGCAGCAGGACGAGCACCGGGATTTAAAGGAAAAGCCCCAAAAACGGCCCCGGAGCCGTCCCGGAGGCCACAGGGACACGGCTGCTCCCAGGAGGGAAGGGGAACGGGAAGGAGGCGAGAGGTTCGGGAAGAGGAACGGAAGGGATGGGAGCGGGGACCGGGAATTCCCGTGGAGAGTGGGAATCCCTACGGAGCCAAGTGCTCCGGGAGTTGTGCTATTCCCGTTCCCCGGATGGGGACACCTGTCCCTGCTCCGACACTCCGGTCCCAGGCCCGGGATCCCCCGATCCCGGATCTCCCGGATTCCCGATCAGCACCAGCAGCCCGGGATGTCCCCGGACTCCGCAGCTCCGGGTCAAGAACAAAACTAACAACGGGAAGCAGGAAAAGCAGGAAAGGAGGAAAACCATCCCTCCCAAAAAGTGCTTCCCTTCCCTTCCCTCCCAAGTTTGTGTTCTTGCCCAACTCCATTTCTCGGGAGCAGGGAATGCCGGCGCCTCACACCTCGTCCCACCCCAGGAGTTTTGGGATGCGGGAGGAGAGCGGGAATTCCAGAAGCTGCTTTACCCCCTGAAATGAGGAGGAAAGACCCCCAAAAACTCCGCCAAGTCTGAAGGAGAGACAAAAATTCCAGCGCACCCGCCTGGGACGGCCCGTTCTGGGGAAAGGCAGGCGGCTGGAAAACGCTCCGGGGAAATCGAATCCAATAAAAAACGACGGGATGGAAGGTTGGGGGGGGGGGAGGAGGCAGCGCCCGGCCCCCTCCCCATCCGGGATGACGCAGACTTCCCGGGCTCCCTTATATAACCTGCCCGATTTCCTCGAGTGCGGGCGCTGCCTTTGTGCGGCCCGGGCCGGGCCGGCGATCCCCGATCGATAAGCGATAAGCGATAAGCGATAAGCGATAAGCGGCTGCGTCACCGCCCAGGGCGCGGGGGACAGCGGCCCCGCGGCCGGCCCGGGTGCGGTGGCAGCGCGGACGAGGCGGGGAGAAGCGAGGAGGGAAAGCACGGATGGGCTCCGGCGCCGGCGCTCGTTCTCTCCTCCAAACTCTCCCCCCAGACATGCCCCGACCGGCGGCCAAACAAAGACCAGAAAATAACAACCAAAGAAGAAGGCGGGGAGGGGGGGGAGAGCAGCTCGGCCGGTGTGGACGGAGCCCCCTTTGTCCGGCCGCGGTCGCCGGCACACGCGGCGCCGGCCCCGGGATACTCACAGGTCCGGCAGCGGCCGAGGACGGGCGGCAGCGGCTGGCGGCGCCCCGGGAGCGGCGGGGGCAGCCCGGGGCTCTCCATCGCCCGCCGAGCCGCCGCCGCCGCCGCCGCAGCCCGAGCCGCGCTCCGAGCGGGCCCTTCCCTGCCAATCATGCGCGTTCTCTTTTATTAAACAAAAGAAAAGGGGGATGCTGGCTTTTTCCCATCATGCCTCGCGGGGCAGGGAAAAAGAGAAGGGAAGAGGGGAAAAAAAAAAAAGGGAATTTTTTTTTTTAAAAAAATTGGGATGGCAAAAAAAAAAAAAAATTAAAGGGGGGGGGGGGGGAAATCCGGAGGGGACGGGTTCGGCACGTCCCGACACGGAATGGCTGCGGGTTTTTGGGGAGGGGGGATTTTTCCTGGGATTTCGGCCGCCCCCTCCCCGCTCCCCCTCCCCCCGCTGCTGGCCCCCCGCCAAACTTTGTCTTCATTCATGGAAGCTCCTTCCCTCCCCTGGAATGTTAACTGCTTCCCTCCCAAAAGCGAGGCTCGGGGCCGCGCCGCCGCCGCCGGGATCCGCCCCTCCCATCCCCATCCCCATCCCCATTCCCAAAAAAATCGCGGCCCCAGGTCGGGTCCGGCGGCGGAGCAGCCCCGGGATGGCCCGGCCCAGGGCACGGCCGGGCCGGGGAGGATGCCCGGGGATCCGGGGAATGTGCCCGGGGATCCCGGGAATCTGCCCGGGAATGTGCCTGGGGATCCCGGGAATGTGCCCAGGGAATGTGCCCGGGGATCCTGGGAATGTGCCTGGGGATCCCGGGAATGTGCCCGGGGAATGTGCCCGGGGATACCGGGAATGTGCCCGGGGAATGTGCTCGGGGATCTCAGGGAACATGCCAAGGGATCCCATGGAATGTTCTGAGGGATCCCATGGAAGGTGCCCATGGAATGTGCCCAGGGATCCCATGGAATGTGCAGAGGAATCCCATGGAATGTGCCCAGGGATCCCATGGAATGCTCTGAGGGATCCCATGGAATGTGCAGAGCGATCCCATGGAATGTGCCCCGGGAATGTGCCCAGGGATCCCATGGAATGTTCTGAGGGATCCCATGGAATTTGCTGAGGGATCCCATGGAATGTGCTGAGGGATCCCATGGAACGTGCCCAAGGATCTCATGGAACGTGCCCAGGGAACGTGCCCAGGGATCCCATGGAACGTGCCCAGGGATCCCATGGAATGTGCCCAGGGATCCCATGGAACGTGCCCAGGGATCCCATGGAACGTGCCCATGGAACGTGCCCAGGGATCCCATGGAACGTGCCCAGGGATTCCACGGAACGTGCCCAGGGATCCCATGGAACGTGCCCATGGAACGTGCCCAGGGATCCCATGGAACGTGCCCATGGAACGTGCCCAGGGATCCCATGGAACGTGCCCAGGGTCCCCAGGAACGTTCCCAGGGATGAGGATCCCAGGGCAGACGCTGAGGAACACGCCAGGACACACCGAGGGGTGTCAAGACGCCAAAACCGCTCGGAGCGGCCGAGGGATGAGGGACGGGCTGGGAGCCGCCACGTGCGGGGCCGGCCCCGGGGAAGGAGGATCCAGCGGGATCCCAAACCTCCCGAGCCGCTCCAGCCGCGCTCCGCGTTCCCGGGGAACACGGAATCCCGGGAATCTGAGCCTGCCCCAGCCCTGGAAGTGTTCCAGGCCAGGCTGGCCAGGGTTTGGATGCCACGGACGGTGTTGGATCGCCCGGGAGCAGCCCAAGAATCCCTAAGCCCCAACACCCGGGGCTTCACTCCGCCCTGAGGTGCGGGAGCCTGGGAATTCCAGCACCGGAAACCCCAGCTTGCCTCCGCTGGATAAAATGGACCAATTTGCTTTCCAAAGGGGGAAAGGATTAATTAGCTTGAACTGCACGCTCCTTTCCATGGATTTACCAGCTACTGAGGGGGTGCGGTGGGCCCTGGGATGGTTTATTCCAGGCTGGAAAACGCAGAGGGCACGGGAGAGCAGCAAATTCCTTTACTTCTCCGCTACCCGGTCTTCCAGGACCATTCCAGGCTGTTTCCACCCTCCCTGTCCTCCCTCGGCCCTCCCATCCCTGTTTTCTGGGATTTGGGAAGGGATGAAATCCTCGGCGAGGTGGATCCCTCTCATCCCTGCTCCTGCCCCCATCCCGCTGCTCCGACCTTTCCAATCGATCTTCCCAGCCAGGACGGGCACAAGAAGGGCCGAAATATTGTTTACCTGGATTTGGGGATTTCTCCCTATGGATCCATTCCCTGGCTGGAAAGGGTCTTTGAGGAAGTGGCTGACCAGAGCTCCTCTTATCCCAAATCCAGAGGATCCCTGGATTCAATTCCCTCCTCCCGAGCCGACAGCACCTGGCGTCAGCACCGTCCTGACTCGGCTCCGGGCCAAGACTCGGGAGGAGACCCGGGAAAACCGGAGGATGGGAGCCGGGAAAGGGACGGCTCTCCCCCAGCTGCGCCGTCCAACGGGAATCCAAAGCCGGCGGATCTCCGGGGAAGGCATCGCTCCAGGAGGCTCCGCAACAAACTCAGCGGGGCCCAAGGATTGCCGGGACACGGGAACGATCCCGCTCCTGCGGATTCATCCCAGCCGCAGCCGGGATCGGCCCCTCCTGCTCCGTGTCCTGAGGATTCGGGACGCGCTCCCTCCACGATGGGATTCCCACCCCACTGGGCAGCGGAGCCATTCCCAACCACGTCCAGCTCTTCCAGCAAACCCAGCCAGGCTCCGGGATCTCGGGATCCAATCTTCCACAGAGGAGATTCCTCCGCTCCGGCCCACGGGAGTCATCCCGATCCCGGTGACCCGCGGGGCCCAAGGAGCTGCTGCTCTCCAGGAATTCCTGCCGGGAACCAAGAGCCGGCCGCGGGAACGCGCCCCTCGCACAAGCAGGTGTTGGAAGTTGTCAAGGCTCCGAGGTTTAATTGGAATCCGAAATTTAACGAAGAGGAAAATCCACCCGAGTTTTGGAGCTGCTCAAGAAGGACCTCGGGATCATTTCGGGATTCCCTGGAATTCTGCGTCCCTCCGATGGCCTCCTCTCCTCTCCGAGCTCCCCACGGTGGAGGCAGCACAGGGCGGATGCTGGGATGTGCTTGAGAAGCAGGGAAATTCCTCGTGGATGCGGGAGGAGCTCCTGGGAGCAGCCGAGATTCCCAGCCCAGGACCCAACCCGGACCAATCCCCGGAGCACCGACCTCGAAATTCCCTGGGGGCCGAGGTTCCTGCGGGAAACAGCCCCAGCAGGTTTTCCAGGCAGGCCCTCCCTAAAATCCGGGATTTGGGGACGGAGCGACTGCACCTGGAGCTCTGCTCCCGGAGCCTGGGGAATTTTAGGTGGATTTGGGGGAAATTCTCGCCCGTGACCGACTGGGAAACCACAAATGGATCCCGGGAGGGATGACGAGGAGCAGCCTCCCCTTCCCACGGGGACATGCGGGTCCAGCTCGGCCTCATCCCAAAAACCACCAGGACTCGTGCATCCATCTCCTGAGACTCCATGCAAACGAAGCCCAAATTCCATCAGGACAAACGCTCCGGGCACGGGAAAGGCACACACAAATCCAACTCTTCCCAGCTCATCCTCCTCCCGCCCCAGGCAGCCGGCGCCCATTCCGTGGGGATTCCCAAACGGGGCCATTTCGGGATTCGGCCCCAAAACCCCCCGCCAAGCGCAGCGAGTGGAACCCGCGGAGCGGCGACGGGACAACGGGGATCCATGGGAATCAAACCCGGCCCCCTCGGTGCCGGGGCGCGGCTAATTTTGCCTTGGATGCGCCGCTCCCATCGCCCTCCGGATTCCGAAGGGTGCTGCCGCTCCCCCAAGGGAGCTCGGGCATATTCCAGACACCATCCCCAATTCCCGGGCAGGATTCCACGTCCAAGGGGCAGAGTGGCAGCGCTGGGATCTGCAGGGAAGCGTTTCCCGCTTCCCGCAGCCCATCCAGGGGAAAATCCCGGGATAAAACCAGAAGCGGGCCCAGCGCTGCGGCCTTTTCCCGACCCACTCCCCACGGCCGGGGAGGAGCGTCCCCAGCTCTGCCTGGGACCCCAAAACTCCGGGATGGGGAGCGGATCCCATGGGAGACGGCCATGGAAGGAGCCCCGGATACAACCGGGCAGCTCCCACGGCTCCTTATCGGGATATCCCTGAGCATTCCCTGTGTCCTGTGGAAAAGGGACACCTGGATCCCTGAGCATTCCCTGTGTCCTGTGGAAAAGGGACACCTGGATCCCTGAGCATTCCCCGTGTCCTGCTGGAATAGGGACACCTGGATCCCTGAGCATTCCCTGTGTCCTGAGGGAAAAGGGACACCTGGATCCCTGAGCATTCCCCGTGTCCTGCTGGAATAGGGACACCCGGATCCCTGAGCATTCCCCGTGTCCTGCTGGAAAAGGGACACCTGGATCCCTGAGCATTCCCTGTGTCCTGAGGGAAAAGGGACACCCGGATCCCTGAGCATTCCCCGTGTCCTGCTGGAATAGGGACACCTGGAGCTGTTAAAGGCCCTGGAAAAAGAGCCAGGATTGGCCAGCCTGGAGTAGGGAAGACCCAGGGAGACCTTGGAGCATCCTCCAGCAGCCAAAGGGGCTCCGAGGGCCGGCAGGGATGTGGGACAGGGACACGGAGCGGCCGGAAAAGCGGGAATGGCTTTAAGCTGGGAGAGGGCAGATCCAGGTGGGACACTGGGAAGGAATTCCTGCAGGGAAATGCGGGCACATCCCAGCACATCCCGTGGCCCAGCCACGGCACCGGGAGCATCATCCCAAGATGCTGCGAAACACAGAATATCCCAAAATCCCTGGAAAAGAGCGTAAGGCACCAACAAACCCCGCGGCAAACGCAACCCCAGCCGTCCGTGGGAGCAGAATTCCAGGATCCGTGTGAAACCCCAACTCAGAGATTGGCACCAGGGACACGGACGGAGCAGGGAGCGTCCCGCCATCGGACACGGGGGAGCCAAGCATGGGAAGCCGCCAGCGAACTGGGAAAGAACCAGGAGAGAAGCTCCAGTGACTGACTTCCCTCGGCTCCCGGGAAATTCCTCTCCCAGGCCGAGATCCCGACCCCCGGGACACGACGCGCGAGGGGAGGGTGCCGCCAGGAACACCCGCGGGGGCCGAACCCCAGGCCGGGCCGAATTCCCGGCCCGGGAACACCTGAGGGGAGGGCCCCGCTCCCCGGGATGCACCCGGCAGGCAGCAGAGGAGGTTGGAAGATGGACGGATGCTCCGGCCTCGTGGCCGGGAAAGGCGCCAGGAGAAGGTGGCACCGAGATCCCGAAGGATCCCAGCGGATCCCACCCCGCGGGACGGCGAGAGATCCCAGCCCCAGCCCGGACCGGGGATCAGGAGCCCGGCGGGGACCCCAGGGGTGGGGTGTCCCTGTGGATTCGCCGCCTCCGTTCCCCCCCGGCAGCAGCTGGAGCACCGTGGACGCCCCAAACCCGGCAGGGGATGGGCTGACGCGCTCCCCGCGCCCCCCGAAATTGCCGAAAAGCCCCGAAATTGCTCAAAAGCCGCGGCCGCCTGTGCCATCCCAGCCCCCAGCCGGGAGCACCGAGGAACAGGAGTCAAATCCTCCCACACTCCTGCCAGGAGCAGGCTGCTCCCATTCCCGTGCTCCCCCTTCCTCCTCCTCCTCCTCCTCCTCCTCCCGCCCGGTAGCGGCCGAGGAGGCTCCAGAAAATCAAATGGATATTAAAAAAAAAACCCAACAAACGGATCAAAAATGCCCTGGAAAAGCCAATGGATCCCGGCGCATCCGCCGCTCTTCCTCCCTGCTCCCGGATTCCCAAACCTCCTCCTCCTCCTCCTCCTCCTCCCTTCCCGGCAAAGCACCCCCTCCCCCCGCCGTGGCAGATCCCTTTGCCAGGCTCCGAGGGGAGGGCGCCCAAAGGCCTCGGATTGGGAACCGGGGCAAGGATTCTCCCCCGAGGGAGAAATCCTCCGGGATCCGGGCGCCCAAAGGCGGCTGGGGAAGGGTGGGTGCCCTCCCCCCGGCCAGGGCGGCGTTTGCAGCCCGATCCCACCCGAAAGCCGGGAAGGGGCTCCGGCCCCGCGGTTTCCCGGCCAGGGCCAAGTTTCCCCGCGGGGTCTGGCCGGGGAAGCGGCCCCGGGAAGTGGGGGGGGGGGGGCAGGAAAAGAGGGAGAATCCCGCGGGGCGGAAATCCCGGACGAGGCCGGGATTGCAGCGGGGACCGGGGAACGGCGCGGGGAGGACCGGGAGCCGCTCCCGAGCCCGGCACGGAACAAAGCGGGGCTGATCCCATCCGGGGGGTTCCCGGCACCCGCCCCCCAAATCCCCCCGGGAACCCCCCGGGCCGCCCCCGCCCCGCCCCCGTTTTCCCGGGGGATTCCCCGGCGCTGCCCCAAAAACCTCCCGGGCTGAGCCCCGAAATTCCTCAGCTCTGCTCCCCGAAATTCCTCAGCTCTGCTCCCCGAAACCCCCGAGCTCTGCTCCCCAAAATCCCTGTGCTCTGCTTCCCGAAACCCCCGAGCTCTGCTCCCCAAAATCCCTGAGCTCTGCTCCCCAAAATCCCTGTGCTCTGCTTCCCGAAACCCCTCAGCTCTGCTCCCCGAAACCCCCTCAGCTCTGCTCCCCAAAATCCCCGAGCTCTGCTCCCCCAAATCCCTGAGCTCTGCTCCCCCAAACCCCTGTGCTCTGCTCCCCAAATCTGAGCTCTGCTCCCCGAAATCCCTGAGATCCGCTCCCCCAAATCCATCTGCTCTGTGCCCCGAAAACCTCTCGGGCTCTGCTCCCAAAAACCCGAGCTCTGCCCCCCAAATCCCTGAGCTGTGCACCCCCAAATCCCTGAGCTCTGCCCCCCAAATCCCTGAGCACTGCTCCCCAAAATCCCTCAGCTCTGCCCCCCCAAATCCCTGAGCTCTGCTCCCCCAAATCCCTGAGCTGTGCACCCCCAAATCCCTGATCTCTGCTCCCCAAATCTGAGCTGTCCCCCCAAAATCTGAGCTCTGGCCCCCCAAATCCCTGAGCTCGGCTCCCCAAATCTGAGCTCTGGCCCCCCAAATCCCTGAGCTCTGTCCCCCCAAAATCTGAGCTCTGGCCCCCCAAATCCCTGAGCTCGGCTCCCCAAATCTGAGCTCTGCTCCCCCAAATCCCTGAGCTCTGGCCCCCCAAATCCCTGAGCTCGGCTCCCCAAATCTGAGCTCTGCTCCCCCAAATCCCTGAGCTCTGCCCCCCAAATCTCCGAGCTCTCCCCAAAATCGGCGTTCTTTCCCCCCCCAGTCCTTCCGGCTCTGCTCCCCAAATCCCCGGGCTCGGCCCCCCAAAGATCCCTGAGCTCTGCGCCCCCAGATCGGAGCCCCGCGCCCCCAGGGCACAGCCCGGATCTCCCGCACCCCCCGGGCCGCGCCTCCTGCCCGCAGCGCCCCCAAACCCGCCCTCGGCGCCCCCAAAGCCGCCCCCGAACCCCCCAAACGCGCCGAACCCCCCAATTCCCCGAACCCCCGAACCCCCCCCGCCCGCCGGGGCTCGCCCCCCCTCAGCCGGGCCCTGCCCCGCCCCCGCCGGGCCCGGCCCCGCCGCCCCCGCGGGCCTCACCTGCCTCGGGGGTCGCGGCGGTTCCGGGCGGTTCCCGGCGGATCCCGGTGGATCCCGGCGGATCCCGGCGGTCCCGGCGGTCCCGGGGGGTCCCGGGGGGTCCCGGGGGTCCCGGGCCGGGCGGGCGGAGCAGACGCGGCCGCCGCCGAGCGCAACCGGCACCACCACAAACAATGCCGCTGATTGGCCGCCGCCGCCGCCGCGCCCGCCCCGCCTCCCGACCCCAGGCGCGACGCCCATTGGTGCGGTCTCCTGACGGGCACCCGAATCCAATAATGGGATCGCGGTAGTCGGCCGTTAGCCCGCCCCCGGTCCTCACTGGCTGTCCCGGCAGTGTTTGACAGCCCGTCGATCCAATGGAAACGCGCCGGGCTTCCCCGCGGGGCGCCTTTAATGGGTCCCCGAGTCTGAACATCCGGGTACTGCGGGCGGCGCGCGGTGGCGGCGCGCGACTTCTCCCCCGGCCCGCGAGGGAGTTGTGGCCCCTCGCGGCCGCCGTAGCGGCCCGGGGCCCGGTACCGGCCCGGTTCCGCCGCACGTGGCGCCGGTGCGAGGCCGCGCGCGGCTCCGCGGGCGGCGCTGGCTCCGGGGGCACCGGGCAGAGCTCCCCCCGCGGCCCCGGGCCCGGGGGGGCGGCAGCGCGCGGGGCCTGGGCCCGGCGGGCCTCATGGGCCGTGCCAGGAGCCAAGATGGCGGCGTGAGGGCCGTGCCAGGGCCGAGGATGGCGGCGCCGGCCCCGCGCCCCCCCCATCGGCGCCCCCGGAGCCCTCCCCGCCGAACAAAACCCCCCTGGAGACGGCGGGGAAAATACCGCAGCAGCTTTTATTTACAGGCCCCTGGGGCGGGGGCTGCTATTGCACAGTGCGAGGGGAGGGGGCGGCCCCGAACCCCCCCCCCGATGGCCACCGAACCCCCCCGGGGCCGGGGGGACAAACCCGGAGCCCCCCCGGCTCCACCTGAGGGGGGAAAACAACAAACCCAACTCCCCCGGGGGGAGAACGGGGGCAGAAACCGGGAGGGGGAGACCCCCAGAGCCGCCCCTGCCCCGTCCCGCCCGCGCTCTCACTCGGGGGGGGGGGAGGGAATAAATAAATAAAAATATATTAACACTGACATATAAAACCCGTCGTGAGCCTGGGGGGTGACGGGGGTCCCTTCTCCCCACCCTGGAGCATCTGAGGGGGGTCCTGGGGGTCCCTTCTCCCTCCCCGCAGCACTCGGGGGGCTCCCGGTGCCCGGAGCACTCGGGGCTCCCGGGGTCCCGGTGCCCGGCCCGGGGGGCCCCGCTCAGCACTCGGGGGTCCCGGTGCCCGGCCCGGGGGGCCCCGCTCAGCACTCGGGGGTCCCGGTGCCCGGCCCGGGGGGCCCCGCTCAGCACTCGGGGGTCCCGGTGCCCGGCCCGGGGGGCCCCGCTCAGCACTCGGGGGTCCCGGCGCCCGGCCCGGGGGGCCCCGCTCAGCACTCCGGGGGCGCCCCGAAGGTGCGGCGGCAGTCGGAGGCTTTGGCGCTGGGGGGCTGCGCCCGCCGCCGCCGCAGCTCGTCCCGGGCCCCGCCGAGCTTCCCCAGCGCCGAGCGGTACCGGCGGTCAAAGGCGGCTGGGGGGGCGAGGGGGGGTCAGCCCGGGGCCCTGAGACCCCCCCAGTGCCCCCCACGAGTGACCCGGAGCCCCGCGTCCCCCCACGAACACACCCGGAGCTCCCCCCGAGCCCCCCGTGTCCCCCCCGAGCTCCCCCTGAACCCCCACGGTTCCCCCCAGACCCACCATGTCCCCTGAGCCCCCCATGGCCCCCTGAGCCCCCCCGTGCCCCCCAGCCCCTCACCGATGTCCGTGTGCTCCCGGCCCAGCGCCGCCAGCGTCAGGAACAGCAGCTCCCGGTAGATGCTCCTGCAGGAGGTGCCGTGAGGGGATTTGGGGGGATCTGGGGGGATCCGGGGGGGGTCTGCCCGTACCTGTGCAGGCTCCGGGGGGCTCCGGGCGCCCCGAGGGTCTCCAGGAAGAGCCCGATGGCTTTGTGGACCTCGTTGAGCCCCACGTGGCTCAGCAGGGCCTCGAGGAACGTCAGCGAGAACGGGGCGGGCACGGGGCCCCAGGGGTGCAGCCGCGGGGGGATGTTACCTGGGGGACCCCAAAATGTGACCCCACAGCCCCAGGGATGTCACCTGGGGGACCCCACAGTGTGACCCCACAGCCCCAGGGATGTCCCCAAGGTGTCCCCGCTCCCCCTTTGCTCTTGGCCATTCCCCCACTCCTTCCATCCCCCCGTGTCCTCCATTCCCACATCTCCCATTCCCACACCCGCATTCCCACATCCTATTCCCACACCCCCAATCCCATACCCCAATTCCCATATCCCCAATCCCATATCCCAATCCCCATTCCCCAATCCCACACCCCCATGCCCTTTCCCCACTCACTGTGCAGCCTCCAGAGCACGTACAGCGGGGGGCAGCTCTCGGGGTCGGGGCTCAGCACGTCCCACAGGAGCCGCACACGGACGCGGGAGGGCTCGGGGGGCTGCGGGACCCCCAGAGTCAGCGCCCCCGGGGCCCCTCAGAGCCCCCCAAAGCCCCCGGCAGCCCCCCAAAGCCCACCTGGGGGTCGCGGGGGGCGTGCTGGGAGCCCAGCAGCAGCAGGGGCAGGTTGCTGGGCAGGCCCAGGCGCTGGAAGTACCACACCAGGTTCCAGAAGATGATGGGGTGGCTGTCCACCAGCTCGGGCCGCGCCAGCAGCTCCCCGCCCTCGTTCTCCACCAGGCTCTCCAGCTCCTTGCGCAGCACCAGCGGGCTCAGGTAGGCAAAGGCCACGCGCTCCCAACGCCCCGGGGGCTGCGGGGGGGAACACACCTGGGACCCCCGAAACGGAGTGGGGGGACACCCCCTGCCCAGCCCTGCAATGCCCCGGGCCCTGGGAATGGGGGGACACACCTGGGACCCCCGAAACGAAGTGGGGGGACACCCCCTGCCCAGCCCTGTATGGCACAGGGCCCTGGGAATGGGGGGACACACCTGGGACCCCCAAAACAGAGTGGGGGGACACCCCCTGCCCAGCCCTGCAATGCCCCGGGCCCTGGGAATGGGGGGACACACCTGGGACCCCCGAAACGAAGTGGGGGGACACCCCCTGCCCAGCCCTGTATGGCACAGGGCCCTGGGAATGGGGGGACACACCTGGGACCCCCAAAACAGAGTGGGGGGACACCCCCTGCCCAGCCCTGCAATGCCCCGGGCCCTGGGAATGGGGGGACACACCTGGGACCCCCGAAACGAAGTGGGGGGACACCCCCTGCCCAGTCCAGGAACACCAAAGCACCGGCAGGGACCCCCAGGGACCCCAAATCCCAGGGGGGACTCTCCCGACCCCAAATTACAGGGATGAGGGACACCTCCCCATCCCCAGCCCCTGCAGGGACCACCCCCCAGCCTCAATCCTGGGTGGATCCCCAATTCCCCGCCCCAATCCCGGGTGGGTCCCCCAGCCCCAGCCCCAATCCCGGGTGGATCCCCAATTCCCCGCTCCAATCCCGGGTGGATCCCCAAATCCCAACCCCAGTCCCGGGTGGATCCCCAAATCCCAACCCCAGTCCCGGGTGTGTCCCCCCTCCCCACCCCGGGGTCCCCCGTACCGGGGTGTCGGCGCAGCCGTTGCAGAGCTCGGGGCTCTCGTCCAGCTCGAGGCAGCGCCGGCGGTCGCTGAGCACCGGGCCCTGCGGGGAGGGGGGCGCGGGGCCGGCCCCGGGGGGGCTGCGGGGCACACAGGGGGGTCACGGGAATGGGGGGCGCTGCGGGACGTTTGGGGCTCCCCACGGCATGGATGGTGGGGAGCAAAGAGGGACAGGGATGCCCTGGGGACATGGGGGTGTCCCCACAGGGGACGGGGTCCCCAGGGAGTCCCAGGGGTGTCCCAGGGGGTCCCCGGGGTGTCCCAGGGGTGTCCCCGGGGTGTCCCACCTGGGGGGCCGCCGGAAGTCGCGGATCTCGATGCTCAGGAAGGGCACGAAGGAGCGGGAGCAGAAGGGGCAGGAGGTGTTGAGGTTGGAGTCGTCCGAGGTCCAGCCGGCCATGAGCTCCTCGTCGAACACCAGCCCCGCACAGCCCGGGCAGCGCGAGCAGCTGGACAGCAGTACCTGGGGGCAGCGGTCACTCTGGCCTGGGCTCTGCCCCCAAACCACGGTGTGATCCCAAACCGGGCTCTGCCCCCAAACCACGGTGTGACCCCAAACCTGAGCTCTGCCCCCAAACCTGAGCTCTGACCCCAAACCGGGCTCTGCCCCCAAACCACGGTGTGACCCCAAACTCCTCTGCCCCCAAACCTGGGCTCTGACCCTCTAAACCTGAGCTCTGCCCCCAAACCTGAGCTCGGCCCCCAAACACCCCTGCCCCAGCCTTCCTCACCTCCAGGGCGGGGGGCTCCGTCCCCGCTGTCCCGTCCATGGAGGGCTCCGTGGATTTGGGGGCCCCGGAGCTGCCCCCCGAGGCGTCAGACAGGTCCAGTTCACTGCCCAGCGACACGGAGCTCTGGGGGGGGACACGGGGTCAGGGGGGTGGCTGGGGGGCAGAGGGACACCCGGTGACGCCCGGCGGCACAGCGACACGCGGGGCCCCGGTACCTCCGAGGCCGTGGACTCGGGGCGCTCGCGGGGTCTCAGCAGGCTCTCCGCGGGGCTGCGGCGCGACGAGGGGTCCCCGTCCCGCTGCTCCGACCCCCGGCGCGCCCCGGCCTCCCGGGGGGGCTCAGCGGGGCGCGGGGGGGGCCGCTTGCCGGGCGACAGCAGCTGCTGCAGCTTGGCCGCCAGCCCCCGGCGCGGGGTGAGCCCCCCGGGCCCCCCGCCCGGGCCCTCGTCCCCGCCGCTCTCGTCCGTGCCCACGTCCGAGAGGCTCCCGTCGGCCGAGCGGGGGGCGGCCCGCGGCGGCGGGGGGGTCACCGGGAGCGGCGGCGGCGCCCCCGGGCCCGCCCGCGGGCCGCCCTCGCTCCGGCCGCCGCCGGGGAAACTGAGGCTGCCGCTCTTGACCAGCCGCGGCGCCGGGTCCCGCAGGCTCCGGCCCGCCCAGGTGGTCTGGCGCTGCAGCGGGGGGCGCGGGGCGGGGGCGGCCGGGTCACCTGTGGGGGGACAGCGGTCAGCGGGGACAGCGGACAGTGCGGACAGCAGTCAGCGGGGACAGTGGCCAGTGGGAACAGTGGCCAGTGGGAACAGCGGTCAGTGGGGACAGCGGACAGCGGGGACAGTGGTCAGTGGGGACAGCGGCCCCCGACACCCCAAACGGGCAGGGACAACAGGGGTCAGTGAGAGTGGCCCAGGGACAACAGGGGTCAGTGAGAGTGGCCCAGGGACAACGGGGGTCAGTGACAGCGGCCCCCCCATCACTCCCATCCTGGGGGAATAAGGGGGTGTCAATAGGGGACAGGCCTCCCCTACGGACCCCCATAGCACACCCCCACCCCAGGGAGTCCAGACGGGGACAGGGGAGAGTCACTGGGGTCTCCCCCGGCCCCCCGAGACACTCGGAGGGGCTCCATCACCTGCGGGGGGACAGTGGGGAGCAAGTGGGGTGACAGGAGCCCCCCGCTCCCCCAGCCCCTCACCCGGGGGGTCTCCGGCGGCGCCGCGGCGTTCCCGCTGCCGCAGGGGCTGCCGGAACTGCGCCGCCCCCAGCACCACGTTCCGCAGCTTGGCCCAGCGCAGCCGCCCCCCCTGCGTCCCCGCCGGCCACTTGCTCTCCAGCACCGCCTGCCAGGGGGACGCCGAGGGGTCAGGGGCGGCCTGGGGGACCCCCAGGACCGCCCCCGGCGCACGCCCGCGGCGTCACCTTGTTGTAGTAGCCGTAGGTGACGGTGTTGGGGACGATGCCGGCGCGTTTCATCTCGAGCAGGACGCGCACGGACAGCACGGGCTCCCCGTACTGCCCGCAGAGCTGCATCAGGATGCGGTAACACACCTGGGGGGCACCTGCGCGTCAGGCCACGGCCCCACCCTCACAATCGCGCGGTCAGCCAGGTGGGGAAGAGCCCCGGGATCTCACAGTGCAACCTGCGCCCAATCCCACCTGGCCACCCGGAGCAAGGGCCAGGCCCTCCTGGGACACCTGGCCACTCCAAACCTCCCTGGGCGGCCCCTGCCGAGGCCGGGCCGCCCTTTCCAGGGGGAATTTTCCCGAGGATCCGGAGCAGGACCTGACCCACCTCGTCGGGCAGCACGACCTTGTGCTGCTCCATCTTGCGCAGGACGTCGTAGGCGAGCTGCAGCGCGCGGAGCTTGGCGGGGGCGGCGCGCACGTGCGTGGGCAGGTACAGGAACCAGAGCCCGTAGCAGTGCCCCAGCAGGCACCGTGCCCACAGCTCCGGCACCGCCGAGGACTTCTGGGCCACGCGCTGGGCCACCTTCATCTCCTGGGGACACCGGGGACACCGGGGAGTCAGGGAACGGGAGCTGAGCCCCTCCGCGCCGTGCCCAGGTGGGCGCCTGGGCAGGTGTCACGGCTCACGGGGACACCTATGCAGGGGTTGTGCCATCTGGGCACCCATCCAGGTGTCACGGCTCATGGGGACACCTGCGCAGGGGCTGTGCCATCTGGGCACCCATCCAGGTGTCGCAGCTCACGGGGACACCTGTGCAGGGGTTGTGCCATCTGGGCACCCGTCCAGGTGCCACTGCTCACGGGGACACCTGTGCAGGGGTTGTGCCATCTGGGCACCTGTCCGGGTGTCACGGCTCACGGGGACACCTGTGCAGGGGCTGTGCCATCTGGGCACCCGTCCAGGTGTCACGGCTCACGGGGACACTTAGCCACGTGCTGGCCCACCTGGGCACCTGTCCAGGTGTCACAGTCATGCGTGCCCAGGTGCTTCCCCTCACCTGCTTGGTGCGGCGCGGGGCGGGGCTGCTCGGGGCGCTGCTCCGGGCCTGGCACAGCTGGGCCACCAGCGGGTCCCGGGGGGGCTCCAGCAGCTCCGGGCGCAGCGTGGGGAACCCGTCGTACCTGGGGAGGGGCACAGGTGAGGGGGGTTTGGGGAGGGGGAGACCCAGGGAGGGCCCGGGGGGCTCACCTGTAGCGCGCGGGGGGCTCGGTCCCGTCCGGCCCCGCCGGCTGCTCCGGGGGGGTGATGAACACCGTGTGCTCCCCGCCCCGGGGGTCGTCCAGCTCCATCAGGGGCGCGTCCTCGGGCTTCTCCAGGTCCACCTGCACCTGGGGAGGGGCGGCGGGGTCACCTTGCGGACACAGGCGTGAGGAACCGGAGGCGGGGAGCGAGCGAGGGACGCACGGGGGACACGCGGAGGGGACGCACCTTGTCCACACAGGTGTCAAAGAACTCGAGGCAGGGCTCGCGGTCGCTGGCGAAGGAGCAGTCCTCGATGAACTGCGTGAAGAGCTGCGTGCGCAGCAGCTGCCCGTAGAAACGCTGGTACGCCCGCTCCCGGGAGCGCAGGAACCCTGCCGGGCACGGGGCGGGACGGGGACAGCGTCACTGGGGTGGGGTGGGAGCCACGGGATGGGATGGGATGGGATGGGATGGGATGGGATGGGATGGGATGGGGTCCACGGGATGGGATCCAGGGGATGGGATCCATGGGATGGGATGGGGTCCATGGGATGGGACAGGACAGGATGGGATGGAACAGGACGCACAGGATGGGATGGGATGGCATGGAATGGGACACACAGAATGGGATGGGATGCACAGGACGGGATGGGACGGGGTGGCACAGGATGGCACGGGACACATGAGATGGGATGGGACACACGAGATGGGATGGGGACAGGGACGAGCCGGCACCGACCAGCTGTGCCGTGCCAGGGACACGCCGCGCTCACCCTGCAGGGCGAAGAGGCTGCCGGCGTCGCGGCCGGCCGGGGCGGGCGCGGGCGCGATGGGGCGCAGGAAGGAGCGGTACCCGCGCAGGGCGCAGGCCATGAAGCGCAGGAAGGCCGCCCGCGCCTCCAGCTCCAGCTGCGCCCGCCGCGCGCCCGCCGCCTCCGCGTCGCTCAGCACCAGCTCCGGGGGCTCCTCCTCGCCCGGCGCGCTCAGCACTGCGGGGACACGGGCGGGACGGCGTCGGCCCCAGGGACGCCCGGCAGGACCGGCGCCCCCATGCCACAGCCAGGGAGCCCCGGGGAGGGCTGGCTGGCTGGGGAATGGCGGGGAACCGATGCCCAGGGAAGGAGGGGATGAAGCCACAGCTCTGACCCTGCTCGGGAAATGCTCCCAGGCACGGGGAGGGGGTCAGGGCGTCCTTTGACCCCAGCGGGTCCCCCCCAGTTTGAGCTGTTCCGCGTGACTGCAGAGGTGAGGGATGCGCGGACCCCCCGGGACAGCCTGGACCCCCCCAGCACAGCCCCAGGACCCCCCAACTCACGCTCATCCAGCTGCTGGGACAGGTTGTGCAGCGAGGCCAGCAGCACCTTGCAGGGCCGGCGGGGCAGCGCGCGCGGCGACAGCAGCTTCCGCTCCTCGCTCCTGGGGGCACAGGCGCGAGGGCAGGGCGGGACCCCCCGGGACCCCCCGGCACGGCCCACCCGCCCCCAGCCCCGGGGACACTCACTGGAAAATGGTGTTGGTGTCCAGGTCGACGAAGATGACGTCGCGGGGGGGCTCGTAGAGGTCGAAGTAGCTGGAGTGGATGCCTACAATGAAGGGCACGGGGGCGCACAGCACGTCAGCCAGCGCCAGCGGGCACAGCGGGATGTAGGGGCACTGCCAGCGCAGGGGGAAGATCATCTGGGGACAGGACGAGGGCGGTCAGCGCGGCGGGGCCCCCGCCAGGCACGACGGGGGGCCCAGCGCCGCGGGACGGGGTCTCCGGAGCCGTGGGGCCGGGATCACCGATGCCACGGTCCCGTGGGATCGGGGTCCTCAGCACAGCGGCCCCCAGCACCGCGCAGTGGAGATCTCCAAGGCGGGCGCCCAGCACGAGGGGATCGGCGTGCCCAGCACGGCAGGACCGGGATCCCCAGCGCCGCGGGGCCCCAGCACGGCGGGTCCCAGCCCCGCAGCGTCCCCCGCGGCCACTCACCGCCACCAGGGCTTCGCCCACGCTGGTCAAGACGTCGGGGCGCAGGGAGTGGATGAGCAGCTTCTGCTCGGTGAGCACGGCCACCAGCAGCGCCACCGCGTTGTCGGGGCCCAGGTTCTGCAGCAGCGTCAGGAAACTGGCCCCGCTGCGGGCGGGGACATCACCTGGTCACCCACGGCCTCGCCCCACCTGTGCCCTCCCACCACCAGCACCCACCTGAGCGGCAGCGGGGAGGACACGGGCCGGCACAGCAGCAGGCTGTCATACGGGGACATCTGCAGGGACAGGGACACGTGCTGGGGGGCGCGCCGGGCCGGGCCGGGGGGGGTCACGGCGAGCTGCCCCCAAGGTGACTCACCTGGACCAGGATCCGCGGGCGCTGCGGGGACGGGAAGGGCACGTTGTGCATGAAGTGGGAGATGTGCCTGCGGGCGGAGCGGCCCCGTCAGCGCGGGGCTGGCCGCGGGCCCCCGCCCCCCCCGGCGCCCCCCCTCGTCCGCGCTCACGTCTCCAGGGGCAGCACGTGGGGGCCCGAGATGGAGTAGCGATAGATGAACATGAGGAACTTGCGGAAGACGTCGAAGAAGGGCCAGTGGGACAGGACGCAGATGCTCTTGCGGGTGTGCAGGGAGCGCCCGGGCACCGGCCGCCGGTCCACCACGCTGAGCAGCCCCAGGCGCAGCGCCTGCGCCTCCGACAGCCGCTCCCGCGGGAACGCCTCATGGAACTGGATGGCGGCGCCGTACACCTGCGGGGCACGGCCGTCAGGGCACCCCGGGCACTGCAGTCCCGGTGCCGTGAGGGACGGGGAGCCCTGGCACCGGGATCTCAGTCCCACAGCACTGGGAAACCCTGGCACCAGGATCCTGGTCCCATAGCACTGGGAACTCCTGGCACCAGGATCTCAGTCCCATAGCACTGGGAACCGCTGGCACCAGGATCCTGGTCCCATAGCACTGGGAACTCCTGGCACCAGGATCTCAGTCCCATAGCACTGGGAACTCCTGGCACCAGGATCTCAGTCCCATAGCACTGGGAACCCCTGGCACCAGGATCCTGGTCCCATAGCACTGGGAACTCCTGGCACCACGATCTCAGTCCCATAGCACTGGGAACCCCTGGCACCGGGATCCCGGCCCCACAGCCTGGGAACCCCTGGCACTGTGACCCCGGCCCCACACTGCGGCTGTGGGTGCTGAGACCTCTGGACCCAACCCCTCCCACGGCACTGCGGACCCCCTCCCAGCCGCCCCGAGCCCCCTGGCCTGCCGTGCCTTGTCCCCCGAGGCGCCGGTGAGGACGAAGGTGGAGAAGACGGGCAGGGGGTACTTGGTGCCCAGGGGCCAGCTCTCGATGGTGGCCCCCATGGGCAGGCAGAACACGGGCACCGACTCGGGCAGCGGGAAGGACTCGCTGTCCTGCTCGGGGTAGCGGCTCAGCAGCCCTGCAAGGACACACGGACACCGGACACGTGGACAACGGACACCAGGATCAGCCCCCCGGGTCATCTCCCCCGCCCCAAAGAGGAGGGGGCAGCCAGGTGAGCGCCCACAGCCCCACAAAACCACCCCCCAAAACGTCCCCCCAAAGGAACCCCAATCGCCCCCCATTCCCAGCAAGGGACCCCACTGTCCCCCCTCCCCAGTGAGCGGCTCCAGCCCCAGAGGCCTGGCAGGGTCCCCCCAGGGGTGCTGGGGCAGCTGAAGGCCCCCACCCTGTGCTCCCCAAACCCCCCTGAGGAGACCCAGGGGCTCCTGCACCGCCCCCAAACCAGCCCCTCGCCGGCTGGGCGAGGTTAACGAACACAGAAGACATTTTTAAAAATGATAACGACAATAAACAACTCCGGCTTCCCCCGGGGGGACCCAGAACCCCCAGCCCGAGGTCCCCACCTGCCTCGTAGACCAGCGTGTTGTCCTTGGCCACGGCGATCTTGTAGCACAGGTACAGCGCGGGGCCCCACTGCAAGGAGGGATGGGGGTTTTGGGGGGGGTCAGCAGGGGCAGGGCACCCCCAGGGGGGGCGAGAGGGACCCCCCCCAAACCCACCATGCTGGTGTTGAGGTTCTTGTCCACGCGGCAGAAAGTGTGCGGGGTGCTCTCGCCCTTGCTGGGCATCACCAGGCAGATGTCGGTGACCCCCAGCGTGTGGTGGCCGGGGGGCTCGGCCGCCCTCCGGAAGGTCAGGAAGGTGCGCTGGTGGCCCGGGGAGCCCGAGGCCAGGTTGGCCGAGCGGCTGTAGGGCGTGGTGTCCAGGATCTGGAAGCCCGGCTTGGGGCGGTCCTTGCCCTCATAGTGCACCCTGAGCGGGGACAGCGGAACCCCCGGAGCTGTCACCGTCCCCTCCGGGCTCTTTCCCGGCTTCCCAAACTCTGCCCGCAGCCTGGAGCGCAGCCCACGGGGCAGGCGTGACCCAGAGCAGGGCTCGGGTGCCCGCACTCACCCCAGCTCGATCAGGGGGGGCTTGTCCCGGCCGCGTTTGTAGCACAGGAACATCTGCGGGTTGTTGAGCAGCCCCGCGTTGAGGTCCACGGGGTGGCCCGACGTGCTGGTCTCGATGCAGGTGAAGCCCTGCGGCACCTCCTCGCCCTGCGAGCGGATGATCACGGCCACGTCCGTGATGGGCTCCCCGGGCCGCGCCGGCCGCGGCTGCTGCTCCTCCTCCAGCGCCCGCGACGCCTCCGCCAGCCCGGCCACCACGAAGTAATCCACGAGCTGCGGCGGCTTCTCGTCCGACATGGCTGTCACAGCATCTGCGGGGACACGGGCGATGCCACCAGCCCCGGCCGCGCCGCCGCCGCCGCCGCCCCGGGGAACGGGAAGGGAGGAGGTTTCCGGTCACGCCGCGGGACACGGGGACCCCCCGGTGCTCCCTGCCGCCCCCCCAGCGCGGGCGGGACCCCCGGCAGCGCTCGGAGGAGGGACCCCCGGCCTCTGAGGCTGCCCCGGTTCGGGGGCTGCGCCCCGGCTTCGGGGCCCCGTTCCCTTCCTGCGCCCCCTCCTCGTCCCCAGCGCCGCCGGTCCCCGGCAGCACGCCCCGTGCCCAAATTCCCCGCGGTCCCCAGAGCCCCCCCAGTGTCCCCAGAGCCCCCCAGAGTCCCCAGAGCCCCCCCAGGGTCCCCGCAGCCCGGGTTGCCCACGGGGAGTCAGTCCCTGGAGCCGCCGGAGCCGGAGCACGGCGGGAGCACGAAAGGGGAAGGAAGCGGCGGCGGGCCCCGAGCGCCCACGTCAGCCCGGGCCCGCCGCACCGGGGGCGACGCGGCCGCGACCCCCACGCCGACACCCCGCAGGGCCGCGGGGGGGCACCGGGACGCCGGGAGGGCGCCCCCGGTACGGAGGTCACGGTCCCCGCGCCGAGGGGTCACAACGCCCCGGGAGCGGTGACAGCCCCTCAGACGGGGGGCTCGGACCCGCCGGGGACAGCGACAGCCCCTGGCGGGGAAGTCACCTCCCGCCGAGGGCCTGGGAGGGTCCCCCATGCCCGTGTCCCCCCCGGTGACCCCCCCCCCCCGGAGCGGCCTCTGTCCCCGTGCCCCTCCGAGTGACGCCTCCGGAGAGTTCCCGGTGCCCGTGCCCGCCCCGGTGCCCCGCCCCCGGTGGGGTCCGCATCCCCGTGTCCCCCCCGGTGACCCCACCCCCCACCGGCGCCACAGGCCCCGCAGGCGGCCCGGGCCCAGCCCCCGGCCTCGCGGGCCGCAGAGCCGGCCCCGCCGCCCCCGCCGCCCCGCGGGACTCCCGGGCCGACCCCCCCGGGCCGCCCCCCGGTACCTGCGGGCCGGGCCGGGCCGGGCCGGGCCGGGGCCGCGTCTCTGGGCTCCGCTGGGCCGCGAGCGCGCGCGCCCGGCCCCCGCCCGCGAGCGCGCCCCCTGCCGGCCCGGAGGACTCTCGGTGACCGCCGGGGGGACACGGCCCCCCCAGGACCCCCCAGGACCCGCAAGAGACCCCTCGGACCCTCAAGGAGCCCCCAAGGAACGGGGGGGATCTCATTTCCCCCCACACCCCATTTTCCCCCCCAAAACGAGACCCCTTTGCCCCCCTCCCCATGCAGGGACCCCCTTGTTCCCTCCCCGCTAAGTGACCCCAGCCCCAAGGGCCTGGCAGGGCTGGGGGGGGGGCCTGGAGCAGCTGAACCCCCCTCCTTGTACACCCCCGCAAAATCAACCACGCGCCGGCAGGGGAGGATTTAATTAACATAGAATATATTTTAAAAAATAATAATAATAATAAATCACTCTGGCTCCCTCCGGGGGGGGCCCAGGGCCCCCCACCCGCGGACGGGTCCCCCCCGTGCTCCCCCGGGGGGGCAATTTGAGGGGGGGGGCAAAGTTACAAGTGCTTTCTACACGTCCCCGGCAGCTGGGTAATTTGGGGGGGGGGGGCTGGGGGTACATATTGGGGGGGGGGAGCGGGATTTCTCCTTAAACATGATGATTAGCCGGAAAAATGATAAAGTAAAGGCAGAAGCGGCCCCCCCCGCCCCCCCGGGGGTCTCTACCTACGGGGTTATGTACAGCCACCCCGGGGGGGCCGGGACCCCTCCGCCGGGGTCGGGGGGCTGGGGGTGCCTGGATCGCGCCCCCTCCCCAATTTTCCCAGGGTTTTCCCAGGAGAACAGTGCCTGGTCGGGTCTGGGGGTGGGAATTCGGGGAGGGGGCGCCGGGCGGAACCCCCCAGGCTTGCTCGAGGGGGGTACGGGGCACCGGGATTGTCTCTCCCTGCCCGGTTCTCCCGGCCCCGAGGTGGCCCCGCGATTTTCCGGGGAGAACGGGGCCCGGTGGGGGCTGGGGGGGAACTGCGGGGGCTCGCGGTGCTGGGGACCCCCCCAGCCTCGGATGGAGCAGGAGGAGCCCTTGACAGCTGCGGCTGGAAGCCCACCCCACCCCTCCCAGGATTTTCCTGGGACAACAGCGACTGGCAGGGCAGTCCCGGGGTGGGATCTGGGGGGGGGTCGTGGCGGCGGGGCCCCCCCAGGCTGACTGGAGGCGGTCGGAGCCCTTGACGGCAACACTTTGGAGGGTTCCAGTGCCCAGCCGGAGCCCCCCGCCCACTTTTCCCAGGGTTTTCCCGGGAGAACAGCGACCCCGGGGGCTGGAGGTGAGAGCCGGGGGGTCGCGGCAGCGCTGGGCCCACCCGGGGCCCGCTGGGGACAGTCCCCTCCAGCCGGGTTTGGGGCCCGCGGCCCGTGCCCGCCTTTCCCGGGGGTCTCCCGGGGGTCTCCCGGGGGTCTCCCGGGGTTTCCCGGTCTCAGCGGGAGCACAGTGGGCGGCGGGGCCGGGGGGCGCGGGGCCCGGGCCCCCCCGGGCTCACTGCAGGCGGTCGGAGCGGAAGGAGTCCTCGACGGCGGGGTCGGTGAGCAGCGCGCAGGGGTCGCTCAGCATGCTCAGCCCGTCCAGCGTCAGCGGCTCGATGCGCAGCTCCTCCTCCAGCCCCCCCAGGGAGCCCCCCTCCACCTCGAAGCCCGGGACCCCCGCCAGCGCCGTCGCGATCTCCTTGGACAGCCCGGGGGGCGAGTCGCCTGCGGGGAAGGGCGGGGGTCACGCGGGGGTCAGCACCGAGACCCCGGGCCAAAGAGCCCCCGAGACACCCCGGGGACCCCCAGGACACCTGAGACACCGCACAGAGCCCCCAGCCCACCTGAGACATCCCAGAGACCCCCAGGACACCTGAGACACTCCACAGAGCCCCCAGCACACCTGTGAACCCCCACAGAGCCCCCCACCCACCTGTGCCACCCCAGAGACCCCCAGGACACCCCCGGAGCGCCCACCTGTGAAGATGATGTTGGGGATGGGGCCGTGGCGGCTGCAGTTGCTCAGGTTTGGGCGGTTCAGGCCGGGGGGGTCGTAGCCCCCCTCGCTCGGGGGGTAACTCAGGGCCCCCAACTCCTCGGGGAACCCTCCGCTGTTCCCGGGGGGGCTCTCCCCGATCCCAAACTGCTCCAGCTGCGGGGGGGAGGGGACACACATGAGGAGAGACCCCCCACGGAGACTGCCCTGTCCCCATCCCTCCCCTGGTGACCCACCCAGAGGGTCTCCATCCCCACGTCCCCCATGCAGGGTCCCTGACCCCATGTCCCCCCCCCAAAGGACCCTGCTGAAGGGTCCCCATCCCCATGTCCCCCCAGAGGGGTCCCCATGTCCCCAGAGGGGTCCCTGTGTCCCCATCCCCATGTCCCCAGAGGGGTCCCCGTGTCCCCATCCCCATGTCGTCCCCAGAGGGGTCCCCATGTCCCCCCCAGAGGGGTCCCCGTGTCCCCAGAGGGGTCCCCGTGCCCCCAGAGAGGTCCCCATGTCCCCAAAGGGGTCCCCATGTCCCCCCCAGAGGGGTCCCCATGTCCCCAGGGGGGTCCCCGTGCCCCCAGAGAGGTCCCCATGTCCCCCAGAGGGGTCCCCGTGTCCCCAGGGGGGTCCCCGTGTCCCCAGAGAGGTCCCCATGTCCCCAGGGGGGTCCCCATGTCCCCAGGGGGGTCCCCGTGTCCCCAGGGGGGTCCCCATGTCCCCAGAGGGGTCCCCGTGTCCCCAGGGGGGTCCCCGCGCCCCCACTCACGCTGCCCAGGCCGAAGTCTCCGGGGGGCTGTGCCAGGGGCTGCCCCAGGGCGCCGCCGGGGCCGTAGGGGGGGTTGTAGGGGCGCGGGGGGGGGCGCAGGGGCCCGCGGGGGGGGCTGGGAGGCCAGCAGCACCCCCGGCTGCCCGTAGGGGTACGGCGGCAGCCGCTGCTCCGCTGGCAGCTTGCTGGTGTCCAGGGGGACGCCCTGCGGAGACAGCGGGGACGGGGGGCTCAGCGCCGGCCCCCCCAGCGTGGGGGGCTCCCCCAGCCCCCCCAGCGGGAGCCGTCCCTGAGAGCCCCGAACTCGGCCACGGCTGCGGCCGGACCCGGGGCGGGCCGGGGTCCCCTCGGAGGGGACGGGGGGGCCTGGGAGGGACACGGGGGTCCCCCCCACTGGCCCTGAGCACGGGAGGGGGGGCGAGGGGGGGCCCTGGGGCGTGGGTGAGATGAGGATGGAAACGAGACGAGAAGTGGAGGGGGAAGAAGAGGACAAGGACGAGGAGGTCGAGGACAAGCAGGACAAAGAGGAGGACGAGGAAGAGGAGGATGAAGACGAGGAAGACAACAAGGAGGAGGGGCGGGACAAGGACGAGAAGGACGAGGATAGGGAAGAGCAGAAAGAGAAGGAAGAGAAAGAAGACAACGAGTAGGAACACAAGAAGGACGAGGAGGATGGGGAAGGGGACGAGGAGGAGAAGGAAGGAAGGAGGAGAAGGACAAGGGAGAGGCCGAGGAAGAGGAGGCGGCGGCGCTGGAGCGTGGGGACGATGCGTACCTGGGTGATGGAGGACAATGTGGGTGACATTGTTGGTGAGAACTGTTTGGGGTGCTGCCGTCTGCAGTCGCCGGCCACGGGCAGGGACAGGGGGCTGAGCGGCACCCGCCGGCGCGGCGAGGTGGCCGCGAAGGAGCCCCCCAGCCCCGAGGGCAGGCTGGGGTTGCTGGGGGAGGACTGGAGGGGCTGGCTCCGGGGGGACGTGGGCAGCGAGGGGTTGGAGAGCGAGGAGGACAGGGAGGAAGGCAGGGACTGGTTGGAGAGAGAGGAGGGGATGGAGGAGCTGCTGTGGGAGGACTGGAGCGAGGGGTTGCTGAGGGAGGCCTGGAGCGAGGGGCCGCGCAGGGAGGCCTGCAGGTTGGGGTTGCTCAGGGAGGACTGCAGGGACGGGTTACTCAGGGAGCTCTGCAGAGGTGAGGGGAGTCCTGTGGGGACAAAAACAGAGAGCACCGTTACCCCGGCACAGCCCCAAGCCCCGGGCGGGGCTCCCGGGGGATGGAGGGGGACGGAGCGACCAGAACGATGGAGACGGACACGGCGACGGACACACACCCCGGGCAGGGGGGCGGCGGCGTCAGGGGGCACCGGGGCGGGAGACGGGCCCCTCCCGGACCCCTGGCACCGTCAGAGCCCAGGGAACGAGGGCCAGGCTCCCCTCAGGCCCCCAGGGGACCCGCAACGCCCCTGGACCCCCCAGAGCAGGAGGGCGACAGGGCGGGAGCGGGGCTCCCCCCACACACCCGCAGGACCCCCAGATCCACCGGAGCCCATCCCCACCCCACTCCCGGAGTGCCAGGCCCCATCCCAGGCTGGGACTCCTGGAGCTGCTGCCTGCTGCCGCTGCCACCCCAGGACTCCACCTGGCCGGGGTCTCCGTGTCCCCCCAACACCGGCCAGGGGTCCCCATCCTTGCTGGACGCTGGCCAGAGGCTCCCTGTGTCCCCCCGTGAGCCCCCTGGGGTGGGGAGGGGTCCCGGCTCACCTGGGGGGTCGTAGCCCAGCCCCACGCCGCCGCCGCCGCTGATGCCCAGGTGGGTCATGGTGGTGGCCAGGTTGGAGGTGCTGCTGCCCCCGCTCAGGGGCGGGTACGGGGCCTCCTCGGGGTCCAGGGGGGTGGGCAGGGGGGACGGGAAGTGCAGCGTGGTCAGGTCGGGCAGGGACCCCCCCGTGTTGAGGGCCGAGGGCATGAGGGGCACGTTGGCAGGTTGATCCGGGGATGGGAATACGCTGCGGGAAGGGGGAGAGGGACAGGATGAGGGCGGGAGCGGGGCTGCCTCCCCCAGCAGCCCTCGCCCGGTGTCCCCTGCCCAGCTCCGGCCCCTCCCCAGCTACCCCCTCCCTACCCGCAGCCCCTCCCCGGAGCCCCCTCCCCACGCCAGCACTCACTGGATCCCCGGGACCTCGCAGGAGCGCGGCCGGGCCGAGGAGGACGAGAGCTGCGGGACCAAAGCGCAGGAATGAGGCCGGGCCAGGCCACGGGGCTGGGGGACAGCAAGCGGGGGACACAGGGGGACGTCCCCGCCCACCTTCTTGGTGTCCCAGGGCTTCAGCGAGTGCTTGTTGTCATCGAAGTTCTCTTCGATGGGAGGCACTTGGAAAAGAAACACTGCCGGGGGGACGGGGGGGGTCAGCGGGAGGAGGGGGCACACAGGGGGGACCCCAGAGCCCCCGGCACAGAGCTCCGGGTGCCCAGGGACACAGCTGGCTGCCAGGCTCACCTTTGCTGTCCGAGTCCCCGTCCAGGAAACCTGCGGGGGAGCAGGGGGGCGTCAGGGGAGCGCAAAGGGGAGGGGGCTGCCCTGGGAGCCCCCCGGGGGTGTGGGTTCTGGGGGGAGCTCACCGGCACGGCGGCCGGGGGGCGGCCCGGCCTGCGAGGGGCCCAGGTAGGCGTCCTGGGGCGCGGGGTTCATCACGCTCGTGTGCAGCGCCGAGTCGGAATTCGTCCTGGGGACGGCGAGAGCGGCCTGGACCCCGGCTCAGCCCTGGCTCCCCGCCCCACTGAGAGCCCCGGGGCCCTCCTGCCGTCCCCGTGTCCCCTCCCCACGCGGGACCCTGCGTCCCCAGAGGGGCTCCGCTCCCGTCTCCCCCACCACCACCCCCCGGCGTGGGGGGACAATGGGACCCCGCAGGGGCTGGGGGCACCCGGCTGCTCCCAAGGAGCTGTTCCGAGGTGGAGGAGGGCACGCACGGGCTGGGAAAGGGCCGCCGGGGCGGGTGACAAAGAGGGACATTGTTCAGCTGGCACGAGGGAGGACAGGGACCCCTCCAGCGGGGGGCCCCGGGCGGGAGTCGGGGGCCACGTCCTCCCCAGGGGTCCCAGGGAAAGGCTGGAGCCTGGCTTGGGGACACGGAGAAAACGGAATCAAACAATCCAGCACCTGTTGAGAGCTGAGGGCAGCCGGAATAAATGTCCTTTTTCCATGGGGAAGTTGCTCCAGGGCATGGTCCTGCACAGGGAGAAACCGGGATCAGGGTGGGGGAAGAGGAGCCATGGGAGAGGCAGGACAGCTCCTCAGGGATCCGTGACCCCGTTCCCTGCCATGGGAGGGCTGGGAACGCCAGGGAGGTGGGGTGGGGACAGGGACGTGGCTGGGACAGAGACATTCCAGGGACGGAGCTGGAGCTTGGATTTGACACCTGTCCCTGGGGACTCCCCTCAGCCAGATCCCTCCTCCTGGACGGAATTCCTCCTCGAGCCCCCACGCTGCGGGGCAATCCCGGAACGTGAGAGGCAGGAGCGTCCCCCCAGCCCCTCCCAGTGCTCCCCTCTGCCCCCACCCCAGCTCCCAGGGAAGGCAGGGAATCACCTCCTCCAGCTGGGCTCCGGCGGAGGCGACAGGTACGTGGGTCCGTAGGGAGAGCTGTCGATGTGGGGCCACGTTAAGGGTCACACGGAGGAGAGCCGGGGATCCCAGGGCCAGGGCGGGGGCGCCAGGACGGCGCTGGGGACGCGGGATAAAAAGGATATCTGCCGGACGTAGCGGCGCAGGGGGGACATCATCCGGCGTGGGTCCCGCTGGACGCGCTCCACCAGCCCGTGGTGCCGCGTGCTCCGCGTGGAATCCAGCGGCGACGGGCCCTGCGGGCACGGGGGGACGGTGAGACCCCCGGGAGAGGGGCTGGGGACAGCAGGGGGTTGCAGAGAGGGCCTGGGGACAGGGAAGGGATTCCCCCCAGGAAAGGAGATTCCCCCCGGGAAGGGGGGCTCCCACAGCTCCCCCTCTCGAGCCCCAGAAGCGAGAGCAGGCAAAGGGACGCGGGGCCATGCCCTTGTCCCCAGGCCAGGCGCGGCCAGGCCCCCGGGAGTCACCTGGAACTCGGGCACGCCGGTGCCGATCTGGTTGACGTTGGGCAGGGAGCCGCTGTAGAAGGGCCCCCGGCTGTGGGCCAGCCGCAGCTTCTGCGCCTGCAGCTGGGGGGACACGGGGGGGACACGTCACGGGGGCCTTGGGGTGCCCAGGCCCTTCAAAGTGCCCCTCACAGCCCCTTCGTGGGACACACAGGCTCCCCTTCCCGCGCAGCGTCATTCCGGGGGGACACACCGGTTCCGGCCCCTTCCCGCATCCAGAGCGGGATGGATGAGGGTCGGGATCCCCGAGGGGGGATCCCTGTCCCACATTCCGGGGGCAGGGGCTGAGCCCGGCAGCCCCCGTGTTCCCCCTGTCCCGGCCAGGCTCCGGGGCCAGCCCATCCCCACGGATCCGCAGGGATTTTCCAGCAGGGATTTCATCCACGCCAAGGCCGGCCCGGAGATTCCAGCGCGGAGCGGGACTCAAGGCCGGGGGAAGGAGGCACAGCAAAGCCCAGCGGGAGATAACGGGATCCCAGGAAAACACCGGGATCCCGGGAAAACATCGGGATCCTGGGGAAACACCGGGATTCCGGGAAAACACTGGGATCCCAGGAGAACACCGGGATCCCAGGGAAACACCAGGAGAAACTGAGAAACGGGAAACACCAAATTCCTGAGCGTAAAAGTGTAGAAATCCAGATCCAGAGGGAAAAAGAAGAAAAACAACCCAAAAAACCAGGAGATTTAGGCAGCAGCTGGCGGGATTAGCGCCCAGAGCCGCGCTGGGGCTTAAGGTCTTGGGATGGAGCCCCAAGCCAGGATCCCTGCGGGAGCCCGGGACCAACTCAGAAACAGCCAGGAAAAACTCCAGGAGCCACGGAGCAAAGGCAGGGGGGCTGCAGACCCCAGCCACGGGGAACAGACCCCGCAGGAACCAGCCCAGGCGGGGATTAGGGCAGGAATTCCCAGAGGAACCATCCCGGAGAGGGACCAGGCAATGAATTCCCGGAGCAGTGATTCCAGGAGCGATCCCGCTGCCCCTGCTGCACATTAACCAGCTGTTTGCTCTGCAAACACTGCCCAGGCTCCGGCCCGTTCCCAAAATCCCCGGGGATGGAAGCCCGGCGGGGGATCCGGCCCATTCCCAAACTCCCCGAGGATGCTCCACCCCGCTCCTAAACCGCCCAGGAGCGGACAGAAAGCTCCAGCCCATCCGCAAACCCTCCAAGGATGTCCCTGCCACCGCGCCAGTGACACCCCAGACCCCGGGTCCCCGCAGGGCCAGCAGCCGCAGGGCTCTCCCACCCCAAAATTCCCGGTTTTTAAAGCTCGGCTGGGTCTCCCCGGATCCTCCCAGGGGCAGAGCTGCCCCCATCCCCTGGAAGAGCCTTTCCATGTCTCCCGGAATTCCACACTCCACACCCTCACTCCTCCATCCTGCGGTTTTGCCGGGCAGGGCCGAACTCCAGCAAACCCCGGGATCACGGACACGAAATTCCCACAGGAGGCGATTCCTGCCCGACGCTTTCCCTCGCCCTTCCCGAGACCCCGCGATGGCTCCGAGCGGCCCTCGGGGCCGGCGCTCGCCCTTCCCGGGGCTGCCGGGCGGGGATTATCCCAGATCCCACCCCAGGGGCAGCTCCGGGATCCTCCGAGCTCAGCCCGAGCATCCCCCAGGACGGAGCGCCCGCCGGCCGCCGCCGAGTCCGGGAAGGATCCCGGGGGACCCCGGGGCCGGGGACAGCGCCCGGAGCTCGGCGGAGGGGACAAGAAGTAGGATCCGAGGGGATCCGGGATCCTTTTCCCACCCCAACTGCGGGAGCTGCGCTTGGAAGCGGCGCCGGCAGGCGGGACACGCCGGGATCCACCGGGAGCCCCCCCGGACTCGGCGAACCCCCTCCCCAAAACCCTCACAGCCCCCTCCAGCACCCCCCCAAACCCTTCAGAAGCCCCCTGGACCCTTCCGCCCCCAACCCAAACTCTCCAGAGCGTCCCTGGACCCCTCAAACTCCCCCCCGACATCTTCGCAGCCCCCCCAGTCCCCTCTAACCCCCTCCCCAAATTCCTCACAGCCCCCCCCATGCCCTCACGGCCCCTCCAGCCGCCCCACGCCCTGGCCCCCCCGTCCCCTCAGGACCCCCAAACCGCGGCCCCCGGCAGCTCCTCCGGACCCCCGTGGGCCCATCACGGTTCCCCCGGCTCCCCCCGCGCCCAGCCCCGGGCCCCGCCAGCCGCTCACGGCTCCTCCGCCCCGGCCCCCCGCGCCCCGCGGCGCATCCGGCGCGGCGGCCCGTCCTCACCCGTGTGGAGCAGATCTCCATCATGACCTCCTCGAAGGCCGCGGTCTCCTCCGCCTGCCGCTGCTTCTGCAGCGCGATCTTCTCGCTGAACTTGCGCGGGTTGGACGCACCGGCGCCAGCCGAGGGTCCCGCGCCGGGCCCGGGCCCGGCCCCCGCGCCCGCCGCCGCCATCTTCCCCGCTCCGCCGCTCCGCCGCCGCCGCCGCGCGGGGCACGCCGGGATCTGTAGTTCAGCAGGCAGGGTCAACACCGGGGTGTGCGAGGCGCCGGGACTGCAACTCCCAGGGGTCTGAGCGGGCGCTGCGCAGGGAGGGCTGGGAAATGGAGGCGCCGGGCTCCGAGATATTATGCGATGAGGGAGGCGGGGACTACAAGTTCCGGAGAGCGCCGCGCGGCGGGAGAGCGCGGGGCGTGGCCCGCGGCCGTGAGGGGAACAGCGATGGCGCGGCCCTGAGATGGGGCGGCTTTGAGGGTACAGCGGGGTCACAGCCGCCCCACGCCGGGAAGCAGAGTACACACCCCCCACACCCAAATTAGGGGCAACCAGACTCCCCCAGCCCACATACCCGGGGGGCTGGGGAGGGGAGACGCTATGGCACACACCGCAAATTGCATCCCACCCTCCCCAGGCAGAGGCGGCACTGTTGGGTTCAGTCCTTTATTTGCTTCATCCGACGCCCCCAAACCCGGGGGAGTCCGTAAGGGCACTTGTGGTCATGGGGGGGGGACACTCGCCCCCTCCCGGGGTCCTGAGTGGGGGGTCACAGCACCAATGCCTTGTGCAGATGGGGAAACTGAGGCACAGCACTGAGAAAGGCACTTTGGCACTTGGGAAAAGGGCTGCGGGGCGGGACGGGAATTCCACGAGCGTGTCCGGGAGCGGGAATGGGGGACCCCAGGCCAGGCGCGGTCTCCCCTTGAGGGAGAGGACAGTTCAGGCAGGGAAACTGAGGCACAGAGGTGGGAGAGGCACTTTGGCACTTCAGAAAAGGGGGTACAGGGGAGTACACGGGAATTCCACGGGATTCTCCGAGGGCAGGGGCGCGCACCCCGGGCCGCGGGATCTCCTCATCCCTTGACGAAGAGGATGGCGCTGACCAGCGCGAAGCCGGCGAGGATCAGGATCACCTTGGGGATGCGGTTTCGGGGCACCCCCAGCTCCTGGGGCAGGATCTCCAGGAAGGTGACGAAGAGGAAGGTGCCGGCCGCCAGCCCCTCCAGCACGGCCCGGCACAGGCGCTGCCGCGGCCCCGCGCCCGCCGCCAGCGCCGTGCCCACCCCGACGCCCAGCGGGGACATGAGGGCCAGGAGCACGAGGCACGAGGCCACGGCGGGCGGGCGCAGGCGGCTCCGCAGCAGCTCCAGCGAGAGGCCGAAGGCCACGGCGCCCTTGTGCAGCAGCAGGGCCAGCAGCACGCGCAGCGCGGCCGCCTCGCCCTCGCGCAGCCCCAGCGCCAGCCCCTCCAGCACGGCGTGCAGCGCCAGCGCCAGCGCCAGCGCCCCGGCACGCAGCGCCCCGGGCCCACCGGGCACCGGGGAGCCCCCCGGGGCGCCGGGAGCCGCGGCCTGGATGGAACCGTTGGGCAGCAGCAGCGCCCGCGACTCCTCGGGAGGCTCGGCCAGCTCCCGCTGCGCCAGCGTGGCCTGCTCCAGCACCAGCACCAGGAAGAAGCCCATGGCCAGGATGAACTCCGGCAGAGGGAACTGCAGCTGCGGGAAGGGGGACGAGGTCAGTGGGGAAGGGGAAGCTGCGGCCGGGGGAAGGATCTTTCCATGAGTCATGTGGGACACAAGGGGCTCCGGGCGGCTGCGGGGATGTTGTCACCGTTCCGGCTGCTCCACCGGCACCGGTCTGGCCCTGCTGTCCCTGTCTCCGCTGTCCCTTCCCTGTTGTCCCAGCCCCTCTGTCCTTCCCCACCCTCAATGTCCTCACCCCAGCACCCCATTCCTGGCGTCCCCTCGGCACTGTCCGTCCTCTGTCCTTGTCCCATTCTCGCTGTCCCTGTCCCAGCCAGCCCGAGCTGCTGACCCCGGTCCGGGGACAGGGACAGCCGTGGGGACAGGGACAATGGGACAGTGGGACAGGGCCGACCTCCTGGGGCTCTCACCGTGATGCGCAGCCCTTCCAGCGCCGCGGCGATGCTGTCCAGGTAGTCAGGCAGGAGGTCGAGCAGGAAGGTGCCCATGAAAACACCGCCGGAGAAGCAGCTCACGAGGCTGAGCATGGGGCTGCGGGGGTCTGGGGGGAAAATTGGGGGGGCTGAGACCCCAACGAGACCCCAACCCCTCCACCCTGCACCCTGACAGACCAGAGCCCCTGGGGACAGCCCTGAGGCAGGGACAACCCTGGTCCCAGACCCTCGGGACACCCCCAGACTCCATGAGCCCCCGGAATCCCCCAGACACCCACGATCTCCCCACTGTCTAAGACTTCCCAGACTCCCCCAAGTTCACGATCCCCTCTCAGGGATTCCCCACACCCCCCAAACCCCTCAGACCCCCCCAAAGCCCTCTGAACCCCTGAGTCCCCCACTCCCCGGGATCCCCCGAGTCCCCCCAGGCCCCCTGATCCCGGTACCGGGGGGCTGTCGGAAGCACCAGAGTGGAGCCAGGCCGCAGGCGAGGGGCAGCAGCAGCAGCAGCACCAGCGACCCCAGCTTCACCCCGAGCCCGGGCGGGGGCTGCGAGGCGGCCCCGGGGCTCCAGGCCAGCGCGGCCGTGTCCATCCCGCTCCCGGAGCTCAGCGCCCGCCGCCGTGCTCAGCGCTCGGAGCCGTGCTGCGCATCCCCGGGAAGCGGCGCTGGAACGGGACGGGCCGGTCAGAGCCTCCCCCCGGGCCCGGTGACTCACCCCGCGCCGACCCCCCCGCCAGGGGCCCCGGGACAGGGACAGGGCGGCGGGGAGGGACCGGGGCAGGGAACAACGACCGGGACCGGGATCGGGACCCGGGTTTCCTGCGCCGGGACCGGAATCAAGGACCGCGATCGGGAACTGTTTATCCCGGGACCGGGATGGGGATCTGGGGACCACGGATCGCGTTAGAGATCAAGGACCGCGACCGGGGACCAAGGACCGGGTGTGGGACCACGATTGCGAACCGGGACGGGGTTCGAGACCCGGGGATCGGGAAATAGGGAGCGGGATGGGGAGTCAGGGATGGGCTTTTCCGGGACTGGGATGGGAACCGGGATCGCGGACAGGGACGGAGGCCCGGGCCGAGGACGGGCCCCCCCGGTGCCCCCCGGTGCTCCCGCCGCCCCGCACTCACCGCCCGCCGCATCCCGACCGCGTCCCGGGAACTCCGGGGGGCGGGCCCGGCGCCGCCAGCCCAGCCAATAGTGACGTGGAGTCCCCTGCGGCGTCACTGATTGACGCGCACCGCAGCCAATGGAGAGCGGGCGGCGGCCGCGCGGTCCCGCGGCCCCGGGAGCGCGCACGTGTCGGCTCGGCCGGGCGGGGCGGGGGAACCCTCCGCGTCCCCGCCGTGTCGCTCCCCGGACCCCGTTACCGGCAGAGTCCCCCCGTTCCTGCAGCCCCGGACCCCGTTACCGGGGGCGTCCCCCCGTTCCTCCACTCCCAAACTCCGTCACCGGGGCGTGGGGAGGGCACCGGCTCCGGTCCAGAGTCACCCGCGGCCGCAGCGGAGCTGCCCCGCACCCGGCCGCGTTCCCCGTTCCCCCGCGAGACCCTCCGGGACGCGGTACCGGGGCAGCCGCACCCCCCGCTGCCCCCGGTGCCCCGGTAGGGCGGCCGGAGCCCCGGGCCCCGCAGGGGGAGGGATGATCCCGGCCCTTCCCGGCACGGGGCGGGACTTGGCCGGATTCCCCGGGATCCCGGAGATCCTGGTGCCCAGCGCCCGCGCCGGGCGGAGGCGGCGGCAGCCCCGGGGACGGCAGTGGAGACCGGGGCACCCCGAGGAGGGGGCGCGGGGGGTCCCCAGGGAGCCCCTATGGAGGCGCCGGAGCTCCCGGAGCCGGGCGGGCTCTTCCCGGATCCCGCCTCGCTCCCGGTGCCGGTGCTGGCCTTCCAGACCTTGACGCTCCCGGAGGACGATGTGAGTGGGGGCGGGAGGGGCGCGCGCGGGCAGGACCCCCGCGGGGACGGCGGGATGTCCCGGGGGTCCCCGCCACGTGTCCCCCGCCCCGCTATCCCCGCAGGGCAGCGGAGCCGAGGAGCTGCTGGGGCTGACGGTGAACCCCGACATCGCCTGCGGCCTCGGCACCGGCCCGGAGCCCCCCCGGCCCGACGGACCGCCCCCGGTGCTGCTGGAGGTGGTCTGTGACCTCAGCACTCCCCTGTACCCCGAGCTGCTCCCCGGCATCGAGCTCTCCCCGAGCCCCGAGCCCCCGCCCACGGTGAGTCCCTGCACCCCCAGTCCATCCCCGGACCCAACAGTCCATCCCTGGACCCCCAGTTCATTCCTGCACCCCCCAGTCCATCCCCGGACCCCCCAGTTCACCCCCGGACCCCCCAGTTCACCCCCAGACCCCCCAGTCCATCCCCGGACCCCCCAGTTCATTCCTGCACCCCCCAGTCCATCCCCGGACCCCCCAGTTCACCCCCGGACCCCCCAGTTCACCCCCAGACCCCCCAGTCCATCCCCGGACCCCCCAGTTCATTCCTGCACTCCCCAGTCCATCCCCGGACCCCCCAGTTCACCCCCGGACCCCCCAGTTCACCCCCAGACCCCCCAGTCCATCCCCGGACCCCCCAGTTCATTCCTGCACCCCCCAGTCCATCCCCGGACCCCCCAGCCCACCCCCGGACCCCCCAGTTCACCCCCCAGCCCATCCCTGTGCCGCAGCTCCAGCTCACGGAGGAGGAGAAGCGGCTGCTGGCGCAGGAGGGGGTGACCCTGCCCGGGGACCGGCCCCTCACCCAGGTGCGTGCGGGGACACGGGGGGTCGGGGGGCCCGGGGGGGGACAGGGGTGACCTCTGCGTGCCCCAGGCCCAGGAGCGGCTCCTGAAGAAGGTGCGGAGGAAGATCCGGAACAAGCAGTCGGCACAGGACAGCCGGCGGAGGAAGAAGGAATACCTGGACGGGCTGGAGAGCAGGTGGGGCCGGCGCTCCCGTTCCCCCGCCGTGCCCAGGTGTGCGCGTCCTCCCCGCCACCGTCCCTGTCGCCGTCCCTGTCCCCGCAGGGCGGCCGCGTGCTCGGCACTGAACCAGGAGCTGCGGAAAAAGGTCCAGGAGCTGGAGAAGAGCAACGGGTGAGCGCGGGGGGCTCCGGGATGGGGCCCCGGGGACGCCAGGAGGGGCACGGAGCTGACCCCCGTTCCCGCAGGTCCCTCCTGCGGCAGCTCCAGGCGCTCATCAAGGAAACGTCCACCAAGCCCGCCCAGACCGGCACCTGTGTCCTGGTACGGCCCCGCCGGGACCCCCCGGGCCCCCCCGGGCCCTCCCCGGGCTCACGGCTGCCGGCCCTCCCGCAGATCCTGTTCCTGTCGCTGGGGCTGATCCTGCTCCCCAGCTCCAGCCCGTTCCGCCGGGGCGGCGGCCGGGACGGCCTCGGGCCCACCGGAGGTAACGGGAGCGCCGGGACGGGGCGGGGACGGCGCCCCCCGGCCCCAGCGCTGCCCACCGTGTTCCCTGCGCCCGCAGTGATCTCCAGGAACATCCTGACGGCCGGAGAAGCCCCGCGGCCGGCCTGGATGCCGGGGACAGAGCCGGGAGCGCAGGACGGAGCCGGGGCGGGGTCCGGGATTCCCGCCCCCCACCGGGACCCAGGGAGCAATTCCTCCCGGCCGGACACGGGGACAGGGACACGGGGACACGGGGATGAGATGTGACCGGGAGAGCCCAGCACGGGGGAACACTCCAGAATAAAACCGCACTCTGATCGCACCCCGTGGAATGTCGGGGGGTCGGGAATGGGGGGACTCCCCCCAAGGACAAACATTCCAGTGCTGCTCCAGCGATATCAGCCAGGATTTATTCCACGTCCTGCTCCTGGGGTGGGTTCCTGGGGACCCTCGGCATGCTCCCAGCGCTGGAGGAAACAGGGATTCCCCAGGAAACAAACACAGCACCACTCCAGGAACGATGACCAGGATTTATTCCACATCCCTCTCCTGGAGCGGGACCCTGGGGATGCCCAGGATGATCCCAGAGCAGATCCCAGTGCTGGGGGGCCGGGGATCCCCCCAAGGGACGAACACAGCGTCACTCCGGGAGCAGCGATCAGGATTTTGTCCCCATCCCGCTCCGGGCGGGGAATCCCTGGATGCTCTCAAATCCCGGCAGGATTCCAGGTCCGGGCAGCAAGGCAGAGGCTGCTCCTCCTCCCGCCGCTCCGGGCCAGCGGAATTCCCGGCTCCCAGCCCCGGGGAGCCTCCGGCTAGATGGACTCGATCTGCTTGCGGACCTTCTCCAGCGCCCGCCGGTCCAGCACGCGCTGCCGCAGCACCACCAGCGCCGCCGCCGCCGCCGCCACGCCCAGGGCCGAGCCCACGAAGCGCCAGAAGCGCCGCGCCTCCAGAGCGGCCGAGCGGCAGCTGCGGGCACAGCACAGCCCCGGGAGTGCTCCGGTCCGGGGAATGGCCGGCCCCGGTCCCCGGGGAATGACCGGCCCCGGTCCCTGGGAATGGCCGGCCCCGGTCCCTGGGAATGGCCGGCCCCGGTCCCCGGGGAATGGCCGGCCCCGGTCCCTGGGAGTGACCGGCCCCGGTCCCCGGGGAATGACCGGCCCCGGTCCCCGGGGAATGACCGGCCCCGGTCCCTGGGAGTGACCGGCCCCGGTCCCTGGGAATGGCCGGCCCCGGTCCCCGGGGAATGACCGGCCCCGGTCCCTGGGAATGACCGGCCCCGGTCCCCGGGGAATGACCAGACCCGATCCCCGGGGAGTGACCGGCCCCGGTCCCCGGGAATGACCGGCCCCGATCCCTGGGAATGACTGGTCCCGATCCCACAGGGATGACAGCCCCGATCCCAGGGAATTCCGCGCCCCAATCCCAGAGGAATTCCCAGCCCCGATCCCACAGGAATTCCCGGCCCCGATCCCAGGGAATTCCCGGTCCCACCTCTTGTACTCATCCCGGTGGGACGAGGCGCAGTTGATCCTCTCGATGAAGCCGGTGGGGCCGCAGGCCGGGATGGTTTTCTGCCCGCGGGAGGACGGAGGGGCCGGTCAGGGCGGGACCCGCGGGGTGAGGGGGTTTGGGGTCCCCCCGCCGCCCCGGGCCCCGCACCCCCGGGCCCCGCACCCCCGGGCCCCGCTCTCACCATCTCGAAGCCGGAGCACCGCGTGCACTCCTGGGCCACCACGAACTGCTCCACCCGCCAGCACGGCGTGGCCACCGCGGGGCTCGCTGCGGGGAGATGGCGTTAGGGGGCGGCGGACAGAGCCCCGGACCGGGGCCGAGACCCCCGGGACCGGAGCCTCCCAGCCCGGGATCGCTCCCGGTTCGAGCCCGCCGGGACCAGACCAAGTCCCAAACGCCGGGCCGGCCCTGCTCACCGGGCCGCTCCTCGTTCGCCGCCGCCGCCGCCGCCGCCGCCGGGCTGTGGGCACAGAGGAGCCAACGTGAGGGCCCCGCACCGGGCCCGCCCCTCCCAGGCCCGGTCCCCCCGGTCCCCGCTCACCGCAGCGCGCTCAGCACCGCCAGCAGCACCGCGAGGCCGCCGGGCCCCATCGGGGCGCCGGGATCCGCCGGGACCCCTCAGGAAGCCCCGCGATCCTCCGGGAAACACCGGGAACTACCGGGAACTACCGGGCCCGGCCCCGCGGCGACGGCAGCGCCGCCATGTTGGAACTGCCGGGGGTGCCGGGAGGGAGAGGCGGGGCCTGGCTGCGGAGCCAATGGGAGAGAGGGGCGGGGCTGGCGGGGAGCATAAGGGCGTGGCCATAAGAGTAACGGGCGTGGCTTCGTTTAACTAGAGGCGTGGATTATGTTTAGTTAGGGGCGTGGTTTTGTGTTTAATTAGAGGCGTGGCTAAGCTGCAGAGTTGGGGCGTGGCCCCGAGAGTGGGCGTGGCGTCGGTCCCTGTTTGGCGCTGTAGGCGTGGCTTGGGCGCGGCCTCGCCGCCGCTCGTCCCGGTCCCAGTCCCGGTCCCGGTCCCGGTCCCGATCCCGATCGCGATCCCGGTCCCGATCCGGATCCCGATCCCGATCCCGATCCCGATCCCGGTCCCGGTCTCGACGCCGACCCCGATCCCAGTCGCGATCCCGATCCCGTTCCGTCCCCTCCAAACCCCCTCAAAGAGACTGCGGAGCCGGGACAAGGCACAGCGGGGCTTTATGGCACAAGAAGAGGAGGGGGGCAGCCCCAAATCCCCCCCAAATCCCCGCCCGGATCCCGCCGGAGAGGCGCCTGCGCTGCGCCGGGGGTCTCGGGGGGTCCCGCGCCCCTATCCCAGCGAGCATCTCCCGCCGGCCTTTCGGGGGGGCCCGGGCTCCAGCAGGGCCCTGCTGCTGCCGCCGGGGGGCTGCGAAGAGAGAGGGGGTCAGGGGGGCGCAGGGGGTCCCTCGCCTGCCCCCCCCCGACCCCCAAATCCTGGCCCCACTCACGGCTTTGCGGAAGGATTTGTGCAGGATGTCCCGCGCCAGCGTGCGGAAAGCCTGGGGGGGACAGGGGCTGCTCAGGGGGGGCAGGGCCCGGGGACCCCCCCGAGGAGGGAGGGAGGGACCCCCCTGTCCCCCCCGGCCCCGGGACCCCCCTCACCTCCTCCACGTTCTCGCTGGACTTGGCGCTGGTCTCGAAGAAGCGAATCCCGTGTTCCTTGGCCAGCTGAGGGACCGCGATCCCCCTGTGATCCCCACGGAGCCCCCCAGGCCCCTGTGACCCCCCCAAACCCTCCTGTGACCCCCCAGTCCCACAGGCAGCCCCGGTCCCGCGGAGCCCCCACAGTCCCAGCCCCACGGACTCCCCCAGAGCCCCCCAGAGCCCCCCAGGACCCCCCAACCCCAGAGCCACCCCCGAACTCCTCCAGACCCCCCCGACCCCACAGAGCCCCCCCAGCCCCACGGAGCCCCCCAGGCCCCCTCAGCACCCCGGTTCCCTCCCGGCCCCACGGAGCCCCCCAGGCACCCCCCGAGCCCCCCACCCACCTTCTCGGCCGCGTCCCGCGGCACTTTCCGCCTCCCCTCCATGTCGCACTTGTTGCCCAGGAGGAGCCGCTCGACCCCGGCCGAGGCGTTCTGGGGAGGGGGAGAAACACGGGCGGGACCCTCGAGACCCGGCCCCGACCCCGCCGCGCCCCCCAGACCCCCCCACGCACCTCCTTGATGCTTTTCATCCAGTTCTGGATGTTCTCGAAGGATTTCTCGTCCGTGATGTCGTACACCAGGACGATGCCCTGGGGGGATCGGGGGTCAGGGGGGGCCGGGACCCCCTGCCCGCCGTTTTGGGGTGGGGTCCTCGCCCCCAGGGCCGTCCCCCCGGGCTGCAGCCCCCTCCCCATACCACGGCTCCGCGGTAATAGGCCGTGGTGATGGTTTTGAAGCGCTCCTGTCCCGCCGTGTCCCTGCGGAAACGGGGCGGTTTGGGGGATTTTGGGGGGAATTGGGGGGAATTTGGGGGTCTCCCACCCTCCCACCAACTCACCAGACCTGCAGCTTGATCTTCTTGCCATCGATATCCACAGTGCGGATCTTGAAGTCGATCCCTGGGGACAAGGGAGGGGGCACTGGGAGCGGGGAGCAGGAGCGGTCCCCTCCCAGTGCTCCCAGTGCTCCCAGTGCCGACGTCCCGGCGCCCAGTGACCATCTGGCTCCCCGGGAAAGGGGGGGCAAAATCCGGGACGGGGCTTCTGGGAGGGGAATCCCGAAGAATTCCGGGGTGGGGGTTCCCGGGAAGAACCGAGGTCCCGGTGCGGTCCCGGTGGGTCCCGGGGTGGGGGTCCCGGTGGGTCCCGGGGTGGGGGGATCTGGGAGGGGTCCCGGGGGATTTCGGAGAGGGGGAGTCCCGGTGAATCCCGGCTGGGGGATCCCGGAGGGGTCCCAGGATGGGGATCCCGGAGGGGGGTCCCGGACAATCCCGGCGGGTCCCGTTGGAAGGTCCCGGTGAATCCCGGAGGTTCCAGGTTGCGGAGGGTCCCATGGGGGGTCCCGGGGGGTCTCGGGGGATCCCAGGTTGAGGGGGTCCCATTGGGGGATCCCGGCGGGTCCCGGGCTGGGGGTCCCCGGTGATTCCCGGTGGGTCCCAGCGGGGGCGGTCCGGGGGGGGGTCCCGGGGGTGTCCCGGGGGGGATCCCGCGGTCCCACCCACCGATGGTGGAGATGTAGGTGCTGCTGAAGTTGTCCTCGGCGAAGCGGATGACGAGGCAGGTCTTGCCCACGCCGCTGTCCCCGATCAGCAGCAGCTTGAAGAGGTGGTCGTAGGCCTTGGCCATGGCCCCCGCCACCGCCCGCCGCCACCGGGACCGGCCCGGCCCCCCCTGGGCGGGGCCTGGCAGATGCCCCGCCCGCCCATCGTGACGACACGCCCCGATGACGTCACCGCCGAAGAGCCTGACGTCACGGGTCCGGTGTGACACTCCCAAAATGGCGCCACCTCCCCGAGATGGCCGCGGTTCAAATTACCCTCCCAAAATGGAGGAAGGGTAACGGCCCCAGGATGGCGGCAACACAAGGACCTTATCAAAATGGCGGAAGCACAAAAGACCGAGAATGAGGCACCCCCCCAAATTCCGACAGCTGAAACGACCGCCCCAAATGGCGGCAGCGAGAGCGGCCTTCCCCGAGGTGACGGAAACTTCAACGACCGTCCCAAAAGACGGTTCAGTGAGCGACCTTCCCAACATGGCGCCAGCAGCCCCGCAGTCCAAGGATGGCCCCGCCCCACTTCCGCCCCTGGGGCCGCCCCACAGCGGAAATGGCGCTGCGGGGCCGAGCCCGTCCCTTTCCGGCCCCTCACGCCGCCGCCGCCATGCCTGTGAGTGCGGCCCGAGCCCGCCCGGCCGCCACCGCCCCCGCGGGACCCGCGGGAGCGCGCCCGCCGGGGCCGGCGAGGGGCGGGAGGCCGCGGGGAAGGCGCAGGAGGGGCGGCGGGGCCGGGGGCGCGCGGGGCGCGGGGGGCGAGCGGCGCCAAGGGGGGCGCCCCAAGATGGCGGCGGAGGCGTGAGGGGACTGGGGGGGGGGGGGAGCGGGAGCGATGGCGGCGTGTCCGGGACTGACCCATCGCCGTGTCCCCGCCGTGTCCCCGCAGCTCGCCAAGGACCTCTTGCACCCGTCTCCCGAGGAGGAGAAGCGCAAGCACAAGAAGAAGCGGCTGGTGCAGAGCCCCAACTCCTACTTCATGGACGTCAAGTGCCCCGGTGGGCGCCCAGGCTCCCTCCCCGCTGCCCTTCCCCGTGTCCCGGGGTCCCTTTCCGTGTCCCTTCGCGTGCCTCCCTCGTTGTCCCGGGGACGCGCCGGTGACCCGCTGTCCCCGCGCTGTCCCCGCAGGCTGTTACAAGATCACCACGGTGTTCAGCCATGCCCAGACCGTGGTGCTGTGCGTGGGCTGCTCCACCGTGCTGTGCCAGCCCACGGGGGGCAAGGCCCGGCTCACCGAGGGTGGGTCACCCGCGGCATGGAGGGCTCGGGGGGGAACTCTGGGCCCCCGGGGATGGGGGGACAGGGCGTGGGGAGGTCGTGGAGCCCACTGGAGGGAGGTGGAACCCTGGGAAGGGCTGGCTCCTGCGTGGAACTCCAGGGGTTTGGGGGGTCCCAGGGGGGGTTCTGGGGTGTAATGGGGGGTTCTGGGGTCCCAGGGGGGTTTGTGGGGTGTTTGGTGGAGTCCCAGGGAGGGTTGTGGGATCCCAGGGGTGGTTGTGGGGTGTAATGGGGGGTTGTGGGGTCCCAGGGGGGGTTCTGGGTTCCCAGGGGGGTTCTGGATTCCTTGGGGGGTTGTGGGGTCCCAGGGGGTTTGTGGGGTGCAGTGGCTTGTTTGGTGGGGTCCCGGGGGGATTCTGGGGTCCCAGGGGGGTGTTTGGTGGGGTCCTGGGGGGGGTTCTGGTGTTCCAGGGGGGTTCTGGGGTCGCAGGGGGGATTCTGGGCTCCCATGGGGTTTGTGGAATGTTTGGTGGGGTCCCAGGGGATTTGTGGGGTCCCAGGGGGGTTGTGGAATCAGGGAGGGGGCTGGGTTCCCCTTCAGGAGAGTTTTGGAATTCTGCTGGGGGGGATTGGAATCCCAGGGAGGGCTTTGGGATTGTGTCTGTTTGGGGACCTCTCAGCAGCACAATCCCCCGAAACTGGGGTTGGAAGAGCGGGAATTCCCATTCCCAGGTTTTCCTTTCCCCCCCCAGGCTGCTCGTTCCGGCGGAAGCAGCACTGAGCCGGCCGGGACGCCGCGGGGATGGGAATTCCGCCCGGTCCCCGGAGCCCCCTCCGCTCCCCACCAATAAATTTTGGATAAAATACCCAAAACGGGCCCTTCTGGTTTTTGGCTGCGGGAGGATGGGGTTTGGGGGTCTGGAATTCCTTCCCTCGGGGGGCTGGAGTGGGTTATCCAGGAACTGGAGATGATCCCTCAGAGCTTTCCTTCCCAAAACATTCCACGATTCCTGGTGGGGCCACCGCCACTCTGGGCTGGGACAAATCTCCCTCCTGTCCCTCTTGGGGACCCTTGGGATGCTCTAGCTGGGAATTCCACGTGGATAAACCTCTCCCGTCCGTGGTTGAACTGGGATAACTGGGAATATCCGTGCCTCCCGCTTCCCACCCCGCTCTGATCCCAGGGTGGGCGCTCCTCCCATCCCTGGTTTCCCATCTGAAAGGGAATGTTTTCCCAGGATCTGGCTCTGGGGGGGTCAGGGCTCAGCTGGAGCTTCCAAAATCCATCCCGAGGGCTGACCCCCCTCCGTGGGTGCCTGATCCCGGGTTTTTGGGGCGCAGGAAGGATGAGCCCCCTCCATCCCCTCCCCACGTGTTTTCCGGGGGCTCCGGCCCTGCCGCCCCCCCCCGGGCCTGAAGTGAAATCGAAATTGGGGTTTCGGTTCCTCCTTCCCTCATTTCCTGGCTCGTGATTTCTCCCCGTGGCGCTGGGCGCCCCAAATCCCGGGGAGCCGGCGCTGGGAACGCTCCGGACCCATCCCGGCTCCATCCCAGCTCCATCCCGGCTCCATCCCGGCTCCATCCCTGCCCCTGGGGTCAGAGTATCCCGGAGGTGACTCGGGTGAGTTCGGTGTTTTCACAACAACAGCCACGCTCCCCGGGAGCACTTGGAGGAAGTAAAGCTCCGAGGGGAGCGGAGGCGCCCGGAGTGCTCCCCAGGCCGGGGCGGCTCCGACGTGTCCCGGCCTGTCCGCACGGACGCGCGGCTGGCTCCGGATTCTCCCCTGCGGGGACTCGGGGACGCGTGTCCGGGCGGGCCGGCGGCACCGCCGGGTCACCGGGGTGGTGTCACCTCCCTGTCCAGACCGGCTTTGTCACCCGGGGGTCAGTCCCGCTCCGGATCCCGGCATGGAGCCGCTGGCTCCCGCTGCCCTCCTGGCCCTGCTGGTGCTGGCCCTGGGACAGCCCGACCCCACGCTGGACCGGCACTGGGAGCTCTGGAAAAAATCCTACGGCAAGGAATATCATCCCCAGGTGGGAATGTCACAGCGGGGACCCGGGGAGGGGGGAGCTGGGAGTGTCTAAGGGATCCTGGGAATATCCCAGCAGTTTCTGGGGCTCTCCTGGGCGGTGACCAGCAGTCGGAGAAGATCCGATGGTGCTCCAAGCACAGCAGGTCCCCAGGGATGACCCAGCTGGGGCTCCCGGCAGCCTTTACTGGGATGAACTGGGGCGGGAGGGCTCCGGAGGGGCAGTCCCGGCTCTCACAGGGCGCCGCTGGAATTCCAGGAGGATTCTCTCCGGCGCCTGACGTGGGAGAAGAACCTGTGGCTGGTGACCCTGCACAACCTGGAGCACTCCCTGGGGCTCCGCTCCTACACGCTGGCAATGAACCACCTGGGGGACATGGTGGGTGTGGATTCCAGCCCTCTGGAATTCCCCTGGAGTGCCCTGAGCCGGGATATCGGTGGGTCTGGGGTGGGGAGACTCCCCCTCAACCCGTCCCGGTGGGATCCAGCAGCCGGGGACGGGCTGCTCCGGAATTCTGTGAGGAAGGAGCTCCTTGGGGAGGGATCTGGGAGCTGTCCCGGTCATTTGGGATATTTATGGATCATCCCTCTTCCGTGTCCCAAAGCTCAGGGGGGGTTTGATGGCCCAGCTTCCAGGGATTTGGGGAGCCGGAGCTGAGCTTTTCTGAGGAAAACCTGGAAATTAAAAGGATAAACGAGGAGTTGAGGATTCCCAAACCCAGCCCTTCCACCTCAGAATCCCCGCTGTGCCCCTGGGCTGGGGTCCACAGGGAGCAGGGGTCACCCGCCGGGCTTTTCCTTCCCACCAGACCAGCGAGGAGGTGGCGGCGTCGCTGACCAGGCTCCGGGTCCGTCCTGGTCCCCGTGGGAATTCTGCATCCCGGCCCAAACTCCGGGCGGTCGGTGACGTCCCCGAGGAGCTGGACTGGCGGGACAAGGGCTGCGTGACCGAGGTGAAGAACCAGGTGAGCCCGGGCCCGGGAGCCTCCCGCAGCCCCGCCGGGGCAGCTCCTGAGCCCGTCCCCGCTCCTCCCAGGGCGCCTGCGGAGCCTGCTGGGCCTTCAGCGCCGTGGGAGCGCTGGAAGCGCAGGTGAAGCTGAAAACCGGGAGCCTGGTGTCCCTGAGCGCCCAGAACCTGGTGGATTGCTCCGGCATGTACGGGAACAAGGGCTGCGGCGGCGGCTTCATGACGGACGCCTTCCAGTACATCATCGACAACGGCGGCATCGAGTCCGAGGAGTCCTACCCCTACACGGCTCAGGTGGGCCTGGAAGAGCTGCCTTCCGGGGAAAACTCGCGGTTTCCTTCCTCCTCTCCCATCCAATCCCCCCCCCGCCCCGGTTTCCTGGTGGCACCTTCACTCCGGACCCAAACCCGCCCCAGGAACCTTGGGGTTGTTTTTGAGGGGAGTGACTGGACCAGCAGCCAGAATTCCTACCTGGTTGTTTCACCATTTCTTAGGCAACAAGCTGGAGGGGAGGGAAAAATGGGTCAGGAGCCTCCTGGAAAAAACAAAAAACAACCCACGATCCCGGGAAATGGGTCAGAGCAACAACAGCTCGATCCAAGGAAAAGTGGGATTGGACTCCCCAAACTGCGGAGGGAAAAGCTGCTGCTCCCGGGGCCTGGAGGGAATGAGAAACATCTGTGGATGGGGAGGATGAGGATGGAGAGTCCAGGGATGGGGAGGATGAGGATGGAGAGTCCAGGGAAAGGGAGGATGAGGATGGAGAGTCCGGGGAAAGGGAGGATGAGGATGGAGAGTCCGGGGATGGGGAGGATGAGGATGGAGAGTCCAGGGAAGGGGAGGATGAGGATGGAGAGTCCGGGGATGGGGAGGATGAGGATGGAGAGTCCAGGGAAAAGGGAGGATGAGGATGGAGAGTCCAGGGATGGGGAGGATGAGGATGGAGAGTCCAGGGATGGGGAGGATGAGGATGGAGAGTCCAGGGATGGGGAGGATGAGGATGGAGAGTCCGGGGAAGGGGAGGATGAGGATGGAGGCTTGTGCTGGACTGGGAATGGGAACCACCCCAGGATGAGGTTGATACTTTTAAGGAAAAAGGGCGGAGAATTCTTTGGGGAACAAACCAACCCAGGGATGGGGAGGCGCGGGGCTGGGGGGGCTCCGGGGCTCTGGGAACGCTCCCGGATCCCGCCGGCTCATTCCCGGTTCCCAGCAGAACGGGACGTGCCACTACAACGCCTCGGCCCGCGCCGCGTCCTGCTCGCGGTTCCTGGAGCTGCCCCCGGGCGACGAGGCGGCGCTCAGGGACGCCGTGGCCACCGTGGGCCCCGTGGCCGTGGCCATCGACGCCACCCGGCCCAGCTTCTTCCTGTACCGCTCCGGTGAGCGCGCCGCGACGCCGGGGGCCGGCTGGAATCCGGGACGTTGGGGGTTCATTCCTGGGGGCGTCGGGTCTTTGGGGTCTGTAGGGCTCTGCCCGCCTTCCAAATCCACCTGATTCCGTTCCTTCCCCCCCGGAATCCTCTCCTGCTTGGGAGGAAACCTCGGGAACCCGGATCTGGGAGGCTGGGGGTGAATTCCCGGAGGGAGGCTGGGATCGGTTGGAATTCCGGGAATTTTCTTCTCCCTCCCCCAGGGGTGTTCGACGACCCCCAGTGCTCGCAGGAGGTGAACCACGGGGTGCTGGTGGTGGGATACGGCTCCCTGGAAAACAAGGAATACTGGCTGGTGAAGAACAGGTAAACCCTGGGTATCCCGCAGGGAATCCTGGAGCATTCCCGGCTGGATGGGACCCAGGAGGGTCAGAGCCCCATTCCCAGCCCTGGACACCCCCCAACCCCCCCCCATCCCTCAGGGCCTTGTCCAGGTGCTTCTTGGCCCCTGGAGGGGTTGGAATGTTGATCCCTCAGGTGTTTTCCAAGCCAACCCACCCCACAATTCCATGATTCCGTGTCTGGAGCTGCACCGGTCCGTGCGGATGTGGCACTTGGGGACACGGTTCCCTGGTGGCCCCGGCAGCCTGGGGACGAACCTGGGCTTTGTGATTCCCAAGGGCTTTCCCAGCCCAAATTCCGGGGCTCTGGCACCTTCTCCCTTCCGAGAACTGAGGACTGAGTTTTCCCTGTGTCTCTCTTCCCAAAGCTGGGGCGTGCGGTTCGGGGACGCGGGATACATCCGGATGGCGCGGAACGCCTCCAACCTCTGCGGCATCGCCAGCTACGCCTCCTACCCCCTGATCTGACCCGGCCGTCCCGGGGCTCCGGTGATCCCTGGATCCACAGCGACCCCGGGGCTCCAGTGATCCCTGGATCCACAGTAATCCCAGGGCTTTGGTGATCCCTGGATCCACAGCGACCCCGGGGCTCCAGTGATCCATGGATCCACAGTAATCCCAGGGCTTTGGTGATCCCTGGATCCACAGCGACCCCGGGGCTCCGGTGATTCCAGGATCCCACCCCAGCAGGGATCCCAGTGCCCTGGACGTCGCCCCGTGATTGGATCCGTGGGATCCATGGGCTGGGAGGGAACCCTGGGCCTGGGCCATGGGAAAATCAGTGACGGGCATCCAGGGAATTCTTTTGGGGGGGGAGAGGAAAATTGGGGGTTTGGGGGTAAGATTGTGATTCCTGCGGGGATTGGCCACGGGGATGGTGGGGATCGGGTGCTGGGATCACAGGGATCACAGGGATCGGGGACCAGGGTCACAGGGATCACGGGGATCACTGGGATGGGCTATTGGGATCACAGCGATCATTGGGATCATTGGGATGGGGTTCTGGGATCACAGGGATTGGGGACCATGGTCACAGGGATCACTGGGATCACAGGGATCACTGGGATGGGCTATCGGGATCACAGGAATCACTGGGATCATTGGGATGGGGTTCTGGGATCACTGGGATCATTGGAATGGGATACCAGGATCACAGGGACCATTGGGATCTCAGGGATCTCGGGTTCCTCCCTCTGGAGCTGCTGCGATGTCCGACATCGATTCCTCTCACTGCACCACTGCTGGAATTGCAGATATTCCACGGAAAATGAAAAAAAAAAAATAAATTTGCATTTTGCTGCCTCAAAATCCCGATATCGGGATGCGGATCTTTGGAGACAATCCCCCCCCCCCCAAAAAAAATCCAATATTTGGCGGCTCGGGTCACCCCGCAGCCAAGAATTCGGTGTTGGTGGATGGAGGTGCCGGGGGAACAGTGTCCCTTTGTCCCTGAGCAATTCCCGGGCTGGAATTCCTCACCCCCTCATCCCACCCCTCCCTCGGCGCTGGGATCCCGGCACTTCCCGGGAGCGGACGGGGCCGGAGCGCCGGGAATCTCCTCTCCGGGATGAGGGGTAAGGGTGATCCCGGCGGGATGCCGCTCCCGTGGGATTTAGAGCTGGAGGAGGGCGAAGGCGGCGCGTTCCCGGCGGCGGGCCTGGGGCCTGGGGCGGGTTGTGCTGTCCCCGTGATCCCAAATCCCGTCTCGCCAGTGTTGCTCCTGCATTTCGGGAGGTGGAGCTGTGGCATCGGGCAGGATGGGACCCCCGAGGGGGGCCAGGCAGTTCCAGGATCCCCTTGGAAATCCTGGAATGATTCAGGCTGGAAAAGACCTCGGGGGTCGCTGACTCCACCGGGAATATTTTGGGGTCCCGGCTCCTGGGAAGGCGTTTTTGTCCTGCTGGGGGTGGAAAGGACCCAGAGACCCCACTCCAGCCTCCACGCAGGGATCTAAGCCCCGGCCTCCCAAATTCCAAAGGTTTGTGCACACAAGCCCGGCGGGGCGGACCCGCAGGAGCAGGAAGCGCGGGGGCAAAATTTAACCCCCAATGCCGGGGAAAGGCTCAATCCGTGCCCTGGAGCCCGGGAACGCCGACGGAACCCCTGGAAAATCCCGGGAGCGGGCAGGGCTGGGAGCCGCGTCCCGGGAGGTGTCACCTCCCGAAGCCCGCACAAAGGTCCCCGCTCCGCCCGTTTGTTTAAACAAACACCTTCCCGGCGGGACAAATCCCCGGGAGCAGCCGGCAGGGGAATTCGGGATTTTCCTGGGCTTTCCCGGAGCTTTTCCATGCTCCCGGATATTCCCGGTAGGTGGGAAGCGCTTCCCCGCCGGGGGTGCTGAGCGCCCGCAGGTGTCTCCGCAGCGGGATGGGGTCGATCCAGCCGGGATCGACCCGTTCCGTGCTGGCTTTTCCCAGGAAATGAAATCCCGGCCGGACCCCGCTGCGCTGGCCTTGTCCGAGGTGTGTGATCCGAGGTCCGGAACCGGGACGAGGTGGGGATGTGGGGGCAGCGCCCTGGATTTGGGGTTCGGTCCCCTGGATTTGGGGCTGGGAAAGTGGGAACGCTCCGTGGGGGGAGAAGGAATTCTTGCCCCTGGGGCGGGGAAACTGAGGCACGGAGTCATTCCCCCCCCCGCCCTGCCCTGCGGCGCTTTGGGGGTGCCCGGCTCCTCCCCGCCGCGGAATTATCCATAAATCCCTCGGGAGGGATCTCCGGGAGTCGGGAAGGGGCAGTGGGACCCCGAGGGGGACCCGAGGGCTGTTCCCGATCCCTAAAACCCGCCGGGAAAGGGGATCGGGGGGGGCTGGGGGAGCGGGAAAAGGGTTAACAGAGGGGAGGATCTGGTTCGCCGGGTGGTTCCTGGATTGTCTGGAGTGCGGGAGGGGAGGGCGAGGGGGCGCGGGGCCGGGACCCCGGGAACCGGGAATCTCGGGGCCGGGAACCGGGAATTGGGGATTTCCGGGTTGTGCGGAGCTCACCCTGCCCCCACCACCCGCAGGTAGGTCCGGGGCGACCTGGGGTGACCTGGGGTGACCTGGGGCGACCTGGGCATGGCCCGGCCCCCCCCGAGCCCCCCAGGGACCCCCGGCCCCGCTGTCACCTCTGCGGCCACCCCAGGGCCCCCTGCCCCGGGGTCCCGGCCGCTCCGGTGGGACACGGGGAGGGCGCTCCGGTCCCCCCCGGTCCCCCCGCGGTCCCTCGTCCCTCGGGGCCGGTGTCCCGGTCCCCCGGGATGTTCCCTGCCGGTGCCGGACCATCCGCTTCCTTCCCGGGAAGGTTCCGGGCTCCCAGCGGGAATCCCGGGCGGGTCCCGGGAGCCGCCGGGAAGGACGGCGCGGGTCCCCAGGGTCCCCTCCCCCGGGACTGGGGACACCCCATCCCCACCGCCGAAATTCCCGTCCTGGGGGCCGCGCGATTATCCCGCCGGGATCCAAACCCAGCGGAGCCGCCGCTCCCCGCTCCCCACCAGCATTTCGGGGGCTGCCCCCCAGGATGGGGGGTTTGGGGGCAGGATCCCGTCCCTTTCCCGGCCAGCTGCCCGCTCCGGAGCCTGGATTCGCGCCCCGAGATTCCCAGCGGATTCTGGGAACCTGCCGCGCATCCCGGTGGCTCCTCGGCAGCTGGAGGAGCCCGGGAGCCCCAAAACCCGCGGGGACCTGGCGGGTCCGGGGAGGAGCGGCGCCTCCGGCCTTCCCCTGGGAGCTGCCCCGGGGGATGGCCGCGCTCCGCTCCGCGTTTCTCTGTGATTCCGTGTTTATTATTCCCGGTTTGTGGCCGATCCCCGGCAGATCCAAGGGCAGATCCACAAAGGAAAGCGGGTTTTTTTTGATTTTTTTTTTTGTTGTTTTTAATCAGCTGACCGCGCTGGGAATGTAAAAACAGGAAAACGGCTGAGCTCATCCCAGCTCATCCCAGCTCATCCCAGTCCCCTCCCTGTCCCCAGTAGGGTGAGTCTGGCCAGGGCCGGGGCAGGATGTGCCAGCCTGGGAATGCTGTTGGGATTTGGGGGTTGAGGGACCGGAGCCATGGGCTGGGGCACGGGGATCGGGGGATCCACCGGGAGCAGCCCTGGATCCACCTGGATCGAGGCGAGGAGGGGGGACGTGGTCCCAGCAGGAGCTGCCGGGTCAGGATGCTCAGGGGGTGCCGGGCTTCTGGGAGGGGTGTCGGGATTTCGGGATTTTGGGAGGGGTGTCGGCATTCCCAGGCGTTTCCCAGTCCAGTGTGGCCTTTTAGGGGCCCACGGCCAGGCTGAAATCCCCCAGATCCCATCTCAGATCCGCCCCCCCAAAACCCGCTCAGATCCCATCTCGGATCCCATCCCAAACCTCACCCTGTTCCCATCCCACAGCCTCTCCCAGCCCCATCCCAAATCCCCCCAAGTCCCGTCCAAGGTCCCATCCCAGCTCCCAGGTGCCCCCCGGCCCCCGAAAGGCCCCTGAGCCCCCTCCCCCGAGGTCCAGCTGCTCGAGGGGGCTTCCCTCCCCTCAGGAGGTGGGAATTTGGGGGGTCGGATGCGCCACATACAGGATCCCCCTGGGGCAGGAGTTCCTATTCCCATTCCCTTTCCCATTCCATTCCCATCCCCATCCCCAATCCCACCCCCATTCCTATTCCCATTCCTGTCCCCATTCCCATTCCCATCCCCATCCCCATTCCCATTCCCATCCCCATTCCCATTTCCCCATTTCCCCATTCCCGTCCCCATCCCCATCCCCATCCCCATTCCCATTTCCCCATTCCCATTTCTCCATCCCCATCCCCATTTTCCCATTCCCATTTTCCCATTCCCATTCCCATTTTCCCATCCCCATCCCCATTCCCGTTCCCACATCCCCCAGCCCGCCCGCCCTCATCCCGGCCGAATTCCTGGCGGTTTAATGAGTAACCAGGAGAGCTCCGCCTGGGGGGGGGGGGGTGGGGGTGAGAGTCCCGGACCCCCGGGGGGGTTGGGGACCCTCCGGCGCCGCGGGGACACGGCGGGCAGCGGGAATGTCGCCCGTGTCCCTCCGGGGGGGCCGGGCTGGGCTGAGACCCCCAGACTCCCCTCTCGGCTGAGCCCCGACCCCGCCGCGCCCCCCGCCCGCAGCGCCCGGCCCTGAGCAGCACCGGGAGCCCCCCCGAGCCTGGAGCCCCCCCAGAGCCTGGAGCCCCCCCCCCGCCTCCCCGGGGCCCTGCGGGGGGGTCCCCGCGGGGCTCCCGCCCCCGAGGCGCCGCTGCGTGTCCGTCCTGGAGCCCGGCACGGCCTGGGATGAGGAGGAGGAGGAGGAGGAAGAGCGGGTCCCCGGGGTGTCCCTGCGGAGAGCCGGGACCCTCCGGAGCTCCCTGGACCCTTTCCGCCGGCACAGCTGGGAGCCGGGGAAGGACCCGCGGGGGATCCCGGGCTACGACCAGCTCAGGTAGGGGGGACCCCCGGGTCGCCACCCCCCAGGCCCAAATCCCGGGCTCAGGGGTCTCCCCGTGTCCCTGACCCCCAAATCCCGGGCTCAGAGGTCTCCCCGTGTCCCCAAGCCCAAAATCCGGGTCTCAGGGGTCTCCCCGTGTCCCTGACCCCCAAACCCCGGCGTTGAGACCCTCCGGGCATCCCTGCCTCGGTGGGGACACCCCGAAGTCCCCGCTCACCCCTCGGGGGCCAGCCCCGGTTTGGGGGTGTCCCCCCCGGCTGAGGATGGCCGTGTCCCCCCCAGCGGGAGCGCGGAGCAGCTGGGGGGGCTGTGCCGACCCCGCCGCGACCCCCGGAGAGCCCCCCTGGTCCACAGCAGCGACGACCTGGACTCGCTGCTGTCCCAGGACGAGGAGGACGAGGCCGACGTGAGGCGGGCACAGGTAGGACCCTCCTGTCACCCCGGGGTCACCCGAGCTGGGCCGAGGGGACACCCCGGAGAGGGCATCGCTGTGACAAAGCCGCATCCTGGGTGGCTTTGTCATCGTCCCGGTGGTTTTGTCACCACCCCAAGCGGTTTTGTCACCGTCCCGAGTGGCTCTGCCGTCGTTTTGGGTGACCCTGTTGTCACCTTGGGTGGCTTTGCCATCACCCCAGGTGGCCTGGCCGTTGTCCTGGTGGTTTGCCATCGCCCAGAGTGACTTTGCCATTGTCCCGAGTGACTTTGTCACCATCTGGAGCGGCTCTGCCGCAGCCCTGGTGGCTTTGTCATTGTCCCCGTGCCGTCGCCATCGGCCTGGGTGGCTCTGCCGCTTTGGGACCACCAGGACGCCCCGTCCCCTGGGAGCAGCCCCCTTCTGGGGACCGACGGCGGGGAGGGGACGCTGAGGGGCCGGTGAGGGTGGCAGTGCCACTGTCCCTGTCGCTGTCCCCGCCGGCAGGAGGACGCGCGGAGGCTCCCGGCGCCCCGGGCCGGCTCCCGGGGCTGGTCCCGCTCCAAATCCGCGTCGCTCGGTGTCATCGCCAGCGTCCCCGGCCAGGAGGGTGAGTCTGTCCCCCCCCCGGGACCCCCGGTGTCCCCCCCGGCGCTGTCCCTGCCCCGACCCCCCCCGCTAACGGCCCGAAATCGATGGCGCTGCCCCCGCAGTTAATTACGGCCCCCCCGCCGTCGCCCCCCGGCAGCTCCTCGCGGCGCTTTTGAAATTCCTTTTCCCTATTTCCAGCTGCTGAAATTCCCCCGTTCGCCTCCCAGCAGAGCCTGCTCAGCGGGTGAGTCCCCTCGCTGGCCCCTCCGTGTCCCCTCCGTGTCCCCTCCGTGTCCCCCCGCCGTGTCCTGTCCCCCCCCGCCTGTCACGGCCCATTCCCGTCCTCATTAGGGCGGCTGTTCCCGGGAATCGTCACGCCGGGGGCTGGCCCGGGGCCCCGCGGGGACAGGGACGGGGACAGGGGCGGGGACAGGGACGGGGACGGGGACAGGGATGGGGACAGGGACAGGGATGGGGACAGGGATGGGTTCAGGGATGGGGACATGGATGGGGACAGGGACAGGGATGGGGTCAGGGATGGGGACGGGGATGGGGTTGGGGACGGGGACAGGGATGGGGACAGGGATGAGGACAGGGATGAGGACGGGGATGGGGATGGGGACAGGGATGGAGACAGGGACGGGGACAGGGACAGGGACAGGAATGAGGACAGGGATGGGGACACGGATGGGGACACGCCGCTCCGCAAAGGACGGGGCTTTTCCCCCTTCAAAGGTGGCTCGTCCCCCTCTGAAGGTGACTTGGTCCCCCCTCGTCCCCCCTCGAGGGTGATTTATCTCCCAGGGTGGCTTGTCCCCTCCAGGGGCATTTGTTCCCTGCCGAGGGTGGCTTTTGTCCCAACCCGGGGGTGATTCGGCCCCTCCAAGGGCGCTTTGTCCCCGCCTGAGGATGTCCCCGAGGAACCGGGACCACCCACGACAGGGGGGCCCACCCAACCTCGGGGTTGCCCCCCCCAAACCCGGGACCCCCTCCCCGCCCCCCAAATCGGAGGTCAGAGACACGGGGGGGGGGCCGGAAGGGGACACGGGGGGCTCGGGGGGGGGACACACGGGGCGCTCGGCGGTGGCAGCGGGGAGGGGACACGCTCGCTCCTCCCCGTTCCCGGCGGGGACAGAGCGGGATTGTCCGGCGGGATCGTCCAGCGGGATCCTCCTCCTGCAGCGCCGGGAGCCGCGAGCGGCTGGCGGGGGAGGCTGGGGACCCCCCCGGGCCGGGAAGGGACCCCCCTGGACAGGACCCTCAGCTTCATCCGCAGGATGACCGGGAAGACAAAGGTAGGGAAAAGCCGGGATGGGCTGGGCGGGCGCGGCAGCGGGATAACAACGGGATAACAACGGGATAACGACAGCGGGATGGGTCCGTGGATGCTCCGCCGTGCCTCAGTTTCCCGGCTCCGTCGGTCGCTGCTTTCCAGACTTTGGGATGTAAAACAGGGAAACGCGGGTTGCGCTCGGGGAAGGGAGCCCAGGCGGATCCCCCGCGCCCATCCCGGCCTTTCCCGCGGCCATCCCTGCCTCGGGAATGTTTTCCGCCCGCTCCTTCCCCTCCCGTGCCTCAGTTTCCCCTCTCCCGCCTGTTCCTGGGGGGTTTTGGTGACCCGGGGGGGCCCGGGGGGTGCGTCCCTCCACAGCCCGGTTTCGGGGGGGGCTCAGGGAGAAAAACTGAGGCACGAGGGGCACGGCAGCCGGCGGTGGCTTTGTCCCCGCGCCGCCACCGCAGCCCGGTTTTGGGGGGGGCAAACCGCGCTCGGCCCCCCCCGGGCGGCCCCGATTCGCCGCCATGCGGAGCCGTTAATCCATCCCCGACCTCCTCCTCCTCCTCCTCCCGCTCCTCCTCCCGCTCTTCCCGCCGGATCAGCCGCCAGCTGTTCCCATCTGGGGGGGCCCCGCGCCCCCCCGGCTCCAAATCCCGCCGGGAGCTGCCGCGGGATCCGGAACCGCCCGGCGGGATGGCTCCGGCCTCGCCCCACATCCCGGCGGGGCCGGAACGGGCCGGACCCGGGACCCGCCGGGATGTCTGTGGGGATGGGTGGGTTGTTTGTTCGGGATCCCGCAGGGAAAAGGCGCCTGGAAGTTGGGGGGCGCTGGGGAGGGGGGGGCGGCTCCGGCTCCGTGTCGGGGTGGGGAGGGCGCCGGCCGGTCCCGGCTGGAGCGGCGGGGCGTGGAGGAAATTGTTCTTCCCAAAACGGCCATTTGGGGGAGGAATAATAATCCCCCGCTTTGGGGGGGCTCCGCCCGTGGGAACGGACCCCCCCGGCGGTCCTGGGGGGTCCCCGCGTCGCCCCCCGAGCCCAGGGATGAACGGGGGGAGCCGGGGGGTCCGGCCGGCTCCGGCCCCGGGGATTCCCGGTGGGATGTTCCGGTGCCGGGGGGACTCGGGGGGTCCCCCGCGGCCGGAGCCCCCCGGTTCCCTCCTCCCGGGGCTGTTTTCGTGGCCCGGCCGCCGCTTCCCCTCGGCCTCCGCGGGGTTTTCCCGTGCGGATCCACGTGGGAAGAGCCCCCGGAGCACCCGGGGGCCTCTTGGGGTTTTTTACCGGTGGTTTTGGGGCCCTTTTGGGGTAACGGCCGCGCAGGGGGGAGCAGAAGCGGATCCCGGCCCCGGGTGTAGCCGGGGAGAAACGAGGAATGGGGAATGTGGGTGAAAGGGGGAGTCTGACCACGTCCTCACCCCCGCTCCGGGGCCCCCCGGGGGATTGATTCCGCTTTGGTGACCAGGAGTTAATTAAAATCCGCAGTTTAATTAAAATCCAGCCTTGGCGGCCCGGGAAGGAGCCGGGAATGAGTCGCGAGTGAATCAGAGACGAGGCCCAGACGCCTCCATGGATCCGCTCCCATCCCGGGCTCGGGCACGCTGGATGTTTTCCTGGGTCCCAACTTTTCCCGGGAATGCCGTCCCGCCCCTCTCCCGTGGGAGCCGCTCCTGTCCCGCGGCCGCTGTTTTCCACAGGGAATTCCATCGGGAATGGTGACACCTCTCCCTGGCACCGCCGCCTCTCCCTGGTTATCCATTAATCCCGGCGCTGCCGGTGTCGCTCCTGTCCCCCTCCCCCGGGCTGGGAAATGCGGGATAAAGGGACACGGAATTCCCTGAGGATCCCGGAACTGAGGGGGTGGCTTTGTCCTGGGGCTCCCCAGGTGGCATTTGGGGGCTCCGGGATCCCCAAAAAGCCGCGGACGGGACCGGGAGCGTTATCTGGGAGCGGGAGTGATCTGATAAATCGCGGCTTATCCCGGCGGAGTTAATGTTCAACCGGGTGACGCCAGCCCAGCTCCCGCTGCCAGGGCCTCTCCCAAGCCGCCGTGTTACAGGGGAAAGCAGCATTTCCCCGGAACAGCGCCTTTATCCCAACTTTCCGTCCCCAGGGAAGGGGCAGCACCCGCGGAGGGGCTCTCCCGGGGAGGGCCCGGTCTGGATTTGCTGCAGCTGGGGGACGGAAGTCCCCAGAACGGGGGAGAGCAGGGCTGGGATTGGAGCCGCCCCAAAACGGCGCTTTGGGGTTTCGCCGGGGGCCTTTGGGAGAGGTGGGATTCCATGGGGTGTCCTGCTTCCTTTCGGGGTTCCAGTCCCGCTGTCACCCCGGCCTGGGAGGGGGGTGTCCCCGAAGCCCGGCGGTTTCCAGGAGCGTGCGGGGGGGGGGAAACTGAGGCACGAGAGGAAGGCCGGACTCGGGGCCGCATCCAGGCCGCCGGGGCCGGGCCAGAGCGGGCTCCGAGACCCCTGATCCCGGGCTCCGAGGGCGGCCCCGGGGTCCGCCGTGACTCCGGGCACCGATCCCGAGGGACGCCGGGCTGGGATCCGGGGAGGCTGCTGGGACTGATCCCGCGGGATGCTGGAACACGGATCCCTGGGGATGCTGAATACAGATCCCTGGGGATGCTGCGGTGCCAGCCAGAGCTGGGCTGAGTCCCGAGGTTGATCCCTTGGGATGCTTGGGAGCCGATCCCAGAGGTTGGCGCGGTGCCGATCCCGGGGTGACTCCGGGGCGCCCATCCCGGGGGATGCCGGTCCCCGGGAGGCCGATCCCGGCTGGATCCCGGTGTTCCCGGCCGGATCCCGGGGACCCCGCGCGAACAAAGGCCCCGCGGGCAGCACGAGGCCGGGGGGCGGCACGACCCGCCCCCGGGGGGCGGGACCGTGAGAGACCGGGCGGGGACCGGGAGCACCGGGAGGAGCGGGAGGGAGCCGAGAGAGGACCGGGGGCACCGGAAGGGCCGGGAGGGCACCGGGAAGGGCCGGGAGCACGGGGAGGGAGCCGGGAGCGCTCCCTGGATTATGTCCCGTATCGAGTCGCTGTCGCGGGCCAGGAGCGATCGCGCCAAGGTGTGGTCCCGGCGAGCGCAGCCCCCCCCGAGCGGGGACCCCCCTCTCCCAGCCCGTCTTGGGGTCGGGGGGGCTCTTCCCTCGCTGCTCCTCTTTGGGGGGCGGGAGGGGTCACCCCGTCCCTCACCCCCCCGACCTGGGGGCTCTGCCCTGCCCCAGGCGGCCGCGGCGATTTGGGGTTTTTGGGGGGCGCGGGGTGATGCTCGGGGACGGGGGGGGTCCCGATGGAAGGGGGCGAAGGGCGGGGAGGGGACGAGCCCCCCCCCAGCTGCTCCCCGTTGTGACTGGGGCGGGCTGCTGGAACAAGGACCCCCCGCCCACGTCGCGTCCCCCCCAGCCCCGGGGACCCCCGTGTGTCCCCCCCACAACTTCTCCGCCGCCCCAGATTTCCCCCCGACCCTTCCTCATCCTCCTTTCCGCGCCGGGCCCGAAGCTTTGGGCAGCGCGGAGGATGAGGATGAGGAAGTCGCCTTCCCCTCCAGTCGGGCGGGGGACGAAGTTTTAGGGACCCCCCCCCCAGCCCCCCGCACCCCGATTTTATCGCTCTCACGTGGGGACAAAGCCCGGCGGGGGGCTCGGGGAAACTGAGGCACGGGGCGCCCCGGGAACGCGCCCGCGGCCCCGACCCCCGTGACCGGGGGGTGCGGGGGGGGGCCCCGGGCATGTGGCAATGCCGGCGTGGCGAAACGCCGGGCGGGGGGGGCGCGGGGGGGGCCCGCGGGGCTTTGTGTGCCCGGGCAAGGCCGTGGTGAGGGGGGGCAACGCTCTGTGCGCCCCCCCGGGACCTCAGCTCACCCCAAAACTCAGTTTTTTTTGGGGGAGGGAGGGCGGGACGCCGGCGCCGCCGCTCCCCCCACCCCGGGATGCGCTGAGCGGGTCGGGCCCGAGCCCCGCGGGCAGCGGGGGGGGTCGGGGGTGCCCCCACCCCGAAAAGGGGTTTGGGGGGGTCAGGGGGCGGTTGGGGGGGGCTGCGGGGCGGTTTTGGCGCGGCTCCAGGGCCGTTTCTGGAAGGGTGGAAGTGGTTGTCGGTGCCGGCTTTGCCCGGGGGAGGGAAATGGGGTTTTTTGGGTTTTTTTTTTTTGGTTTTTTTTTTGTTTGGTTTAAAGTTTCGTCACGGGATATTTTCGCCCCACCCAGGGTCGGGGGGGGGAAGCCGGGGGGGTCGGGGTGATCCCCCCCCGCGAAAGGGGGCGACTCCCAGGGGATCCCCAAAGGCAGCAGGGACCCCCCGGCCGGGGCTGGGAGGGGACATGTGGGGACACTCCCCCCCCCCCGCGGTTTTCCGGGGCATTCCCCCCCCCTTCTTTTGGGAGTGTCCCGGCTGCACCGCCCCCCCACGCCCTCCCCGGAGCCCCCAAAACAGCCCAGGGGGGTCCCGCTGCCCCGGATCTCCCGCCCCTCAGTCCGGGGGCTTCGAACCTCCGAGGGGGGAAATTTGGGGTCTGGGGGCGTCCCGCGGTGGGTTTTTTTTGGGGGGGGAGGCACTGCCGGGAGCCCCCCCGTGTCTCCTGTCCCGGGTCTTTGTTGCCTCGGCGCTGGCTTTGTTCGCCGCCGGGGCGGGCGAGGGGGGGGCTGTCCCCAAAGAAGGGGGGGCTGTCGCCAAAAAAGGAGGAAGTGCCCCCCAAAAAGGGGCAGGGCTCACCCCCAGCCGCTCCGTGACACGGTTTGGGGTTCAGCCCCATCAAACCTCCGCGGGTTTTGGGGCGGGCGGGGGTTCCCCCCTTCGCACCCGACGCCTCTTTTAGGGGTGGGGGTGGCCCCCAGGGTTCTGACGGCGCCCCAAAAACTCCTGGCGAGCGGCACGCGGAGGGGCCCGGGGCCGGAACAGGAACCCAAAAAACCCCCGGCTCTAATTAAAGCAACGAAACTTCCTCAGCCACCCGCGCCGGGGGAGGAGCGGGCGGGGGGGCTCGGCAGTGCCGGGACCCGAAATTCCCCGCCCGGAGCAGCCGCGTGTCCCGGCACCCCGGTTTGTGCGGCGGGTTTGGGCCGGGGGGCGCGGAGGGGTCTTTGTGTTGGGGTCTCCGCTGCTCGGGGGTTTGGGGGGCGCGGGAGGGGCGCGGCCACCGTCCCCCCCCCCCCCCAATCCCCGGGGTCTTTCGGGCTTGGTGTCCCCTCGATGTCCCCCCCGGGGTGCGCCGTGAGCCCCCCAAACCTGCGGTGGTTGCCCCCCCGGCTCTGCAGGGCGAGGGGCTGCGGGACCCCCTAAAATTCTCCCAGGGTCATTCTCGGGGAGTTTTGGGGGTTTTTTTGGGGGGGGGGCCAGCGGTTGCGCGGGTGTGACCCCCCCTCCGCTGAGGGTTTTGTCCGGGTGGAGACCCCCGGGCCGGGGGGTCCCGGGACGGGCGGGGGGCGGGCAGGAAGCGGCCTCGGCTCCCGCCTTTGTCTGGCGCGGTTCGGTTTCCTTTCCCGGGGGAGGGCCCGAAACGGGGAGAAAAACACGGAGATCGGCAAGGGAGAAAAGCGGGGAAAGAAGGGGAGAAAAGTCGGGGGGGGGGGAGGGGGAAGAAAAACGGTCAAAAAAAAGAAAGAAAAAAACGAGAGAAAAGTGCTGGGGGGAAAGCGGAGGGAAAAAAGGAAAATAAGGTGTAAAAAAAGGGAAAATGAGCGGGGGAAAAGCAGTAAAGAAGGAAAAATCAGTTAGAAAGGAAAATGCAGTAAAAGGGGGGAAATGAGGATAAAAAAGGAAAAAGGGTAAAAAAGGGGGGAAGGATAAAAGCGGAAAGAAAATCGGGGGCGGAAAAGGAAAGAAAAGCAGAAGGATAAAGGAAAGAAAGTGGAGGGAATGAAAGGAAAAAAACAGGGAAAAGGGCGAGAAGAATAAAGGGAAAGCAAAGGGGGGGGGAAGAAAAAAATGAAAGAAAAAGAAAGGAAAGCAGATAATGGGAGCGAAAAGAAAAGGAACGAACAAAAAAACCGGACGAAAAGAAAAGGAAAACAAACAAAACCGGTGGGGCGAAGGGAAAATCAAAGGAAAACAAACAAGCGGGCGGGAACAATCGCGCGCGGGGCGGATGTCGCGGCCGATGTCGCGGCCGGAGGCGCCGCCGGGCCCGAGGGGGACCGGGGCTCGGGGGGTCCGGGATGTGCTGCTGCTTCTGCGCCCCGTTCCCGGCGGACGGGGAGGCGGAGGGAGCCCTGAGCCCAGAGCGGGTGAGCCCCCCGCGCCCCCCGCCCGCGCCCGGGGACACGGGGTGACACCGGGGGCCCGCTCCTGATCCACGGGGTCCCGCCGGTGTCCCGCGGGGTCTCGCCCTGCTCCGAGGGGTCTCACTCCTGTCCGTGGGGTCCCATTGGTGCCCGTGGGGTCCCACTCCTGTCCGTGGGGTCCCACTCCTGATCCACAGGGTCCCACTGGTGCCCTTGGAGTCCCACTCCTGTCCGCGGGGTCCCACTCCTGTCCGTGGGGTCCCACTCCTGATCCATGGGGTCCCACTCCTGTCCGTGGGGTCCCACTCCTGTCCGTGGGGTCCCACTCCTGATCCACAGGGGTCCCACTCCTGTCCGCGGGGTCCCACTCCTGATCCATGGGGTCCCACTCCTGTCCGCGGGGTCCCACTCCTGTCCGCGGGGTCCCACTCCTGATCCACAGGGTCCCACTCCTGTCCGTGGGGTCCCACTCCTGATCCACAGGGTCCCACTCCTGATCCGCGGGGTCCCACTCCTGTCCATGGGGTCCCACTCCTGTCCGCGGGGTCCCACTCCTGTCCATGGGGTCCCACTCCCTGTCCGCGGGGTCCACTCCTGATCCACAGGGTCCCACTCCTGATCCACAGGGTCCCACTCCTGTCCGCGGGGTCCCACTGGTGCCCGTGGGGTCCCACTCCTGCCCCGTGGCCCCCCGTCCTTGCTCCCCTCCCTCACCCCCTCCAGGCCCCCCCCGGGGGTCCCTCAGCCTCACCCCGCCCTCCGGGGGGCGGGGAGCGGGGACAGACCCCGGGACCCCCTTGGGACCGGGGGTGGGAGGGGGAGCGGGGGGTCCCGAAGCGCCGCCGTTTTGGGGGGCTGTGGCTCGGCCCCCCAAGTGCCCCGGCCCGCCGGGCTCAGCCCCGGTGCCAGGCACGGCCGGGGCCGCGGGGATGGCCGGGGGGGGCACAAAGGCCTCTCTGTGCCCGTGGGGGCGCGGGGGGGGGTCCGAGGCCAGCGCGGGGACACTCGGGTGACACCGGCTCGCTCCCCCTTTCCCTGCGGGAAACCCAAACCCACCCCCGCCCGCCCCTCCAAAAAAAACCCCAAAACCATCCCCGCGGGGGCTCAGCCGGCTCCCGACCCCCCGTTTTGAGGAGGGGAGAAAAAAAGGTGAAAACCCCCCCCCCCCAGTTTGTCTAAAAATAGGAGTTGGGGGGTGCAGGACGATGTCCCCAACCCCCACGGGGGCAGCGTCACCCCCGGCGGCGCCCCCGCACCCCGTCCCCATTGGGGCTGGCGCCGGGGGGGGCCGTGCCGGGGCGGGGGGGATCTCTCCCGCAGCCTCCGGTTGCCGTGGAGACGGGATGCTGGGAAGCGAGCGCAGGGAGCGCGGCCGTCTCTCCCCGTCCTCCTCCGGGCTCCCCGCCGGGGAGCGGCCGCTCCCGCAGCCCGCCCGGCCGCCCGCAGCCATGAGCCGCGTCCCGAGGCCGGCGGGGGGGAGCCGCGGGCCGGCCGCGGTGCCGCAGCCCCGTCAGGCGCCCGGTGCCTCTGTCCGGGCAGGGCAAAGACAAGGAGAGGATGAAGGAGGGCAAGGAGAAGGACGCTCGTTACACCAACGGGCACCTCTTCACCACCATCTCCGTGTCCGGCATGACCATGTGCTTCGCCTGCAACAAGAGCATCACGGCCAAGGAAGCGCTCGTGTGTCCCAGTGAGTGCCGGGGGCAGCCGGGAGGGAGCCGGGAGGGACATGCCAGGGGGATGTGCCGGCCCGGGGTTGCCAGGAGGGAGATTTGCCGGCGAGGGGACGTGCCACGGCAGGATTGGCATGGTGGCATCGCTGGGGTGGCTTTGCTGGGGTGGATTTGCCAGGGTGGCTTTTCCAGGCTGGATTTGGTGGGGTGGTTTTGCCAGGGTAAATTTGGTGGGGTGGCTTTTCCAGGGTGGATTTGGTGGGGTGGCTTTTCCAGGGTGCATTTGGTGGGGTGGCTTTTCCAAGGTGGATTTGGGTGGGGTGGCTTTGCCAGGCTGGATTTGGTGGGTGGATTTGCCAGGTTGGCATTTCCAGGCAGAATTGCCACGGGTGGCTTTGCTGCAGTGGCTTTGCCAGGGCTGGCATTGCTGGGGGGTGGCTTTTCCAGAGTGGAGTTGCCAGGCAGCTTTGCCGCAGTGGGTTTTTTGGGATGGCTCCTCCGGGGTGTCTTCTCCATCATGGTTTTTGCCAGGGTGGCAGCGCTGGGCTCGATACGATGGGGTGGCTTTTCCCGGTTGGCTTTGCCAGGCAGAATTGCCAGGGTGGCTTTGCTGCAGTGCCTTTGCCGGGGTGGATTTGGTGGAATGGAGTTGCCAGGATGGATTTTCTGGGGTGGCTTTCCCACGGTGGCTTGGCCGGAGTGGCATTTCTGTGGTGGCTTTTTCCAGGGTGGCTTTGCCGCAGTTACTTCCCCAGCGTGGACTTGCCCGGCGTGGCTTTTTCTGGGGTAGCTTTTCCATGGCGGCTTTGCCGGGGTGGCTTTGCCGCAGTGGCTTTTCCGAGGAGGCTTTTTTTGGGATGACTTTTTTTGGGGTGGCTTTGCTGGGGCGGAATTGCTGGGGTGGCTTTTGCCGGATTGGCTTTGCCGCAGTGGCTTCGCCGGGGCGGCTTTTTTTGGGACGGCTTTTTTTTTTGGGGGGGGGGTGGCCTTGCCAGGGTGAACTGTGCCACGGTGGCTTTTTCCAAGGCGACTTTCCTGGGGTGGCTTTTTTCCCCGTGGCTTTGGGCACCGCAGTGCCCATTCCCAGAGCACAGTTCCTCCCGGGTTTGTGCCCTGGAGCAGGAGATGGTTTCTCCGCCTTGGCACATCCCGGCTCCCTGGCGCTGGTGGCCCCGGGCTGGCGCTGGTGGCCCCGGGCTGGCGCTGGTGGCCCCGGGCTGGCGCGGCGCCCCCGGGGTTGGGGCAGCTGCTCCCTGGCAGCTGCAGCTCCGGGCGATCCGCATCCACCCGCATTCCCACCACATCTGCTCCCGTCGCTCCGCCGGGACCCGGGGGGAGGAGGGGTGGCAGGAGGGTCCCCGCGACCTCTCCGTCACCTCTCCGTGTCCCCCCAGCCTGCAACGTCACCATCCACAACCGCTGCAAGGACACCCTGCCCAACTGCACCAAGGTGAAGCAGAAGGTGAGCGCCGGTGAGGCCGGGCGGGCTCGGGATCCGCGGGGGGCTGAGGGGACCGGGGGCTGCGGGAATGAGTCGGGGACACGCGAGGACAGTGACGCTTCCGCTCCCCCGCAGCAGCAGAAGGCGGCGCTGCTGAAGAACAGCTCAGCCCTGCAGTCGGTGTCCCTGCGCAACAAGAGTGAGTGGGGGGAGCTTCCCTTCCCTTCCCTTCCCTTCCCTTCCCTTCCCTTCCCTTCCCTTCCCTTCCCTTCCCTTCCCTTCCCTTCCCTTCCCTTCCCTTCCCTTCCCTTCCCTTCCCTTCCCTTCCCTTCCCTTCCCTTCCCTTCCCTTCCTTCCCTTCCCTTCCCTTCCCTTCCCTTCCCTTCCCTTCCCTTCCCTTCCCTTCCCTTCCCTTCCCTTCCCTTCCCTTCCCTTCCCTTCCCTTCCCTTCCCTTCCCTTCCCTTCCCTTCCCTTCCCTTCCCTTCCCTTCCCTGTGTCCCTGCACAGCCTGGGGGGTGTCGGGGGGTCCCGGCACTGACCCCCCGGTGTCCCCTCCCCAGATGCCATCCGGGAGCGCCCCAATTCCGCCATCTATCCCTCGGAGAGCTTCCGGCAGACGCTGCTGGGGCCCCGCCGCGGCCGCCCCTCCTTGTCCCTCTCCAAGAGCGTCTCCACCACCAACATCTCGGGGTAAGGGCAGGGAACGAGGGGGGACAGGGGGACCCGGGGGGTGTCACCGGTGTCCCCATCGTGTCCCACCGCCTCCCCCAGGACGTTCAACGATGACTCTCCCCTGGGCATCCGGCGGATCCTGTCCAGTCCACGGATTCCCTCAACATGCGCAACCGGACGCTCTCCGTGGAGTCGCTGATCGACGAAGGTGGGGACGCCGCAGGGACGTGGGGACGCGGCGGTGGAGGTGGGGACGTGGGGACTCGGGATGCCACTGGTGTCACCCGCAGGCCCTGACGTCATCCTGAGCCAGCTGCTGAGCGATTTGGAGGCGGATGGGAAGGAGTTCGAGGCGGATTCCTGGAGCCTGGCGGTGGATAACAGCTTCCTGCAGCAGCACCGCATGGACGTCATGAAGCGGCAGGACGTCATCTACGGTGAGGGGACACGGGGACACGGGGACAGGGATAAAGACACGGGGAATGTGAGGACAGGAGAGGGATACAGGGATGGGGCAGACACGGGTGGGGGTGCAGAGATGGGGGACGTGGGGGACAGCCCAGGGGACACAGGAAGAGGAGCAGGAATGGGGACACAGGGACAGGACAGAGGATGCAGGGATGCAGTCATGAGGACACTGGGCCAGGCTGGGTGGCCGTGCCCCGGGTCCTGTCCCCTCTGTGCTGTCCCTGTCCCCTCTGTGGTGTCCCCAGGGGTGCTGTCACTGTCACTATCCCCTGGAGGTGCTGTCCCTGTCCCCGGGGGTGCTGTCCCTGTCCCTGTCCCCTGGGGGTGCTGTCCCTGTCCCTGTCCCCGGGGGTGCTGTCCCTGTCCCTGGGGGTGCTGTCCCTGTCCCCAGGGGTGCTGTCCCTGTCCCTGTCCCTGGGGGTGCTGTCCCTGTCCCTGGGGGTGCTGTCCCTGTCCCCAGGGATGCTGTCCCCTGTCCCTGTCCCTGGGGGTGCTGTCCCTGTCCCCAGGGGTGCTGTCCCTGTCCCTGTCCCTGTCCCCGGGGGTGCTGTCCCTGTCCCCGTCCCCGGGGGTGCTGTCCCTGTCCCTGTCCCCGTCCCCGGGGGTGCTGTCCCTGTCCCCGGGGGTGCTGTCCCTGTCCCCGTCCCCGGGGGTGCCATCCCTGTCCTTGTCCCTGTCCCCGGGGGTGCTGTCCCTGTCCCTGTCCCCGGGGGTGCTGTCCCTGTCCCTGTCCCTGTCCCCGGGGGTGCTGTCCCTGTCCCTGGGGGTGCTGTCCCTGTCCCTGTCCCTGTCCCTGTCCCCGGGGGTGCTGTCCCTGTCCCCGGGGGTGCTGTCCCTGTCCCCAGGGGTGCCGTCCCTGTCCCTGTCCCTGTCCCCGGGGGTGCTGTACCTGTCCCTGTCCCCAGGGGTGCCGTCCCTGTCCCTGTCCCTGTCCCCGGGGGTGCTGTCCCTGTCCCTGTCCCTGTCCCCGGGGGTGCTGTACCTGTCCCTGTCACTGTCCCTGTCCCTGTCCCTGGGGGTACTGTCCCTGTCCCCGGGGGTGCTGTACCTGTCCTTGTCACTGTCCCTGTCCCTGTCCCTGGGCGTACTGTCCCTGCCCCCGGGGGTGCTGTCCATGTCCCTGTCCCTGCCCCCGGGGGTGCTGTCCCTGTCCCTGTCCCTGTCCCTGTCCCCGTCCCCGTCCCTATCCCTGTCCCTGTCCCCGTGGTGACCGCGCCGTGCCCCCGCAGAGCTGATGCAGACGGAGCTGCACCACGTGCGGACGCTGAAGATCATGGGCGCCCTGTTCCGCAGGGCGATGCTGGAGGAGCTGCAGCTGGACCCCGCCACCGTCCAGCGCATCTTCCCCTGCCTCGACGAGCTCAGCCACATCCACGAGCGTTTCCTGGCACAGCTCCTGGAGCGGCGCCGGGAGTCGCTGGCCCAAGACAGCAACAAGAACTTTGTCATCGACCGCCTCGGTGACATCCTCGTCACCCAGGTGGGCAGGGGGGGCCGGGGAATGGGGACACGGGGGGTGAGGATTTGGGGGGACCTGGGGGTGGGGGGGAGAGTGGGGGACCTGGGAGGCGGGGAATGGGTTACCAGGAAACCAGGATGCTTTGGGGTGGGGGTGGCCAGGGATGGCAGAGGGGGGATGCGCTCACTGATGTCACTGATGATGTCACTGATGTCACTGGTGTCACTGATGTCACTAATGATGTCACTAATGATGTCACTGATGTCACTGATATCACTCATGTTACTGGTGTCACTGATGTCACTGGTGTCACTGATGATGTCGCTGATGTCACTGATGATAGTGATGTCACTGATGATGTCACTGATTATATCATTTGTGCCATTGATGTCACTGATGATGTCACTGATGTCACTGATATCACGGGTGTTACTGATGTCACTGATGTCACTGGTGTCACTGGTGTCACTGGTGTCCCCTCGTTGTTCCCACTGCCCAGTTCTCGGGCCCAAGCGCGGAGCAGCTGCGCAAAGCCTATGCAGAGTTCTGCAGCAAACACACCAAGGCGCTCAAGGAGTACAAGGACCTGCTGGCCCGGGACAAGCGCTTCCAGCAGTTCATCCGGGTGGGTTCCGTGGGGTCCCCCTGCACGTTCCAGGCTTTGTGCCCCGCCGGGAAACCCTTCTCCCAACCCCACGCCTCAGTTTCCCCAGCCTGTGCCCCTCCCTCACCGAGCCCCTGGGGGTCTCTGCTTTGGGGGGCAGGGTCGCTGATGGAGGGGGGTCCCTGCTGACGGGGGTCTCTGCTTCGGGGGGGCCCTGCTGACGGTGTGTCCGCCCTCTCCCCGCAGCGGGTGACACGGTCCCCCCTCCTCCGCCGCCACGGCGTCCCCGAGTGCATCCTGCTGGTGACGCAGCGCATCACCAAGTACCCGGTGCTCATCGAGCGCATCCTCAAGAACTCCAAAGGTACCGGGGCAGGAAGGGGCCGGGACCTGGGGAGGGAAGGGGCCAGGAGCTGGGGAGGGAAGGGATTGGGACCCACGGAGGGAAGGGGTTTGGACCCACGGAGGGAAGGGGCCGGGACCCCCAGCCTTGCAGGCGGGGCCGGAATTCCAGCTTCCCGCCCCCGCTGGCAGACAACGAGGGGGACTGCGCGGACCTGTCGCGGGCGCTGCGGCTGGTGAAGGAGCTGCTCTCGGCCGTGGACGAGGAGGTTCACGCCTGGGAGCTCCGAGGGCGCCTCTGGGACGTTTTCCGGCGCGTGGACCCCCGCGCCAAGGTGCCGCTGCTCTGGGACAGCCGCCCTGGAGCCTTTGGGAGGGACGAGCTGCTCCGCAGGAAGCTGGTGCACAGCGGGGGGATGCTCTGGAAAACGGCGGCCGGGCGCTTCAAAGGTGGGAAGCGGGGCAGAAAAAAGGGCTTGGGGGATGTCCAGGGAGCAGGGGATGGGGGACCCGTCATGGAATGGGGTTCCCAAGAGCTGGGGGATGCCCGTGGAGCAGGGTGCTGGCAGATCCCCTGCTCTCCACGGCTGAATTTGGGGTCAGCCCTGGGACTCAGGGGGAGCCGTAGGTGACCCCCTCCACTCACCTCGGCTCATCCCAGACGTCCTGGTGCTGCTGATGACGGACGTGCTGGTGTTCCTGCAAGAGAAGGACCAGAAGTACACTTTCCCCATGCTGGTGAGCCGCCCACCTCCTCACCCCGACCCTCGGCGGGGCTCCGGGGCGGCATTCCCCGTGCCCACCGCCCCCCAATCCCTCGGCAGGACAAGCCGGCCGTCATCTCCCTGCAAAACCTGATCGTGAGGGACATCGCCAACCAGGAGAAGGGGATGTTCCTGATCAGCGCCGCCCCGCCCGAGATGTACGAGGTGCACGCGGCCTCCCGCGACGACCGCAACCACTGGATGAAGGTCATCCAGCAGGCCGTCAGCCTGTGAGTGTCCCCGGGGACCTGGGGACGTCTGGGACCCCCCCCCAGGAATGGATTTGGGAAGGTCTGGGAATCGCTGGGGGGGCCCGTGGTTACAGGGTGGGTGGTTGGACATGGAGGGGGAAAGGGGATGGGTGTGGGGTGATGGTGATGGTGATGGGGGGTCTTGGCTCTGACCCCCCATCCCGGCCCTCCCAGCTGCCCGAGCCGCCAGGATTTTCCCCTGATTGAGACGGAGACTGAAGCGTCCTTAAGGAAGCTGAAAGGTGGGGGCCCTTCCCTGTTCCTCCCACCCCATCCCACCTCACCCCATCAATCCCACCCCACCCTGCCCCATCCCATCAATCCCACCCCATCCCATCAATCCCACCTCAATCAATCCCATCCCATCCCAATCAATCCCACCCCACCCCATCAATCCCATCCCATCCCATCAATTCCACCCCATCCCATCAATCCCACCTCAATCAATCCCATCCCATCCCATCAATCCCACCCCATCAATCCCACCTCAATCAATCCCATCCCATCAATCCCACCCCACCCCATCAATCCCATCCCATCCCATCCACCCCACCCCAATCAATCCCACCCCATCCCCTCCCCGCTGACCCCAGTTCCCGCCGCCCCTCTCCAGAGCGGATGGAGCAGCAC